>NC_079196.1:169184348-169789973 GCF_029499605.1 Hyla sarda | reverse complement strand
ACTGGGGTGACACACTGTAACACACCACCTCTTCATGTAATCTCCTTACTACTGGGGTGACACACTGTAACAAACTTCCTCCTTATGTAATTACCTTACTACTGGGGTGACACACATCATGGGGGGGTGGGGGGGGGAGGTTATGGTGGTGCTGCTGGCTGAGCTGGTTAAACAAGTGATTCGGATGCTGGCTGTCTAACCTTCTAGTGGCTTTTAGAATGGCGCTCAAGGTGGCTGCCTATTTTGCCTATAGGCAGAGCCGGACCTGAGCCTAAGTGTCTTAAGATTGAGACTGTATAGAAGGGAGTTATTTATATTCTTATCCTATTTATATACTGATTTGTATTTACTTGTATAAATGACTATTTTATGGTATCTGTGCTTATTCCCATTAGCCACAGTGGTCCTGTAGGATCAGAAATGTTGCCCAGTGTATATCTTGTGCAATATTTGTAATCACTAAACAGCCACTTGAGGGAGCATACTGGTGTAATATATGTGCCCATGTTATCCATTTGGAAGCCGAGATCCTGGCTCTAAACTACCAGCTTGCAACATTGGGATCCACTGAGGCACAGGAAAATGAGAGCGCTTCTGGGTGACAGCAGGAGAAGAAGAGACTGTCAGAGGAACTATTCTTGATCTGACATACCCCATACATTTTCTGTGGGGAAAAACAGTAATTCACTTATTATTGTATTTCTTTGTTTTCAATTTTGTTCCATTCAGCATGAGGCATTTATAACATGCATTATTCTGCAGTTTTTTTTTTAAATAGAAGCAATACCAAATTGATATAGTTATTTTATGTTTTACTTCTTTTGCAAAATAATTTTTTTTTTTTAGAATTGTTCTTTCCATATTAGGGCTCTGAGGACTTTTTTTTTCCTGAGATGAGCTTTAGTTTCAAATGGTACAATTCTGGGGTACAAATGAATGTTTTTGTGTTCTTTTTCCTTTTTTTAATTTTTTAAACCTCTTTTATATTATCCAAAGAGGTTGTTTGGGCCAAATGAATCTTGCTCCATACATGCTATTAGACCCTACCTTTGGCCTTCATTAGGCTACTGGGTGCAATGACACCCTTTTTACACTCCAATCATGTTGAGGGGTGCTGATGGGGGCGAGGTCCCTTTGTCAAACTCTTTAGATTCTATAGGTGCTATGAAATCTTTCTTGTATGTTGTTTGTTATCTCTGATCCTAGCTGTTATAGATGAGTTTCAGCTGCATGTTACAACTGCTGTGCCTTCAGCATCTCTGCTTTGGAGGTTTATGGAAATATTTATTAGAATGTTCAATAAATATTATGCCATATAAAAAAAAAACTGAGATATGGCTGTATGGAAGTACCAGAGAGCAGCATGGTCTGAGGGTTGTCAACAAGGAGAACCTGGGGAGCTGATAAATAAAGTCTGGGAAACACTGTTAGAATTTGGGAACCATTGCTGACCTTAAAATCAGTGGATAGTAAGAGTCTGGCTACCCTGAGGCATAGAAAAGGCTTTTATACCCCAATAAAAAATATGTAAAAGCAAGTCAGGGTGTACAAAGAGAAATCATACTTATCTGCCCCCATCCCCCACTGCTGTTGTTTAAGTGGCTTCTGGTCTCCACCACTCAATACAAGGGCCAATTATATCCACTGACTCACAAGTGACGTCCTCTCTGATCCGAGTTGTTTCCCCCCCTCCTTCTTCTGCATTTGACTCCTACATTTGACAGCCAAGATGACCCATGGTGACTTCTCCTATATGCGACATGTCTCTGAAGAGTATGGTGTGTCCATTAGTGCACCATACAGTAATAATGCCCCCAACTATGTTTCCCATTCACCTATAATGCCCCCACTCACTAATATTGTCCCTACTGTGGTCGTATTCACAAGTAATTCCTCATTGATACACTCACTCATTAATGTTATCCTTTGTTCCCCCTTTGTATTGGTGTTACTGTACCCCCTACATTAATAATACTCCCTGCGCTACCATATAGTAATATTGCCCCCTGTGCCCAATACAGAAATAATGCCTTATGACTCCATACAGTAATACTTTTCCCTGTGCCCCCATAAAGTAATAATGCCCCCTTTGTGCTGTCAAATTGTGATACTGTCCCCCATGAGCCTCCATAAAGAAACAATGTCCCATGTGCCTCCATTCAGAAATAATGCCCACTGTGCCCCTATAAAGTAGTAATGCCCCTGCGCTACCATACAGTAATATTGCCCCCTGTGCCCAATACAGAAATAATACCCTTGTGCCTCCATACAGTAATGCTTTTCCCTGTGCCCCCATAAAGTAATAATGCCCCCCTTGTGTTGTCAAATGGTGATACTGTGTCCCTGTGCCTCTATAAAGAAACAATGTCCCCTGTGCCTCCATTCAGAAATAATGCCCACTGTGCCCCATATAGTAGTAATGCCCCATGTGCCTCCACATAGTAATAGTGCCCTCTGTGCCTCCCATATGGTAGTAATACTGTCTGTGCCCCCCATATGGTAGTAATGCTGTCTGTGCCCCCTATATAGTAATAATGCTCCCTGACCCCCCCCCCCCATGGTCATAGTACCCTATTGTGACCAAACAGCAAGAAAAAATAAAATAATAATAATAATAATACTCCAACGATTAATGAAGTGGCTCTTCTCTCTTCAGGCCTGCTGTCTGTGAGCTACACAGATACGGTCCCCAAAGTGGCGTGATTACATCATATCATCAAGATGGCCAGAGCAGGGATTGCATCCTGCAAGCTTAACCCCTTATGGATCAAGCGTTTTTCTGGTTTTGCACTTTCATTCTTACCTCCTTACCTTTTAAAACTCATAACCCTTTCATTTTTGCACCTAAAAATCCATATGGGTGCTTATTTTTTGTGCCACCAATTCTACTTTGTCAGTCATTTGTCAGTCATTTTACCCCAAAATCTATGGCGGAACGTAAAAAATAATAATTGTGCGACAAAACTGTAGAAAAAACACCATTTTGTAAATTTTGGGGGCTTCCGTTTCTATGCCGTACATTTTTCAATACAATAAAATGATACTGGAAATGAAGAAGGAGTCCAGCACTGCAGTGAAGGCAGCTTTATTAAGTGAGGAGCAAGCAATAAAAGCACACTAGTCAGACATGTTTCAAGCGCGAACGCTCTTCCTCGGTGACCGAGGAAGAGCGTTCGCGCTTGAAACATGTCTGACTAGTGTGCCTTTATTGCTTGCTCCTCACTTAATAAAGCTGCCTTCACTGCAGTGCTGGACTCCTTCTTCATTTCCAGCATCCGGGGAGCCTGGCCGGGCACCGGTCCGTGCATAGCACGACACGGGAAGTGAGCTGGACTCTCTTCATTTATTTGCAATAAAAATGATACCCTACTTATATTGGTTTGATTTTGTCGTACTTTTGGAAAAAATCATAACTACATGCACGAAAATTTATACATTTAAAATTGTCCTATTCTGACCCCTATAACTTTTGAATTTTTTGCGTACGGGGTGGTATGAAGGTTAATTTTTTGCGCCATGATCTGAAGTTTTAATCTGCACCATTTTTGTTTTGATGGGACTTTTTGATCGCTTTTTATTCCTTTTTTTTATGGCATGAAAAGTGACTATAAATACGCTTTTTTGAACTTTGGAATTTTTTTGTGCCAGGGACTGGACCCAGGCACCATTAGACGCCGCTGTCAACTTTGACAGCGGCTATCTAAAGGGTTAATAGCCGGCCGCGGCGATCGCCACATGTCGGCTATTAACGCCGGCCCCCAGCTAAAGGAATAAGCTAAGGGCCGGCCAGTATGACGTGGGCTCGAGTCAGGAGCCTGCTAGTCAGGAGCTCACAACACATGCGCCAACATTTTACTTCATGTATGTGCGTCCGGAGATCCAGGGCCCTGGGCTGAAAATCCTAGTGTAACATCCCACGGGTATGGACCCACTATGCCACAAGTGGCAGCTGGCCAGGCAGGCAGAATGGGGCACACTGACACTAAAGATAGCATCAGGTGTATACAGGTGTATAATAGCTGAGCAGGTACTGTGAGAACAGCTAGCCAAGATGGCTACAGGTGCAGGCAGGATCAGGAACACAGGTACAACAGACAGACAGGATCAGGAACTCAGGCTCAGCAGACAGGGTTTAGGGACCTTAGAAATACAGGAAACACAACCTTGTTGAGGCAACAGGTGGAGCATGTTTAAATAGGTAGTACCAAGTAAGGATTGGAGAAGGATCCATTAGTGAGTGCACACTGTCTCTATAAGATTCGGCCAGTGCTCGTGTGTGGACCCTAGATAACAGAGCAGGAACTACAGCAGGAGACACTCCAGAGCAGGAAGACCAGGAAGCATAGCAGACACACGGCAGCAAGGATGTGCCTGACACTGGTAAGAACCAGGACACATGGTTTGCTGGTGGTTGCCAACCAGCAGTGTTACATCTGGTCCTGCGCCAGTGCTAGTGATGCTATTGCGTTGTATTTTAAAAGGTGAAGTCAATCTGTGTCAAGATAAAGTGAATCTGTGTGAAGTTACCATTACTGGATGGTAGGAGGGCTGTTGATACAATTCATTTTTTAGTCACAAGAGTTATAATTCATTCTAGAAGGGAAGCCCCCTAAAAGGCTGAACAGAATAGTAAAAGGATTTTCAAAGAGGATAGTCCTTTAACTGAAGGGGATTTCCCATAAAATATTGGATTAACTCAATATGTCATATACTTTTGTTTTAATGTTAGAGGAAAATTCTTTTTAATATTGAAAACATTTATGTTTCATAACTACGATTTTTTTTTCCTTTTTTTTGTTACTTTCTGTGATCTAGGCTTGGTGTTTGAACTTTCAACATCAAACAGTTTCTTTAATAATCTTGTACAAATAGACTATGTTAACTCTACACCAGAGCCGGCAAATGTTACCGAGACTTAAAGGGCTTACCTAAGGGTATTCTTTAAGATACAGCACCACTCTTGATTATAGATTGTGCTTCGTGTTGCAGCTTATGCTCATTCAATATTCTCAGTTAAGTGCAATACCAGACACGATGGTACTATCAGTTAATGGGGTACACCAGTTTGGAAGTGGTAAGTAGCCTGCCTGTTTTTCACAAACTCAGGCGGGAGATTTATGAAACTTTGTGCAAATTAACAGTGGAGCATCTCAAGGCCTCTAAAAATTGAAGCTGAAATCTAATTGGTTGCTATGGGCAACTTCTCCACTGTTCATTTGCATAGGGTTTGAAAAATTAGCCTTTAGTGGGTGCAGTCAATTTCCTCCAGTCTCTATAAGCCTATGACTACACCATGGGTCACAAGTCCTATTACTAACTTGTTGGTGCTTTGATGATGCTTTGGACAATACCGAGCCACCGTGTCTCTTGGAACAGCCAGACTAGCCAGCCTCTGCAACTCTCTCACAATGGTCAAGTGGCGCTTCTGAGGGCATTGAACTCCAGAACCTGTCTCACCCTCCAGTGTACATTGTCCTTAGCAGCTTCATTTACTGCTCCTCAGGCTCCCCACTCCTTCCTTTGGCCTTTCTCCCAAAACCTATCTTCAATGACTGTCTAGGCCCAGATCTGTACCCAATCTCAATACAGACCTTACTGTCACAATGTACATACACAGTGCCCATGGGGCATGTCAATCCTACCTAGGGGCATTACAGTGCGGTGCTCATAGCAATATAATATCCACTGCCAGGTCAGCTGTAAAGGCCCCTGCTGGCTGATGCCTTCTCGTACAGGGCCCTAACTGTTCTTGGTGTTATTAACCAACAAAAGAAGAGTGACACGATTAAAACAGTGGGTCACCAGCCACTAGTCAATCTAACGTTCTAGCAATGCCAAAATTAAAGGCATGGTGACATATTTCTCAATAGTGCATTACAACATAATATCACAATTTAGTAAAGGAGAAAATACTTGTATTAGACCACTTTGAACTCCCCACTAGTTTCCCCAGAGGGTCAGAGTCAGGGTCAGGTTATAAACAAGATGGCCATCAGCCTCTTCCCATTCTGTCTGTGCTGCTTTTGGCCTCTGGCAAGCTACCCCCTGCCACAGCTTACTTACTGTACTTCTATGGCTTCTTTCACACTGCCGTTAGCACACAGCAGTGTGATGGCGGTCGGGGGAGCCCGGGGAAATAATGGGAGAAAAATTACTGCAAGAGCTGTCTGTTTTTCTCTTGCTAGCACCTTCAAAAAATAACGGCGCCAGACAGCCCTAATTATAGTAAATGGGAGCCTTGAGACCCGTTGCTCCCCGCCATGAGTACGGCCCTTAAAGTCACAAAAAATAAAATAAAAGAGAGACTTTAACGGCCGTTCTTGATGGGGAGCAATGGCAGTGTGAAAGGGGCCTATAAGATTACTCAGTGTCTCTGTGGGCCCTTGCCTCTAGGCTGCTACCGTTCATGGTATTGCCTCCTTAGCACCCACCACTGTGTACATAGAAATGTGGATGCTTCCAAATAATTTAAACTACCAGAATACTACCAGTGACCAGCAGGTTGTACAGAGTTCAAATCCAAGTAGCTTACAACCACAATCTGAAACAACAGCAACAGCATAATAACTCCATGTATATTGTACTTTACATGAAATCGCGCCTCTCTTCATAACTCTGTTACATCTCAGCCTAAGGGTACATTCACACGCGCGGATTTACAGCGTATTTTACGCTGCAAATCGGTTGGTGAAGGCCCGCTCTATGCTGGCTTTACATGTGCCTGTGCCTGCTAAATACGCTGCGAAAATCCACGCGTGTGAACGTACCCTTAGACTGGAAATGCAAATGCAATTTTTGTGGAAATACTAAAGGGTGGATTTCCATTTGGCAGTTTTTCGGAAAATACCACTGCAGTTTATGAGCCAAAGCCACAAGTGGATTTAAAAGGGATGGGAAATACGAAGGAAGCATTTATACGTCTACTTCATCATGGATCCACTTCTGGCTTTGGCTTAAAAACTGCAGTTGTATTTTCACGGGGGGCGTGACGCGCCACTGTGAAGGAGAGCCAGGGCTCCAATCAGGAGATCGTGGGGGGCCCCAGTGCAAGGACCCCCCCCCCCCGTGATCTAAAACTTACCCCCTATCCTTTGTATAGGAGATACATTTTTTTTACATGATACTTTTTCTTTAACATTTTGTTGCTTCAGTGTAATTTTTTAAACCCAAAAAACTGTGTATACAATATGCAGAGGAGTGGAGGGAGGTAGGCTTCCTTATCCACCTAAAATAAGTTTTTCCAAACTGATTCATATCGTATTATGCAAAACAATTGAATGCACTAATAAACCAATAATTGATGATTGCTGCAAATAGCAGAGAAAATTACTCTTGGGAAAGAGGACAAATTCTACTTAAAAACAACACCAAGGTTCAGACATACCGCAAAGGGCCGCTGCTGTATTCCCAAACCATGGGGCACACGTGCCCTAGACTTACTGAGAAGAGGGAGAGCACTCAGCACTGACTCACACTTGCTATTTCCTCAGAATTCATTTGCTTTTATTAATCCAAATGAAAACTATATGCAGAACACTGAATTCCACTGACCGTTAGAGGTACAGTACGTTCAGTAGATCTATGTGCAATGTACAGTACAGTATAGCAGTTCATTAGACTAAGGCCGGGTTCACATCAGTGCTTTTCATTTCCGTTACTCAATTCTATTAGAGAATCGGAGAAATGAACATGAAAATGAAGGTAACGGGTCCCATTCATGTCTATGGCCTTATTAGAATCTCTACTTTACTCAGTTGTCATCAGTTCCACTTAATTTCTGTTTTTTAATAGAAAAACAAAATACCGGGCATGCAAATTTTTTTTCCTTCATAATTAACGGACATTCTAATGTACGTTAATTATTTAGCATTGAAGTCTATGGTGACGGAGGTAATCTCAGTTAGTTTCTGTTATTTTTCTATCCATTGTTGCTACTGAACATGTTTAGGAAAAGAAATAAAATAAAACTGGTTAAAAAATGACTCACACTAACGGGGCTAAAAAAAATGCTGACATTGTGAATTAAAGTTTAAAGGGGTACTACACTGCCCAGTGTTGGGAGCATTTTGTTCCGAATGCTGGGTGGCGGCTAACACTGTAACCACGCCCCTTGTGATGTCACATCTCACCCCTCAATGCAAGTCTATGGAAGAGGGCGTGGTAACTGCCACGCCCCCTCCCATGGACTTGCATTGAGGGGTTGTGACGTTGCACGAAGCCCCTGTGGTATCATGCTGTACATGCAGAAAGAGATTGGCTGCAGTATCACATGTATGTATTACCACCTCAGCACTTTTGGCAGGAGATGCGGAAGCAGTGGCAGCACTTAAGCAGCAACAACATTGGGGATGAATATATATATATATATATATATATATATATATATTTTTTATTTATTTTTTTTTTTTTTTGCGTTAATGCACATTAGTCATTTTTTAAAGCTACCAATACAACTCCTTAAATCTTTTGTTGAAGAATAGCATTAGGACCCTGCTCAGTGCCCAATTGAACATAATAGAATGCCTGGTTTGCCATAGCTATTTAGTTGTAGACAGGGTGGGGCAGATTCATCAAAACTTGTGCAGAGGAAAAGTCGACCAGTTGACCATAGCAACCAATCAGATTGCTTCTTCCATTTATGAAAAGGCCTCTGAAAAATGAAAGAAGGGATCTGATTGGTTGCTATGGGCAACTGGGCAATTTTTTTTTCAGCCCAGGTCTTGATGAATCTGCCCCAGTATGTTTACAGGGACAGTGGTTGTCAAATAGATACAGCTTACCTGTGCAGACCAGAACAACCAAACCCTTTAAAAACTGCAAAACATGTTCTGAAATATGACCGGCTGTAAGGGAATTCTCAAAATGTATGTTTGTGGCAAAGCCAAATTTATTAGAGAGCATCTGTGCAAAAACAATGTGATGTCACAAAAACAGCACTGGCACTTGGGGTTGCTATTTATGCCCCTTCATACATCATCTTTAATACTTGTTGAGAGATCAGCAGTGGAAATTCCGACAAAGATAGAGCAATGATTTTAGCTTTTATGTGTGAACATTTTTTGAGCCGTATTCATCCTAAAAAATCAAATAAAAATTGAAATAAGACAATGTCAAGTATATTATTGTAGATTTTTGTTGTTAACCAATTAAACACTGAGAGAAATGCATTACTATAAATTGTAGAGTGACATGTACTATTAACATTGTTCTTCTCCCAATGAATCCCGTATTTCTCCTAGATCAACTGATGTTGACGCTAGCACAGACTTCCTGATACTTCTGGATGCATCATCTGGTATTTCCAGGGAGCTAGAAATAGACTGAACCGGTCGCTCCTTTATGTATTTAAGGGCATTGTGATCTGTGAACGACTGTTCTTCTTGCAGAGCTTGCTCAAAAATCTTATGCTTGTGTCCAAACTCGATGACTGTTTTTGTATATGAATTCAGGGTTGTGACAGAGGCTGCCATGCAACACGTGAAGGAACACCAAGCCAGGCTGGAAAACACAAAGGGCATGTGAGTGTAATAAGATGGGTCCATGTTACAGTGGATTTAATACTATACTAGAGACTAGACATTAGTAAGTAGCACGCCATCACAGTATATTGCCCGTATGGCCAGTATAGTCCTGACAGCCTAATATTATAGTCAGTACTGCAATATTGTGCCTCCATAAGGTATTCCTTGTAAGGAGCATCGCACTATAATATGAAGTGTGATAGTGTAATATGAAGTACATGCCATTTTCTATTCTTGAATCAGGAGCACACTGAGGTACAGTCATGGCCAAAAGTTTTGAAACCGACACGTATTTTGGTTTACACAAAGTTTGCTGCTTCAGTGTTATACAATCTTTTATTCAGATATTTCTGTGGTATAGTGAAATAAAATAATAAGCATTTCATAAGTTTTTAAACTGATATTGACAAAAAAAACCAAGTTCATTCAAAGACTCAATATTTACAGTAAGTCCTTGCAAACAGAGTCCTGCACTCGGCACCGCACTAGGAGATACTGACCAACACCTGAGAGGAAGGCTACAATGTGCACTAAGATATGGGGGATGGAAGGAACCTGGTGGTGGGGCTCAGTGCGTACAGTCCATTAGAAAACAATCCAAAGAGAAAGAAATGGAGATGGCACTCACCAAGGTAGATCTTCATGTAGCTCTTTTATTCAGCAGCGTGTCTAGCACATAAGAAGACCACATTTTAACAGCAGCATCCCCAAAGTGCAAACAGCAGGGACGTCTCACCTGGACGATGGCGGTCTTTTCACTCCTGTCGACACCCCCATTAGGCCCCTGGTGATGTCATCCCCCTACAGGTACATGCTTTTAACATAGTGTTTAACCATAGAAACCAGTAAACATACAGTAAAACCACTAGAAATATGTTGTAAATCAACAAACAGTTAAAAACAGCATTACCTACTGTGAATCAAAGGAAAACATTTAACTCATTCCACTCATTTAGGCCTAGTGGACCTAACGCCTCAAGTTTCATGATCCATCTAGCTTCTGAACGGAGCAGCAGCTTGTGTCGATCTCCTCCCTTTCTTGGGCAATTAACTCGTGTATGGTGGATAAAGCGAGAGGCACCTACTTTCGTTTTTAAAATCTGAGGTGCTCTTTCACACGCTAATTTAACTTTCTTTTCATCTTACCAATGTAAAAAAAAGACGCAAGGGTATATCAGGGCATATATTACAAAAGTCGCTTGACAAGTAATTAATTATCTGACCGTGATAGTATGAGCACCTAGTCTGAATGAGGCCCTAGCTAGATTATGTTCACAAACGGAGCAGTTAGCACAACGGTAGTTACCAGTAGGTTGTAGACCCTTTAACCAGTTTACTTTTTTTGCATCTTCAATTCATGTGGTCATTTTCTTAAGGGTGTTACCTGTGGTTTTATTATGGCAATAGGTAATCATAGAGTGATTCTTTGCAATGTCTGTTAACTGAGGGTCGTGTTTAGAGATGAGCGAACTTACAGTAAATTCGATTCGTCACAAACTTCTCGGCTCGGCGGTTGCTGACTTTTCCTGCATAAATTAGTTCAGCTTTCAGGTGCTCCCGTGGGCTGGAAAAGGTGGATACATTCCTAGGAGACTCTTTCTTAGAACTGTATCCACCTTTTCCAGCCCACCGGAAAGCTGAACTAATTTATGCAGGAAAAGTCAGCAACCGCCGAGGCCGAGAAGTTCGTGACGAATCGAATTTACTGTAAGTTCGCTCATCTCTAGTCGCGTTCAATCATGTACCAATATTTGTTAATGGTGTTTCTGATTGTGTTGTTGAGGGGGGTGTTATCAAATGAGAAGACAAATCTTTGAGGTTTATCATGTTTTTTTTCTTTTTTGGCTGTAATAACTCATTTCAGGATTTGTTGTTAACTTTTTGCATAGCATCCTCAATAACCCATTCTGGGTATCCCCTGTTCACACTATCACTGACAAATTGACACACCAGTATCAGTTAGCTTTGTCAACCAAAAATCTAATCACGAAAATAGCTAAAAAGTATCACTTTATTAGAAACAACACTAAAACCCCATTATTTATATTCACATACACTGTAGAACATTATGTGTAACAGTCTCCGAATAGAGAATTTATAGAGATTAAACAACAGTTCTCCTGATGTACACACCCACAAATCCCAACACATTTCCCCCGTATATCTGATATCATATAGCGGTTCATCAGGGGATTAAAGAATAATACAATACAGGTACGAGGGAGAATACATTGACACACAACGAGATATACATCAAGAGGGTCTGGTTAGTTACAAGACAGATGTTAAATAAAAACTTAGCATTCCACATAGTTCACATTAAAACGCTGGGCAGACTGCTTGTAGTTCCTTCAATTGAACAGTTTTTAGTCCTATAACAGATAACATATACATAAATACCATACAAAAAACATATGTAAGTCACAAAATATATAACAGTAAAAAGAGATAAATACAACAAAAATACAAACAGTACTGGAAAAGGCAGAGACAGATACAGATATATAGATCCAGAGAAGAATAAATAAAGCAAAAAAGCAAAAAAGAATTATAACAAGCATCAGCTACAGAGATTTGTCAATATATGTAAGATTAACAAACATTATTAGTAGAATTTACCTCCCAAGATTAGTAGGTTAGTCTAGGATATTCAGGACATGAGAATGGAAGACACTCACATAGTCCTTCATATGTATAAGGGAATCAATAAGTCCATATCATGATTTTACTCTGCAATTAAATTAAATGCAAAAGACTAGATGGAAGTATAACAAATATATATCAAATAACCAGTAATCATGAATATCCAATATATAAGGACAAGGGGTCACAATACCTCCGAAGCAAGTATCCAGCTATGGGAAACATCCCTCAATATCCATATGTGGTTTTTAGGTCAGATAAATACTACATCCCACTTCCACCAATCAGAGAGATATAGATGGCCCAGAATCTATAAATTCGGCCTCAAACCAACACAGTATAGTGGCTATTCTATAAGAATATATCAGTGCAAACAACCACCACCACCATATGCATGATATCTTACCTACAGAACTGTCCCTGCAAGCGCACCCAATCCAAAAAGCTGCCCATAACACACCCCTTAGCTGCGGTGATTCCATAATATAGATCTGCAATAAGATGTATGGTGACAATATGCCACTACCAAATTCTAATATGCCACAATCCAGCCCGCGGGATGTCCTATTGTCTGGGAGATTGGATAAGCGACTGAAGCCCTCTCTAGCTATTTGGATTGGCTGCTTTCCCCTTTATTACAACAAATGCCAACCTATTTAAGGGATACAGGGGATTTGATATCAGCAATGAATAATTTTGAATGGCAAGATTCCTATTCACTAGCCTCTATAGATGTAGAGAGCCTCTACACCTGCATCCCTCATGATGCGGGTGCAGAGGCAATCAGAGAGGTCCTCCAAAGTACTGAAAAACCTGTAGGATTTAGTGATTTTGTGGTTTTGGCACTTATGGTCATCCTGGACAATAATCTTTTTCAATATGGGGACACCTGGTACAGACAGAAACAGGGCACAGCTGTCTGTAGTGGAGAGGAGGTACATTTTCCCTCTACTAACCCCTTTGTGAGCTGGATTAAACTCATCCTACGTTTTGTAGATGATATATTTGTCATCTGGGAAGGGGAAGAGGATTCCTTCTCCAACTTTGTTTCCCATTTAAACACTGTTAATAAGAGGAATATGACTTTTTCCAAAGTGTTTGGAGGTAGTACTCTTGAATTTCTTGACACTAAAATTAATGTCCAAGATGGCAGGCTAGTTACATCAGGCCACGGAAAGGAGAGAGCATGGAATGCTCTTCTCCATTTTGAGAGCTCTCATCCTTTTCATATGAAGAGGAGCATTCCCTACAGCCAGCTTGTCCGGTTGAAAATAATTAATAACAGCAATGAGGTCTTTCTATCCCAAGCTAAAGATTTAAAAAACAGATTGCTGAACAGGGGATACCCAGAATGGGTTGTGAGGATGCTATGCAAAAAGTTAACAACAAATCCCGAAATGAGTTATTACATCAAAAAAAGAAAAAACATGAGAAACCTCAAAGATTTGTCTTCTCATTTGATAACACCCGCCTCAACAACACCAGAAACACCATTAACAAATATTGGTACAAGATTGAACACGACCCCCAGTTAACAGACATTGCAAAGAATCGCCCTATGATTACCTATTGCTGTAATAAAACCATAGGTAACGCCCTTAAGAAAATGACCACACGAATTGAAGATGCAAAAAAGTTAACTGGTTAAAGGGTCTACAACCTACTGGTAACTACCATTGTGCTAACTGCTCCGTTTGTGAACATAATCTAGCTAGGGCCTCATTAAGACTAGGTGCTCATACCATCACAGGCAGAGAATTAATTACTTGTCAAACGACTTTTGTAATATATGCCCTGATATGCCCTAGCATCTTTTTTTTGCATTGGTAAAACTAAAAGAAAGTTAAATCAGCGTGTGAAAGAGCACCTCAGATCTTTAAAAACGAAAGTAGGTGCCTCTCGCTTTATAAACCATATAGAATCTTGCCACCATAATGATCCCAGAGGTGTAAAGTTTGCAGGCATAGAACATGTTAATTGCCCAAGAAGGGGAGGAGATCGACACAAGCTGCTGCTCCATTCAGAAGCTAGATGGATCATGAAACTTGAGGCATTAGGTCCACTAGGCCTAAATGAGCTGAATGAGTTAAATGTTTTCCTTTGATTCCCAGTAGGTAATGTTGTTTTTAACTGTTTGTGGATTTACGACATATTACTAGTGGTTTTACTATATGTTTTCTGGTTTCTATGGTTACACACTATGTTAAAAGCACGTACCTGTAGGGGGATGACATCACCAGGGGCCTGAGGAAGCGTCGACAGGCGTGAAACGACCGCCATCGTCCAGGTGAGACGTCCCTGCTGTTTGCTGCTCTGCACGTTGCACTTTGGGGATGCTGCTGTTATAATTTGGTCTTCTTATGTACTAGACACGCTGCTGAATAAAAGAGCTGCATGAAGATCTTCCTCGGTGAGTGCAATCTCCATTTCTTTCTCTTTGAATGGTTTTCAATAATGACAGTGTTGAACCTTCTTTTTTTTAAGACCTTTGCAATTCGTGCTAGCAAATAAAAGTAATGTAAATGTTACCTATCTCTGCCCAACAATACAATAAGGCCACATCCCCTTCTCAGTTGTGGTTCTCTGTCTCCATAGTGAAAATGAGTAAGGATGGGTTCACATATGTCTGGCATCCGGCATAGTTTCCCTCCGGCGTGCACCCATTAATTTGAATGGGACAGTTGACAATTATCCAGCATCTCAATTTTGACGCCGAATTATTGGACACGCTGGATGCCATACAACTGATGCGCGTTGTCATCAGTTGCGTCATCAGTTGCGTTGAGATCTAGACTGAGTTCACCTATGCCAGATACCAGACATATGTTAACCCAACATGATTCTCCTGATCTCCTGTGTTTTAAGCTGTGACTGATTTTCTGCTCCAACTTCTTTTTTAATGATAGTTTTTTGTTTTCAATAACAAGGACATTGCACAAAGAAGGTACACTATACCCGGGTATAAAACACAAGACAATACAAGTACATAGAGTTAAATATTACACTAAACATTATATACATATTACACATAAAAAAATAAAATAAACCATGCTCTTGCTGTGATTCTTTCACTCATTTAAAGGGAAACTGACAAGAGGGTCGCCCATACTAACTTGAACAGGCATAAAGTACGGGTGACCCTCTTTTTACTGTATTACTCACCTCTATTCCGTGCGGCTATTGTAGAGATATAAAGAAAAATGTATAATTTATAGAAACTAGCAATGGAGTCGTCCACATAGCTCTTTTAGCACTACTTACTGTGGCATCTCCCTCCCATCCAGCCTGCCCATTATTATTTATTAATATTTACTGCTCTCTATGCTGATGTCAGGTTCGAGTTGGGAGCCGCATCATCTTTTTTGCAGTGGCCCCTTTGCATGTGCCACTGAACTGCTACGCCTGGAAGTGGGAAGCAATTCGGTCAGCAGAGAGAGAGCAGTGAATATTGATGAAGGGGGAAGGCTGGATTAGCATTGCTAAAAGAGCAATAGGAATGCCCCCGTTGCTAGTTTCTGTGAATTAGCATGTACAGTGGTCCCTCAACATATAATGGTAATTCGTTCCAAACAACCCATAGTTTGTCGAATCCATCATATGTTGAGGGATCCGTGCAATGTAAAGTATAGGAAGCTGTATTCACCTGTCCCCTCCACTCCGGACCCGGTCCTCACCGCTCCCGATGTTGTCCAAGGGGCTCCCGATGTTGTCCAAGGGGCTCCCAATGCTGTCCCGCTGCTCCGGTGTCTCCTTCGGGATCCTCCGGCTTCTTCCGCATCTTCTGAAGGGTCCGGGCCTTGCTTTCTGGTGACGTTATTACGTTGCTGCGCCGACACGGCGTGCGTAGTGATGTAATAACGACGCCGGAAAGCGAGGCAAGGACCCTGGAGAAGATGCGGAAGACGCCGGAGGATCACGAAGTGGACCCGGAGTAGCGGGAATAGGTAAGTGAACCTGCCAGGGATGCTTAAACTGCTATCCGACAGCAGCTTAAGCATTTTGCGCTGTCGGATAGCAGTTAATGCGATGGCCCCGACATATAATAGCATCGTATGTCGATTTTATCATATGTCGGGGCCATCGCATGTCGGGGGGTTACTGTATATATTTTCCTTTATATTTATATTCTTTATGTGGACACATCACTAAGTCATGGATTTTGTAAAACCGACAATATGAAAAAACATTTATTCAAAGCTTTCCTGGCTGCCATCTGTGTATGGCAATGTTTTGTCACACAGATACTAAATATAAAACTTACAAGTATTGCACTGCATTCATACATACCAGAAAGACCACCCATAATCCCACGAATGAGGTCTCCAGTCTTCAGGACCTAAACTTACAGTAACCTGAAGGACTTGAGTGTACATCATGTGAGCCACCATACCAAGAAGACCTTTAAGAGAGAAAAGCAAGTAAATACAGTGACCCCTCAACTTACAATGACCTCAACATACAATAGTTTCAACATACAATGTTTTTTTCTGGACCATTGTAACTTGAAACCAGACTCAACATACAATGTACAGACAGTCCAGATCTGTGAAACGTGTCAATGGCCGGAAGAACCGACCAATCAGAATGGGCATTCACTGGTAAATCCCCTGTATTACTGAGGTGCAAGTACTGACTGGCTGTCTGGTAGCGCCCCCTACAGTATAGGGAGGAACTAAAAGTTCTGTACTACTCCTTACCTGTGCCAGGGTTAGCTGCTCCTTTGGACACCAAGTAAGGGAGGCTCTATTTGGGACACTGTGTGTACTGTACAGGACCCTGAAGAAGCTCCTGTCCTCTACTTACACCATTGTTTCCCAACCAGGGTGCCTATTTTCCTATTTTTTGGGTGACATTTTGGGGCTTCAGAATCAATTACCAGGTTTCTATAGAGTTATGGTCTCAACATAAAATGGTTTCAACATACAATGGTCATCCTGGAACCAATTAATATTGTAACTTGAGGGACCACTGTATTAGACATTTCCTGCAAAGCCATCTCTAGCTCTACAAAAACATTATATGAAGAACATGCTTACTATCCAATATGTATATATTTCCAAGAATAGGAGTCTTACTGGCCCCGTTCATAATGTTCTAAAAAGTATATTGCACAGCAAGTATTTAGAGTTTGCCCATTCGTGACAGTTCCATATGCCCTAGTGTTTGCCTACCAGGATAGCTCCTAGTGATTAGTGTTGAGTATGAATATTCGAAATGTGAATTTTTACAGGGAATATCGGCACTTCGTGGCATTTATGCTAATATTTATGCGAATGTCGGCACTTCCAGACTGGACACTGACCCCTCCCTTCTTTTAGGTGAAAGATACAATTGCGCATGTGCACTATGCAAATTTCATTACAAAGTTTCACATGAAAAAAAAAAGATAGCGAATATGCGAATTTTGTGAACATAGGACGAATATTCATCCATATATTCGCAAAATATCACGAGTTTGAGTATGGCACCCTGCCGCTCATCACTACTAGTGATTACAAATTGGAGTACTGAACATTAACATATTATATTGTCAACCATTGACATCAATAATTCCATGCCTTGCGACTTAGGGCATAATTTTGATATACATAATATAAATATGACATTATCTACGTATAATTTGTATATTTTCCCATACCTGTGACTGCTCGTTTCTGGGATAAATCACATGTGCTTTTTATTGCCTGCAATTTATATTGAGCGATGGTTTTAAGCACAATGGAAACACAGAAATACTTTTGTATTAATATTTTATACATGGATTATTGTTACATAGTTACATAGTTAGTTACATAGTTAGTACGGTCGAAAAAAGACATATGTCCATCAAGTTCAACCAGGGAATTAAGGGGTAGGGGTGTGGCGCGATATTGGGGAAGGGATGAGATTTTATATTTCTTCATAAGCATTAATCTTATTTTGTTCCAGGAATGTATCTAATCCTGTTTTAAAGCTGTTAATTGTTCCTGCTGTGACCAGTTCCTGAGGTAGACCGTTCCATAAATTCACAGTCCTCACGGTAAAGAAGGCGTGTCGCCCCTTGAGACTAAACTTTTTCTTCTCCAGACGGAGGGAGTGCCCCCTCGTCCTTTGGGGGGGTTTAACCTGGAACAGTTTTTCTCCATATTTTTTGTATGGGCCATTAATATACTTATATACATTTATCATATCCCCCCTTAAACGTCTCTTCTCAAGACTAAACAATTGTAACTCCTTTAATCGCTCCTCATAGCTAAGATGTTCCTTGCCCCATATTAGTTTAGTCGTGCGTCTCTGCACCCTTTCCAACTCCGCAGTGTCCCTTTTATGGACAGGTGCCCAAAACTGAACAGCATATTCCAGGTGAGGCTGTACCAATGCTTTAGAAAGGGGGAGTATTATGTCCCTGTCCCTTGAGTCCAGGCCTCTTTTGATACATGACAATATCCTGCCGGCTTTGGAAGCAGCAGCCTGACATTGCATGCTATTCTGTAGTCTGTGATCTACAAGTACACCCAGATCCTTCTCTACCAGTGACTCTGCCAGTTTAATCCCCCCTAAGACATACGATGCATGCAGGTTATTAGTACCCAGATGCATAACTTAGTACCCAGATGTATACTCATACTGGTAATTACACATTTAGACAACAATGTGCACCCAACATAATATTTATTCACTTATTTGTTTACTTCTTTGTTTGAATTTTTGATGTGTATTATACATGTTTTTATATTTGTATGTTTTTTTCACATTGTTAAATCCCTATATTGGTGGAACATTTCACCTGTCCGGCACTACAGATCGAATTCCTTTACTGTTGGTTGGATGGGGGTGTGTCCTCCCATATATAAGGGATTGCATGGCAGTCTAACAATTGTATGAGTAAGGCCAGGCATAAGGCCAGGCATGAACGCGTCACCACCATGCATCTTTGTTGTACTGCGTGTATCATGTAAATAAATTGCACGAACTGCTCCGGAATACCGTGCTGGACTTCCATTTTTTCTTCCATTATACATCTGGTGACGTCTACACCTGTCCATGCTGCGGTGGGTCGCACTGGGTGAGCTGACCATCACGCTTTGCTTGCTCACTGACATCAATAGGTGTGTGAATATAACATTTCCTCTGTACAGTAGCTGCAGGGGGAAATGCAGACAGGATAGCAGCTGCTCTGCCAATACCAGGTGATCAGTAAGGTTTACAGATCTTCAGTAACTAGCCCACTGTTTTGGGAATGTGCCTCTAGATAGGAGATTGTTTTGGTTGGACACCCCCTTCATCAAACAATTATGTATTGAACAGTTTCTCATTTGTTTTGAAGGTTTCCATCACAGTCATGCATTTTTATATCTTGTTTTTAGTGGCGGTCCCAGCTGCTGGACCTCCTTTATCCCCCACAGTGCCAGTGTTGCTCATATGAGGGGATTAAATACCTTCTTTTATTTACAAACCTGCTGTAGTTGACTAGATACTACTGCGAAGCCTGGTGTTTATTGGCTGCACTCATCTATATAAAACAGATACCTAATATGATCTCTGTTCAAAGAAGAAAGACTACATTGGGTTGTATGTCCTTTAAAATACAACATTTAATGTGTAATGTTTAAAAGTCAAAACTGCACTTTATTCCAATGCAATGGAATGATTCTCAGATGCCAGTCAAGAAACACATCAAGACATATCAAGGGTGGCACATCCGTATATAGGAAATTCACCAACCAGCTGTCAAGACTATCTAAGGGTAGATTACTACCATGATTTACCAAACTGACATGACTGTAAGCCCTATATAACTCTTTTTATATGTTCAATTGGTAAAGATAGGGCAGCACCCAGTAGAAACGCATCTAAAACTATAAAATTGATAGGGATACTCTTGAGTATACCAGGACAGGCTTGCTCCATAGAGGGTACAGTGTAAAAGACATTTATTATGCACAGATTATGTTAATCTGAACCCTCTTCCTCTACAGAACCAGTCTTGGATGAACTATATTAAAATGGCCACACCTACTGCATAATATCCTATAGTTCGAGCAAGTGACATTGATTGATCTATTCTGACTGATTTACCCTGTAGATACTGCACTCTTGACAGCGGGTTTGTGAGTCTGCTCTATATGGATGTGGTACCTTTGCTATGTCTTCATGTTTTTGTTGGATGGCATCACTGGCAACTGCACAGTAATGGAGCACAGAGTTACATTTTAAATATATTTATATGATTTGTAGTGTATAGGCACTAGGTCCAGATTTGGGGCACCTTCTGCTCCTGATCTGGACCTCCATTCACTGGGCTTACTTGTTCGACACCGGTCCAGGGAGGGAGAAGTTAAGTGGTGATGCACAGCATTGCCACTTAACTCTTATGGGGCCAGACAGCAAGTAGAGATCTATATAGAGGACTAGAGGATCCAGAGGACTACATCAGATTCAAGTACTATGTCCATGACCAGTATATTATTATTATTTTTATATAAAATGTCCAAAAAACTGTCTCTTTCCAGTACCCTGTTGTAGTAGGTACTGGGGTAATAATGCAGGGACTAGTGTTAGCCATTTTACACACTAACGCTAAGCCTTAGCTTAGTAATAGATGGCCTCTATAAGACTGTTGGCCATTTTACAAAAAATGTATATCATCAAATAAATAAAAAATATTATTGGCGTAGTCTTTGAATCCAACATTGTCCTCTGGATAATGATCCCTATAAAAAGAATAAATAAATAAAATGAATACATCTCCCATACTGTGCTAGGGGTGGCAGGTAGCGTGTTGTGCAGGCTTGTGTCTCAGTACATTGTGTTGCATTTTTGTTCCCATAGGACTTATGATAAACCTACTGTTACGCCTAGCGCTCCGGGTCCCCGCTCCTCCCCGGAGCGCTCACGGCGTCTCTTTCCCTGCAGCTCCCCGGTCAGTCCCGCTGACCGGGAGCGCTGCTCTGTCATGGCCGTTGGGGATGCGATTCGCACAGCGGGACGCGCCCGCTCGCGAATCGCATCCCAGGTCACTTACCCGTTCCCGTCCCCTGCTGTCATGTGCTGGCGCGCGCGGCTCCGCTCTCTAGGGCGCGCGCGCGCCAGCTCCCTGAGACTTAAAGGGCCAGTGCACCAATGATTGGTGCCTGGCCCAATTAGCTTAATTGGTCCCCACCTGTTCCCTGGCTATATCTAGTCTCCTCCCTTGCACTCCCTTGCCGGATCTTGTTGCACTTGTGCCTAGTGAAAGCGTTCCCTTGTCTGTTCCTAGTCCGTGTTCCTGACCTCCTGCCGTTGCCCCTGACTACGATCCTTGCCGCCTGCCCCCGACCTTCTGCTACGTCCGACCTTGCTTCTGCCTACTCCCTTGTACCGCGCCTATCTTCAGCATCTTCAGCAGCCAGAGAGGTGAGCCGTTGCTAGTGGATACGACCTGGTCACTACCGCCGCAGCAAGACCATCCCGCTTTGCGGCGGGCTCTGGTGAAAACCTGTAGTGGCTTAGAACCGGTCCACTAGCGCGGTCCTCGCCATCCCTCTCTGGCACAGAGGATCCACTACCTGCCAGCCGGCATCGTGACTGTAGATCCGGCCATGGATCCCGCTGAGGTTCCCCTGCCAGTTGCCTCTGATATCACCACGGTGGTCGCCCAGCAAGCCCGACAGATCGCCCATCTAACCCACCAGATGTCAGAAATGTCCACCATTGTGCACCAACTTCAGTCGCAACTTCATCAGCAATCATCTCCTCCGCCAGCTCCTGCACCCCTTCCGCAGCGAGTGGCCACTCCTAGCCTCCGCCTGTCTTTGCCGGACAAATTTAATGGGGACTCTAAGTTTTGCCGTGGCTTCCTTTCGCAATGTTCTCTGCACTTGGAGATGATGTCGGACCTGTTTCCTACTGAAAGGTCTAAGGTGGCTTTCGTAGTCAGCCTTCTGTCTGGAAAAGCCCTGTCATGGGCCACACCGCTCTGGGACCGCAATGACCCCGTCACTGCCTCTGTTCACTCCTTCTTCTCGGAAATTCGAAGTGTCTTTGAGGAACCTGCCCGAGCCTCTTCTGCTGAGACTGCCCTGCTGAACCTGGTCCAGGGTAATTCCTCCGTTGGCGAGTACGCCATACAATTCCGTACTCTTGCTTCTGAACTATCCTGGAATAATGAGGCTCTCTGCGCGACCTTTAAAAAAGGCCTATCCAGCAACATTAAAGATGTTCTGGCCGCACGAGAGACTCCTGCTAGCCTGCATGAACTCATTCATCTAGCCACTCGCATTGACATGCGTTTTTCTGAGAGGCATCAAGAGCTCCGCCAGGAAAAAGACTTAGATCTCTGGCCACCTCTCCCACAGTCTCCACTGCAATCTGCGCCTAGGCCTCCCGCCGAGGAGGCCATGCAAGTGGATCGGTCTCGCCTGACCCTGGAAGAGAGGAATCGCCGTAAGGAAGAGAATCTTTGTCTGTACTGTGCCAGTACTGAACATTTTCTGGTGGATTGCCCAATCCGTCCTCCACGTCTGGGAAACGCACGCTCGCACTCAGCTCTCGTGGGTGTGGCGTCTCTTGATGCCAAGTCGGCTTCTCCACGTCTCACGGTACCTGTTCGGATTTCCACTTCAGCCAGCTCTCCCCTCTCAGCCGTGGCCTGCCTGGACTCTGGAGCTTCTGGGAATTTTATTCGGGACTCCTTTGTGAATAAATTCCGTATTCCGGTGACCCGTCTTGTCAAGCCACTCCACATTTCCGCGGTCAACGGAGCCAGGTTGGACTGTACCATACGTTTCCGCACGGAGCCCCTTCTTATGAGCATCGGATCTCACCACGAGAGGATTGAACTTTTGGTCCTCCCCAATTGCACCTCGGAAATTCTCCTTGGACTTCCCTGGCTTCAACTTCATTCCCCAACCCTGGATTGGTCCACTGGGGAGATCAAGAGTTGGGGGTCCTCTTGTTCCAAGAACTGTCTAAAACCGGTTCCCAGTAACCCTTGCCGTAACTCTGTGGTTCCTCCTGTATCTGGTCCCCCTAAGGTCATTAAGGACTCTGCCTGCCACAGGAAATGCCCCTCCCCCCCTCCCAGTTCCATCAGGCAAGCTTCTGTGTCCCCTCATGGCCCTCGTCCTGGTGTCACACTGCCCCGTGCCAGGTCCCGCCCTCTGCCCTCTCTCCCCATTCCTACTCCTGCGGTTCTGCCTGCCGTTGAGGAATCCCTCCATCCTTTCCCGGTGTCCTCATCCCAGGGGAGGCAGTTACCCGATAAAGAGAAGGGGAGACCTAAGGGGGGGGGGTACTGTTACGCCTAGCGCTCCGGGTCCCCGCTCCTCCCCGGAGCGCTCACGGCGTCTCTTTCCCTGCAGCTCCCCGGTCAGTCCCGCTGACCGGGAGCGCTGCTCTGTCATGGCCGTTGGGGATGCGATTCGCACAGCGGGACGCGCCCGCTCGCGAATCGCATCCCAGGTCACTTACCCGTTCCCGTCCCCTGCTGTCATGTGCTGGCGCGCGCGGCTCCGCTCTCTAGGGCGCGCGCGCGCCAGCTCCCTGAGACTTAAAGGGCCAGTGCACCAATGATTGGTGCCTGGCCCAATTAGCTTAATTGGTCCCCACCTGTTCCCTGGCTATATCTAGTCTCCTCCCTTGCACTCCCTTGCCGGATCTTGTTGCACTTGTGCCTAGTGAAAGCGTTCCCTTGTCTGTTCCTAGTCCGTGTTCCTGACCTCCTGCCGTTGCCCCTGACTACGATCCTTGCCGCCTGCCCCCGACCTTCTGCTACGTCCGACCTTGCTTCTGCCTACTCCCTTGTACCGCGCCTATCTTCAGCATCTTCAGCAGCCAGAGAGGTGAGCCGTTGCTAGTGGATACGACCTGGTCACTACCGCCGCAGCAAGACCATCCCGCTTTGCGGCGGGCTCTGGTGAAAACCTGTAGTGGCTTAGAACCGGTCCACTAGCGCGGTCCTCGCCATCCCTCTCTGGCACAGAGGATCCACTACCTGCCAGCCGGCATCGTGACACCTACTGAGTTATTGTAAAAAAAAAGCAGCAGTTGAATGACTCAGCCCCTTGATCTATTGTCTTTATGACTGATGGGAGAAGTGGAGATTCGTGAGTTTAATGCCTCGCAAAATTCTTCCATCAGGATGAACAATTCCTCCCCCAATATTTGCAAACCCTCCAGAACACAGGCCCATTTCACTATAAATCTTATTATTTTTTTCACCTTTTTGATAACTTTAAGCACCCTTATGACAGTGTCAACTTTAATAAATGTTTTTCATTGTCTCTTGGCCTTTTGTATGTCATAAATAAGTTTCAAAAAGCTGCTATCTAATAATCAATAGAGCAAGAGTTGAAGGCAATTTTCAACCTTCAGATTTACAGTCTTGTTGATACCCTGCAGCGATTTTACTAAATATGTTGCTATTCCTTTCTAACTTTATGAGCCTTGTCTTTATATGACCAGACACAGTTGTTTATTTCCATGGGATAAAACACGAAGCTGCAATGAAGAAATAGCTGCTTCTTATGCGGGGTACAAAATATGGCTGTATCATATTCCACAGCAATGACACCAGATAATATAAGAGAATTGGGGAAAAACGTAATAAATGTGGACAACTGCTTTGATTTTCTATCCCATAATTTCTGTGCGTGTGTATATATATGTATACAGGGTGGGCCATTTATATGGATACACCTGAATAAAATGGGAATGGTTGGTGATATTAACTTCCTGTTTGTGGCACATTAGTATATGTGAGGGGGGAAAACTTTTCAAGATGGATGGTGACCATGGTGGCTATTTTGAAGTCGGCCATTTTGAATCAAACTTTTGTTTTTTCAATAGGAAGAGGGTCATGTGACACATGAAACATATTGGGAATTTCACAAGAAAAACAATGATGTGCTTGGTTTTAACGTAACTTTATTCTTTCATGAGTTATTTACAAGTTTCTGACCACTTATAAAATGTGTTCAATGTGCTGCCCATTGTGTTGGATTGTCAATGCAACCCTCTTCTTCCACTCTTCACACACTGATAGCAACACCGCAGGAGAAATGCTAGCACAGACTTCCAGTAGCTGTAGTTTCAGGTGCTCCACATCTTGTATCTTCACAGCATAGACAATTGCCTTCAGATGACCCCAAAGATAAAAGTCTAAGGGGGTCAGATCGGGAGACCTTGGGGGCCATTCAACTGGTCCACGATGACCAATCCACTTTCCAGGAAACTGTTCATCTAGGACTGCTCGGACCTGACACCCATAATGTGGTGGTGCACCATCTTGCTGTAAAAACTCAGGGAACATGCCAGCTTCAGTGCATAAAGAGGGAAACACATCATCATGTAGCAATTTCGCATATCCAGTGGCCTTGAGGTTTCCATTGATGAAGAATGGCCCGACTATCTTTGTACCCCATATACCCCATCATACCATAATTTTTTGTGTTCCAACAGTCTTGGAGGGATCTATCCAATGTGGGTTAGTATCAGACCAATAGCGGTGGTTTTGTTTGTTAACTTCAGCATTCACATAAAAGTTTGCCTCATCACTGAGCAAAATCTTCTGAAGGCAATTGTCTATGCTGTGAAGATACGAGATGTGCAGCACCTGAAGCTACGGATACTGGAAGCCTGTGCTAGCATTTCTCCTGCGGTGTTGCTATCAGTGTGTGAAGAGTGGGAGAAGAGGGTTGCATTGACAATCCAACACAATGGGCAGCACATTGAACACATTTTATAAGTGGTCAGAAACTTGTAAATAACTCATGAAAGAATAAAGTTACGTTAAAACCAAGCACGTCATTGTTTTTCTTGTGAAATTCCCAATAAGTTTGATGTGTCACATGACCCTCTTCCTATTGAAAAAACAAAAGTTGGATTCAAAATGTCCAACTTCAAAATGGCCACCATAGTCACCACCCATCTTGAAAAGTTTCCCCCCTCACATATACTAATGTGCCACAAACATGAAGTTAATATCACCAACCATTCCCATTTTATTAAGGTGTATCCAGATAAATGGCCCACCCTGTAGATTCACATTTTATATTGACAGGGATTTTATATATCTGATATATAGCTATACTTTCCGGCAAGGTTGGATGTGAATTTTTCATTTAGGAGGTGATATTGTTGAACCTTTTATGTTGTTGTGATCGGGGCACAGGGGGCAATGGTAGAGTAGTTAAACGTTATGTGTGTGATTGTTTGAGGTCTGACAGGTAATATTTACACGGGAAGAACATATCCATATATCCTGAACATTTTACAGTCTTTCTTTGGAATACACGATTTAGTCTTTTGTGGCTAAATTACTGTTAATAATACAAGTTGCATATTTAGTATTTTAGTATGAAAGATCTGATCGAAAAATCCAGGACAATGACAAAGTAACATTCCCATTTGTTTATTGTTTTAAAGTACATAGTTATTACCAAGTGATGTCTAATGATGCTTAAAATTGAAAAGGTTTCAGACACCCATAAAACTGAAGAATAACAGACTTTACTTTCCATGTCCTTGAATATCCCCATAGTGTTATGATTATTATCAGATTTGCAATTTACATGATATCAGTGTTTTCAAATAGACCAAAATATAGACTTAACTTTCACAATGCAACATTTATTTAATCAGTGTTGTGAATATTATATGTGATTTACGCCGCGCTCCCTCCATCATATTTGACTGCTCGTAATGAAGTTAATGTATTTTCATGCTTTATGAATCTCGTGAAGCTTATAATTTAATATGGATGGAATTTTATGCAAATATGTAATCCTTCTAAGATGGTTCCATTTAGTTCTCAGTGTATTTGTGTGTTATGCTTATTACTGTCACATTAAATACAGAAGCATACTAAGCATAAAGGGAATCTCCCACTAAAATCTAATTATTTCCTGGAAATATAAATCCCCTGAATTGTCTTCTTGGGAAGTCTTTTAATATCCTAGTTAGAAATTGTTGAGTTATTTTAGTCTGCTATACGAATTATTAACAGACTCTGGGTGACAAGCATTAATGGCAACCATAACTGTAAAAGTTAACCAGCTTTCCCCAAACTTTAAATGGCGTATGAGCCTGCACTGTTGTGTATTGTAGCTTATTTCAGTACTGCCGCTTCATATGCCATTCCAAGCAGTGAAAAGCTGAATGCCAAAGTTTGTGGCAGGGATAGAATGACAATTTAATATTAGGGTAGCGCTCATGGGCAGATGGGGCCAACATGTAAAGTGAAGAAAGGTCATTTATCATTCTTCTTCTTTGGAAATTGTGTTTTAAAGTAATTTATTTTTGCTTTGGTGTTGTTTATGTGCAACATATTTATTATAATATCGCACGTGCATTGATAAATTTGGAAATAATTATAATAATAAGAACAAAAATAATGATACAAATAATAATAATAATAGTAATGTAGTTGGGTTCCCACCCATCAATTTTTATTTTCTATTTGATACCTATAATGTTTCTTTAACGTATGATCTCTTTTAATTATTAGTATTATTTTTTTTAATCTGCATCAAATACTATTTGTCCTTTGCATTTTTTTTGCGGGGGGGGGGGGGGGGGGGGGTGTTATGATGTTAGTGACAGCATTGAATGTAAAAAAAACATTTGGGAGTAGTAATTGGAATCAATTGTTTACAATATCGTAACAAGCTAGCAAAAGCCTCAAAAGGCTGAAATAACATTTCTCTCCATTTCTTTTGGAATTCCTCCGACATGTCATCAGAGGGAACAGGAAGATGTGGAGTACAGTGAGGATGTGGAGCTGTCTGAAAGGCAGTTGTGGGGAATCAGGCAAGGTGAGTAGGGTTTCTTCTTTCTGTTTAAAGGGTTACTCTGCCCCTAGACATCTAATCCCCTATCTAAAGGATAGGGGATAAGATGTCTGATCGCGAGGGTCCCACCGTTGGGTGCTTAGAATGCTGGGTGCGGGTGGCGGGATAATGACATTACTGTCATGCCCCTCGTGGCACATGTCCTGCCCCCTCCCTTAGACTTGCATTGATGGGGTGTGGTGTGACATCACGAAGGGCATGGCCGTGATATCACAATTCCTGCCGCCCACTTCATGCGTTCGGAACAAAATGTTCTGAACGCTGGGGCAGAGAGTACCCCTTTAAAGCCTCCCAAATTCACAGAAAAACATTTTCTACCACCTGCAATGCCCCTTTACGGTGTGTTCACAAAGGTAGGTATACAGTGAGTTTCCTGCTGCGGGTTTGAGCTGCGGTGAGCTTTCCGCGGCAGACTTTCTTCAGCAAAATTTCTGTAGGGAAAAACTCGTAGCAGACCCCATTAAAGTCAATGTAATCTGCTGCAGAAATACTGCCATGGCTAAAACCGTGGCTGGACAGCATAAAAATACAAAACAAAATTATGACAAATTTGCAATCTATAATGACTTATTACGATGACAAGTAGTATATGTCTATAGCTCAGAACAGTGACCTGGGCACTATAGCAGTATTTACTGTGATCTGCAAAATGATGATAATTACAGACACAATATTCTGCACAGTCTGATCCAGCTTAAAAACAATCACAGATCCATTTTTTAATGGGCACTTGCAAAACGTGTCCTATTTTTAGAGATGCTTTACAGGCTGTCCAGGAATTTTTAGACAGTTGACAATCCTTCCCCTATCCAAGGCCACAATCAGCAGCAGTTAAGCTTAGCTGGCAATGTGTTACACTGAGCTGCCGAAGCCTTGATTTATGTGTAATGGACTTATTTCTTTCTTTATGGTTTTGCCACATCATTATGAATGTCAGACAAAGTTCCATTGCTAGACCCAATTGGTATCTGTGGTACAAGATAAAGGTGTCATCTGCTTATAAGAGCTGATCTGACAGATGGATGGAAACATATTCCATGTATGGCTGCATTCATTACCGTATTTTTCGCCGTATAAGACGCACTTTTTGTTCCCCAAAACTGGGGGGGAAAAGTTGGTGCGTCTTATACGGCGAATACACACCTATCGCCGTGGTCCCTTCGGCCAACAACGTCCAGGACCCGCAGCTAATACAGGGCATCACCGATTGTGGTGAGGCCCTGTATTAACCCTTCAGACGTGGCGATCAAAGCTGACCGCCGCGTCTGAAGCGAAAGTCGGGCTGTTCGGGACCGCTGCGGTGAAATCGCGGCTTCCCAAACAGCTTACAGGACACCGGGAGGGACCTTACCTGCCTCCTCGGTGTCTGCTCCGTGTCGGGATCCCCTGCATTGCCCGCGCTCTCCTTCGACGTCATCACGTCGTCGCGCACGCCGTCCCGTCATCCAATAGGAGCGACGTGATGACGGAGAGCGTGGATCCCGGGGAAGAAGACGTCCGGAGCGTCGGGGACACCCCGGGGACGCGGCGACAGCGATGGAGCGACATCCAGGGCAGCGGTGACTGGTCCGGAGCGGCGGGGACACTTGAGTACTACCTACTATCCAGTGGTCTTCAACCTGCGGACCTCCAGATGTTGCAAAACTACAACTCCCAGCATGCCCGGACAGCCAACGGCTGGATAGGGGATAAGATGTGTAAGCACCGGAGTACCCCTTTAAAGGGAATCTGTCATCACTTTCAGGCTGCCTGAACCATGAGTCATAGAGGTGGTCAATGGTGTTTTTTTTCCTGCCATATCAGCCTTGACTGATAGATCTCTCTCTTCTTGGCCATTGGAAGAATTCTATCAAGGCCAGTGGGCAGACAGAAGTCACCCTGGACCAACCTAATGTTTTGTAGTTCAGGCAGCATGGAATTGATTACAAGTTCCCCAGGTTCTCTTTAAGAATTGCAATTTCTCATGAAACCAGTTCAACACAATATAACAACATGCTATGAGAACACCCAGAAGCCTTCATCTACACACCAATTGCTGACTGTCTACATGGAACTGCCAATATGATATCATGGTCTACTCCCAATCATATCATTATACATTTGGAATCTGCAGCTTCCATTATTTTTATGATTTTCCAGAAATATGAAAAAGTTTCCACATTACACCTCTTGAAATTGTAAGCAAACAGGCAACCTTTTTTTTTTTTTTTACCAAACCGTCACGAACATATAAAATAAGAATAGGATCAAAACAGACCATTGTGGTGACCGCTCAGATAGGTTGAAATCTTGGTGGATAAGTTGAGGCCTACGCTGAGAAGTGGCAGATGAGGTTCCACATAGATAAATGTAAGGTAATGCACATGGGTAGGATTGGGATTATGTATTAAATGGAAAAACACTGGGGACGACTGACGTGGAAAGGGAGTTTTAACTGTAACAACCAGTGTCAGGCAGCTGCTGCGAGGGCAAATAAAATCATGGGGTGCATCAAAAAAGGTGCATAGATGGCAATACAAGATAATCAGTCTGCCACTGTACAAATCACTAGTCAGACCACACATAGAATACTGTGTACAGTACTGGGCACCAGTGTACAATAAAGATATAGTGGAGCTGGAGAGGGTTCAAAGACGGGCAAGCAGAGTAATACGGGGAATGGGAGGACTACGGTACCCAGAAAGATTATCAGAATTGGGGTTATTTAGTTTAGAAAAAAGAAGGCTTAGGGGAGACCTAATAATAATGTACAAAGGTCTCTCCCATGATCTATTAAGAGTATATTCACACGCTTCGGAATTCTGCAAGCTGATTTTACGCAAGAAGATTTGTTGCAGACGCACTGAAGTCAATAGGTAGCAACATAATCTGTTTGCGGAATTCCACATTGGATAATCTGCAAGCTGAATTTCTGCCGTGGAAAACACTGCAATGGATTATGTACATGTGAACATAGCCGTATACAAATGACTATTTCTATAACAAAGAGACATCATCTACGCCTTGAGGAAAAAGTTTTTCACCACCACTGAAAGTAATCCTTTACTGTAAGAGCAGTGAGACTATAAAAAAAGACTAAAAAAAGGATCTGCCAGAGGAGACGGTCATGGTAAACTGACTAAAAGAGTTCAAAAGGGGCCTGGATGCAATCCTGGAAAGTAAAAATATGACTTGTTATAGCCACTAGCTTCTGGACAAATCCAAGTATTGATTCCAATTGCCAGATTTGAAGTCAGGTAGGAATTCTACTCCCTAAAATGAGGAAAATTCTCTGGTTGAGGAAAAGTTTAAGGTATCAAAATTAACATTATGATTGAATGTGAGATGAACTTGGTAAACTTGGTCATTATCAAAAGATTCCTCCACATACACATAACAGATTTCAAAAATTGATCAATAGAGAATCTTTTTGATTTTTACACTTAACACACTTTTTCCACGTGGTCTTAATGAAACCATTGAAAATGCAAGATAGCATCTGGCGGTTTCTGATGTTACTCCTAAATTGCTTGATTCTATTTCATTATTTTATACTTTTTTATTATTTATTTTATTATTGATTTATATATTTGTTTGTCCTTTTATTATCTTTTTATATGTGTATTGGTTAGTCTCTTGATTTTTTGATATATTGAATGTAAACTTTTTTTATGATTGTATGTATGAGCATGTATATTTATGTCTGTTATACTTTTTGTCCATCTAAGGGTTAAGTGACCCTGTATAAATACCATGTACCTTGCTTGTTCCCAATATGCCTGATGAAGTGGTTCTCCTCGAAACGCGTTGCATTGTGGGTAATAAACCATTTTTCTCTACACGAGATGCATACGCCTTGCTTGATCCTGTGGTTTCCTTGGAGGTCTTTGTGTGTAATACCCACCCTGACTGTATCTGTTACTTAGAATAGTTAAGAATGGTAATAGTTGCTTACAAACATTCTTTAAAGGAGTACTCCAGTAGAAGACAATTTTTTTTAAATCCACTGGTGCCAGAAAGTTAAACAGATATGTAAATGACTCCTATTTAAAAATATTTTCAGTACTTATCAGCTGTTGTATAATACAGAGGAAGTTGTTTTCTTTTTGAATTTCTTCTCTGTCTGACCACAGTGCTCTCTGCTGACACCTCTGTCCATGTCAGGAACTGTCCAGAGAGAGAGGTTTGCTATGAGGATTTGCTCCTACTCTGGACAGTTCCTGACATGGACAGAGGTGTCAGCAGAGAGCACTGTGGTCAGACAGAAAACAACTACTTAGTGTAGTAAACAACAGCTGATAAGTACTGGAAGAATTAAGATTTTTAAATTGAAGTAATTTACAAATCTGTTTAACTTTCTGGCACCAGTTGATTAAAAAAATAAAATAAAATAAAATGTTTTCCAACGGAGTACCCCTTTAAAGTTCAATAACAGAATTCTCTGTATCTGCAGCCTTCGCTCAGGACAGCTCTTATATATGGATTTTTACAACTAATATTGCATTCAGTGGGAACTTTCCACTTCTTTAGATTAAATAAAAAGAAATTGGATGTGCTCTATATCTCTTTACTCCACTGGACCACCAGTAATACTGATAACTGCTGTATAAGGAATAATGGGTGATAATTCCCTGACTGCCCTAAGAACATCAGGGATAAAAACGTAACCATAACTTTATACCTTTTCAAATTTTACCAGGATAGAAAAGGGATCCTGTCACATTGAATAGGCAGCTCAATCTGCAGGCATCCTGATATAGAGCTGGGCTATGTAGTCATGTGGGCAGTCCTAATCAGTGATTGACAGCTCCCTATATGCACACTTACACAAAGGACCAGGGCTCAGGTCCTGCAGGAACGCATGGAAACTGAGTTCCTGCACTTTTTTCACAGCAGGAACACCATTCCCATTACCAGGAGTCCTACAGGACCAGCCCTTGGATGAGTTCCTTCCCTTTTTTTTTCCAGGACTTGACCCCTGCAGAGTACTGTCAATTACTGAACAGGACCTCCCTCGTGACTTATTAGTCTAGAACAGTGGTATCAAACCATGGCCCTCCAGATGTTGCAAAACTTCAACTCCCAGCATGCCCGGACAGCCAACGGCTGTCCGTGCATGCTGGGAGTCGAAGTTTTGAAACATCTGGAGGGCCACAGTTTAAGACCAAGGGCCAGCTCTGCCTTTAGGCAAAATAGGCAGCCGCATTGAGCGCCCTCTTGATTGTCGCAAGAAAGTTAGACAACCAGCATCTGAACCACTTGCTCAGCCAGCAGCATGAGGAGAAAGTTTGTTACAGTGTGTCACCCCAGTAGTAAGCTAATTACATTAACCCCTTAAGGACCACAGGGTTTTCTGTTTTTGCACTTTCGTTTTTTTCCTCCTCACCTTTTAAAAATCCTAACCCTTTCAATTTTGCACCTAAAAATCCATATGATGGCTTATTTTTTGCGCCACCAATTCTACTTTGCAGTGACATCAGTCATTTTACCCAAAAATCTATGGCGAAATGGAAAAAGAAAATAATTGTGCGACGAAATTGAAGAAAAACACCATTTTGTAACTTTTGGGGGCTTCCGTTTCTACGCAGTACATTTTCCGGTAAAAATGACACCTTATCTTTATTCTGTAGGTCCATACAATTCAAATGATACCCTACTTATATCGGTTTGATTTTGTCGTACTTCTGTAAAAAATCATAACTACATGCAGAAAAATGTATATGTGTTACGCAGCATCCTCTCATTCGCAGCGCCCCGGTCAGACCTGCTGACCGGGTGTGCTGCAATATCACTCCCAGCCGGGATGCGATTCGCGACGCGGGAGGCGCCCGCTCGCGATGCGCGTCCCGGCTCCCGTACCTGACCCGTTCCCCGTCTGTCTTGTCCCGGCGCGAGCGGCCCCGCTCCTTAGGGCGCGCGCGCGCCGGGTCTCTGCAATTTAAAGGGCCACTGCGCCACTGATTGGCACAGCAGGCCTAATCAGTGTTATCACCTGTGCACTCCTTACTTATACCTCACTTCCCCTGCACTCCCTTGCCGGATCTTGTTGCCCTTGTGCCAGTGAAAGCGTTCCTTGTGTGTTCCTAGCCTGTGTTCCAGACCTCCTGCCGTTGCCCCTGACTACTATCCTTGCTGCCTGCCCTGACCTTCTGCTACGTCCGACCTTGCTCTTGTCTACTCCCTTGTATCGCACCTATCTTCAGCAGTCAGAGAGGTTGAGCCGTTGCTGGTGGATACGACCTGGTTGCTACCGCCGCTGCAAGACCATCCCGCTTTGCGGCGGGCTCTGGTGAATACCAGTAGCAACTTAGAACCGGTCCACCAACACGGTCCACGTCAATCCCTCTCTGGCACAGAGGATCCACCTCCAGCCAGCCGAATCGTGACAATATGTTTAAAATTGTCATTTTCGGACCCCTATAACTTTTTTATTTTTCCGCATATGGGGCGGTATTGGGGCTCATTTTTTGCGCCGTGATCTGAAGTTTTTATCAGTACCATTTTTGGATTGATCGGACTTTTACATCACTTTTTATTCATTTTTTATGATATAAAAAGCGACCAAAAATACGTTATCTTGGAATTTGGAATTTTTTGGCGCGTACGCCATTGATCGTCTGGTTTAATTAATGATATATTTTTATAGTTCTGACATTTACGCACGTGGTGATACCACATATGTTTATATTTATTTTTATTTACATGGTGGGTTTTTTTATGGGAAAAGGGGGGTGATTTGAACTTTTATTAAGGAAAGGGTTAAATCACATTTATTAACTTTTTTTTTACACTTTTTTTTTGCAGTGTTATAGCTCCCATAGGGACCTATAACACTGCACACACTGATTGCCAGCACTGTTCACTGCAAAGCCATAGCTTTGCAATGGTCAGCGTTATCGGCGGTCGATTGCTCAAGCCTGAATCTCAGGCTTGGAGCAATCAATCGCCGAGGGGACATGACGGAGGCAGGTAAGAGGACCTCCGCTCGTGTCCAAGCCTATCGGGACACCGCATTTTCACTGCGATAGTCCCGATCAGCCCTGCTGAGCATCCGGGCAGCTTTCACTTTCGTTTTAGACGCGGCGTTCAACTTTGAACGCCGCGTCTAAAGGGTTTATAGCACGCGGCAGCGATCGCACTGTTAGCCCTGGGTCCCGGCATCAGATACATGCCGGGACCGACCTGATATGTGACCCCGCGTTATATCGTGGGAGCCGGCCAAGGACGTAAATATACGTCATTGGTCGTTAAGGGGTCAAGGAGGGGGCTTGTTACAGTGTGTCACCCCAGTAGTAAGGTGGGGCGTGTCAAAGGCCGTGCCAATGGGCGGAGTCAATGGGGCAGAAAAAATAGCTTTTGCATAGGGTGGTGCAAAATCCTTGCACCAGTCCTGTTGAGAGTACTGGTCTAGAAAGAGTAGAACTTTTCCTACAAACTATATATCAATCTGCTCTGTTCCTCCTACTGTAGAACATAACGCATGCAAGACTGGAATGCATTTTCACTGTGACTGGCTACCTTTACGTGAAACATGTAGCATTGTACATTGTATTGCCATCTACACAAAATAGTTCTAGAGCAACTCAACATATACAGTAATCTAAATAATATCTATATATTCAAAAAGTTAAATCTAGAGCCCCACAACATGTAAAGAAGAGACTTGGCATCAGCTGTCAGCCCCCCTTGGCGTTGCATTTATCCTATAGGTAAGTGTACGTACCGCTAGATATGTAAATATGGCTATAGAAAGCTTACGCAAAAGTTTAAGATATTTTAAGCACGTGACATTTTCTTTTTAGTTGTTTAAAAAAAAAGAGTTTCAAGTTACCTGACAACACAGTGAAGACAGCAGAAAACGCATTTAACTTCAGACCATCCACAACGTTATTTGACTGAAAGAATTCTAGGCACATGAGGCTGAATCCAACGACTAACAGTAAAATGAACAGCACTTCAGACACCACGGACAGCCAAAGTACACCTGAAACACAGAACAGCAACAAAGAGGGTGAGGAAATGAACTTCACATTTTGAGAAAGTGGTTAAAAAATGTATACTTTGTATGTGGTCTTCAGTGCAATACTGTTGCATATATAACAAGTTAAAGGGGTACTCCGGTGGAAAACTTTTTTTTTTTTCTTTTTATCAACTGGTGCCAAAAAGTTAAACAGATTTGTAAATTACTTCTATTAAAAAATCTTAATCCTTCCAGTACTTATTAGCTGCTGAATACTACAGAGGAAATTCTTTTCTTTTTGGAACACAGAGCTCTCTGCTGACATCTCTGTCCATTTTAAGAACTGTCCAGAATAGCTGCTCTGGACAGTTCCTAAAATGGACAGAGATGTCAGCAGAGAGCACTGTGTTCCAAAAAGAAAATAATTTCCTCTGTAGTATTCAGCAGCTAATATGTACTGGAAGGGTTAAGATTTTTTTTTTTTTATAGAAGTAATTTACAAATCTGTTTAACTTTTTGGCACCAGTTGATTGAAAAACGTTTTTTTCCTCCTCCCCTTCAAAAAATCATAACTCTTTTTATATTTTCATCCACAGACTAGTATGAGGGTTTGTTTTTTGCGCGACCAGTTGTCCGTTGTAATGCCATCACTCACTTTACCATAAAATGTATGGCGCAACAAAAAAATACTATTTGTGTGGGGAAATTAAAAAGAAAACCGCAATTCTGCAAATTTTGGAAGGTTTTGTTTTCATGCCGTACAATTTATGGTAAAAATGACGTGTTCTTTATTCTCTGGGTCAATACGATTAAAATGATATCCATGATAGCATATTTTTCTATTACTGTTGCGCTTAAAAAAAAATCGCTAACTTTTTAACCAAATTAGTACGTTTAAAATCCCCCTATTTTGAAGACCTATAACTTTTTCATTTTTCCGTATAAGCGGTGGTATGAGGGCTCATTTTTTGCGCCGTGATCTGTACTTTTTATTAATACCATATTTGCTTATACAAAACTTTTATTAAATTTTTTATACATTTTTTTTTTGGAATAAAATGTTATAAAAAAGCTGCTATTTTGGACTTTTTGTTACGTTCACACCGTTCACCGTATGGGATCATTCACATTTTATTTTAATAGTTTGTTTATTTACCCACGCGGCGATACCAAATATGTATATAAAATAATTTTTTTACACTTTTTGGGGGTAAAATAGGGAAAATGGGACAATTTACTTTTTATTGGGGGAGGGGGTTTTTCACATTTTTTTACTTTATTTTTTTACTTTTTTTACTTTTATTTTTACACTCTTATAGTCCCCATAGGGGACTATTTATAGCAACCATTCGATTGCTAATGCTGTTCAGTGCTATGTATGGGACACAGCACTGATCAGCATTATCGGTCATCTTCTGCTCTGGTCTGCGGGAAGGCAGATCAGAGCAGAAGACTCCCGGAAGACAGCGGAGGCAGGTGAGGGAACCTCCGTCTGCCGTGCAGGATTTTCGGATCGCCACGGCAGCGCTGCGGGCGATCCGATCATCCTGTTAAGTGACCGCGATGCTGCAGATGCCGTGATCTGTACTGATCACGGCATCTGAGGGGTTAATGGCGGACATCCGCGGGATCACGGTTGTCCGCCATTACCGGCGGGTCCCTGGCTGCGATCCACAGCCGGGACCTGCCGCGCATGATGCCGGCATCGCTCCGATGCCCGGGGTTTTGCTCAGGACGTAAATGTACGTCCTGGTGCGTTAAGTACCACATCACCAGGACGTACATTTACGTCCTGTGTCGTTAAGGGGTTAACAACAGTATTATAGGCAACAATTTTTTTTAACAGAACTTGAACACATGTTTTTTTAGTATGAATAGGTCCAATAGTCTGCACTGGTTAAAGGGGCACTCCGATGGAAAACTATTTTTTTTTCCATATCAACTGGCTCCAGAAAGTTGAATAGATTTAATAGATAGATTTAACCCCTTAAGGACTCAATGTTTATCCGTTTTTGCACTTTCGTTTTTTCCTCCTTAACTGTAAAAGGTCATAACCCTTTAAATTTTGCACCTAAAAATCCATATTATGGCTTATTTTTTGTGCCACCAATTCTACTTTGTAATTACATCAGTCATTTTACCCAAAAATCTACGGGGAAACAAAAAAAAAAAAATGTTTGTGTGACAAAATTTAAGAAAAAATGCAATTTTGCAACTTTTGGGGGCTTCTGTTTCTACTTGGTACATTTTTCAGTAAAAATGACACTTTTTCTTTATTCAGTAGTTCCATACGATTAAAATGATACCCTACTTATATAGGTTTGATTTAGTCGTACTTCTGGAAAAAATCATAACTACATGCAGGAAAATGTAAACGTTTAAAAATGTCATCTTCTGACACCTATAACTTTTTAATTTTTCCGCATACGGGGATGTATGATGACTAATTTTTTGCGCTGTGATCTGAAGTTTTTATCGGTACCATTTTTGTTTTGATTGGACTTTTTGATCGCTTTTATAAATTTTTTTACAGTATAAAAAGTTACCAAAAATACGCTATTTTAGACTTTTTAATTTTTTTTACGTGTACGGCATTGACTGTGCGGTTTAATTAATTATATATTTTTATAGTTTGGACATTTACGCACGCGGCGATACCACATATGTTTATATTTATTTTTATTTACATAGTTTTTTATTAAATGGGAACAGGAGGGTGATTCAAACTTTTATTAGGGAAAGGGTTAAATAACATTTCGTAGATAGCCAGCACGGCACTACTTCCCCATTTGAGTGTAGAACAAAGATGAAATGGCAGACTTGGACTAGGAATGCTGGAGGTGGTGCCCTGATTGACAATAGTGCATGAAGACGTTTCAAAGAAGCAGGAAAATAATCGGCAACTCACCGCAACCAGCTGAATAAATCTTCTTTTATTTTATACTCACAAATATGTTACATGGGAAGAGGGTAGTAGGGGGACACAGGATGGCGACCAAGCTCCGTTTCGCACGGTGATCGTGCTTCCTCTGGCCGGAGGAAGCACGATCACCGTGCGAAACGGAGCTTGGTCGCCATCCTGTGTCCCCCTACTACCCTCTTCCCATGTAACATATTTGTGAGTATAAAATAAAAGAAGATTTATTCAGCTGGTTGCGGTGAGTTGCCGATTATTTTCCTGCTTCTTTGAAACGTTAAATAACATTTATTAACTTTTTTTTTTTTTTACTTTTTTTTTGCAGTGTTATAGCCCCCATAGAAGAATATAATATGCAGTACATTGATTGCCAGCACTGATAAATGTTATGCCATAGCATTGTATTGATCAGTGTTATCGGCAGTCGATTGCTGAAGCCAGGCTTGGAGCAATCAATCGCCAATCGGACGTGCAGGAGGCAGGTAAGGGACCCTCCTGATACGTCCTAGATGATTAGGACTCCGCAGTTTCACCGTGGTGGTCCCGATCAGCCCGACTAAGCAGCCGGGAATGCAATTTTTTTAATTTTAGATGCTGCAATCAACTTTGCATCTAAAGGGTTAATAACACATGTCACCGCAATCGGTGATGTCCGCTATTAGCCAAGGGTCCTGGCTACCGTTAGCCACTGGGACCGACCCGATATGACGTAGGGTCACCGCGTGACCCTGTGTTATATCGTGGGAGAGGGCACAGGACCTGCAGGCCTTGCGTGGAGTTAAAAAAGGGTCAGTATTTCTGCCTACTACCTCCAAATTTCCTGCTTAGATTCACATTATAATTAGATTCAAGACTTAGATTCACATTATAATATTCTGGCTGCTTGCAGTCACCACCAGAGGCTACTTAGGTACTGCCTCTATTCTTTCACATGAAATTTTAATACAAACAAATGTTCCCTATGGGGACTTAAGCAACACAAATATTATCATTAAATGTAATAGCTATACAGTGACCCCCCGACCTACAATGGCCCCAACATACAATCATTTCAACATACGATGGCCTCTCAGAGGCCATCGCAAGTTGAAGGCAGCATCAACATACGATGCTTTTGTATGTCGGGGCCATCGCATAAATGGCTATCCGGCAGCGCAGACTGCTTCAGCTGCCACCGGATAGCCGTTTACGGTGCCCCGTGTGGTCACTTACCTGTCCTTGGGGCTCCAGAGCGTCCTCTTCACGATCCCCTGCATCGTCTGTGCTCTCCATCGTCGTCATCACATCGCTGCGCACACGTCCCGTCATCCAATAGGAGCGGCGTGCGTAGCGACTTGATGATGGCGACATGAGAGCGAGGATGCCGGGGAAGCAGAGGCCTTGCCAGAGTGTCGGGGACACCCCGGGGACGTGGCAACAGCGATGGAAGGCGACATCCAGGGCAGCGGTGACGAGCGGTGATGGGTCCGGAGCAGCTGGGACACATGAGTATATCCTCCAATACCAGTGGTCTTCAACCTGCGGACCTCCAGATGTTGCAAAACTACAACTCCCAGCATGCCAGGACAGCCGTTGGCTGTCCGGGCATGCTGGGTTTTGTAGTTTTGCAACATCTGGAGGTCCGCAGGTTGTAGACCACTGTCCTATACTTTACATTGCACGGATCCCTCAACATACGATGGTTTCAACAAACGATGGTCCATTTGGAACGGATTACCATCGTATGTTGAGGGACCACTGTATAGGGGAGTATAGGGGAGTTAGAAAAACACAGCTAAGACCAATGTATAGATATATTAGGAAACTCAGAACATGATGTTAAAAAGTGGAAATCAACTTTAAAGGGGTACTCCGGTGGAAAAAAAAAATTCTAATCAACTGGTGCCAGAAAGTTAAACAGATTTGTAAATTACTTGTATTTAAAAATCTTAACTATTCCAGTACTTTTCAGTTGCTGTATACTACCGATTTACTGCAGAGAAATCTGTAAAGTTCTTTCCATTCTGACCAAAGTGCTCTTTGCTGACCCTTCCGTCTGTGTCAGGAACTCTGTCAAGAGCAGGAGAGGTTTTCTATGGGGATTTGCATCTAAGCTGGACAGTTCCTGACATGGACAGAGGTGTCAGTAGAGAGCACTGTTGTCAGACTGGAAAGAATTACACAATTTTTTCTGTAGTATACAGCAGCTGATAAGTATTGGAAGGATTAAGATTTTGAAATTAGAAGCAATTTACTAATCCTTTTAACTTTCTGGCACCAGTTGATTTGAAAACATTTGTTTTCCACTTGTTTTTACCAGAGTTCCCCTTTAAGGCGTTATAGACACTGGCTGCTTCCTACTATGACGAACAGTATATGCCACTGCCATCAGGACCAGGTGGGGTTAGTTGATGACCATAAATGAATGTGTTTGAGTGACGTCCCTCTCTCATTGTTAGAGAATGCATGGCACCGTGGTTGTGCCATGCTGCCAATCTCATAGTGCTCTGCCAAGGCAGCTGCCATTAAGCCTGTGGATTTGAACTAGACCAAACACATAAACCCGCACTTCTGTAAGACATAGTGACCCTAGTCAAACTGCAATACCAGTTTCAAAGCAAGTAAAATGTATTCCTGTAGTCTCTGATCATTTCTTCTTCAATAGCTTATTGGCAAACATCACCATTGAGATCTGTCCATTTTCCTACATAGACGTCTAGGCAGAGAAATGTATGAATTTTTCAGCCCATCTGGGAGCGAAGCGCAACGTCTCCTGCTTCCCCGGCTAATAACTCACAATCGCGGTGGGTCTCAGCTATGAGACCTGGTGCGATCAACACATTCTGACATGTCTGATTACTATGTCAAAATTTGTTTTTATTGAGAATAACGTTGTAACAAGACAGTAAATTGTAACAACTATCTATTCTTCATATGTTTTATATCGAACCATTTTTTTTATGGTTCTATATAAGACCAGTTGTATTCCAAGGACATACTTTAGCTCAATGGGAAATTATTCAAATGTTTTAAAACTGTTTTTGCATTACGCTAGGACTCCAGCACTTGGATGGAATTATTTTATTAATAATATAATTAAAATAAACCCAATAGAAGAGGTTGATATAAATAAAAATGAGAAAAAAAGCAAACCAACACGTTTTAACCAATGATTCTTTATCTAGTCTCTACCCACTATTCTCTACTATAGTGTTTCTCAACCAGGATGCCTCCAGCTGTTGCAGAACTACACCTCCTGGCATGCTGAGAATTGTAGTTTTGCAACAGCTGGAGGCATCCTGGTTGGGAAACGCTGCACTACTATATGGCACCATATAGTACTTGATGGGAAGTGCCCATGTATGAGGGTTCATCAACACTGTCAGCACTGTTAATGGTAAGCATTTCTGTTGTTGTATGATCTGACTGTATAAAACTATATCATTATATCCTATAAAATAATAGGAACGTAAATAACTAACAAAACAGACAATTGTTACTAACTATTCATATATTTTATATAGGACCATTTTTATAATGTAAGAAACTTTTTACACTCTAGACCTAGTTTTATCCCAAGGACATGCGTCTGATCCTTGAGCTCAATGTGAAATTATTTAAATGTTTTCAAACATTTTGCTAGGACTCCAGCACCTGGATAGAGAAATTATATATTTTTTTTATTATTTAAAAAAATAACAGTAGATGTTGATATAAAGAAAACTGAGAAACGCGGCAAGCCAACACGTTTCGAACCAAAGGATCTTTATCTAGCCTTGACCCACTATCCTTTACTATAGTATTTCTCAACCAGGGTGCCTCCAGATGTTGCACAACTAGAACTCCTGGCATGCCCGGATATCCATAGGCTGTCCAGGCATGCAAGGAGTTGTAGTTGTGCAACAGCTGCAGGCACCCTGGTTAGGAAACATTGTTCTACTATATGGCAATTGATGGAAATCCATGTCAGAAACTGTCCAGAGTAGGATAGGTTGTCTATGGGGATTTGCTCCTGCTCTGGACAGTTCCTGACATGGACAGAGGTGTCAGCAGAGAGCACTGTGGTCAGACTGAAAAGAAATTCAGAAAGAAAAGAACTTCCTCTGTAGTGTACAGTATAAGTACTGAAAGGTTAAGATTTTTTAATCGAAGTAATTTACAAATATGTTTAACTTTCTGGCACCAGTTAATAAAAAAATAAAAAATAAAATTCTCCACCAGAATTAACGCACCAGAATTAATGCACCATGACATACATTTACGTCATGAACATGACCGCTCACATCACGCACAGCAGGTCCCGGCTGCTGTCAACAACCAGGGATGTCCGCCATTAACCCCTCAGTTGCCCTGATCAATACAGATTATGGCATCTGCGGCAGTGCGGCACTTAAAATGGATGATCGGATCGTCCACAGCGCTGCCACGGGGTTCCGATCATCCAGCATGGCTGCAGGAGGTCCTCTCACCTGCCTCTGTCCATCTCACGGGGTCTTCTGCTATGGTCTGAGATCGAGCAAACCAGAGAAGAAGATGAACGATAACACTGATCAGTTCTATGCCCTATGCATAGCACTGAACAGTATTAGCAATCAAGTGATTGCTATAAATAGTCCCCTATGGAGACATAAAAAGTGTAAAAAATAATAAAAAAATTTGAAAAATCCCCAATAAAATTGTGATATGTCCCTTTTTCCCATTTTACCCCCAAAAAGGGTAAAAAACTAAAATTAATAAACATATTTGGTATTGCCGCGTGCGTAATTGTCTGAACTATCAAAATATAATGTTAACTATCCTGTATGATGAATGGAGTAAACGGAAAAAAAAGGAATCCAAAATTGCTGCTTTTTTTCACATCATATTCCCAAAAAAATGTATAAAAAATGTATTAAAAGTTTTATAAATGCAAATGTGGTATCAATAAAAAGTAAGATTATGGAGCAATAATTGAGCCCTCATCGCACCGCTTATACGGAAAAATGAAAACGTTATAAGTCGTCAAAATAGAGGGGTTTCAAGCATACTAATTTGATTAAAAAGTTTGAGATTTTTTTTAAGCGCAGCAGTAATAGAAAAGTACGTAATCATGGGTATCATTTTAATCACATTGACCCACAAAATAAAGAAAACATGTCATTTTTAATGTAAATTGTACAGCGTGAAAACGAAACCTTCCAAAATCAGCAAAATTGCAGTTTTCTTTTCAATTTCGCCACACAAATAGTATTTTTTTGGTTGCGCCATAAATTTTATTTTAAAATGAGTGATGTCATTACAAAGGACGCAAACAAAGGACGCAATTGATGACGCAAACAACAAGCCCTCATAATCGTCTGTGGATGAAAATATAAAAGAGTTGAGTTTTTTAGAAGGCAAGGAGGAAAAAACAAAAATGCAAAAATAAAATTGGCTTTGTCAATTTGTTCCAAACGCTGAGCAGCGGAGTACCTCTTTAAGGCCAAAATGGTCTTGGTTCTAAGGGGTTAATAGTAAGCATTGCTGTTGTTGTATGACCTACTATATCATTATATAGCATTATATCCTATATAATAATATGAACATAAATAACTAACTGATAGAAGAGTGAGAAATCTTGGTTGTATATGGATATCTATCTGTTTTCAGAAGAAGCTGAATTTTTTCGTAACACACGAACAGTAAATAATTCTCTAAAATTGTTGGCATTGTCCCTCTTCTGTTTGTTTCAGTAATCTGGGTTCAATGATGGTTTTCAAGGCCTAATGGTAAAAAGTAAATGCTGAACCTACACTATCTATCCCAGCCAAACCACCTGTAATATATACGTATATGGTTTTTATCATCTCAAATTGGCGTTCTATTCCAAGACTTTCATTTTCTGCCTTTTACCATATCAAAGAATCCCCTGAAGATAGAATGCTTCCTGTCACAGAATGCAATGCTGCTTCTGGAATTCCAATGTGGCTGGGTATAAAAGAGAAGGTTTGATGCACAGAACCAGAAAGACAGTTTAATTGCTTGAGAAGAAATACTGAAAAAGAGAAATGCACAAGCTAGTGAAGGATTCCGAGAGCGAGAACACTTCGATGTCTACATTTTGCACCTGTTTTTTTTCTTCTTCTTTGGATTAACCGAAAAGTTAAAAACATTAAAATGTAAAACCCTGCGACACATTATGGATATTGAGACATTAACATTTTTTCGGGTAAATTCTAAAGTCTTCTGTATAAATCCACTGTTTTGGTTTGCAATTTAAAAAACTTTAAATGCTAATTTACGGTCATTTATGGTTATTGCTCCTGTCGCTGCCTTCTGTAAGCTACAGTCTGAAACCAATGAAAGGGATCGCATTTATACATGGGGTTGACATAACTGAGCCCCGAATATGCCTTAATATTGTAATATACATTTCATTAAATTATAGGTCAGTCCCTGGGACGCATGGATGTAGCAGGGTGTATATAGATGTGATACATTTATAGATTTTTTTTGTATACATCATATTATAATGCAATGGCTAGACATTATATGATGGAGGGATTCTAGGTTTGTGTAAATATTTATGATAACATTTCGAATGTTCTTTGTTGTTCCATATTCCCCGCCCACCCCTGTGTTAAACATGCAAATACGTGAGGGTAAATGCATTGGCATATTCATGAGAGGGGCTGGCTGGTCAGGGAATATGGAGGAGGAAGGGGAGCTAGGTGGGCCCAGTAGCACAATAAGAATGAGTAAAAAAAACCTCTGCAAGACGTCTACATTGCATACAGCAGCACAATAGGAATGAATGAATAAACAGCAATGACCTTGCAACTGTCACAATAATGTGTCAAATAGGGCAGGAAGGAGTGAGCCCTAAGCTGACCCTGAACCTCTTTCCCTGCCTACTTGCATAGTCATCCTAAACGGTGGCTCTACAACTGGGCGACAATTCATACACTAACTAATGTGCAGGAGCGAAATGTACAAGATCTGGGAACACAAGTCAGGAAACTAGAATATTCAAAAATGGCAGGAATGCATGAATATGTAGTAAATAGATATCAGTGAAACGGGGGGCAGCAGATATATATTGTACAGACATACAGTCTAAGAACCAACGCAAGATAAATGGCAAGTATGATAATATGAACAAGACAGGATAACTAGGAAATATAATGGCGAGTCAAAACCAGGGATGCAGAGGGGGAACAGGTTAGACTGAAGTCAGACACTATGTAGATGAAGGATATGCAAAAATTGGATAACTGAGACAGATACATAAACACACAAAGACCAACAGGTCTGGACACGGGTCAAGATACTAAACAGATCAGGATTCACTAAAACTAATTCAAACTAGATACAAAAACCAAACTGACTCCTATGTTAGGGAAATAGCAAAGCTCAGGAACGGATCTAACCAATAGGAGGAACCGGATTAACTACAAAACCAAACTCCAAATCATGGAGGGACACAGAATACAAATCTGGTCTGAACTCTAACCAAGATATAGGACAAGACTAAGTATACACACACCAAGTATACACAGAATAACTTAGAAGAGAACAAGCTCAAAACCATACAGGATAGAAAACCATGGCTAACACAAAGTGTGCACAAACACAGACAAAAGGAATACAGAGTAAAACAGCAAGTCAATTAAAATCAGGAGCAAAGCCACAAAGGCTTGAGGCCTAGAAATACAACCCACTAGCTGCTGATTAGTCAAAGACTGTAATTCTTATCTGACCAGAGAACAAAACACACAGACTGGTTAGGTATGCTCATTACAGCAACTACTACACCTATTAATGTGAGTAACCCCTCTTTTTAAAGCTGTTTACCTGCACTATAACCCAATATATTTGGTTAAGTGCGGGTGAACAGTCTGTGAGTTTCTCTTCAATGAATGTAATCAAAGGAGATATTCTCAACACATGTCACATCTACGGGATATGCAGGAGAGAAAATAACTAGAACCCTCTATTTTACATAGTCAAGATGAACTCTTTGTGATACATCTGCCATCACTGGTAACATCTCCTTTTTTTAGTCACTTATCTTATATCACTGTGGATAAACTTTATTATTTGTGATGTTCTAATATACTGTTAATACTGTTATTTTTTTTTGGGGTATGATATGTCCGACCTGACAAAAGGGAATGATTGTTGCTGTATTTCTGGTAGGGATGTCTGTGACCCATGTTGCCAAGTTAATGGGTGTGGTGAGGTCTACTGTTTACTTCATCACATCTCAGTATTAGTGTTGCTTGCGAATATTCGCAATACAAATTTTATTCGTGAATATCGCATATTTGCGAATTCGCGAATATTCGCGAATATAGCACTATCTATTCGTAATTATGAATATTTTTTTTTTTTCAGTACACATCACAGTGATCATCCCTCTCTGCTTCCAGCTTGTATGGTGTAAATAAGGCTCTAATGCTACTGTGTGAGACTGGCGTGCGCATTTTCGTATATGCTAAAATTTGGATATGCATATGCGAAAATAAAACGCGAATATTACGAATATGCGAATTTAGCGAATATATGACGAATATTCGTCAATATATTTGCGAAATATTGCGAATTCGAATATGGCCTATGCCGCTCAACACTACTCAGTATGCAAAGACCAGCAAAACATCTGCAGACAAAAATTGCGGTCAAAAGTCAAAGCTTGACAGAAGATCTTCATCAAAGATGTGAAAAAAAACATAAAACTGCAGCTTTTAAAATTACTTCAGAAATGAATCCAGAATTGGAAGTTTAAGGGCACCAGTATCTGTAAAAGGTCACCAAGGGCATGCTCCTTCAGACATTAGAAAGTGGAAGTATGCTCCTTCAGACATTAAAAAGCCATTCTCACTTACAAGCATATTTTCAGGATTGGTACTAAAGGGGTATTCCCTTTGTCAAAATGGCATTTCCACAGGCTACCTCTCTATTACAGAGGTCGCCAGTGGAAAATGATCTTCTCTCCTATCCAGAGCAAAGGGAATAAGTGTCCCAGTGGTCAGACCACTGCAATCTACAGAACAGGGTCCTTGCTCTCAGAGAGAGTGCATGCTGTAGACAGCACGCGCTTCATTAATTTGTATGGGAGTGCCAGAGGCATAAGATGCCTGAGTTTTTCTGCGCTCTCATAGAAGTCAATGGAGCATACACCGTCTACAGCATGCATTCTCTCTGAGAGCAAGGGCCCAGTTTCAGAAATCGTGGGAGTCCCAGCAGTCAGACCCCCACAATCAGACACTTAACCCCTATCCTGTGGATAGGAGATAAGATCATATTTACCAGTGAAACCCTTTAACCTCTTCAGGACATAGGGCGTATGGATACGCCCTGCATCCCGAGTCCTTAAGGACCGAGGGCGTATCCATACGCCCGTGGGAATTCCGGCCCCCACCGCTACCCGTTGGGGACCGGAGCCGGATGCCTGCTGAAATCGTTCAGCAGGCATCCTAGCATATCGCCCAGGGGGGTCATTATGCCCCCCCATGTCGGCGATCGCCGCAGATCGCTGGACAATTCAGTCCAGCGATCTGCGGCGATTCCGGGTCAATCGGGTCTCCAGTGACCCGATGACCCGGAATTACTGGCTGTTCGGGGCCGTCTCTGACGGCCCCGAACAGCCAGAGCCTGCTGGGGGGAAGGTGGCACTGATGCCACCTCACGATCGCCCTGATTCGTCGGCCGGATTACCGGCCGACCAATCAGGGCGCCTGCTGCGGGTGTCACTCCCGCACCCGCTCCGCCCCTCTTCTGGAGGACGTGAGCGGGTGCGGGACGTGCACCCCGGGTGCTGGGGACCCCGATCCCCGGCGCCCCTGTTGGGATCGGGGCCCCAGGAGCAGCTGCGGCGGCAGGACTGACCTGCAGCGTCTGGATCGTTGGAGGTGAGTGACAGCCTCCTGCTGTTGCTTAGCAACAGCTCCCAGCATGCTAAAAGGGCATGCTGGGAGCTGTAGTTATGCAACAGCAGGAGGCAGACCACCATAACTCCCAGCATTCCCTTATGGGCATGCTGGGACTTATGGTTTTGCAACAGCTGGAGGCACATTCTTTCTATGGAAAAGTGTACCTTCAGCTGTTGTATAACTACAACTCCCAGCTTGCACAAACAGCTAAAGTGCATGCTGGGAGTTGTAGTGGTGCATCTGCTGGTTGCATAACTACAACTCCCAGCATGCCCGTTGGCTGTTGGTGACTGCTGAGAGTTGTAGTTTTGCAACAGCTGAAGGCACACTGGTTGTGAAACTCAGAGTTTTTTTTACCTAACTCAGTGTTTCACAACCGGTGTGCCTCCAGCTGTTGCAAACTACAACTCTCAGCAGTCACCGTACACCATGCACCGTACATGCTGGGAGTTGTAGTTTTGCAACAGCTGGAGGCACACTGGTTGTGAAACACTGAGTTAGGTCACAAACTCCGTGATACATAACCAGTGTGCCTACAGTTGTTGCAAAACTGCAACTCTCAGCAGTCACCGACAGCCAACGGGCATGCTGGGAGTTGTAGTTATGCAACAGCTGGATGTCCCCCCCAATGTGAACGTACAGGGTACACTCACATGGGCGGAGGATTGCAGTAAGTATCTGGCTGCAAGTTTGAGCTGCCGCAAACTTTCTGCTGCAGCTCAAATTGCCAGCGAGAAACTACTGTGAACCCCCCGCCCGTGCGACTGTACCCTAAAAACACTACACTACACTAACACAAAAAATAAAATAAAAAGTAAAAAACACTACATATACACATACCCCTACACAGCCCCCCTCCCCTCCCCAATAAAAATGAAAAACGTCTGGTACGCCACTGTTTCCAGAACAGACCCTCCAGCTGTTGCAAAACAACTCCCAGTATTGTCGGACAGCCGTTGACTGTCCAGGCATGCTGGGAGTTTTGCAACAGCTGGAGGCACCCTGTTTGGGAATCACTGGCGTAGAATACCCCTATGTCCACCCCTATGCAATCCCTAATTTAGGCCTCAAATGCGCATGGCGCTCTCACTTTGGAGCCCTGTCGTATTTCAAGGCAACAGTTTAGGGTCACATATGGGGTATCGCCGTACTCGGGAGAAATTGTGTTACAAATTTTGGGGGGTATTTTCTGCTTTTACCCTTTTTAAAAATGTAAAATTTTTGGGAAAACAAGCATTTCAGGTAAAAAAAAAAATTTTTTTTTACATATGCAAAAGTCGTGAAACACCTGTGCGGTATAAAGGTTCACTTAACCCCTTGTTACGTTCCCCGAGGGGTCTAGTTTCCAAAATAGTATGCCATGTGGTTTTTTTTTTGCTGTCCTGGCACCATAGGGGCTTCCTAAATGCGGCATGCCCCCAGAGAAAAATTTGCGTTCAAAAAGCCAAATGTGACTCCTTCTCTTCCGAGACCTGTAGTGCGCCAGCAGAGCACTTCTCACCCCCATATGGGGTGTTTTCTGAATCGGCAGAAATTGGGCTTCAAATTTTTAGGGGTATTTTCTGCTATTACCCTTTTTAAAAATAAAAATTTTTTGGGAAAACAAGCATTTTAGGTAAATTTTTTTTTTTTTTTTTTACATTTGCAAAAGTCGTGAAACACCTGTGGGGTATTAAGGTTCACTTTATCCCATGTTACATTCCCCGAGGGGTCTAGTTTCCAAAATGGTATGCCATGTGTTTTTTTTTTGCTGTTCTGGCACCATAAGGGCTTCCTAAAGGTAACATGCCCCCCAAAAACCATGTCAGAAAAACGTACTCTCCAAAATCCCCTTGTCGCTCCTTCCCTTCTGAGCCCTCTACTGCGCCCGCCGAACACTTTACATAGACATATGAGGTATGTCCTTACTCGAGAGAAATTGGGCTACAAATACAAGTAAAAATTTTGTCCTTTTACCCCTTGTAAAAATTCAAAAATTGGGTCTACAAGAACATGTGAGTGTAAAAAATGAAGATTGTGAATTTTCTCCTTCACTTTGCTGCTATTCGTGTGAAACACCTAAAGGGTTAAAACGCTGACTGAATGTCATTTTGAATACTTTGGGGGGTGTAGTTTTTATAATGGGGTCATTTATGGGGTATTTCTAATATGAAGACCCTTCAAATCCACTTCAAACCTGAACTGGTCCCTGAAAAATACTGAGTTTGAAAATTTTGTGAAAAATCGGAAAATTGCTGCTGACCGTTGAAGCCCTCTGGTGTCTTCCAAAAGTAAAAACACGTCAGTTTTATGATGCAAACATAAAGTAGACATATTGTATATGTGAACCAAAAAAAATTTATTCGTAATATCCATTTTCCTTACAAGCAGAGAGCTTCAAAGTTAGAAAAATGCAAAATTTTCAAATTTTTCATCAAATTTACGTATTTTTCACCAAGAAAGGATGCAAGTATCGACAAAAATTTACCACTATGTTAAAGTAGAATATGTCACGAAAAAACAATCTCGGAATCAGAATGATAACTAAAAGCATTCCAGAGTTATTAATGTTTAAAGTGACAGTGGTCAGATGTGCAAAAAACGCTCCGGTCCTTAAGGCCAAAATGGGCTCCGTCCTGAAGGGGTTAATGGAGAGGAAGCCTGTAGATATGCCATACATTTTGCATATCTACATACCTACATTAGCCTTTAGAACCAATCCCCAAAAAATGCTCCTAAGTGAGAATGGCTTTTTAACACTGTATCTAAAGGAGCATAACTCCACTTTTCTGGATGGTTTCATATAGAGTCTGAAAGAAGAAGAAGCAAAAAAATAAAAATAAAACATATTTATGCCGATGTAAAAAATTTGAGGCATATGAAAGTTGAGTCCCAATAAAAGTCTATGGGTGCCATATTACGGATTCCTACTACTCGGATAACGTACAGAGCTGTAATATGCACACGGCATGACACCTACTATAAGTAGGAACTATTATTTTGGATTTCTGGCTGCTTAGCTCACACATGATTGCTTATACTGGATATAATTTCAGCAATTTCTTAGCTGTGAGCAGTATGTACAGATTTTTAGCCTGTGGATGAAAATAAGAATATTCCTATTCATGGATAAAAAATAAAAAAAAAGGTATCTTAAAAAAAGGGAAAAGATTTAAACATAAGGTGTAAGAAAGTAACTATTTGTTATAAGCATATTTGTATAAAACAAAAACAAAAATATTAAAGCAAACATGATCCCCTGAGGAATTGAGGTCCTTAGGATCAGCTCTGAGTAACCTAACATTTATTTATTGTATAGTAAAAAGATAGCTTTATCAGTTATAAACATAACAACTATAAAACCCCAAATGAATACATTACAAAATACTTCTATTAGTAAGCAGCAACACTTCAATTACCAACCACTCTTAGTTCTTATGGATCCTATGGCTACCATGTTTTCTGTAGAGATTTGCAAAGATACATATAAGGAAGACTTATGAAGTATAGTAAAAGATCTATCAAAGACCACCTCCTTGACAAGACCAACCCAAGATTCAGACCAGATTTTTTGTGATGGATTTTTATTCTGTATATATTTTCTGTAAGAAGACCAACCCCTGTAAATCAGCACTTTGTAATGCAATTTTGAGTGATCTTCCTAAAGTGGTTTCACTGTAATTGCATCCATATGACTAACATTTGTTACATAATGGCCCTCATTTACTTAGAAAATCGGGTTGTAAGTCTATCTTGCTTTCTTACCCGACTGCTTTTTTCCCCTGGTATTTATTATTATGTTGTATCCCGTTTGTCGCACTGGGTTTTGTTGGTTTTGGTTTCCAACTCCTCTGAGTTGTCGGGAAAAAATTCACAACAATTCAACAAATTCGGGTTATAAATACGTGGTAAAGCTCAGAAATGTCAGGTTACGCCAATTTTTCGGGTTTGGGAGAATCCACATCGGGTCCATCGGGAAAAAATGTCGCATCGTGCCGCAGACTGGGGCACGATGTCTGCGACATGTCGCAGACAAAGATGCGCCAAAAAAAAACGGGTTTAGAATAGTAAATGAGGGCCAATATATTGTGTACAAACATAAACAACATGTAACTCTAATTCGAGTATGAATATTCAGGTGACAAATCCAGAGGGGCGTCCTGATGTACATCCATATAAGATTTTATTATTACTTTTTTCTTTTAATTCCATAGTTATAATGATAGTCTGGATATCATAGTTGAGTGGTAATCAAAATATACAATATATACATTTTTTGCCAGGCAAATTTTCTTCTTTCACAACCCCATCCTAAACAATTAATTTCATCTACCTCTTTGACCTGTATTGTAAAAATTTAATGTTTCATTTTATTTTTAGTATTTCGTTAAAGCGTACCCGTTGTTACGCCGAGTGCTCCGGGTCCCTGCTCCTCCCCGAAGCGCTCGCGGCGTTTCTCTCCCTGCAGCGCCCCGGTCAGACCCGCTGACCGGGAGCGCTGCACTGACATTGCCGGCGGGGATGCGATTCGCATAGCGGGACGCGCCCGCTCACGAATCGCATCCCAAGTCACTTACCTGTCCCGGTCCCCGGCTGTCATGCTCTGGCGCACGCGGCTCCGCTCTCTAGGGCGCGCCAGCTCTCTGAGATTTAAAGGGAAGTGCACCAATGATGGTGCCTGGCCCAATCACCCTAATTAGTTTCCACCTGCTCCCTGGCTATATGACCTCACTTCCCCTGCTCTTCCTTGCCGGATCGTATTGCCTTGTGCCTAGAGAAAGCTACTCTGTGTTTACCACTACTGTGTTCCTGACCTTCTGCTATTATCATTGACTACGAACCTTGCCGCCTGCCCCGACCTTCTGCTACGTCTGACCTTGCTCTTGTCTACTCCCTTGTACCGCGCTTATCTCAGCAGTCAGAGAGGTTGAGCCGTTGCCAGTGGATACGACCTGGTTGCTACTGCCGCTGCAAGACCATCCCGCTTTGCGGCGGGCTCTGGTGAATACCAGTAGCAACTTAGAACCGGTCCACCGACACGGTCCACGCCAATCCCTCTCTGGCGCAGAGGATCCACCTCCAGCCTGCCGAATCGTGACACCCGTCAGATCCAACAAATATTTTTTTTAACATATCACTCAGTACCTAATCCTGACCATGTACATCTAATTTGTATGTGTCTAGCACCTTTATTTATTGTTTTATTACACTATTAATTTAGCTCACTAGTCTGAATACCTCTCAAATGGAGGGGGCGTGGCCTCACTGTGCCGGTCTCCGCCCCCTCCCTCAGTATGCTGTCTGCTCACACCTCCCCTAGCATTAGCAAAACTACAACTGCCAGCTTGTGCTCACTGACAGTAGCGGGACACAAGATTACAGTGGGAGGATTTTTCCTCCAGCCCTGCGCTCACAGCTGTCAATCAAGGAAGTGTGTCCATGACATAAGTGATGACGCATGGACACAGCAGGACTAGTATATGTCCAAGCAGGCAGGGGGGAGGGGGCAGTTGTTTGACTGGCTTTTTCAGTATGAAATACTGAAAATTTTCTAATGAAAGCAATTGCAAAACCTATTGGTTTTGCAGGCTTTACCACACATCAAAAGTTTTGTATCTGACAGTGCCCATTTAAGTTTGTTAAAGAATTGTGTACTTCAGTCCTCAAATAACCCAAGCAGTTAATGTTTTGTGGAGATTTGCAGCCTCCTCTTCTTGACATCTTGGGAATTCAAATTGCAGCTACACAAAAGATCTGCTGCAAGCGGTGGAGACTTCATGAGTGAACAGACATAAAAGCGAGACATAACATTTAAATGCGTTAATGAACAACATTCATATACATAGAACGGAGGACCAGCATTGTTGTTTTCTTGTGTCCTTGGTTCAATAATGAATATTTGCTTGGGTTTCTGGCTTTCTACATCACACTCAAACATAGTAGCAGGTTATTTGGCTTCCCATAAATTTGGCAATAATGGGTGTGTGTTTGAGTTATGGAAAATAGATTGAATGAATAAATTGCCAGTGGAAAACCAGGAAATATGTGAGCAGTAAATAAAGTATGCATAATAAAAAAAATATTCACAGCTTATATAATATAAGGGTAAAAATAGAAATTCAGAACATTAGACTGTACTTTATCCCAATCACAAGTAGGATTGAAAGAAAATCTCTACAGGACAGTGACGCAGTTTGTTGGTTGACCGTATAGACTGCAGATTTTCAATATTCAACTGCCATAGATTATAGAAAAGATTTTAAAAAATCCAGTATATTGTTCTTATATTGTATATATAAGAACAGTATATTGTTATATATATATGTTATATATATAAGAATCCAGTATATTGTTCTTGATAGTGTCAAATGAATTGACCACCACATAAATGAAATTTATTATAATGCTGGTAATGACTGATGTACTCATAATCCGCAACAATATAAATATATAATAAGTAGATATCTATTTTGCTGAATTATAGCTTCCAATTCGACAGATTGTCAAATACACATCACATTGCGATGAGAAGGAGAATTTATTATTAGTATAGTTCAATTGGGTAAATAACCTTTTTTTGTGTATAGTTTGCTTTATCCTATGTGTTATATATACAATTTGGGGTCTAGGAGAAAGACTTTGGCCTCTTTCACATTGCTGTCAAGCTCTGCCATATGGAGCTTCATCGGCAATTCCGATGTAACAACGTTAGTTAATGGAGAAAAAAATAGCCCGAAACTCTGTTAAGCTACCAGATCCATAAAGTCAATGGGATCCGTCGAGACCCGGTGGAGTCAGTTGTGCTCCCTTTTTGGGTCCGTTCTGCACAAAAAAAATAGCCCAGAGGACCCATAACGGGATGAAACACAATGGCAATGTACATTTTGCCTTATGCTATGATTGATTATAATGTAACCATAATAAATTAACAATGTATAAAGTGGGGATACACTTTCCTCAAGTCTGGGCTTGATTGTCACCAATAAATGGGTGTATATAAAATTTTAAATATATGTAAAAAATGATGTAGATCCAGTGGATTTATTTAAAACTATTTAATATTACAATGATAGTAATCCACTGGATCTACATAATTTTTTCATATATTTTATATACACCCATTTATTGGTGCCAATCAAGCCCAGACTTCAGGAACATGTACCCCCACTTTACACATTGTTCGCAGGTTGTATGGGATACACAACCTTTTTCACATTAGTACTTGTCTGGCAGTAATACTATTGTCCCTATTGTCAGGTTGCAGCTACGATACCCGTTTTTAACTATAATAAAATAACAATTGGCCACCCCTGCCTTTCAGCTGCATACACAATGTAGAGGTGGAAACAGCTGTCTCCATTCATTGTATGCAGGGTGTGGTAAGTTACTACAGTGCAGCTTTCATCCACATCAATGGGAGCTGTGCTGCAGTAACCTGAAACATTTCTTTCAGCTGTTCATTGTGTTTATGCTGGAGATTTATGGCCTGTCCTGTGTTTGCTGACTCAAAACTAGTAAGGTAGGAACAGTTCAATTAAAGGGGTTCTCAGCCCCTAGATATCTTATCCCCTATCCAAAGGTCTGATTGCTGGGGTCCCGTAGCTGGGACCCTCGCAATCTCTGTGCAGCACCCGGCATTCATTTAGAACACTGGGTAGGGGCGGCGAGGGTCGTGACCATGACCATGGTCACGCCACGCCCCCTCAATGCAAGTCCCATAGGAGCATGGCCGTGACATCACGACCCCCTGTCGCCCGCTCCAAGTGTTTGGAACAAAATGTTCTGAACACTAGGGCAGCGGAGTAACCCTTTAACCCCTTAACGACGCAGGATGTAAATGTACATCCTGGTGCGGTGGTACTTAACACACCAGGACGTACATTTACGTCCTGTACATGACCGCGAACATCGGACCGATGCTCGGTCCCTGCTGCTATCAGCAGCCAGGGACCCTCCGGCAAAGGCTCACATCAGCGATCATGCTGATGTGTGCCATTAATCCCTCAGATGCCGTGATTAATACAGATCATGACATCTGCAGCAATGCGGTCACTAAAATGGATGATCAGATCGCCCGCAGCGCTGCCACGGGGAACCGATAATCCACAATGGCTGCCGTAGATCCCATCACCTGCTTCCGGCCGTCTCCCAGGGTCTTCTGCTCTGATCTGATCTGATCGAGCAGACCAGAGCAGAACATCACCGATAACACTGATCAGTGTTGTTCCCTATGCATAGCACTGAACATGATTGTAGCAGGCCTTAACTTAACAGGTTACTGACTAGGCCTAAACTCTTCTAACATGTGAGCAAAGAAGACAGGCAGGGAGGCCTGCACCCTACTCTGGCCTGGGCCAGACTCTGGTCTACACAGCAGGATATCCTAACAGCTTAAGCCAGACTCAACTGGTTTCAGCCCTCTCAAAAGAGGGGAGTGTTCTTAGGAGACTACCCTCTCAGACTTCCAGTAATTTCTGCATAGAAACTAGATGAGCTAAGTCACATGACCGAGGTTCTATACATTCTTAAAGGGGTATTCCAGCCTTAGTCATCTAATCCTCTATCCATGCTGCTCCAGAGAAGGAGACGTGATGTCACATGCCCCCTCCTGATGTCACACAACGGCCCCTCCATTCATGTCTATAGTGGATCCCGCGATCAAACATCTTATCCCCTATCCTTTGGATAGGGAAAAATATGTCTAAGACCTGAATACCCCTTTAAACAAACATATATTTCTTGCAGCAGCAAAGTACAAAATGTCAACCCTTAAACAGCCATACTACCTCAGTGTATGCAGTGGTAGATATATGGTGCAGAAATAACAAATCGTGCATATTTAGAGAAATTAATTCCTCGACCATTCGAAAACTTTTTGTTAGCAGCTGGGGGCACATGCATAGTCATTTCTGCCAAAGCTTCTGCACCCCTTACAGTTGCACCAAGAGCCCTGAATTAACACAGGTCCTTACATCAACTACCTGCTACCCCCCCCCCCCCCAAATCAACAGTTGATGTGCAACAATGTTACACATAGGGAAGGTTTAATTGTAAAACACATTTACATGTATAACAGTCTTAATAGTAATATCCATGGATGTAATCAATGACTCAAACCAGAACAACACCCTACTAAAAATGAGGGCATAGCAAAATCCACCCTCATTTGGGCACATGTATAAAAGATAGGAAAATAAATATGCTCAATCCATCCAAAATCTCTGCCACTTGGTGAAGGTACTTAGGTACTCAATACCTAATCCTGACCATGTTCTTCTCATATTTCTGCCTCTATCACCTATATTTATTATAAAAATACCTCTTTTCATTAGCTCAGTGTTAGAAATCCTTTCAGGGGAAGGGGGCGTGTCCCTCTCTTGGTGGTAGGTGATTGGTGGGTCTGCTCATGCAGCCTTGTCCATGATTCATCTTTTGTCCATGACTCATGGACAAGCTGATGCAGCTGCAGGACTGGTTAGTGTCTCAGTAGGTATGGAGACCCATTTTTAGGAACTTCTTTATGAAATATATATAAAAAAAAAAAAAACAATGGTTTTTAATTTTCATCAGTAACAACATATAAAAAGTTTTTGGTTCTGATAGTGCCCATTTAAAATCAATATAAGATATGCAAACCACAGTGCAGATAAACAGGCAAAGGGTTAGATGGAAGCAGATATGGAATGATCAATTCATGTGCTCACACTAAGCCCCATGTGTTCCGGCAGGGGTGTAGGATGTAAGCCACTCAGTGTCTTAAACAGTCTTACACTAATCACCTAAGTACCTTGCAGATGTGAGTCCTACAGAGTCACACATCTATAAATAGGATGTAAGTTAACACTTTGCAGCAAATATTGTGACCGGGAACATGAAAGTGAATCAGTGCCTGCTACAAATGCTTCCTTGGGTTGGATGGAAAAAAATTTGTGCACCTTAGAAGGGAATTAGCAGAGGAGCATTTTTAGGACATTCTGGTCCCATCTTAGCACACTGGAAATGCCCATTCAGCCAATCACATGTAGCCTTGTCAATAAGTAATCTTTTGTCCATGACTCATTGACAAGCTGATGCAGCTGCAGAACTGGTTGGTGTCCCAGTAGGTATGAGGTGGGATTTTCAGGAGCCATTTTCTTTATTAAATATAAAAATAAAAATAAACAACCATATTAAAAATGGTCTTAAATTTTCATCAGTAACAACATATAAAAAGTTTATTAACACCTGAATTTCAGTGCTTTAACCCCTTAAGGACTCAGGGTTTTTCCGTTTTTGCACTTTCGTTTTTTCCTCCTTACCTTTTAAAAATCATAACCCTTTCAATTTTCCACCTAAAAATCCATATTATAGCTTATTTTTTGCGTCACCAATTCTACTTTGCAGTGACATTAGTCATTTTACCCAAAAATGCACGGCGAAACGGAAAAAAAAATCATTGTGCAACAAAATCAAAGAAAAAACACAATTTTGTAACTTTTGGGGGCTTCCGATTTTACGCAGTGCATATTTCGGTAAAAATTGCACCTTATAATTATTCTGTAGGTCCATACGGTTAAAATGATACCATACTTATATAGGTTTGATTTTGTCGCACTTCTGGAAAAAATCATAACTACATGCAGGAAAATTTATACGTTTAAAAATGTCATCTTCTGACCCCTATAACTTTTTTATTTTTCCACATACAGGGCGGTATGAGGACTCATCTTTTGCGCCGTGATCTGAAGTTTTTATCGGTATGATTTTTGTTTTGATCGGACTTTTTGATCACTTTTTATTCATTTTTTAATGGTATAAAAAATGACCAAAATACGCTTTTTGGGACTTTGGAATTTTTTTGCGCGTACGCCATTGACCGTGCGGTTTAATTAATGATATATTTTTTATAGTTCGGACATTTACGCATGCGGCAATACCACATATGTTTATTTATTTATTTTTACACTGTTTTATTTTTTTTATGGGAAAGGGGGGGGTGATTCAAACTTTTATTAGGGTTATTTAGGGTTAAATGACCTTTATTAACCCTTTTTTTTTACATTTTTTTTGCAGTGTTATAGGTCCCATAGGGACCTATAACACTGCACACACTGATCTTTTACACAGATCACAGGCGTGTATTAATACGCCTGTGATCAGTGTTATCGGCGCTTGACTGCTCCTGCCTGGATCTCGGCCACGGAGCAGTCATTCGCCGATCGGACACAGAGGAGGCAGGTAAGGGCCCTCCCGGTGTCCTGTAAGCTGTTCAGGACACCGCGATTTCACCGCGGCGGTCACAAACAGCCCGACTGAGCAGCCGGGTCACTTTCACTTTCACTTTAGAAGCGGCGGTCAGCTTTGACCGCCGCTTCTAAAGGGTTAATACCGCACATCGCCGCGATCGGCGATGTGTGGTATTAGCCGCGGGTCCCGGCCGTTGATGAGCGCCGGGACCAACGCGATATGATGCGGGATCGCGGCGCGATCCCGCTTCATATCGCGGGAGCCGGCGCAGGACGTAAATATACGTCCTGCGTCGTTAAGGGGTTAAAATATCCAGTCAAGCCTAAGTGTCTGTAGTGTTGAGCGCAAATATTCGAAATGCAAATTTTTACCGGAAATATCGGCACAATATTTAGAAAATAGTGATATATATTTATATCGGTTTTTATGCAAATGTGTGTGAACATTTATGCAAATATCAGCACTTCCAGACTGGACACTGATCCCTCCCTTCTTTTAGGTAAAAGATATAATCGTGCATGCGCACTATGCAAATTTCATTACGAATGAACATAGGGAATATCGAAGTACGCGAATATAGGACAAATATATGAGTAAAGATTACTTTTTAAGCCAGTCTGCTACTTTAAAAATAATGATAATAATAATTCAGTCAAATGGTAGAATGTCACCACTCTGTTGGGTTACTGGTGCCTTTCTACAATATGAACTCCTTTTTACTAAATTTGTTACTATTTTTCACTTAGGTGTATTTTGCAGGGCGTTTTTTGTCAGAAAGTTTTTTTTCTTATTTTATACTTGTTTATACTCTGAAAGTGTTGATATAGTAGTGCAGATGTGTTTGGGTGTTCCTGGCGGGGAGCCCCCTGTGATCCAACTTAGGCTGGTAGCGCTTCACCAAAACAGTATAGGACAATGCATCAGGGTGCAATAGGCAACAGTGTTTACTCATATACACAGGTTCAGACAGGACAATGCATCAGGGTGCAATAGGCAACAGTGTTTACTCATATACACAGGTTCAGACAGGACAACACATTTCTGAATGAACACTCCTTTCTTCGTCAGGTCGATGATAAACCCATTGTCACGATTCGGCAGGCTGGAGGTGGATCCTCTGTGCCAGAGAGGGATAGGCGTGGACCGTGCTAGTGGACCGGTTCTAAGCTGCTACTGGTTTTCACCAGAGCCCGCCGCAAAGCGGGATGGTCTTGCAGCGGCGGTAGCTACCAGGTCGTATCCACTAGCAACGGCTCAACCTCTCTGACTGCTGAAGATAGGCGCGGTACAAGGGAGTAGACAAGAGCAAGGTCGGACGTAGCAGAAGGTCGGGGCAGGCAGCAAGAATCGTAGTCAATATGGCAATAGCAGGAGGTCAAGTACACAGTATGGACAAACACAGTAAACGCTTTCTCTAGGCACTAAGGCAACAAGATCCGGCAAGGGAGTGCAGGGGAAGTGAGGTATAAGTAGGGAGTGCACAGGTGGAAACTAATCAGGAAGATTGGGCCAGGCACCATCATTGGTGCACTGGCCCTTTAAATCTCAGAGAGCTGGCGCGCGCGCGCCCTAGAGAGCGGAGCCGCGCGCGCCAGAGCATGACAGCCGGGGACTGGGACAGGTAAGTGACTTGGGATGCGATTCGCGAGCGGGCGCGTCCCGCTATGCGAATCGCATCCCCGCCAGCAATGTCAGTGCAGCGCTCCCGGACAGCGGGTCTGACCGGGGCGCTGCAGGGAGAGAAATGCCGCGAGCGCTTCGGGGAGGAGCAGGGACCCGAAGCGCTCAGCGTAACACCCATGTATGTTAGGCACGGAAGGGCGTATCAAGAAACTGTAGAGAGCTGTGTTATGTGAGCTCATTTTTTTGGGCTGGCCACATGTCCTCTGTAAGCTAATTTTAGAATTATATTATGAGTGGGAAATAATTTGCTTTCAGCAATGAACCTAAACTTTTTGAGCAAAATAATACTAAAATATAAATCACAGATAAGATAATTGATATGCACATGTCGTTCTAAACATAAAAAAAAGAAAAAATCTTAAAAAACGATATATTTTTATAATGAAGAATTCTATATTACACTCTTTAAAGTAACATGTTTTTACAGGAGAAACTTATGGTGTTGAAAATCATGAACATATAATAATGTTTACTGATACTTTACTGAGCTCTGTTATACATTACTTGGAAACAAACAAGGGAATATTCCAATTTCATGCTGGGTAGCATTTGACTGATGTTGATAATTTGTATATTAATGAATGTTCATTCTACTAACTGTTAATAATTTCCCGCTACTGTACAAAGAACATAGCCGGTTTTTATATCACATTATAACAAATGAGAACTTTTATGAGTAAATGAAACAAGTAACATAGATGTGAAATGTGATCATCATTGCTGCATAATTTCACTACTTAGAAAAATAAAAACAGACTATATTTAATCAGAGCTGTATAGTGACTTGAATTTCCATGATGCAATGTGGCCGTAGCAAATGCATTGTGCTTTGCAATAAAGTGAATGTAACACAATTATGAGTGGAAAGGGTAGATGTGATGATGTAATACAATATTCTGGTACCCAGACTATTCTCTACTGAGGTAAATAGGTTGCCATGTGGCCAGTATGGGTATTGTGAGTCAGAACATTTGTAAAATGTATAACATTGCTTTGTATCACTTAATCTGTGCATACACTGTAGTAAATTAATGTGCAATGAATTATATTCTCTGTCCTGCCACCTCTTAAAGGATATATCCAGTGCTGAAAAACGTATCCCCTATCCTAAGCATAGGGGATAAGTTTCAGATCGCAGGGGGTCTAACCCCTTCAGCCCGTGGGAAGGGGGCGTGTTGACCACCGCACGAAGAGGCGGCTGACACACCCCCTCAATACAACTCTATGGCAGAGCTGGAGCGCTGCCTTCGACAATCTCCGGCTCTGCCATAGCAATGTATTGAGGGGATGTGTCAGCTGCCGCTTCATGCGGTGGTCGACACCCGGTATCTGGCCAGCAAGCCAGGGCCCCATACAGGAGATCGCGGGGGGGTCCAGCGGTCGGACCCCCCCACGATCTGAAACTTATCCCCTATCCTTAAGATAGGGGATAAGTTTGTCAGCACTGGACTACCCCTTTAAGGAATAAGGATATGAGAGGTAGGTCACATGACTTTTGGCTCACAAGTCAAACTAACTCTCCTCAGAGGGCTGGAACAAACTAGTCTACGTGTAGACTAAGCCTGGTTTTATTTCTATGAGAGCACCGATGATGCCCAAGTGCTGTACTTGGGTATTTTCGTGGCTCCCATAAAAATTAATGGAGCACAAGCCACATGCAGCATGCGCTCCTCACTGAACGCCAGGTCCCGTCCCAGTGATCGTGCAGTGGGGCTAGGGCTTGGACCTTCCCAGATCAGCTACTTATCCCTTATCCTGTGGATTTTTGCTGGATTTCTCCTTTAATATAAAGCTGCATAAAATTATATATGCACACTAAATTCAGGCTGTATCATTCTGCATATGATAAAGATGCATGCCTAGGAAGGACAGTTTACTAATTATATATATATATATATATATATATATATATATATATATATATATATATATACATACATACACAGTATATAAAATTTATGTTTTATTATTTTTAAATAAATTATAGATATAAGTGTATGTGGATATGTTAGCCCTCAAGTTCTTTTCATATTTATGCCAACACCTTTCTTTGTGGCTATGTGGCTTTTTGGTAAGCTTTTATGTTTATTAGCCCCCATATTTTTATGTATTTATATTAATGTATCCTTTATTGTTTTCTTTTTTTTTTTTTTTTTTTTTATATGTGATGTTATATGTGATATTTAGTATGTGATGTTATATTTTAATATGTGGTGTTATATGTTAATTGAATTCAGTATTCTAAATTGTTGGACCTGAGGAAGGAATTTTTTTTTCTACCTATAGTTTTTGGTTTTCCACATGTATCCATATGATGCCCTACTATATCACTTTCCTTTAAAAATACTATGCTTTACATTTGTCCCTGTTCACAAATTCCTGTTCAAGCCATGCTTTTTATACATTCCTCTAGGTAGCTTTCATTGTTATTATATAATTCACAGCAATATCATATTTTACCAAGCCACTAAGAATGAATTGGCACATGCAGAAGAGCATGCCTATGTCTATCTCATATGTGTTGCGTGTATAAATATTTTATTTTTATTTGGTTAAATGTTTAAACAAAATGTTTGAAAGAATGCAGGAAAAAGAAAAGTCATCAAAATGTAGTTTGCACCCCAAAATAGTACCAATAAAAATACAGCCACCCTTCCAAAACAAGCGTTCACAGAGTATTATTCATAAGAACATTTTTAAATAGTAAAGCTACACAAGTTTTACATCACTGTTATTACACTGACTGACAAAAATATTAGAATATGTTCACATAGAAACTGAATAGCAAAATATGTTCAATAATGTAAAGAATGAAACCCTATGGAAAAGTGGCTGCAATCGGGAGTTACTCACAGTTTTTTATACTGACAGACATTTTTCCATAGTCTTTCACTGTGCTCATTATTCAATAAAAAATACGGACAGATTTTATTCCTATATTACGGACATATTTTTCTATTGATTTTACACAGTGTGAACCGAAAATATATTATTTTTACTGCAAACACCATAAAAATAACACCCCTAAACTATGAAACAATTGTGTTTTTTTTATTACAGCCCTAATATTTTAAAATAAATTATAATATACTTTAACAAAAAAAATTATCTATGAAAAAATAAAAAATTGTGCCCATAAAATCTGCCATGGAGGAAAATATTTTCCCAGATGGGTCAGGGTGCCTTAACCTCTTGGAGACGCAGGTTATATGTATACGCCCTGCATCGCCGATCCTTAAGGACTCAGTGTGTACCTGTAAGCCCTGAGCATTTCCGGTCCCCTCCGCTCGCCAGACGGGATGCCTGCTGAAATCATTCAGCAGGCATGGCCGGCAGGCCAAGTTTACTGGTGCCTGGTACCGGTGAACTTGTCTGGACTGAGCCAGCGGACCACGAGCCCATTATTCCTGAGTTTGTTGGCAACTCAGGAATCAAGATTGACATAATTTAGTTCATTGAAATGGACAATTTTTTTTTTTTTTCAGTGACGACTTTGTCAATCTGAGAGTTGACCAGACGAACCTGTATACCCAACAGTACATCACCGCAAACCTGGGCTCCTTTTTATCTAGGCCCGGTGGCTGGTTCCTAGTCAGTGCCACCGAAATGAGGACCTTTTGGGGCCTCGTACTGCATATGGGCCTAGTTAAAAAACCAAAGGTCAGGCAGTACTGGAATGGAGACATCCTCTATCAGACCCCGCTCTACAGTATGGCCATGACCCGCCCCCGCTTCGAGGCCATTTGGAAATGTTTGCATTATTCTGTTAATGTGGCATGTACCCCCCCCCCCCCCCGAACTGATCCCGCTTATGACCACCTGTATAAAATCAGGCTGGTCATCAATCACTTTGGGGTAAAATTTCGGGAGGCCTATGTCCCTGGAAGGGAGGTCGCTATTGATGAGTCTCTCGTCAGCTTTAAGGGGAGACTCCGCTTTTGGCAATAAATCCCAACCAAGCGAGCAATGTATGGAGTGAAGATGTATAAACTTTGCGAGAGTACCTCAGGGTACACTTGCAAGTTTATAGTGTATGAGGGACGAGATTCCCGTTTTGAACCCCCAGAATGTCCCCCCACTCTGGGTGTTAGCAGTAAAATCATTTGGGGCCTTTTACACCCATTGCTAGATAAAGGTTACCACCTTCATGTGGATAACTTTTACACTAGTATCCCTCTCTTCATATCCCTCGCGGCCAGATCCACGGTCACTTGTGGGACAGTCCTATCACCTGCAGACTACAATCTGGACTACAATCTGGACTACAATTGGTATATGGGGGGAGTTGATCTTTCTGATCAAGTACGCAAGCCATATAATGCCATGCGCAAAACACGGGCATGGTACAAAAAAGTTGCGGTCTACATGTTACAGGTTGCCATGTATAACTCTTTTGTACTGTCCCAGCATGCTTGCAACACGGAAACATTCCTGGAGTTCCAAGGGGCCCTCATCTTTGGTGACCACCAAGGAGCGGGTCAGAGCACCTCTGGAACTTCGGTTCCCCCGATCGTCTCTAGCCAACACTTTCCAGGTGAGGTCCCCCACACTGGAAAGAAGGGATGATCCCAGAAAAAAGGCAGAGTGTGTTGCAAGAGGGGAATTCGGAAGGGCACCACTCAATGTGACACTTGCCCTGATCATCCGGGCTTCTGCATAAAGGATTGCTTCAGGGAGTATCATACTTCCATGGAGCACTACATTTTAAAGGGGTACTACGGTAGAAAACTTTTTTTTTTAAATGAACTGTTGCCAGAAAGTTAAACAGATTTGTAAATTACTTCTATTGAAAAAATCTTAATCCTTTTAGTACTTTTTAGCAGCAGTATGCTACAGAGGAAATTCTATACTTTTTGAATTTCTTTTTTGTGCTCTCTGCTGACACCTCTGTATGTGTCAGGAACTGCTCAGAGTAGCATAGGTTTGCTATGAGGGTTTTCTCTTGCTCTGGACAGTTCCTGATACAAGCATCAGGTGTTAGCAGAAAGCACTGTGGTCAACACAAAAAAAATTAAAAAAATTAAGATGTTCCTCTGTAGCAAACAGCTGCTAAAAGTTCTGAAAGGATTAGGATCTTTTATTAGAAGTAATTCACAAATCTGTTTAACTTTCTGGCACCAATTCATTTAAAAAAAAAAGTTTTCCACTGGAGTACCCCTTTAATCCTTTTCCCTGATTTTACTTCCCCAGAATTCAACTCCAATGCACCAGTCCAGAGTACATTGTCTTCCAAATTTTAAAACCAAATCCGCCCCCCCCCAAAAAAACACCCAAAAACCTATTTCCCAATACCCTTGATAATATCTTCCCCTCTCCCTCCAAAAAAATGGGTCATGGGACACAGAGTCAACAGCATTGGGGGTTTACAGTTGCCTCAAATGCGCAGCGCTCTCTTCCCACCTGAGCGGGGTGTGCATTTGGGGTAACAGAATAAGGATGGCCACACATCACATTCCCAGAATGATGATACAGAGCATAGGGTTTGGGGCGGGCATTATTTTCACTTTCGGCTATACTCTGGGTAATCATTCTGGGAATATAATTGGCATATCAGTACTGAAATTGCAATTTTCTTTTCCCCCAAACTACACTTCATCCATTCCTGGAAAATAAATTTATTTTTTCCCGATGTACTGTTTGTAATAGGCTCACACGTGGGTGTTCCTTTCTTGCATTTTCCTCTGAATGTATGTAACTGTTAGAATCCAAGTACAGAAAAGTATATATGCTCGGCACCGCTAGTTGGAGAGACCGCAGTAGATGGTGTTAATACGGCAGGAAAATGTACCGATAGGATTCTCTTTGTGGTGGTGCAGTATTTCCAAAGTTATAGCAAGTAAATACTGTAAATAGAAGCAGGATGGAAAACATACTCACCACTCTCTTATTCGGACAAATCAATCTTTATTGCAGCATATAGTTCATAAAATCTTCAGGTACAGGTGTGCACAGGGAGCTGAAGGTGGACACAGGCAGGGGGCGTGCAGGGGGCGGCAACTAGTTTCGCACACGTGGGCGCTTCCTCTGGCTCGCACTGACGCACAAGGCGTCTGGAGGAGGTACTTATGGATCGAGAAAATCAAGTTGCCATAACAACAATCACATTTTTCAATTTACGGCCCACTGTTCAAAAAACCTGTGAAGTGTAAGTACTCACTGTACCCCTTGTTACCTTCCTTGAGGGGTGTAGTTTCAAAATTGGGGTCACTTGCCTGTTTTTTTTTTTTAGATTTGATGTCAGAACCTCAAATATTGCAGTGCAAATCACCACTTTAGGCCTCAAATCTCATCGGTGCTGTCTCACTCCTAAGCCCTGTTTTGCACCCGCAGTGCTTTTCTGCCTTATGTGGGGTATTTCCTTACTCTGGAGAAATTGGGCTACACATTTTGTGGAGCTTTTTTTTCTCTTACTACTTGAGAAACAAAAAAGAAATTGGTTAATACCAGCAATTTAGTATTAAAAATCTATTCTTTCACTTTTAAGGCCCACTGTTAAAAAAAAAGATGAGAGGTTTATCTACTAACTATGACCCTTGTTACGTTCCATGAGGGGTGTAGTTTCTAAAATGGTGTCACATGTGTGGGTTTACTGCTGTTCTTACACAATGGGGGCTTTGTAAACGCACATGGTCCCAACTTCAATTCCAACAAACGTTTCACTCCAAAAGCCCAATGGCGCACCTTCTATTCTGAGCATTGCAGTGCGCCCACAGAGCACTTTACATACACATATGGGGTATTTTATTTCTCAGGCAAAATTGCACTACAAATTTTGTGGGCCTTTTGCTCTATTACCCAATGTGAAAATGAAACATTTGGAGTAACACTATCAATAATAAAATCTAATTTTTCACTTTTATGGCCCGCTGTTCAAAAAAATCTGTCAGGTGTAAATACTCACTGTAACCCTAAGTTCCTGGAGGGGTGTAATTTCCAAAATGGTCTCACATGTTGGGGGTTTCTGCTGTTCTGGCTCCCAACTTCAATTTCAGCAAAATTCTCTCTCCAAAAGTCCAATGGTGCTCCTTATGTTCTGAGACCTGTAGTGCACCAGCAGAGCACTTAATGTCCACATATGGGGCGTTTTCTTAATTGGGAGAAATTGGACTTCAAATTTTGGGGTCCATTTTCTCCTATTACCCCTTGTGAAAATGAAAAATCTGGGGTAACACCAAAATTTTAGTATTAAAAATCTAATTTTCCATTTTCACTTCCAACTTCAATGCAAAGTTGTCAAACACCTATGAGGTGTTAAGGCTCACTAGAGTCCTTGTTACATTCCTTGAGGGGTGTTATTTCCCAAATAGTGTGCCATGTGTTTTTTTTTTTTTTTTTTTTTGCTGTTCTGGCGCTCTGGGGACTTGCTAAATGCAACATGTCCCCCAAAAACCATTTCAGCAAAATTCCCTTTCAAAAAGCAAAATTTTCTCATTGTCTTCTGAGCATTGTAGTGTGCCAGCAGAGCGACTTACGTCCACATATGGGGCATTTTCTTAATCGGGAGAAATTGGGCTTTAAATTTTGGGGTCCATTTTCTCCTATTACCCCTTGTGAAAAAGAAAAGTTTGGGGTAACACCATCATTTTAGTGTTAAAAATCTAATTTTCCATTTTCACTTCCAACTTCAACGCAAAGTCGTCAAACACCTGTAAGGTGTTAAAGCTCACTATGCCCCTTGTTACGTTTCTTGAGGGGTTTAGTTTCCAAAATTGTATGCCATATGGATTTTTTTTTTTTTTTTGCTGTTCTGGCACCATGGGGGCTTTCTAAATGCAACTGTGATGTTCCAGTACTGATAGTTCAGACTAGTATTGATTTAACACAGTCCGTGCATTAAGGCAAAATGGGTTTGTATGTCCGAGTCCATATATTAAAAGGAGATGTATATTTACCAGCCAGATTAAATTATATAGATGAATTGGCTTCCAAAGAAACTGGTGCCGGCTGGATCCAGCCCATCATACTTAACATTGATGTCAGACGCCAAGAAACTCTACGAGGTCCGGCTACCAGGAATCTGCCAGCTGCTCTCTCTTACACTACAGTGGCGCACATCGGATCTGTGGCAGGCAGACCAGCAGCAGAAGCGCACGCCAGCGCCTGTATTCAGCTTGCCGGCACCAGTTTCTTTGGAAGCCAATTCATCTATATAATTTAATCTGGCTGGTAAATATACATCTACTTTTAATATATGGACACGGACATACAAACCCATTTTGCCTTAATGCACAGACTGTGTTAAATTAATACTAGTCTGAACGATCAGATGCCGGATTATTGAAAGTTCCCATTTTTTTTGCAATTTTTTTTGCAGTGATGTGATTATATAACTGGTTATATTAATACCTCCTCACAAGGGCCCTGTGAAAGGAGGATTATCATTATTATATATTCATTTTTATATGATTATCATATGTGTTTTAATAAACTTTTATAGGATTTCATCATACATTTGAAGCACGTTTTATTTTCATTCATCATGATAGTGGCCTTGAGGTTGTGGTTAATTATTTTCTTTTTTCTACTAATTTACAAATCTGTTTAACTTTCTGGCACCAGTTGATTTAAAAAAAAATAAATAAATAAAGGAGTACCCTTTAATACAATTTAAGGGATAGCTGCTAATACTGGTTAATGTTATGGCAAAAATAGAATCTCCTGAATTCAAAATATTGTATGGAATCCTGTCATTTGCTCCAAGTTCTATTATTAGTTTTTAGTGCTATATTAAAAAGTTAAGAAATCTTTAACTCTTGGATATATCCTAAATATGAAATAAAACTAAACCAGAAATGAATCTCTGCCTAGTACCAATCCTGAAGAAATACAGCTAAATGTGCAGCACTGAATTGTAATGCAGCTAGCTTCATATAGAAAGTCTCCTTCATGTACAGTACAATGGCCTTAATATTCCACACATAGACATGACTGACATGTGTCAGAAAGTGACAGAACCCATCAGTATCCCCAAATGACTGCTCTCCAGAGACGCTCTACTCATTACTTTGTGGTACTTGAAGAGAATTACATTGTGGTACCTGGAAGTTTTAGATAATTTACTGAGTTATTTCTGTTGTTTTTCTCTGCAGGTTGATATAGTTAAGTAGCATGCATTAAAGATAATACTGTGGAAATGCATTTGCTCTCTCTACTTACTCTTAACATTGTGTAATTGTTACATATTTTGGAACACAGAGTGAGCACATCAAATATTATTTTCAATCTGTTAATTTTTTTAAAAACAAAAGTGATGGTGAATAGCAGTAAAACTCTAGCCAATATATATTGATTCCATGTTAATGTACATTTACATGAACCAAATTTAAGTCACCTGATTGACTGGGCAATTTGGACTTCCTATAGCATTACTACAGAATTGAGGTTCTTAAAAGTACATAAAAATTACGATCACCTATACCCTCTACTCCACATGCTTTAGCATACTAATATAGTTTAACATATTCATGATTACTTCCAGGGGCGGACTGACCAGCCGGTCCGATCGGACGTGGTCTGAGGGCCTGGCCGGGTAAAGGGCCCGCCACTGCCACTACTGAGGATCCAGGAAACTTATCCCGGATCCCCAGGCAGACAACGCTGCCTTCTTCTGTATGTGCGGTACACGCACACACAGCAGAAGGTGTCCCTTCTGTGTGAGCCGCACCTGCGGCCTACACAGAGAGGAGACGTGACCTCTGCCCCCACGTAGCACACAGTGCAGGCACCGATGACGTGATTCATCGGCGTCTGCACTGTGGAGGAAGGAAGACGTGGGCCCCTGCTGCACTCCGGAGGGGAAGATCGCTGCGGGGGACATCAGGTAAGCATAATTTTTTTTCTACCTGGGAATGGGGGGAGGGGGGTGTCTACACCTAATGTGGGGGGACCCTACTGCCTACACCTACTGTGGGGGGTACGCTACTGCCTACACCTACTGTGTGGGGGACCATGCTGCCTACACCTACTGTGGGAGGACCATGCTGCCTTCACCTACTGTGGGGGATAATCTGCTGCCTACACCTACTGTGGGGGGGATCCTGCTGCCTACACCTACTGTTGTGGGGACTCTGCTGCCTACACCTACTTTGGGGGGACCCTGCTGCCTATACCTACTGTTTGGGAACTCTGCTGCCTACACCTACTTCGGGGGAACTCTGCTGCCTACACCTACTGTGGGGGGACCCTGCTGCCTACACCTACTGTGGTGTGACCCTTTTCATACAGGGGGCAGCTATCTGGGGAATTTTCCTACAGGGTGCATGACTACCTACCTGGGGGACATTAACTACCTGGGAGCATGATCTATTAGGGGCCACTGCCTCCTGGGGACATTACTTACCTGTAACTTCCATAAGCAACACCTTATTTTCTGTCTGCTAACACAAAATACTCTGATAGTGTTCCTCCCAAGACTAGACTAACTACTTACCTACATACATGGCTATCTAACTACCTACATACCTGGCTGCCTAATTACCTACCTACATATCTTGCTACCTACCTACATACCTGGCTACCTAACTATGTACATACCTGGCCTTCATACATGGCAGCCTAACTACCTAGCTAGCAACCTACCTACCTGGGTAGTCACCCACCTACATATCTGGCTTCCTGATCTACCTACCTAGTTACTTATTTACCTGGCTACCTACCTACCTGCCCTTTAACTGTGCAGGACACCAAGGAGGGCATTATTACAGTTTGTGGGCCTATAGATGGGAAATTTGTGTAGAGGAGGGGAGGGCACTGGAAAAATGCAGAGTTTAACATACAGAGTCCACTTACCTCCCTCGCTTCCTGTCGGGTCTGTGTAGCTCCGCCCCTAGTGATGACATCATTAGGGGGCGGAGCAACAGACAGGTGCCAGGCTGGTAAGGGTGTGAGGCTCTGTTCACATTGTCTGTTTTGTATCATGTGAACAGACCCTTCTGGCAGTGTCCTCCCAGACAGGGAGACTCCAGCTGTTGCTAAACTACAACTCCCAGCATGCCCAGACAGCCAAAGGCTGTCTGGCATGCTGGGAGTTGTAGTTTTGGTACAATTGTAGGCTCCCTGTTGGGAACACATTGCATTATGGGTGCTCTCCCCAGCAGAGAGTGCCAAAATGTCCTAACCAATTTTTTGTGTTTTTTTTTTCTTCTCATTTCAGATCCGTGTATGCAGAGGATTACGGCGGATTTGGAGGACTATTGCGGATGAACTGGATTTTTTTTCCTTTGAATAAAATGGTTAACGAGGGCTGTGGGGGAGTGTTTTTTCCAATGTGTCATGTTTTTTTTTTTTATTAATTTTGAGGCTTAGTAGTGGAAGCTGTCTAATAGACGGAATCCATTACTAAGTTGGGGCTTAGCGTTAGCTTGAAAAACAGCTAGTGCTAACCCCCAATTATTACCCCAGTACCCAGCACCACAGGGGTGCCGGGAAGAGCCGGTACCAACAGGCCTGGAGCATCAAAATTGTACTCCTGGGCCTAGGTGGCAACCGGCTGGCATTATTTAGGCTGGGGAGGGCCAGTAACAATGGTCCTCGCCCACCCTGATAATGTCAAGCTGTGGCTGCTTGGTTGGTATCTGGCTGAGAATAAAATACGGAGAACCCAAAGCGGTATTTTTTAAATAAATAAATTAAAAAAACAGCTCAGCAAGGGGTCATGAGCCAGTAATGTGTATACTGTATACACACTGAAGGCTCACTGTAAGTTCTTGCTGGGCAGTAGATATATGACCAGATCGCAGCGAGTGTTACTCCTGACACCCGTTGCGATCCTCCTGTATAATGTATAGATGCGGGTGGCCGCCCTTCTATGGTCCCCTGCACTGCCGTATATATACACATATTCCTATTTCCCAGAGAATTGAGATTGGCTGAAACCATCTGGCCAATCACAGCTCTCTGCGGGAAATATGAATAGGTGTATATATATGGCAGTGCAGAGGACCATAGAAGAGCGGCCGGCCGCATCTATACATTATAGGAGGATCGCAACAGACCCGGGGCGATTGTACAGGCACTACTACTCCCATCATGGAACAGTGTGTTCCATGCTGGGAGTAGTAGTACTACCTAAAAAAAATTAATAAGAAAAAGTAAAAAACACACACACACTACATTTTTATTATTGTCGGCTACATTTTTAGTGCCCTACCCGCCCACATAAATTGATCCCTGTTTAAAAATTAATTAAAATTTTGTTATAAAGAAAAGAAAGAATTTAGTTAAAAACTATTTTTTCTATCACTACTGTATCTTTTTTTACTATTTTTTAATGTACCCTACGAAATTTTAATAAAAAAGGTATCTCCATCCCTTTTTTGGATCGCTAAAGTCCAAAAAAGAATAAAAACCGCCCGCAAAAACACCAAAGTTAAAACCCACATGGCGCTTTTTCACTCCCAAATACTTCTATGGGAGGAAAACGCCAAGATTTTCCCGAAAAAACACCAAAGTCTCAACAAGAGGTTGTTTTTGAAAAACTACCAAGGAGCCGAAAATAGTAGAAAAACGCCAAAATGATAAAAAAAAAAGCCAAACTGAAAAACGCCAAGTGGATTTGGCATTCTGCAGTTCCTTATTGACTTACAGCTAACATCTGGCCACAGCGTTTTTGCGCAAAAAAAAATGCCATGCGGCAGAATGGGCATTTACATTGGCGTTTTTGCTGCAGCCAACTACTGGCTGTGTTATTCAGCCACTATATGGTCTCCTAATGTTTCCACCACCTCCAGGCTGTGTCACTGTACCGCCATGTGGTCTCCTCATGCTGCTGGCACATTAAATAAAACCTTTTAGGTTCAACTATTTGAAATCTTCAATTTAAATGTTAAAAAATATCTTTAATCTTTTTAATTGTGAGGCCCTATGGTCTCGTCAGGCTGTTGCCACCTCCACACTGTGTCATTCACCCACTTTATGGTCTCCTCATGCTGCCGCCACCTCCACTCTGTGTCATTCAGCCACTATATGGTCTCCTCATTCTGATGCCATCTCCAGGCTCTGTAATTGTGAAGCTTTACGGCAATGATTCTAATAGCGATGCCTCTAATCTGCATGTCATACTGAATAATAGTATTTCACTAACCCAGCACACATCCTACGCATGTTACAGCAAGGCACAGTGTTCTACACCCTTATTGAGGCTCTCTGTGTGCCAGAAATAACCATTTTTAATACAGATTCACCGCAAATAAATTTGGACTGAACCGAATATTTTCGGAAAATTCGGCAAATCAGACGAATCAAATTTTTCAAAAATTCGCTCATCTCTAGTTATTTTGGTAATTTATTTTAAAACATTTTACTTTTACTTCTGTGACTATGCTGACCTTTTGAATTTATTTATATTTTATCATTGTTAATTCATAAATTAGTCGCACTGCATCAAAATTAAACATGTGCCTCAACTTCTCCCGAACATGTGCCACAATAATAGATAGGATGGATAATACAAAGTGAGGTTTACAACACCCAAACAAAAAAGAAAAAACTGATACTAATAATAAATCCCCCAATTGACTTCTTAACTAGTGTTATCCATTTATATAGGGTAGTGATGTGTAGTCTTGTGATTGATGAAGGTTCCATTGGTCTGACCCCAAACAGATTAGACTTTTATGGCATATCCGGTGGTCCATGATGTCTGCAGTTGGTAAGGTGTGATATTTACACTTCCCAGCTATTTAATCCATGAATTATCATAAATGTTCTTTCAGTCTCGCCCTAAATCAGCATTTAGAAATGGTTTTCTGAAAGTAGGCAATTACTTTAAATCACTTCTAAAATATAGCAAGTTGTTCACATAAGAGTTGCCATAACTATCATAAAAAGGAGCAAATGTAGCAAACTAATCAAAAGAGACTGACACATTTTATTGGGTATCAGCAGACTGCATATAAATCAGCCCAAAAATCCATTCATGCTCTGTAAAGTTTGGTTCATTATCTACTCCCCTCACCCACGACAGAACAAATTGCTAAAATTGCCCGAAAAAAGTTTGGTTTTGCTGCCACTGTGCTAAATCCCAAAATCTGAGATTACAAACTTTAGAGAAAGTTGAAGTTTTCTTGGTGGTTAAAAGAGTGAATACTAATATCTCATCAATTAAAAAAAAAACTATTTTCGTACTATTCAAGAGCAAGCAGCGTGAAGAAACATTCAGCATAAGAAAGTTGTCAGACTCGGTTAATGTCTGACTTGTGACAGACTTAAAGAGTTCTTTTAGAGACTCATTTTCTGTAATTTGTCAAGCTATATTATGTGTTTACTTCAGTTCAGTTCTTTTCACTCTCAACTTTTCTTTATTAGGACGTTATAATAATCCTGTCGCACCTGTTTTTATCAAGTTATCAGTGTTCGTCAGGAATCCATTTATTTTTTAAGACCTTGTATTACTTCTTAAAACTTTGTCTTGTATGAGAAATCCTTGAGGGAAATGTGGAATGTGCAGTTGTCCCAGTGTGTATTCATTCTGGGGGAATCTTTGTTTTGCTCCGCCAGTAATGAGCTAAGGTGGGATGAAATGTCTTCTGTTCAGAGTGGAGGATGAACAAGCACCACCGATAGGTTAATTAAGTGAATTTATTTAATAACTATATTCCTGTCTCCGGGGTCCGACTTCTTCCATCATTCATCAGATTTCATATCCGTGTTAATGAGGCGGTTTACACATGCATTCCGCTTGGTAACTCAGAGAATAAGAAGGAAGGAAAAGACAAAGCAGACTGGTAAATTACTTCTATTTAAAAAGCAGGAGCAAATCCCTATTGCAAACCTATGCTGCTCTGGACAGTTCCTGACATGGACAGAGGTGTCAGCAGAGAGAAATCCAAAAAGAAAAGAATTTCCTGTAGTATACAGCTGCTAATAAGTACTGGAAGGATTAAGATTTTTTAATAGAAGTAATTTCTAGCACCAATTGATTTAAAAAAATAAAAATAAAAATAAAATAAAAAAGGTTTCCACCGGAGTACCCCTTTAAACAGATTTGTAAATTACTTCTATTTAAAAATCTTAATCCTTCCAGTACTTATCAGCTTCTGTATAATACAGAGAAAGTTATTTTCTTTTTGAATTTCTTTTCTTTCTGTCCATGGTGCTCTCTGCTGACACCTCTGTCCATGTCAGGAACTGTCCGGAGCAGGAACAATTCCCCATAGCAAACCTATCCTGCTCTGGACAGTTCCTGACATTTACAGAGTTGTCAGCAGAGAGCACTGTGGTCAGACAGAAAAGAAATTGAAAAACAAAAGAACTTCCTCTGTATTATACAGCAGCTGATAAGTACTGGAAGGATTAAGATTTTTTTAAATAGAAGTAATTTACAAATCTGTTTAACTTTCTGGCACCAGTTGATTAAATTTTTTTTTCCCACCAGAGTACCCCTTTAATGTGGATTTGGATTCAACCGGGATCTAACATAACCCGTAACAATGATAGTTAAAGGGGTACTCCACCCCTAGACATCTTATCTCCTATCCAAAGGATAAGAGATAAGATGTTTGATCGCGGGGGCCGCCACTGGGATCTCCCTGCGATCTCCATGCAGCACCCGGTGTTCGTTTAGAACGCCGGCTGCTGCACCGGAGGCGCTTGACATCACGGCCCCGCCCCCTCGTGATGTTTGATCCCACCCCCTCAATGCAAGTCTTTTCTCCTTGCTTTCACAAAAACATTACTCTTTTATATTTTCATTCACAGACTAGTGTGAGGGCTTGTTTTTTGTGTGACCATTTGTGAATTGTAATGCCATCACTCACTTTACCATAAAATGTAAGGCGCAACCCAAAAATACTATTTGTGTGTGGAAATTAAAAAGAAAACTGCAATTTAGCACATTTTGGAAGGTTTCGTTTTCACGCCGTACAATTTACGGTAAAAATGACATATGTTCTTTATTCTTTGGGTCAATATGATTAAGATGATACCAATGATTGCATACTTTTCTATTACTGTTGTTCTTAAAAAAAATCACAAACTTTTTAACCAAATTAGTGCATTTAAAATCCCCCTATTTTGAAGACCTATAACTTTTTCATATTTCTGTATAAGCGGCGGTATAAGGGCTCATTTTTTGCACCTGTGATCTGTACTTTTTATTGATACCATATTTGCATATAAAACTTTTAATACATTTTTTATCAATCTTTTTTGGAAAAAAATGATATAAAAAAAGCAGATATTTTGGAATTTTAATTTTAAATTTTTTTTTAACGTTTACGCCGTTCACAGTATTGTATCCTTAACATTATATTTTAATAGTTCGGATATTTACACACGCGGTGATACTAAATATGTTTATACATTTTTTTTTTACACTAAGTATTTACACTAAGTATTTACACTAAGTATTTACACGCTTTCATTAGTACTAGGTTGAAGAACCTTTAGCAGCAATCACAGCCTCCAGTCATCTTTGGTATGATGCCGCAAGGTTTTCACTACTGGATTTGGGGATTTTCTGCCATTTTACTTTGCAGATCCGCTCAAGCATCGTTGGGTTGGATGGGGACTGTTGATGGAAGCCATATTAAGGTCTTTCCATAGATGTTCAATTGAGTTCAAGTCTGTGCACTGGCTGGGCCAATCAAGAAGGTTCACAAAATTGTCCCCAAGCCACTCTTGAGTTATATTGGCTGTGTGCTTAGGGTCATTGTCATATTGCAAAGTGATGCGTTGCCCCAGAGCACTTTTGATCAGGTTTTCATTATGAATGTCTATGTGCTTTGTTCCTTTCAGTTTCCCCTCAAACGTCTCCCTTCCCAGCCGCTGACGATGATGGTGATGAGCAGTGCTTGATTTCCTCCAAACATGACGGCCAAAAAGTTCCATCATGGTTTCATCAGACCAGAGAATCTTGTTTCTCACAGTCTGAGAGTCCTTTAAATGGGCACTGTCAGATCCAAAATCTTTTTATGTTGTTACTGATGAAAATTAAAGACCTTTTGTAATATAGGTGTTTAAAATATTTTGAATATTTAATAAAGAATATGCCTCCTAAAAATCCCCCCACTAGGAGTCCCCATACCTACTGGGAAACTAACCAGTCCTGCAGCAGCATCAGGCTTGTCCAAGAGTCATGATTTTCATTATGGGATATTGACTAAAAATTCATGGGGAAAAACACATTTTCAATGATGGGGGGTTGGGGTGAGCTTAAAAAACTGTTTTTGTATTTTAGCACAAGACCATAACATAACAACATGTGAAAAAGTATAAGGTTATAAAGACTTTTCCAATGTCCGTTGTAACTTCTTATTTTCTGTAATGTATTCCCATATTCTATCAGACTTTAAAATATATATTTATTATTTCTTCAAAACTGCCTCTAAATGTTCTCCGTAACCGTAAAAAGGTACTCCGGTGGAAAGCACGTTTTAAATCAACTGGTGCCACAAAGTTAAGCAGATTTTTAAATGACTTCTATTTAAAAATCTTAATCCTTCCAGTACTTATCAGCTGCTGTATACTACAAAGGAAGATGTATTTTTTTCTGGAGTTCTTTTGAGTCTGACCACAGTGCTCTTTGCTGACACCTCTGTCCATGTCAAGAACTGTCCAGAGCAGGAGAAGTTTGCTATGGGGATTTGCTTGTACTCTGGACAGGTCCTGACATGGACAGAGGTGTCAGCAGCGAGCACTGTGGTCAGACAGAAAAGAATTCCAGAAAGAAATACAATTTCCTGTGGAGCATACAGCAGCTGATGAGTACTGGAAGAATTAAGATTTTTTATTAGAAGTTATTTAAAAATCTGTTTAGCTTTCTGGCACCAGTTGATTTAAAAGGGTACTCCGCTGCTCAGTGTTTGGAACAAACTGTTCCAAACGCTGGAGCTGGAGCCGGGAGCTCGTGACATCATAGCCCCACCCCCTCATGAGGTTACACCCCACCCCTCAATGCAAGTCTATGGGAGAGGGCGTGGCATCCGTCACGCCCCCTCCAATAGACTTGCATTGAGGGGGCGTGTTGTGACGTCATGAGGAGGTGTGGCTATGACTTCATGAGCTCCTGGCACCAGCTCCAGCGTTCGGAACAGTTTGTTCCAAATGATGAGCAGCGGAGTACCCCCTTTAAAGCATTTATTTTATTTATTTAAAGCACCCCTTTAACTTAACTCTTCTCCTCCAGCCTTTGCCTTTCCACAATTGTATCTACCTTTCCTACACCTCTTAGACTGGATGCTCTTTTGGCTTAGATTAGTAGTCTCAAACTGTGGCCCTAAAGATGTTGCAAAACTTCTACTCCCAGCATGCCGGCTGTCCCGGCATGCTGGGAGTTAAAGTTTAGCAACGTCTGGAGGGCCACAGTTTGAGTCTACTAGGATAGGTCTATTATTGTTTACTGAGTCTTGTCTACCTACATATACAAGATTGTATTATTTTACTGCTGTATAAAACTAATAATACAAATTTGAAAGCATATGAGTAAACCTTTTAGAAAATATTTTGGCCTCCTGTGGTTCATGGTACTTATTCTTACATTTCCGAATAATAAACCTAGAATAACGAATCGTTCTTTTGTTGTCTTTTGTCTGTTCTGAATGAGTTACTTGACAGTAACAGTGTCACCACGATCAGATAGGAAGTCTCCTTATTTGCATAATAATCTATACTTTATTGTGCTTTTCTCTATAGCTCCATTCTTACCTGCCATAATTCCTGACACTTTCTTTACTTGTTGTGCGGGCGCAAATGTGCACACAAAGGTGAGAAGAAAGACATACCTGTAAACATCTCATTATATTCATATATTCATCTCTGCAATCCTCCCAGGACATGTGCTGCAGTTCAGATTTAATATTGCATCTAAACATTTAAATACTAAATATTTAAATTTTTAATAAGATGTTGTTCAGACCCCTAACTGCAGGTAAGAAAACAAAACAATTTTTTTTACCGTCCATTGATGTAAACAAACCGGCAGCAGCAATAATACTTTAATCTCCGTAGATTTGTTAATCAACATCCATGGATATTGCATTGAGAAAATATATCTAGAAATACCATCACCTAGTAATATCAAATCCTTTTGATGCCGAGACATCCTGCGACCATGGTAACCAGTTGCTAAGCACTCATTTTGCAAACCCTAACAGACACGGATTGTAGAAAACAAAGGGTAATAGAAAAAAAACGGCGGAATGCACATTATTTATACGACTGCAATTCAAGTCCCGGGTAAACAGGAAACGTTAGATTGGGCTCCACAGAAGTATAGTATATATAGTGAAGGTCATACTTGTGGCACATTGGGATGATGTATTTATACACAACCATAGGAATGAAAGGCAAAATGTATAAATTAATTTCTATTGATTTCATTAGAACACATGTTCTTCTTCAGAATATGAACCTTATTGCTTAAAGGGGTACTCCCCGGTAAACATTTTTTTTTTAATCAACTGGTGCCAGAAAATTAAACAGATATGTAAATAACTTCTATATAAAAATCTAAATCCTTCCAGTACTTATCAGCTAATGTATGCTCCAGAGGAAGTTCTTTTCTTTTTTAATTACCTTTCACTCTGACCACAGTGCTCTCTGCTGACACCTCTGTCCATTTTAGGAACTGTCCAGAGTAGGAGTAAATCCCCAGAGCAAACCTCTCCTGCTCTGGACAGTTCCTGACATGGACAGAGGTGTCAGCAGAGAGCACTGTGGTCAGACAGAAAGGAATGATCAAAAAGAAAAGAGCTTCCTGTGGAACATACAGCAGCTGATAAGTACTGGAAATATTAAGGGTTTTTAATACAAGTAATTAAAAAATCTGTTTAACTTTCTGGCATCAGTTGCTTTAATTTCTCCCCCCCCCCCCAGCAGAGTACCCCTTTAATCATGTGCTGTAGCAATGTTCCTAGAGCTGGCTCTCTTAGATAAGCATTATTATAGACTAGGAATGTGTATATTGCTGTTTACTAAGATACAAATGTTACCAGACCTTTTTGAGGATAAAGAAGCTTTACTGGAAGGATTTAAGTTTCCCCCTGAGGTTTCTACCAGAGATACATAGTTACTTTGATAGACTTCTGAATGTCATACAACGTGATTTACATATATAAAAAAAAATCACATTAAATTAAACTATGTATCTGCACACTTTTCTAATTGCCATCATTTTATATCTAGTGGTTTAATATGGTTACAGGTTCATTACCACATAAAATGTGTACAGCATTCAAATATGGCCCAAATAAATGTAAGAAACTGTGTAATATATGTTATCAGAGAAAAATGCACATTTCTATACTTCTTAGGCTACTTTGCTCTGCTTTTCAGTCTACATTTACCATTTACACAAACACTAAATCAGCTTACTAAAGTATCAGATTACAGCTATACACAAAAGTCTATGGTAAGAGGAGGGAAAAGAAGAGGCTAGAAAGACAGAGAAAGAAAGAGAAGTTTGTAGAGAGTGTTATGGGAGACAGAAAAACGTCAGCCACTGCAAAGTAGCTAGCGGTCAACTAAACATTAGACATGAAGCCTGCAGAGCACAAATTCAGTAAAAATGCAAAACACAAATTATATAATGGCCAGAAATAGTGCTGCTTCTCAGGTAGACTCCCATGACAGCTTTAAAGGGAAGCATCTTACAAATACACTCCTCAAAATTAAAATTGCAACACCAAAAAGGAAAAGTTATGGAATTTTGGGATCACAGGATTGATAGACATGCTAATGATAAATGGAAATAACATTTTCAAAACATCTCAAGTTATTCAGCAAATTTAAGAGTGGATAATCAAAGAGTGGATAATCTTGAAAACGACCATGATAATACATGCAAATACATATCCTCTTTACAGACAACAGTGTTGGCCCAACATGACACGCTCAGTGAGTAACAAAGACATCTAGAAGACCTAGACAATAGAGGCCATCGCCATAATATTGAGTGAGGGGCTTACCTGAGGCCACCCAGGAAGAAGACCTAAAAATTACACTTGAAGCGATTTTCAACATGATTCTGAAAGCACCGTCAGATCATAAAATTCTAATGGACAGAGTCCATAGAGCCCTTAAACCCAAGAGCTCCTCTCCTCTTCCAAGAGATGTTATTTGCTGCATGACTGATTACACCATAAAAGAAGAAATAATTTATAAAGACAGAAATCTAAGGAACATTGATTTTGACGGTGCAGCTATACAGTTACTTCCAGATTTATCATGGGTGACACTCCAAAAACGACAACAGTTGAAACCTCTACTACAAACTCTTCATGAAAAGGACATTGTTTATCATTGGGACTTTCCTTCCAGCCCCATTGTTAGAAAAAATGGAAAGTCTGCCACTTTGAAGACATCCTAAGGCCTCCCATCTTTCTGTGAAATTCTAGGCACAATCACTCCACAATTAAGCAACTGGGAACTTCTGCCTCCTCTTTCCCCTCCACCAGTCTGGACAAAAGTTACACCACGGAGAAGAAAGACCACTCATCCCCATACGCCTGAATAATGAGACTTATTTCCATGTGACTCTTTTAGTTAAAATGTTACTTCTAATATAGTTGCATAGTCTCATTTGATTTATCCTTTGAAAATTGGGAAGCTGATAGACAAGCCATGGGCAGGGCTTACTCATAGTATTTTTCTGAATTTAAGTCTGCAATAACATTTAGTAACCTGATGTTCTAGTATATTATCCAAAATTTCTAGTCTTATAGAACATAGTATTATACAGCTGAGAACCAGCGTAGTATGTCTGATTTGATCCATTATATTTTCATTATATTTTGCACTAATCGATTTCTGCTATTTCCCTGTATAGTTGAGGATTTCTCTCTTCCCTAGACTCGTTTAGTTCTAGGAGTGAGTCACAGTGTGAAATTCTTCACTCCTATATTCAAAGTTTGTTTTTGGATATTACCCGAGAATTTATACTCAGGTTATATATATACGTTTTGATTAGTTCTTAAGAGAATTGATATCTTTCTATTTGTTTTGCACTTAATGTTTTTTTTGGTCTCCTGTCTGCATGGTCCTCTCTGCTTCCTCTATACGACTGATCTCATGGAGATATGATCCCTCTCATCTAGATGTTTCTCCCATCGAAACAATGGAACTTCAATTCAACACAAGGGTAACTGATACGCAGACACACACTCATTGGGTTACTCTGATGCATTCTTGTTGTAAAGTGCATTCCTTCATATATGTCTATTTTGGCTAAATTAATGTCCTTTAACCCCTTAAGGACCCGGGGTTTTTCTGTTTTTGCATTTTCGTTTTTTCCTCCTTACGTTTAAAAAATCATAACTCTTTCAATTTTGCACCTAAAAATCCATATTGTGGCTTATTGTTTGCACCACCAATTCTACTTTGTAATGACATCAGTCATTTTACCCAAAAATCTACGGCGAAACAGAAAAAAAAAATCATTGTGAGACAAAATTGAAAAAAACAAAACGTTATTTTTTTATTTTGGGGGCTTCCGTTTCTACACAGTACATTTTTGGGTAAAAATGACACCTTCTCTTTATTCTGTAGGTCCATATGATTAAAATGATACCCTACTCATGTAAGTTTGATTTTTTCGTACTTCTGGAAAAAATCATAACTACATGCAGGAAATTTAAATGTTTAAAATTGTTGTCACGATTCGGCAGGCTGGAGGTGGATCCTCTGTGCCAGAGAGGGATAGGCGAGGACCGTGCTAGTGGACCGGTTCTAAGCTGCTACTGGTTTTCACCAGAGCCCGCCGCAAAGCGGGATGGTCTTGCAGCGGCGGTAGCAACCAGGTTGTATCCACTAGCAACGGCTCAACCTCTCTGACTGCTGAAGATAGGCGCGGTACAAGGGAGTAGACAAGAGCAAGGTCGGACGTAGCAGAAGGTCGGGGCAGGCAGCAAGAATCGTAGTCAATATGGCAATAGCAGGAGGTCAAGTACATAGTATGGACAAACACAGTAAACGCTTTCTCTAGGCACTAAGGCAACAAGATCCGGCAAGGGAGTGCAGGGGAAGTGAGCATAAGTAGGGCTAAGAACAGGTGCAGCTAATCAAGGTGATTGGGCCAGGCACCAATCATTGGTGCACTGGCCCTTTAAGTCTCAGAGAGCTGGCGCGCGCGCGCCCTAGAGAGCGGAGCCGCGCGCGCCAGCACATGACAGCAGGGGACCGGGACGGGTAAGTGACTTGGGATGCGATTCGCGAGCGGGCGCGTCCCGCTGTGCGAATCGCATCCCCAACGGCCATGTCAGTGCAGCGCTCCCGGTCAGCGGGACCGACCGGGGCGCTGCAGGGAGAGAGACGCCGTGAGCGCTCCGGGGAGGAGCGGGGACCCGGAGCGCTCGGCGTAACAGTACCCCCCCCCCTTGGGTCTCCCCCTCTTCTTGGAGCCTGAGAACCTGAGGATAAGACTTTCGTCCAGGATGTTGTCCTCAGGTTCCCAAGATCTCTCCTCAGAGCACTCAACTAAAAAGGGTCCAAGATAACGTGGTCCCAGATTAAAACTGGGGACACGGAAGCGGATATACTTGGTGGAGAGCCACACAAAAACAGGAGGAGTTCTTCTTTTTTCTTCGGCAGGCTTCTTCACCCGGGATGAGGCTAGTATGAGGGATTTTAGAGTCTTTTTCCAGATGGTGGCGAAGCCCCGGGAAACCACATCAACAGCGGGCACACAAGAAGGCGTGGGGGTGGGGAGGGAGGGAAGAGGGTCAAGCTTGGCACGGGGCAGAGTGTTAACAGGACGGGGGCTGTGAGGAGGAGACACAGCATAGTCCAGATAGGCCTTGGGGAGACCAGGTAAAGGGGGAGACACAGAGGTTTGACTGACGGGACTGGGAGCAGACGTGAGGCATTTTCTGTGGCAAGAAGCACCCCAGCTCTTGATCTCCCCGGTGGTCCAGACAAGGGTAGAGGAGTGGCGTTGGATCCATGGCAGACCGAGGAGGACTTCAGAGGAGCATTTGGGCAAAACAAAAAGTTCCATGCTCAAGAGCAGGGGTTCTGTGCGGTAACGCACAGTGCAGTATAGAAGTAATTCTTTCTTTTTGCGGCGAATCCTCTCTTCAGGGGTCAGGCGAGACCGATCCACTTGCATAGCCTCCTCAGCGGGAGGCACAGGGGTGGATTGCAAAGGATACTGTGAGAGAGGTGCTCCGAGCGGTGTGGCACATGGCAGGGCCTTTCCAGGCAGGAGACCACGGCAGAGTCTAGAGTCCCCATCAAATTTGTCCGGCAGGGACAAGCAGGGGTTAGGAGCGGCCTGTCGCTGCGGAGGAGTTGCAGGAGCCAGCGGAGGAGATGGTTGTTGCTGTTGCAGCTGCTGTGTCTGTGACTGAAGTTGCTGTATCTGCGGCAGCAGCTGCTGTATCTGTGACTGAAGTTGCTGTGTCACGGTGGTCAAGTATGCCAGCTGGTGATTTCGTTGGGTGATCATTAGGGATTGCTGGGCAATCACCGTGGAAATGTTGGCAAGACTTGACAGCGGCACCTCAGCGGAATCCATGGCCGGATCTACTGTCACGATTCGGCAGGCTGGAGGTGGATCCTCTGTGCCAGAGAGGGATAGGCGAGGACCGTGCTAGTGGACCGGTTCTAAGCTGCTACTGGTTTTCACCAGAGCCCGCCGCAAAGCGGGATGGTCTTGCAGCGGCGGTAGCAACCAGGTCGTATCCACTAGCAACGGCTCAACCTCTCTGACTGCTGAAGATAGGCGCGGTACAAGGGAGTAGACAAGAGCAAGGTCGGACGTAGCAGAAGGTCGGGGCAGGCAGCAAGAATCGTAGTCAATATGGCAATAGCAGGAGGTCAAGTACACAGTATGGACAAACACAGTAAACGCTTTCTCTAGGCACTAAGGCAACAAGATCCGGCAAGGGAGTGCAGGGGAAGTGAGCATATGTAGGGCTAAGAACAGGTGCAGCTAATCAAGGTGATTGGGCCAGGCACCAATCATTGGTGCACTGGCCCTTTAAGTCTCAGAGAGCTGGCGTGCACGCGCCCTAGAGAGCGGAGCCGCGCGCGCCAGCACATGACAGCAGGGGACCGGGACGGGTAAGTGACTTGGGATGCGATTCGCGAGCGGGCGCGTCCCGCTGTGCGAATCGCATCCCCAACGGCCATGTCAGTGCAGTGCTCCCGGTCAGCGGGACCGACCGGGGCGCTGCAGGGAGAGAGACGCCGTGAGCGCTCCGGGGAGGAGCGGGGACCCGGAGCGCTCGGCGTAACAATTGTCATCTTCTGACCCCTATAACTTTTTTATTTTTCTTGGACTTTTGAATTTTTTTGCGTGTACGCCATTGACCGTGCGGTTTAATTAACAATATATTTTTATAATTCGGACATTTCCGCACGTGGCGATATCACATATGTTTATTAAAATTTTTATTTACACAGTTTTTTTTATGGGAAAAGGGAGGTGATTCAAACTTTTAATAGGGAAGGGATTAAATGATCTTTATTCACTTTTTTTTCCACTTTTTTTTGCAATGTTATAGCTCCCATAGGGGGCTATAACACAGCACACACTGATCTTTTACATTGATCAGTAGTTTCTCATAGGAAACCACTGATCGATGATTCTGCCGCTTGACTGCTCATTCCTGGATCTCAGGCACTGAGCAGTCATTCGGCGATCGGACAGCATGGAGGCAGGTAGGGATCCTCCGGCTGTCATGTAAGTTGTTCGGGATGCCGCGATTTCGCCACGGCGATCCCGAACAGCTCCCTGAGCTAACCGGCATGGTTTTACTTTCACTTTAGACGCGGCGTTCAACTTTGAATGCCGCGTCTAAAGGGTTAATAGCACGTGGCACCGCTATCAGTGCTGCGCGCTATTAGCCACGGGTCCCGGCCGTTGTTAGAGGCCGGGCCCGACCCACTATGACGCGGGGGCCACACCGTGGCCAAGCGTTATAGAAGGGGAGCGGACTCAGGATATACCGGTACATTCTGGGTCCTTAACAGGTTAACATCTAGGGTCTAAATACTGACGTTAAACGCAGATTATTGCTTAAAAAATTGAGAAGGCGAAACATAGACATAGCTTTTATACAAGAAACTCATCATGATGATACCAATTCATTTAATGTTGCGTTGAGACATTATTTTAAAATATACACAGCTAATAAAGATAGGAAACAAGGGGGAGTAGCAATTATAATTTCCCACAGATGTCCTTTTCAGGTAGACTCAACTTACTCTGATAGTATGATAATGGTAGTATGAGAATGGTAGATATGTAATTGTCTCTGGCCATTTATCTACTGCATCCTTGACCTTATGTAACTTATATAGACCCAATAATTCTCAAATGCCATTTCTTAGTAGAGTTTTCACTAAATTATCTAAATTACCCCCATGTCAAGCTAAAACATTGATAATAGGTGGAGACTTTAACCTCCAATTCTCCACAACAGTGCATTGATCTTAAGTTAATCACCCTATTCCTTCTTCCGCTTCAATCCGTACATCCCTACTGTTTAGGAAGTTGATAAGAAAACATCATTTATGATTTTTGGAGGATACACAACCCCAATGATAGGAAATACACGTTCTATTCTCATCCGCATACAAAACATTTGCATACAAAACATCCCCATGTTTTTGGGGAATATCCTAGCACTATCCTAGACTATCCAGAACTTCTAATATTCTCCCCATAACATGGTCAGATCATGTCCCATTAATATTAAATTTGGCTGACCCTTCTATACCTCGAAAAATCTGTCATTGGAGATTAAACGAAACTCTACTGAAAAAGGAAGCCAACAGGGAATATTTGGGTAGTTGCCTAAAGGAATAATTTGACCGTAATGTGGGGTCTGTCTCCTCCTAACCCATTCTCTGGGAAGCCCATAAAACAGTGATAAGAGGCCACTGCATTGCACTGGCAAAGAAAGACTTCTGGAGGTGGTGGGATTCAATGGCGCTGGTCAGGAGCAGACACATCAGGTAGGTAAGAGAATTACTTTATTAAAACAATGCAACGTGTTTCACCGCAGGTGTGGCTTCATCAGGCCTGATGAAGCCGCACCTGCGGTGAAACACGTTGCATTGTTTTAATAAAGTCATTCTCTTACCTACCTGATGTGTCTGCTCCTGACCAGCACGATTGAATCCCACCATCTCCAGAAGTCTTTCTTTGCCATTGTCTTGTTTGGATGGGAAGCCTGCAGGCTTGATCTTGTCTCTCACCCACTCTGACCACTGTTGTGTGTGAACTTACACATCCGCATTCGGTAAGGGTATTTCCTATTTTACCTTCTGGACCCTGCACCTGCGGTAGCACACTAAGGAGCGCTCTCCCTTGTCTTTTTAGTTTACTGCATTGCACTAAAAAGACTTACTGCAAAATACCAGAGATTTGGAAATGAAATTAAAATCCATGGAGGATGGGTTGCAGATTACGCAGATTCCCGCTATTACGCCAGATAACTAAATTGTGTAACAAACTAAAAGATATAGAAATTAATGTAGCAGATGGTGAACTACACCAGGCACAAATATTATGCCAAGGCTAATAAACCACATACCCTGTTGGCATCCCAACTTAATTCTCAATCTGCACAAACTAATCCTTTTGCTATTAAAAATAATGAAGGGCACCTAGTATATGACCCAGACAGAGTTGCCAAGCTATTTCAGGAATTTTATTCTCAACTCTACCTTCTTTACTACCTTCTAATACTGCGGAAAGAGATAATGAGATCCGGAATTACTTGGACAACTGTGGACTACCTAAGGACAACTGTGGACTGCCTAAAATTTCAAATGTAGATCTGGAAATGCTGAATTCCCCAATCACTCTGGAAGAGTTGCAAGATACTATTAATCAATTGCAAAACTAGAAATCTCCTGGACCAGATGGTCTGACCTACCTTTACTACAAAACTTACATGGAAATGTTATCCCCTCATATGTTGACCTTATTTAATTCTTTTATGTCAGATACACCAATACCACATTCCATGCTTGGTTCCTTTATCACTGTAATACCAAAAACTGACAAAGATCCTACAGAATGCTCCCGTTACAGGCCAATTACATTGTTAAGTTCGGACCTAAAAATATTTACTAAAGTGCTGGCTAATAGACTAAGTAATACCCTTCCCTCATTAATTCATAGAGATCAAGTATCAAGAGATCAATAAAGCCAATACTCCGGGAGTTCATATCAGCCTCGATATTGAAAAGGCATCCGACAGACTAAGTTGGCCATTTTTACTGTCCACTCTTCGGACATTTGGAATCACCAGTCCATTTCTGTCGGTTGTCTCCAACCTTTACACTAACCCATCTGCCCTAATCCGTCTCACACATGGCACCTCACATGAATTACCAATTTCAAATGGTACAAGACAAGGATGTCCCGTTTCCCCTTTATTGTTTGTTCTTAACTTAGAACCCCTTTGCGGCATATATTCACAATAATGCAAATATTGCTGGAGTTAGAGTGGGAACCAGAGAATTTAAAGTATCTGTTTTCTCAGACGATCTGCTTTTAACATTGACCAAACGGCACATATCATTACCCAACCTCCTCACCGTTCTTGGATCCTATTCTAAAGTATCAGGATACAAAATTAATTCTGACAAAACAGAAATATTGCCAATTCGTATCCCAACAAAAAATGTATAAAGTCTCAAATAAAATTTTAAATATAGATTACACCACCCTCAAATACCTAGGTATTAAACTTACCTCTAAGTTCACTTCCCTCTTTAAAGGAGTACTCCGGTGAAAACCTTTTTTTCTTTTAAATCAACTGGTGGCAGAAAGTTAAACATATTTGTAAATTACTTCTATTAAAAATCTTAATCCTGCCTGTACTTATTAGCTGCTGAATACTACAGAGGAAATTCTTTTCTTTTTGGAATGCTCTCTGATGACATCACGAGCACAGTTCTCTCTGCTGATGTTATTATAATAATAATAACGCTTTATTTATTGTTGTCCTTAGTGGGATTTGAACCCAAGTCCGCAGCACTGCTAACCACTGAGCCACCATGCTGCCCTTAGCATACATCTGCTATGCATGGTTGCTAAAATGGACAGAGATGTCTGCAGAGAGCACTGTGCTCGTGATGTCATCAGTGTTCTAAAAAGAAAGGAATTTCCTCTGCAGCATTCAGCAGCTAATAAGTACTGGAAGGATTAAGATTTTTTAATAGAAGTAATGTATAAATATGTTTAACTTTCTGCCACCAGTTGATTTAAAAGAAAAAAGGTTTTCACTGGAGTACCCCTTTAAACATAACTTTCCTCCCAGTCCAAGACATAAAAAATCTCCTTGTTAAATGGATGCTGCTCCCCTTATCCATTCTAGGTAGGATCGCAGCCGTTAAAATGATGGTTCTACCTAAAATATTATATCTCCTAGAAACGATCCCCATTTCTATTCCAAAAAGTGCTCTAATCCACCTTCAATCAAACATACTCAAATTTGTATGGAAAAATGGCTGTCACAGAATACCATTTAAGGTGTTAACAATGCCCAAAAATGTTGGAGGTTTGTCATTCCCAGACAAATACTATGTGGCTAAGCATTTACGTAGACTTCCATCTTTGATTAAATTTCAATCATACCATAGGTGGTCTGAGATTGAGATACAATGAATTACACCTGTCCACCCAAAGTCTTTGGGATTTACAGACATCCAAACGAACTAGAAATATACTGAAGACTACATTATTAACACTTAAAACTTTGGAAAAAAAATTTGTTTACATATGGATAAAAAAAATTGCCTAAATCACTACTAATCCCAATAATTTTAAACCCCTCCTTCCCATCAAGCTGTAACAGTGGAATAATTAACCCTTGCATAGAAGCTAAGCTATTTCAATTGATTTATATAATAGATCCAATAAGACGCATACTAATACCATTCCCTACTCTTCAGACTAAGTACAACCTCCCTGACTCTTCATTCCCATTATACAGCAAAATACATACTCGGCTGACCCTTGCCCCCTCAAGTATAGTCTTACCTTCCTTTACACCCTTTGAGGCTATTTGCAAAAGTTATACCAAGAGGTCTTATTATCAACATTTACTTCCTTTTACTCACATCTAAGGCCTCCCCTGAGATCCGCCATTTCTATATGGATAAATGGGAAATGTATCAGAGGTTCTCCATTAATGAGTGGAAAATTATCCGGTCAAATGCAGCCAAATCATCTGCCTGTACTATTTACAGGGAGAATCAATACAAAATACTTACCTTCTGGTATCACACTCCAGATTTGCTTCACCGAATGTATCCCAAAACATCTCCACTATGTTGGAGATGCCGATCTTCGATTGGCACACTCCCACAATTCTTTTGGTAATGCCCTTCCCTCACTGATTACTGGATCAAAGTCCAAAACCTCATCAGGCAGACTTTAGGACTTGTACTTCCATTAGAACCCGCAACATTCCTCCTTAACATGCTTCCAAGAGAACTGACTAAAATACAAGCTAGACTTCTTCTACATATGTTGACAGCAGCTAAATGCGTAATAGCATGCTGGTGGAAAAATACTTCACCTCCTCCATTTAGTGCTCTAATAGATAGAATACGAGAGATAAGGAGGATGGAATTTCTCTCCGCTTCAATGGAGAACACCACAAATGTCATAACATTTTGCAGAGTTTGGAAACATATGACATTTAATGTTTTTTACTCCCTTTATTTTATTTTATTGCTTATTTTATTTATTTGTTCTCTATATTCTCTTGACACACTTAACTTGACCATGGATTATCTTTTTAAAAATTAGATACTGGTAAGAATTTATATTATCAGTGCTCAGATAAGTCATCATTCATTATGGTCACATTTACTTATTGTTCTGCTTTGTTTATTTTTGATATGTCTTTTTTGTTGTAACTGTTCTATTTTCCGTTCTACATCTTAGATGTGTTCAATGGGAGACAAGTCTGGAGATGTTGCAACATGCAGCTTGTCATTGTCATGGTGCAAAACCTTAGAGGAATGGCCATACAACTGGTTATCAAATCAATTTAACCCCAAGCTGTTAAAATACCTAAAATGATGACTTGAGCTGTCCGCTGCCTTACAATCTACCAGCTCACACCTTACTCTTGGGAGTAGGATAGTTGTGACATTCGTTCATGAAGGTCTCTTAATCGCATTACCCATGTGCTCCCTAGACTTATCTCTGGTTTTCATTGCATTTCAGAAAAAAGCTGAATCATCACTGAAGAGAGTAGACTTCCATTCCAGCCTCCATTGCTGTCTTGCTCTGCACCATGATAGCCTATGAGAGCGATGACATGAGGTCAATAAAACAGTTGTTGCTGGATGTCTGTCTCATTGGCCAAAGATGTGCAAACACCTTCCGATGGTTTGTGCAGGCATGGTATGTGATGTCCAAATTTACTTGTGGTACAGAATGGATTACTACACTCTATTATAATCTATTGCTCTTATCTTCTAATCAGATCCATCCCTACAGATTTCCCACTGTGCACCTCTTGATGTCATTCAAATTTATTGTTAGCCTCTCAACCACTGTGACATGCAATGGTGAACAGTCCATACATGTCAACCAAAGCACATAGCGATCTTCCACGGTAATAAAGCAAAGTCTCTCAATTTAAAGTGTACCTGTCGCCAACAAAAACTTTTGATATAATGTAGATAATACCATAATATGTATATTTGTAATATACATTGATTAAAAAATGTGTATATTTTTTGAGTGAAAAAATGCTGTCCCTGTAGCTATTGCCTGTGAGTGTCTGTGAAGAGTCCAAATACAGGAAGCGAGGGCAGGAGAAGCAGGGCCCTCTACAGGCTCTTGGCTTGTCAATCATCCTGCTGTGTGAGCCAGGGGCATGTTATAGAGCCTCAGTTTGCAGAGTCCTGCTTGTCCTAAGTGCACAGAGCCCTGCTTGTCCACCCACACTTCCTGTATTTGGACTCCTCACAGAGACACACAAACAACAGCTGTAGGGACAAAAATAGACACATTTTTTAACCAATGTATATTACAAATATACATATAATGGTATTATCTACATTATATCAAAAGTTTTTGTTGATGACAGGGACACTTTAAGGTTTCTGTCCCTCTCAGCTTGTGACAAGGGCCAATAACTGGCATGTTGAGGAATAGGAGGTGTCACACCATCATACTGTACTGACTTCTGAGGTTTCGTGTGGCTAAAAAAATTGCTTTCTCTCAGGCTTTCATACCCTCAAAGCTCCTCCCACATGCCACAAATTGGACCTAGATGCTTAAAAATTTGATCATATGCTGATCTTAGCAACATCTTCTACTTCCTCGATTTGAATAACCCTACTTCTTGTCCTTCTTGGTGTTACAATTTAAATGTATGTGTAGTTTGGATTTACAGCTCACAGCTCATTTTGAGTCTACAGCTCATATACAGACCCATGTGTTTGCAGGGTAGTAGACTCCAAACAAACACTGTCTACTCTGGTTTTATTCTCATCTATCTGTTCCCTACTTTTTGCTAAGTGCTGGAAAAAATATTTTTGTGGATTTGGAAGTTATTAATCCAGCAAGTGCATCCTGCACCTAATTGTAGCGTGAGCATTTTACTTATTCCTTTAAAGGGGTATTCCAGCTTTATACATCTTTTCCCCTATTTGAAGGATAGGGTAAAGATGTATGATCGCAGGGGTCCCTCCACTGGGGACCCCTTCGATCTCTGTGCAGCCCCCGGCATTCTGTGTCAGGTGCTGCCTCGGAGACAGGGACGTGAAGTCACACCTATGCCCCCTAGTGACATCACACCACGTCCCCTCCATTCATGTCTATGTGATGACACGTCCCTGTCTTGGAGGCAGCACCCGGCACAGAATGCCAGGGGCTGCACCAAGATTGCGGGGGTGCCCAGCGGCGGGACCCATTCGATCATACATATTGTCCCCTTTCCTTTTGATAGGGTATAAGATGCATAACGCCGGAATACACCTTTAATTTCCTGATCGCTAACCTATGAAATGTACATGACAAGAAGAGGGAGACAGATGTAAGGGAATAGGAGCATAAGAAGAGAGTTTTTTTTTTTTTTGGGGGGGGGGGGGGGGGGGGGTCATTTTTATGCAGTGCACTTTACGGTTAAAATTTTATTTTTATTCTGTAGGTCAGTATAATTCTGTAGGTCAATAAAATATAAAATACCCAGTTCATATAGATTTTATTTTACTACTTTGAAAGAAAATAAGTATGCTTAAAATTGTGCTCTTGTGACAGGACTATTTTTGTTTAGATGAGATTTTTTTCACTTTTAATTAATTGTTTTCTGGTATATAAATTAACCAAAATTGGCATTATTGAACTTGTCAATTTTTTTTTACATTTATGCAACTCACCATGCGATTTCGTGGGCATTATATTTTAATATTTGGATATTTTCACCTGCGGCAATACCAAATATGTTTTGGTTTATTTTTGTTTACATTATTTTATTAAAAAAATAGGAAAAGTGGATTTAAACTTTCATTAAGTGAGGTGCTTATTCAAAATTATAAATTATTTTATTAACTATTTTTTTTAGTCCCCATAGGAGAATATTACGTGCAATCTTTCAAATGCAAACACTGTTCAATGTTATGCCATAGTATAGCACTTCTCAGTGTTATTGGTGCTCTTCTTGTACAGCCTGGCTGAGCCAGCCTGCACTAGAAGAGGATCATCGAACAGTACAGAGATTATCTGCAAACCTCTGGCCTTCCTCTTAGCTGATCGGGACCTCACAATAGCAGGATGTCCTGATCAGTCCCCATTAGTTAACCGTCACATATATTTAACACTTTTAGATCCCACAATGGATCTTAAGGATTAAAGGGGTATTCCACTGGAAAAAATTTTTAATCAACTAGTGGCAGAAAGTTATACAGATTTGTAAATTACATCTGTTAAAAAAAATCTTGATCCTTCCAGGACTTATGAGCTGCTATATGCTCCACAGGAAGTTCTTTTCTTTTTGAATTTCTTTTCTGTTTGACCACAGTGCTCTCTGCTGACACCTCTGTCAATTTTAGGAACTGTCCAGAGTAGGAGAAAATTCCCATAGCAAACCAATTCTGCTCTGGACAGTTCCGACAATGGACAGAGGTGTCAGCAGAGAGCACTGTGGTCAGACAGAAAGGAAATTCAAAAAGAAAATAACTTCCTATGGTGCATACAGCAGCTGATATGTACTGGAAGAATTAAGATTTTTTTTTTTATAGAAGTAATTTACAAATCTGTTTAACTTTCTGGCATCAGTTGATTAATTTTTTTTTCCAGCAGAGTACCCCTTTAATGCTAGAAATGTTTTCCATTAAAATAATGATTGTGCATTTTGGAGTAGGCATGTCTTTCTGTGAAAAGAACAATCAGGGAAATTTATCAAAAGGCATGTAAAGAAAGAGTGATGCAGTTGCCAATAGTACCCAATGAGATTCCATCTTTCATGTAAGGCCTCTGAAAATTGAAAGGAGCAATCTGATTATTGCTATAGGCAATTGCACCACTGTTCTCTATCTACATAGGTCTTGTTAAATCTCTTTCAATGTGCTTTTGTGAAAGTTTCTTGTACTTTTCCTAGTGTACAATGCACTTAAAAATCAAGAACGTTATTGAGTTACTTTCACTACATTTAAAACATACCAAACACAAAAACTCTCATAGAGTAGGAAAACTAATTTGGCTAAATATGGGTGTTTATAAACAATGCCTCTCTCTCTTCTTTTCTAGTAGATGCATTTTTAATGTTTAGTGTTAAAGCACACCTTTTGTTTCAAGTTTCTTCACAGAATGATCTAAAAGAAACAAGCGCTCCATAGTGTAAACACACTCCAATGAGGAAATCAATATAAGGCAAGGGTCGCTTACCAAAGTTGGTTTTGTGACCTCATACACAACAATGGGAAGCGTATGTGTAAAACATAGGTGGTCTCCAACTGCCGCTCTTCTGCCATGGTTGCAGAGATAGAACAGAATTGGCTACATGGGAAATATCAAATTCAGTGAGTGTGGAAAGGATCCACCACGGGTAAATGCAAGGACAATTTAATGGTAAAAAAATTGCAACGCATTGCACTGCGCTTGAGCAGCTTCCTCAGGCATCCTGAGGAAGCTGCACAAGTGCAGTGAAACGCATTGCATTTTTTACCATTAAATTTTTCTTGCATTTACCTGTGGTGGATCATTTTAGCGGGCCAGTCGAAGCGCAAGCATGCGTGAAACGGCACCATCGCCCAAAGAAGTACCCCTGCCCAAATATATGTCTGTCTCGCACCTGTAAATGTGACACCTGGATCTTCAATAAAGTTCACTACAGCAGCATTGGTGAGTGCCATGGTCTTTCGTTCTTATGGACAGTAGTTCTGGGTAATTATAACTATGATCTGCTTTGCTTTCATTTGCTACTAGCTGAGTTCCTGGCATTGCCCGGTTTTTCCTTCCTAATCCTTGTTGGGGAGGAAAATCAACAAAGGAGGAAGCTTCTGACTTCATATCCCGTCCTCATATATTGTTGTCATATCCCAACCCCATATCCTGTCCTCATATGTCAACCTCATATCCCGTCCTCATATCCTGACCTCCTATCCCGTCCTCATATCTCGACCTCATATCCCGTTGCCCTATCCTATCCTCATATCCCGACCTCCTATCTCGACCTCATATCCTGTCCTCATATCCCAACCTCCTAGCCTGTCCTACTATCTCGACCTCCTATCCCGTCCTCATATCCCGACCTCATATGTCGACCTCCTATCTCGTCCTCATATCCCGACCTCATAGCTCGACCTCCTATCCCGTCCTCATATTTCATCCTCAAATCTCAACCTCATATCCCATCCTCATATCCGGTCCTCCTATCTCGAACTAATTTCCCGTCCTCATATCCCGACCTCATATCCCGTCCTCACATCCCGTCTTCATATCCTGACCTCATATACCGTCCTTATATCCCATCCTCATATCCCGTCCTCATATCCTGACCTCATATCCTGTCCTTATGTCCCATCCTCATATCCTGTCCTCAGGTGGGACTAATTTCTGATGAAGGTATTGTAAGCTGAAAAAGAAGGAGACGTGGCTTTGTGGGACTGGGTGTCATTTGCAAGCCAGACCAATGCACAAAAAGGTAGATAATAAAAGGGATGGGGCGTAAAATGCAGGCGTGTCTTTGTGAGATGGGGTGTGGCTTGCAAGCTGGATTGACACATTCACAAGGAGATGCTAAACGGAGCTCACGGAGTAAAATACTGGAAGTCCCATATACTTGCATGTGACTTGAAACAAAAACCCATCTTTTATATAAGGGTGTAAGTAAGGGTTAATTTAACTATCATATACATTTTTTTGACATATAAGTAATATGTGTACCAGGTATTATTTAAATATCTCCAGCCATACGGAAGTTATGTGGGAACATACATTTCCCATTGATTTGCATGGGACTTTAAACAAAAACCCCGACCCTCACAAATGGGGGTAGTCAAGAGTTAAATTAACTATCCTATATTTTAAGTGGACATATAAGTAACATGCGACCAAGTATTATCGAAATATCTCCAGCCGTTTGGAAGTTCTGCAGTAACATATATTTCCCATAGACTTGTATGGGACTTTAAACAAAAACCCCGACCCTGGCAAATGGGGGTGAATAAGGGTTAAATTACCTATCCTATGTTTGTTGTTGACATATAAGTAACATGTGTGCCAAGTTTCATGTTAATATCTTTTGCCGTTTAGAAGGGATGCTGGAACAGATATATATATATATATATATATATATATATATATATATATATATATATATATATATATAGACACACATACACACACACACATTAAGTTATATATATATATATATATTATTGAAATTAGATTTAGTATCATATGCTATGTAATAAAATGTCAGCTGAATAAAATAATGTCAATCTTGAAAGAAAATGATAAGATGGTAGCCTACACATCTGAATGTTATGACTTAGCAGTCACATACAGTAATAATAGTGACACTATGTATAATTTATTCTTTACCTTTTTCAGATGCTGGTGCAAGGTCAATAAAGCTTCGACATTTTTCACCTGTAAATAGGAAATGAACAGTCAATGTGTCATACGTTTTACATGACACTATACAGAATGAATAGAATGTTAAAGGACAAACACGCCATGCTACAGTCATACTACAGAGGCCATCTTAAATAAACACGCTGGTGCAGAAGGTATAAAGAAGATACACTGGAAAGAAGACATTCCAATAATAGGAACTGTTAACTCATTTGTAGTCATCATATGGTGAGTTACGGTAGAATGTTTCTTTTACACTACTATATGTTTTCTGCATCTCCATATAATCATGGAAAAGAAACACAATGGCCCTGATTTATTAAGAGTGGAGTGGAGTTTTCTTTTTGGGTTTTTTTTCCCAACAGATGTTTTTCCATGGTATTCATTAATGTTTCCCTACATTTTGCACTTTTCCTACATTTTGCTTATTTTTTTTTTTTACACATGCTCTGTGCTGTGGGATTTTCCAGAGCTGAAATCCACCAAATTTTGCGTAAAAACCTTAGTAAATATGTTGGGATTTTTTCAAAATGACGGGGACACGCCCCTTTTCAGCAATCACGCCCCTTTTCCTGTTGGCCATGCCCCTTTTTTGGGTTTTCTCAGTAAAATGGAGACTTGTTTTGTTTTTTGTTTTTTCTGGCGCAGACAGAAATTCTGGAGCAATGCGCCAAATTCTGGCACACAATCCAACAAAACAGGTTGAGTTTACTATAGTAAGTCAGGGCCATTATTGTCCTTTTATCAGTAATGCAGAGTTTATATATAACAATATTAGACAATTAAATCAAGTTTAATAAACATGAGCTTAAAGGGGTTATCCAGGAAAAACCTTTTTTTTTATATATATATCAACTGGCTCCAGAAAGTTAAACAGATTTGTAAATTACTTCTATTAAAAAATCTTACTCCTTTCAGTACTTATGAGCTTCTGAAGTTAAGGTTGTTCTTTTCTGTCTAAGTGCTTTCTGATGACACGTGTCTCGGGAACCGCCCAGGTTAGAAGCAAATCCCCATAGCAAACCTCTTCTAAACCGGGCGGTTCCCAAGACACGTGTCATCAGAGAGCACTTAGACAGAAAATAACAACCTTAACTTCAGAAGCTCATAAGTACTGAAAGGATTAAGATTTTTTAATAGAAGTAATTTACAAATCTGTTTAACTTTCTGGAGCCAGTTGATATATCAAAAAAAGTTTTTTTCCTGGATAACCCCATTAATGTGTGAGAGACCAGTACAGAAGGAGAGAGGGCCCTGACAGAGAGCGCTTACAATGTACAAGGGAAGGGAGAAGGAGACAGAAGGTTACTGCATGTTTGAGTAGTGGAGTAAATGTTATTGTAGGTTGGATAATGGGAAACTGATGTGTTGGAATAGCCAGTTTAAAAATATGGGAATTGCACAGGACAAATTTTAGATACAATGGATGGGTGCAGAAGAAAGAAGTGTTAAGGTAAGATGGTTTTAAAATTAAGTTAGTGTGCGAAGGGTCACCAAGGAAGCGACCATCAGATGTGACAGCCAATAAAAGAATGAGGAGAGAGAGATTAACCGAGTAGTGAGGAAAGATTTCAGGGATACAGGAGTGTCGGATGGGAGAAGGACACTGAAGTAGAAAATATCTGTCAGAATATATTGTTTTACTGAAAGTGGAGTACACCATATTCTAGAAACAATCTTCAGCAGATGTGGTTGTAGCAAGAGTAAAAGTAACTAGATTATCTATCCTTAGGCCTCTTATACAAATTCGCAATATTTTGCATCTATATTCCATCAGGATTTTACAGGCTGTCATAAAGGTATTAAAACCCCTGATAATATTTATCAGAGCAAGCATGTAAAATACAGTAACCCCCCGACCTTCGATGGCCCCGACATATGATAAAATCGACATACGATGCTCTCAGAGGCCATCGCATGTTGATGTCAGCATCGACAAACGATGCTTTTATATGTCAGGGCCATCGCATTAACTGCTATCCGACAGCGCAAAATGCTTAAGCTGCTGTCAGATAGCAGTTTAAGCATCCCTGGCAGGTTCGCTCACCTATTCCCGCTGCTCCGGGTCCACTTCGCGATCCTCCGGTGTCTTGCGCATCCTCTCCAAGGTCCGGGCCTCGCTTTCCGGCGTCGTTATTATGTCACTACGCACGCCGTGCCGGCGCAGCAGCGTCATAACGTCACCAGAAAGCGAGGCCCGGACCCTGCAGAAGATGCGGAAGAAGCCGGAGGATCGCGAAGAAGACACCGGAGCAGCGGGACAGCATCGGGAGCCCCTGGGACAGCAGCGGGAGCGGTGAGGACCTGGTCCGGAGCGACGGGGACAGGTAAGTACAGCTTTCTATACTTTACATTGCACGGATCCCTCAACATACGATGGATTCGACAAACGGTTGGTCATTTGGAACGAATTACCATCGTATGTTGAGGGACCACTGTATATGGATATTTTGGAAACAAAGCATATTCTTCTCTTAACTTTTTGTGGATAGAAAATTCCCAAACAAAACATGGCGCATCCATATGTTGTCCGTATTTGATCACGATTGCAGGAGAGTGTTATTAGTATTTTCGCCGTATAGCATTTATATTTCAAAGCGTAATTCAATTTCCTGCCTAAAAGACAGCCCATCATTTTGTAAGATGCAGAAATACAGATGTAATACTGAAACAATGCTGATGCCATCTCATCCATGATAGGTCTCTAGGGCAGGCAAAAATGTCTGTATTACAGGTAGTTTTCACTATAGCATATTAAAGGGGTATTCCAGGAAAAAACTTTGTTTTTTATATATCAACTGGCTCTAGAAAGTTAAACAGATTTGTAAATTACTTCTATAAAAAAATCTTAATCCTTTCAGTACTTATGAGCTTCTGAAGCTAAGGTTGTTCTTTTCTGTCTAAGTGCTCTCTGATGACACGTGTCTCGGGAACCGCCCAGTTTAGAAGTAAATCCCCATAGTAAATCTCTTCTAAACTGGGCGGTTCCCAAGACACGTGTCATCAGAGAGCACTTAGACAGAAAAGAACAACCTTAACTTCAGAAGCTCAAAAGTACTGAAAGAATGAAGATGTTTTAATAGATTTAATTAAGTAATTTACAAATCTGTTTAACTTTCTAGAGCCAGTTGATATATAAAAAAAAAGTTTTTTCCTGGAATACCCCTTTAAATACCTAAATGTTGACTACACATTCAAAGTTATACATGAAAATACAGGCGATAAAAAAATAAGAATTTAACAGTATGCAACATAATAATTAAATAAATACAATATAATGCAAATTAAAGAACAGAAGGAGGCATCACATACACTCTCAGACCTACTAAGGAGGAGAAATCAACTCGGTGTGCTTTAGTAATAACATAGGGTCTGTTAAAAATGAGGTGCTAGGAGTTCAGTAGAAATGTTCATGGTATAATGTAGATCAATGATTAATCCTGCACTCAATGCGTACTCTTTACTAAATTTCTTCCTTTCCAGAAGAAGTTCGTTAATCAAATAAAACTGCCGGCTGTAGCCTCTGAGCCCCTCGTGTGTCTCTGTTGCCTCCCTGCTTATGGGTCCGGTCACTAAAGGATTTTACTAAAGGAGTATGCGGTGAGTGCAGGATTTATCTTTGCTCTACATTATACATAAGAATCAAAGGGATTGTCAAGTGAAAATTATTTTATCCCCTATCCACAGGATAGGGGATAAGTATCTGTCACAGTGGTCCGACCCCCCACAATCTCCAGAATGGAAACCTGGCTTTCAGAGAGTGTGTACTCTAGACAAGATGTCCTTCATTTATTTTTACTGTGGCACTGAAGATAGCAAAGTATGGCACTCAGCATCTCCTGTGCTCTCATACAAATAAATGAAGGGTAATAGCAAAGTTCACAGACACTTGTCCAGCTCACCAAAACCCCTCCAATGTGCACGGATCGGTGTCCAGCCAACACCCAATAGTGGAACAAAGAAGCAGTAGATCCAGCACTATTCTTTGCAGCTTTATTGTAACACAGCACTCGGATAAAATCAGCCAATACATCAAACGCGTTTCGAGCGCATGCGCTCGAAACGCGTTTGATGTATTGGCTGATTTTATCCGAGTGCTGTGTTACAATAAAGCTGCAAAGAATAGTTCTGGATCTACTGCTTCTTTGTTCAAATAAATGAAGGGTGTCATGTCTAGAGCACACAGTCGCTCTGAGAGCTGGGGCCTCATTCTGGAGATTCTGGAGATCCAAAGGATAGGGAATAAGATGTCTGACCGCTGGTGTCCCGCTGCCGGAGACCCCCACAATCTTGCATTCGGCACCCACCTCTTTGAGCTGCATGTCGCACGGCCAGCTCACAAACTGCCAGGTGCCGACCACGGGCCGGAGTATCAAGATGTCATGACTCCGCCCCCGTGTGACATCATGCCCCGCCCCCGCTATGCAAGTCTATGGGAGGGGTGGGGCGTGACGGGGCAGAGTCGTGACATCATGATACTCCGGACCCATGGTCGGCACCCGGCAGTTTGTGAGCTGGCAGCGTGGCATGCAGCTCAAAGAGGTGGGTGTCTTTGGGATAGGGGATAAGATGTCTTAGGGCCGGAGTACCCCTTTAAATCAACTGGTACCAGAAATTTAAACAGATTTGTAAATGACTTCTATTAAAAAATCCCAATCCTTCCAGTACTTATATGTGTGTACTACAGATGAAGTTATTTTCTTTTTGAATTTCCTTTCTGCCTGACCACAGTGCTTTCTGCTGACATCTCTGTCCATTTTAGGAATTGTCCAGAGTAGAAGCAAATCCCCATAGCAAACCTATCCTGGTCTGGACAGTTCCTAAAATGGACAGAGGTGTCAGAAGAGAGCACTGTGGTCAGACAGAAAGGAAATTAGAAAAGAACTTCCTCTGCTGTATACTACAGAACCTGCTGTACTATACATGAGCTGATAAGTACTGGAAGGATTGGGATTTTTTTTTATAGAAGTAAATTTTCTGGCACCAGTTTATTTAAAAGAAAATGTTTTCCAGTGGAGTACCCCTTTAAAGGGGCGGATTTGTTACAGAAGTTTTTGCAACTGAAAATCAGTACATAAGTCTGGTTATTGTGGCAGCAATCATTCTGTAACACTGTGTGAATATATCCTTACAGGTCCAAGAATTGGTTCCTATACTCTTGGCTGTTCATTGCGTTATGCTTATGCAAGAAAGTAGGCTTACTTTGCATCACGTCATGTGTTTGGTTGAACAACTTATTTCCCTTTATATATTGTATGACCTGTAAATCTAATATTTATAACTATACCAACATTTATTGTTGGTATTGCATTTGTTATTTCAATTCCTATTAAATAAAATATTTAGTGTTGACCATTCAGGAGTCTGAATAATGATAACATTTCCCCTTAGGCTGTTTTCAGGAAAGGTATTAATCTGATAGTAAGCAGGCTTGCAGGCAGCAACATTATAATATTATACAATCTATTTGTGATAAATGGCACAATAGATGTTTTTCAGCTTTTTAAATAATAAACCTTGGAAATTAAATGGAGATAAAGCACTAAACTTCCAGTTAAAATGTCATTTTCTGGTTTTGGTGGAAATATGCCACTATACACAACAGATAGCAGACTATTCCAAATGCTCCTACTTCAAGGCCAGATAGTGGGCATGATTCCTTATAATCTACAGTATATGTTCTGAATATATAAGCCCTGCACACTGCAAAATGGTTATATAACATGAAATCTTCATTAGAATGTTCTTGTAAGTTTTCTTTTCCCGACACCTCAGCAAAGAATTATTTTGAAAAATGTTTCTGTCATCAAAAATCTCACACATCTTATAGAACATTTCTTCAAAAATAGTACAAGCAGGTATGAGGATTTGGCAGCACTTTATATATCCATAATGAAGTGAACAATCTGTCATCCTAGGTCACAGCACTGCTGTAAAGAATAGCACTAACATACAAAGCTCCTTCCTGAATACAGGTATTTTTATACATTTTATTCACTGAGCATATCCCTTGTACATTTAGTGCATGACAAATGAAATGAGTTAAGTGGATACAATGTATACTTTTACTTTAGTAGAGCTCATTCAACAATATACACTACAGTAAACTGTGACCGCAAGAAAAGGAAATGGAACAGTAGGGTGCAATATGTACAAACGTTGACAAAATTGTTGGTATCTTTCTGTTAGATACAGAAAAACCCACAAGGCTCCGAGAAATAACTTAAAACAAACAAAAATGAAAATTAATAAAAGTTTAATGAAAATGAACTGATGAAAATCAGACATTGCTTCTGAATTGTGGTTCAACAGAATCATAAAAAAAAAACAACAACAAAATAATTAAACTGGCCTGGGCAAAAATGATGGTCCCCTGAACTTAATATTTTGTTGCACAACCTTTTGAGGCAATCACTGCTATCCAGCGATTTCTGTAACTCTCAATACGACTTCTATACTTGTCTCCAGGTATCTTGGCCCACTCTTCATAAGATACTGCCCCAGCTGTCTCAGGTGTGAAGGGTACTTTTTCAGTTGCAAGATCGCAGGGGCTGGTCCGATGAGTACCCCTAAGCCCCACATCTACTTCAGATGCCATGATCAGTATTGATCACAGCATTTATAGGGTTGATGGTGGACATCAGTGTATCACTTATGTCCGCTACTTTCCAAGAGGTCCAGTGTGCTGTCAGATCAGTTAGATTCAGCAAGTAGCCAAGCTGAGTAGCAGTACAAAGGCAAAGTCAGTGGCCATTAACATGGATGAGTGGGACAACAGATTTAAAGACATTTTCTAGGTATTTTATATTGATGGCCTATTCCCATCGATCGGATATTCAGCAGTCGCCCCAACATATAGACAAGGAACAATGCGGTTGCACTTGTTCAGTAATTTAACATTTAGTGATGTTAAAGGGAATCTGATGGCAGGGTCACCTGCACTAACCTGATTAGTTAGATAGTGCTGGAGAGCCTGTTTCTAATGCCTCTTACTGGGTGAAAATCGGTGCAGCCGTCCAGGAGATATTCATCTTGTCATCTATATGGTATATGTCTTCTTAACTGCACTGGAGGTGGCTGCTGCAGTATGTGCAATGCTTTCTCTCGATCAGCAGCCCGTCTCCAGTGCAGTTAAGTATGGCAGAAATGACCATATTAAAATGAATCGACTTGTATAATCAGGTTAGTGCGGATGACCCTGCTGTTAGTTTCCCATTGATAGGAGCTGATCTGTAGTAAACTGGAGCCTTACTTTACAATGAATGGAGTAGGACACCCTGCCAATCAGACTTTGAAGACCTATCATGAGGATAGGCCATCAATGCAAAATGTCTGAAAAAAAAACAAACATTTTAAGGGAACCTGTTAAGTTCCCTAAGCCCTATTAGTTCTCCCCAATACCTTTTAGATGTATCTTTTTTCATTTATGCCCTAATGTGAATAAAAGACTATGTTCACCATGCTGGCTATGTAGGCAGAGGGACAGAACTGCAGCACAATAGTCAAGCTGCTCCCGTCCTCCCCCCACTCATGATAAATTGATACACTGAGTTCTGGGTACTGCATGTAAAGCCAATCACCTAGGGTGAACAGACCAAACCAATACTTGGTTTGGTCTGTTCAGCGCCATGAGTACCTACCTATCCTTGAAGCAAGTTTATAATATATTCTATATCTGTTGGGTGGAACGACCATCATATCTACGTGCTTTGCCATGTTGTACACAACCATTTGGTGTAAGCGTACCCTCACCTATGCTACACACATCATTCTGTAACTGACTTAACTATGCTTTGGAGCGCTCCTCCCTCTTCACTGGGAGGCCCTCTTCTCCACTCCAGGCCGGCCTCGGACTAGTGACATTGCCTTGACGACGACGCACAGGGAAGTCCATGCGCAGCAGACGTACCTGAGCAAGAATTTCCCTGTGCGTCGTCATTAAGGCAACATCACTAGTCCGGGGCCAGCCCGGAAAAGAGGGCCTCCCAGTGTAAATGGACAGCCCCGAACGACTAGCCCTCCCCACCGGATGGTCCCTGCAGCATAGATGGCCCGGACCAGCTCACCCTCCTTTCCCACCGAGGGGAGGTGAGTAGAAAACTTTAAGGGGGGGTCTGGATGATGACGAAGGCCGCAGTGATCTTCAACCTGCGGACCTCCAGATGTTTCAAAACTACAACCCCCAGCATGCCCGGACAGCCGATGGCTGTCCGGGCATGCTGGGAGTTGTAGTTTTGCAACATCTGGAAATCCGCAGGTTGAAGACCACTGATGAAGGGATTGACAGGCGGTGATGATGAAGGGGGGGGATGATGACGGGGGTCTGGATGATGACAGGGGGGATGATAACAGGGTGATGATGACGGGGGTCTGGATGATGACAGGGGGAATGATGACAGGCGGTGATGATGACGGGGTGAAAATGACAGAGTGATGAAGACAGGGGTGTTAATGACGGGGGTCTGGATGATGACAGGGGGGGAGGATGACATGGGGGATGATGTATTTCCTACCCTAGGCTTATAGTCGAGTCAATAACTTTTCCTGGGTTTTTGGGGTGAAATTAGGGGCCTCGTTTTATATTCGGGTCAGCTTATACTCGAGTATATATGGTAATTTTAGTTTTTCACATTAGTATGGCATGGGAAGAAGATTATGGGCACAGCGTCTGAACAAGCACTAAATAAAAAAATACAACTGTTACATCAACATACTAAAAGAGTTAAGATGGGTCCGGGTTTGGAAGCCCAAAACACCCTAACCTTGAAAAAGTTTATTATGGCTGTTCCTCTCACAGACCCCAGCAAGAAACCATTGACTATCTAAAATGTACACATTTCTGTATTCCAGCAGTCAGCCTATTGGTATCACAGCTGGGGGCAGGAATGATAAACTTTGTGATCGCTGTTATATTTTTATGCTGTAAAATCAACAAGAATGAAATAAAGGATTAATATGCTGGCATGAAAAAGAAAGCTGGGTGGAAATGATAGCAATAGCCCAGTGTGAAGCCTTTCCTGTGAATTCAGTCTTCATCTCCATCGGAATGGTAATTACACATGTAAATTACAGTTCTCTTTGACTTTGTGACAGTGTTTCCTCACTTTGACAAACATTTAACTCTGAGTAAATATTTAAGATGAATTGAGATGCGCCTGTCATAATGGTAAGGACGCTATAATGGAGCTTGATAAGCATATTATCTAGTTAGCCTTGTGCAAATAATGTGACCCACTAAGTTGGATTTTCTTATGCGCTTGGTTCTATTGTAAGTAAACTTAATAACTGTGATACCGGTACATTACAAAATTGCAAAATTTTGTGTTCGCCACCAGTAACATACTACTGAAGTTTTGCTAATGCCAATATAATTTGTCTGCAGGTAGGTATTTTGCTTCTGGAGAGATTTCTGGCTTGGTATACATTTCCAGTCAATTTCTAAGACTCCTAGTTGGAGTGAGCTGTTAAAGGAATACTCCGGCGCGCACTTTTTTCCTTTTATCCCGTCCGGGCTGCAAAATAAAAGAAAACACACTTTCTCTTACCTGCCAACGAGCCTCTGGAGCTCCGGTACACAGGTGTTCAGTCCCCGGGCTGTATTCTTCTTACTTCCTGTTAGCCCGGCACGTCACACGGAGCTTCAGCCTATCACCGGCTGAGGCGGGACATCGCTGCGGCCGGTGATAGGCTGAAGCTCCGTGTGACGTGCCAGGCTAACAGGAAGTAAGAAGAATACAGCCTGGGGACCGAACACCTGTACCGGAGTGTACCGGAGCTCCGGGGGCTCGTTGGCAGGTAACAGAAAGTGTGTTTTATTTTATTTTGCAGCCCGGATGGGATAAAAGGAAAAAAGTGCACGCTGGAGTACTCCTTTAACCTAAAGGGAAAGCTACTTGGAAAAGGTGACGTTAGAGAGCTGCTATGTACAGCCTTTCTTACCAAAATTAGCAGTAAAACATGAATGGCCTGTAAGTCTCCACACATCATGCTTTCCTCAAGGAGAAACCTTACTCCTGTGGTGCCAATCAATCTAATTTTCAGAAGGCCTAAGGGCTGTAGACAGGGGCTGACTGAAGAGTGCTCCTTTAGGCACTGACCAAAGGCTGAGAATGCTACACAGTGCGCTACAATTTAAAGGGTCTTTTTCAAGGATACTGTTAGAGAAATAGAGAATTCTAAAATAATACAAAGAAGTTTACAACCCTCATAGCTCTAGATGGTCTGGCAAGTCTGTAGGGAAAGGTATAGCATTTTTCGAACCAAATACATTTATTGATGTAAAATAACGATAGCCATGACAGTATTCAGTAGTCAACAGGAAGAAGTACAAAGAGATCAGAACAGTTCTATAAAGTGCGTATGTATTAAAGCAGTACATTAGGGTGTATACATTAGAGCAGTACATTAGGGTGTGTATTAAAGCTTTACAATAAACTGTGTAAGTATGGAAAGGCAAGATGGAATGAGCCAATGATGAGTGCCATTAAGCTAAAAGGGACACTCTGAGAAAAATGTTTATTACTCCCCGACAGTAACATGATACTGTTAAACAGCTGTGCTGAGGTTTTATTTCCACAATGATGCTATTTTGTTCCCGCTGCTCGCCCATGTGACCGTCCAATTCCCACAACAACTACTATGTGAATTGGAAGTCACTTTCTTTATGCATCTCTAGGGGCCCAACTACACAGGACGATTATTGGTCGAACAGGCTGCTAATCTGCCTGTGTAATGGTCCAGCAGTTGGCCGACTGTTGGCTGATCACATGGTTTGACAGGTTTAACAATCTTTGTTCATTAGGACCACATCTCCTGTGTAATAGGCCAAGTGCGAATGGTTGAAGTAAATGATTCAGCAATCATCCTTGTGGCACTGGCTCGGCAAACATGTTCCAATCTAGAAGATCAGCGCTTGAATTAGGCAGGGGTGTGACTGTGTAATAAAACCCCATAAGACTGACCTTGAGCAGTTACAGCACCTGTCATAGGCAAGCACCTGGACAGAAGGCCTTTGTATTGCGGAAATAAAGCCAAACTGTAAGAAAAGAATCAGTGCTGCTGGTTATCATTATCATGTTTCTGCAAGGGAGTAATCTATTATTTTGTTCCCATAGCAGTGCTTAAAAACAACTTAGCTTACCATTTATTACAACAAATTCTGAAGAAAAATATAATAAGGAAGCAAACCTAAAAGGCATCACAAGTGAAGACAAGTGCGCAGGCAAAGATGATTGTCTATTGTATCTTCTCATTTAGGCAAAACTTGTAATAAACAACTAACAAAAAACAACATCATTCGTATTGAGATTTTTCTGGCACAGGCAAGGGTTGTGTAGATCATTTCTGGGAGAAAGAAGGAGGGACATGATTATTGAATTTTAACCCCTTAAGGACCAGGCCATTTTACACCTCAGGACCAGAGCGTTTTTTGCACATCTGACCACTGTCACTTTAAACATTAAGAACTCTGGAATGCTTTTAGTTATCATTCTGATTCCGAGATTGTTTTTTCGTGACATATTCTACTTTAACATAGTGGTAAAATTTTATGGTAACTTGCATCCTTTCTTGGTGAAAAATCCCAAAATTTGATGAAAAATTTTTAAAATTTGCATTTTTCGAAATTTGAAGCTCTCTGCTTGTAAGGAAAATGGATATTCCAAATAAAAAAATTTTGATTCACATATACAATATGTCTACTTTATGTTTGCATCATAAAATTGACGTGTTTTTACTTTTGGAAGACACCAGAGGGCTTCAAAGTTTAGCAGTAATTTTCCAATTTTTCACAAAATTTTCAAACTCACTATTTTTCAGGGACCAGTTCAGGTTTGAAGTGGATTTGAAGGGTCTTCATATTAGAAATACCCCACAAGTGACCCCATTATAAAAACTGCACCCCCCAAAGTATTCAAAATGACATTCAGTCAGCGTTTTAACCCTTTAGGTGTTTCACAGGAATAGCAGCTAAGTGAAGGAGAAAATTCACAATCTTCATTTTTTACACTCGCATGTTCTTGTAGACCCAATTTTTTAATTTTTACAAGGGATAAAAGGAGAAAATGTATACTTCTATTTGTAGCCCAATTTCTCTCGAGTAAGCACATACCTCATATGTCTATGTAAATTGTTCGGCGATGCTCGATATGCAGAAAAAATTGGAAACACAAAAGGGAAGCGCAACAATGTGCCGTAAATGTTTTCAGATATAACAAAGACAAAGAGGTGAAAAAAACTTGCTCACCTTCTGGTGTTGTGCAGTGGGCACAACACCATATCGCGCTTGTATCCCGTTGCAAAGGGAATAGTGAAATCAGGGGGTGCAGCTCACACCGTGGCGTCCTGGGATTCCTGGACGTCTGGAGAATGCAAGAGGTGAAGATCCCCGGGGCTCCGGTTCACGTGTAAAAAAGGTGTGTTCGAGCGCTCACTCCTGTAGAATAGCTTGGCTGGGATCGTGGCAGTAAGAAGTAGCCGGACACGGTTAAAGATATAATAACCGGATTTTATTTGTATAGATCACAGATAACGCGTTTCGAGGGGTGGGACCCCCTCTTCATCAGATCAATGATCATTGATCATTGATCTGATGAAGAGGGGGTCCCACCCCTCGAAACGCGTTATCTGTGATCTATACAAATAAAATCCGGTTATTATATCTTTAACCGTGTCCGGCTACTTCTTACTGCCACGATCCCAGCCAAGCTATTCTACAGGAGTGAGCGCTCGAACACACCTTTTTTACACGTGAACCGGAGCCCCGGGGATCTTCACCTCTTAAATTGTTCGGCGGGCGCAGTAGAGGGCTCAGAAGGGAAGGAGTGACAAGGGGATTTTGGGGAGTACGTTTTTCTGAAATGGTTTTTGGGGGGCATGTTGCATTTAGAAAGCCCCTATGGTGCCAGAACAGCAAAAAAAAAAGACAAACACATGCCATACCATTTTGGAAACTAGACCCCTTGAGGAACGTAACAAGGAATAAAGTGAGCCTTAATACCCCACAGGTGTTTCACGACTTTTGCATATGTAAAAAAAATATATATTTTTTTCACTAAAATGTGTGTTTCCCCCCAAATTTCACATGTATGCAAGGGTTAATAGCAGAAAAGACCCCCCAAAATTTGTAGCCCCATCTCTCCTGAGTATGGAGGTACCCCATAAGTTGACCTGAAGTGCACTACGGGTGAACTACAATGCTCAGAAGAGAAGGAGTCATATTTGGCTTTTTGAGAGCAAATTTTGCTCGGGGGGCATGTCGCATTTAGGAAGCCCCTATGGTGCCAGAACAGCAAAAAAAAAAACACATGGCATACTATTTTGGAAACTAGACCCCTTGAGGAACGTAACAAGGAATAAAGTGAGCCTTAATACCCCACAGGGGTTTCACGACTTTTGCATATGTAAAAAAAATAAATAAATTTCACTAAAATGTGTCTTTCCCCCCAAATTTCACATTTTTGCAAGGGTTAATAGCAGAAAAGACCCCCCAAAATTTGTAACCCCATCTCTTCTGAGTATGGAAATACCCCATGTGTGGACGTCAAGTGCTCTGCTGGCGCACTACAATGCTCAGAAGAGAGGGAGCGCCATTGAGCTTTTGGGAAAAAAATTGTTTGGAATGGAAGTCAGGGGCCATGTGCGTTTACAAAGCCCCCCGTGGTGCCAGAACAGTGAAACCCCCCACATGTGACCCTATTTTGGAAACTACACCCCTCACAGAATTTAATAAGGGGTGCAGTGAGTATTTACACCCCACTGGCGTTTGACAGATCTTTGGAACAGTGGGCTGTGCAAATGAAAAATAAAATTTTTCATTTTCACGGACCACTGTTCCAAAAATCTGTCAGACACCTGTGGGGCGTAAATGCTCACTGTACCCCTTATTACATTCCGTGAGGGGTGTAGTTTCCAAAATGGGGTCACATGTGGGTATTTTTTTTTGGGGGGGGGGGTTTATGTCAGAACCGCTGTAAAATCAGCCACCCCTGTGCAAATCACCAATTTAGACCTCAAATGTACATAGGGCACTCTCACTCCTGAGCCTTGTTATGCGCCCACAGAGCATTTTACGCCCACATATGGGGTATCTCCGTACTCAGGAAAAATTGCATTACAAATTTTGGTGGTCTTTTTTTCCTTTTAACACTTGTGAAAATAAAAAGTAAAGGGCAACACCGGCATGTTAGTGTAATTTTTTTTTATTTTTTTACACTAACAAGCTGGTGTAGCCCCAACTTTTCCTTTTCATAAGGGGTAAAAGGAGAAAAAGCCCCCCAAAATTTGTAGTGCAATTTCTCCCGAGTACGGCGATACCCCATATGTGTCCCTATTCTGTTTCCTTGAAATACGACAGGGCTCCGAAGTGAGAGAGCACCATGCGCATTTGAGGACTACATTAGGGATTGCATAGGGGTGGACATAGGGGTATTGTACGCCAGTGATTCCCAAACAGGGTGCCTCCAGCTGTTGCTAAATTCCCAGCATGCCTGGACAGTCAGTGGCTGTCCGGAAATGCTGGGAGTTGTTGTTTTGCAACAGCTGGAGGCTCTGTTTTGGAAACACTGCCATACAATACGTTTTTCATTTTTATTGGGGGGACAGTGTAAGGGGGTGTATATGTAGTGTTTTACTCTTTATTATGTGTTAGTGTAGTGTAGTGTTTTTAGGGTACATTCGCACTGGCGGGTTACGGTGAGTTTCTCGCTAGAAGTTTGAGCTGCGGCGAAAAATTTGCCTCAGTCCAAACTTGAAGCAGGAAACTTATTGTAAGCCTGCCCGTGTGAATGTACCCTGTACGTTCACATGGGGGGGCAAACCTCCAGCTGTTTCAAAACTACAACTCCCAGCATGTACTGACAGACCGTGCATGCTGGGAGTTGTACTTTTGCAACAGCTGGAGGCACACTGGTTGGAAAACCTTCAGTTAGGTTTTGTTACCTAACTCAGTATTTTCTAACCAGTGTGCCTCCAGCTGTTGCAAAACTACAACTCCCAGCATGTACTGATGGCCGAAGGGCATGCTGGGAGATGTAGTTATGCAATAGCTGGAGGTACGCAACTACAACTCCCAGCATGCCGAGACAGCTGATTGCTGTTTGGACATGCTGGGATTTGCAGTTTTGCATCTGGAGGGCTACAGTTTTAGAGAACACTGCAAAGTGATCTCCAAACTGTGGTCCTCCAGCTGTTGCAAAACTACAATTCCCAGCATGCCCTGACAGCAAACAGTTGTTTGAGTATGCTAGGAATTGTAATTTTGCAAGATCTGGAGGGCTACAGTTTAGGGACCACTATATAGTGGTCTCAAACTGTAGCCCTCCAGCTGTTGCAAAACTACATATTCCAGCATGCCCAAACAGCTGTCTGGGCATGCTGGGAGTTGTAGTTTTGCAACATCTGGAGGGCTACAGTTAGAGACCACTGTATAATGATCTCAAACTGTACCCTCCAGATGTTGCTAGGCAACCCACCGGCTTCCGTCGGATCCAGCCGCACGTCATCGCCGCCCACCGATCTCCGTCGCCCGCAGCCTCCGACGCCCGCCCGGATCGGTAAGTGGATCTTCGGTGCCGGTCCCCGTCGTTTCCCCGTCCTGCCCCACCTATTGTGGGAGGGCCGGACAGGGAAAACGAAAGTAAACCCCCCGCCCCCGATCTGCTATTGGTGGTCGCGTCTAGACCACCAATAGCAGGGATAGGAGGGGTGGCAACCCTGCCACCTCACTCCTATCGCTTCAGGGGGATCGCGGGTGTCTTAGATACCCGCGATCCCCCTTACTTTCCGGGTCACCGGGTCACTATAGACCCGTAATGACCCGGAATCGCGCAAATCGCAAGTGTGAGTTCACTTGCGATTTGCCGCGATCGCCGAAATGGGGGGGGTCTGATAACCCCCCTGGGCATTTGCACGGGATGCCTGCTGAATGATTTCAGCAGGCATCCCGCTCCGATCCCCGCCCGGCGCACGGCGGGGACTAAATCTGCCCATGACGTAAATGTACGTCCCTGGTCCTTAAGACCCAGGGTGTCGGGACGTACCGTTACGTCATGGGTCCTGTAGGGGTTAAAGAGTTTCAAAGTTGTCCGGCACTAGAAAATGTATTTAAAGACTGAAGAATGAAACTCTTGCTGCTTAGTTTGCCCATAGATTATAGATAGTCACTATTTCCTAACCTACATGCCCCTATTTCCTACAATCCTTATTTACAGTCTTGCCATACATTCTATTAGTTTATGATATAGGCTATAGTATACTTTGTCCCACTCCTTTGCTTGATGTCTCACTTTCATCTATTCCCTATGCTGTATATCTGCCTATGCACATTTCTTCACTTCGTCTCCAGGTGAACTAAAGATAGGGCTCAGAATTGCTATAATCATTCTCTGCGTAACGTCCAAGTATGCATTGCTATGCAGGTGTCTAAGAGATTGGATGCCTTTGTTCTCTTTGAGAACATATACAGCTTCTTCTCCTGAGATGTTTATATTTATCAACTTTTTGTGTTAGAATCTTAATACATTATTGTTACATGATTAAATACAATTAGGGCAGCAACTAACGATTATTTTAATAATCGATTAGTTGTCGATTATTTAACCGATTAATCGGAAAAAATTTCAAAATGCAAAAAAAAAAAAAAAAGGGGTTCAGCTGATTATACTTGAAAAACTGTGTACATTGGCCATATTAAAAGTTTCTAGCATGTGATGTGACCAAACAGCAGCAATTTTGGATTTTTTTTTTTACGTTTACGCCGGTTGCCGTCATTATTAATGATCCTGTACAGAAACATAAATTTGATACGTAAATTTGATACTGCCGCATGTTAACTGTCTGAACTATTAAAAAAAAATGTTAATGATTAACTAATATTTTTATAGTTCAGACAGTTACCCATGCGGTAGTATCAAATATCTAAAAGAAAAAATTATTTAACTTTTTTTGTATAGCAATAAGAAAAGGGGGAGTAATTTTTTACTGGGGGAGCAGTACATTAATTTTTTTTCTTTTTTTTTAATATAGCACTCCCATACACATGTGCATGTGCAGACTGCAGTCTTTAGACAGCAGGGCCCCCTTTAGACAGCAGGGCACCCCCTTTAGACAGCAGGGCCCCCTTTAGACAGCAGGGCCCCCCCTTTAGACAGCAGGGCCCCCCTTTAGACAGCAGGGCCCCCTTTAGACAGCAGGGCCCCCCTATAGACAGCAGGGCCCCCCTTTAGACAGCTGGACCCCCCCTTTAGACAGCAGGCCCCCCTCCCCTTTTGACAGCAGGCCCTCCTTTGGACATCAGGGCCCTCCTTTAGACAGCAGGGCCCTCCTTTAGTCCGCAGGGCCCCACTTTAGACAGCAGGGCCCTCCTTTAGACTGCAGGGCCCCACTTTAGACAGCAGGGCTCCACTTTAGAGAGCAGCCCCCACCCTTGTAAACACCAGGGCCCCCCTTTAGACCGCAGCCCCCACCCTTATAGACAGCATGGCCCTCCTTTAGACCGGAGGGCCCCCGCTTTAGACCGCAGCCTCCACCCTTGTAGACAGCTCACTTACAGCTGTCCTCTGTCGGGGCTGCCACTCCGCTGCACAGTTCTAGCGTCCGCATCACGTTGTCCTATGGAGGACCATGTGCCATACACGTCACTCTGCTTCCTTCGTAACGTTACGCCGGGCACAGGGGAAGAGTGGAGTGACGTGTATGCCACATGCTCCTCCATAGGACTACATGATGCGGACGATAGAACTATGCAGCGGAACGGCAGCCCCAACAGAGGACAGCTGTAGGTGAGCTGTCTACAAGGGTGGGGGCTGCGGTCTAAAGGGGGGCCCTGCTGCCGCCCCACATGTCCCCGCCGCTGCCTTGCTCCTAGCGCCCCGCCGGGACATGCCTATTTTCTGCTGCTCATCTCTGTACCCGACGGAGATGAGCAGCACGTCCCGGCGCTGGGCTGATTGCACTAGGAGCAGGGCAGCGGCGGGGACATGTCGGGCGGCAGTGAATAAACGAATGAATGCAGCCTATATGCGGGACATGTCGGCTTCATTCATTCACCGCCGCCACTGATGGCAGACAACGAATCGGGCGATTATTCGATAACGAGATTCATCGACAACGAATCCCGTTATCGATTTTAATAGATTACATCGATTAATCGTTGCAGCCCTACATTTGCCTTGTTCCTGCATTATGGAAGCAATGTCTGCTTTGGTGGAGCAAATGCAGGGCTTGACTCAGCTTGTTCATGATTTAGCTGAAAGACTTCAGCAATATGAGTCTTCTAAGTCTCAGTCAGCATTAGTCCAGACCTTGACTCAGAGGTTGCAAGAACAGGAACAGTTAGTTCAGAGCTTGCTAGTCAGAATTCAGGAGCTGGAGTCTGCCCGAACTCAGGTGTCATCTGTTCCTGCTCCAGCTCCTGTGGAGCCACAAGTAAGTCTCCCTGACGATTTTCTGGTAACCGCAAAATGTTCAAAACCTTTTGTGAGAGCTGCAAATTGTACTTCAGGTTAAGGCCTTACACATCTGGTACTGAGGCCCAGAGAGTGGATATTATTATGTCTCTTTTGCAAGGGCGTCCCCAGGAATGGGTATTTTTCCTTGGTCCTGATGCACCGCTTTATTTGCGGGATTGGGTCTCTTGTACGCTGGACCGGACCGTGCCACGTATGCTGAGAGTCAACTGCATACGTTAAAGGGGTATTCCAAGCAAAAACATCTTATCCCCTATCGTAATGATAGGGGATAAGATGTCTGATCGTGGGGGGGCCGCAACGTCCCCTCCCATAGACATGAATGGAGGGGGCGTGGCTTGACATCAAATCCCCGTCTTGAAAGCCCAGAGGTTTCCAAAACTTCAGATGCAGCTACGCATAGAATGCGGCCTGCTGCAGGGAGATCGCAGTGGGTCCCGGCGGCGGGTCCCCCGCGATCAGAAATCTTATCCCCTTTAAAGCAAGGTTGCAGACCAGCAGAGGAGTACTGTGCAGATTTTAGAAAGTGGTGCGTGGCCCCCAACTGGTATACTCCAGCCTTGATTTGTCAGTTTAGATTAGGGCTATCTGACACCTTAAAGGACATGCATGTAACGTATCCCTCTCCTGACACCTTTGACATGCTTGTAACGTATCCCTCTCCTGACACCTTGACTTTAGCTGTGCGTTTGGATAGACGTTTGCAAGAACGCAAACGGGAGTTTTCTTCATCCTCTGTCTCTCCTGTCCTGCTTGATTCCTCTCCTGTCTCTAAATCTTTGCTTGAGGATGAACCTATACAGAGAGGGTCCATTTGTACCCCAGAAGAATGCAGGAGGTTTCGTCAACTCTATGGCCTGTGGTTTTACTGTGGAGAGAACACTCATGTCATCCTGTGTCAAGCGTACGCGTCCAAGTAGCAATCGTGGAGGCCACTTAGGTGCACAGGTATGTCATGACTCCCAGAGAGCTACACCCGGCAGAGTTCTTCTGGGGGGCATTGTTCCTACTAGTGTACAATCTGATTTTACACCAAAGAGTATTATGAAGCCTGTTTTGCATCCAGGACCGCCATCAGGGGGGTACAACCCATACTCCTTTAAGAAGCCCGGAGCTTCAGGGAGGCCCGGCCGGGGCTGTCTTTTTTTTTTTAGCTTGTCAGTGAGTGACCGTGTCTGTCAATCACTGACCGCTGGGGGCCCGCCACTGTACACTGCTCGCTGACTGATTGACTGACTACATACAGTCAGCCAATCAGTCAGAATCCTTTTGAAAGGCGGCGGGCCCCCTCACATGCTGGGCCGGTCCTACCGGGGGACCCGTTGCACATATAACGGGGCATCCAATCTTGCCTCGTCACTAAACTGCTACTTACATCTGCCTTTGGGGACTTTCTGGCAGAGGTGCATGCGGTGAATGACGTCATCACAAGCGCCGCGCTGGGACGCCGACATCCTGCACAGCGCGCGCGATGACATCACTTATAGCGCGCACCTCCGCCAGGAAGTCCTCGCAGGCAGATGTAAGTAGCGTAGGCCAGGTAAGAGTGTGTGTGAGAGTGTAGTATGAGTGTAGTGTGTGTCTACCTTATGTGTAGTGTGTTTGTCTACCTTATGTGGGGAATCTATGCAACACTGCCTAATGTCGGTAATCTATGCAATGCTGCCTAATGTGGGGAATCTATGCCACGCTGCCTAATGTGGGGAATCTATGCCGCACTGCCTAATGTGGGGAATCTATGCCACGCTACCTAATGTGGGGAATCTATGCCACGCTGCCTAACGTTGGGAATTTATGCCATGCTGCCTAATGTGGGGAATTTATGCCACTCTGCCTAATATGGGGAATCTATGCCACGCTTCCTGATGTGGGGAATTTATGCCAAGCTGCCTAATGTGAGGAATCTATGCCACACTGCCTAATGTGGGGAATCTATGCCAGGCTGCCTAATGTGGGGAATTTATGCCACGCTGCCTAATGTGGGGAATCTATGCCATGCTGCCTAATGTGAGGAATCTATGCCACACTGCTTAATGTGGGGAATTTATGCCATGCTGCCTAATGTGGGGAATCTATGCCACGCTACCTAATGTGGGGAATTTATGCTATGCTACCCAATTTTGGGAATCTATGCTACGCTGCCTAATGTGGGGAAACTATGCTACACTGCCTAATGTGGGGAATCCAATGCATTCTGCCTAATATGGGGAATCTATGCTACGCTGCCTAATGTGGGAAATCAATGCTACGCTACCTCATGTGAGGAAACTATGCTACCTAATGTGGGGAAACTATGTTACACTACCTAATGTGGGGAAAATATGCCACCTAATGTAGGGGAACTTCTGCCTACCTAATGCAGATTAATGTGAGTTGCAGTGCAATGTTATGGCATGTGGGGAATTTATGCCATGCTGCCTAATGTGGGGAATTTATGTCATGCTGCCTTATGTGGGAAATGTATGCCACGCTGCTTAATGTGGGGAATTTATGCCACGCTGCCTAATGTGGGGAATTTATGCCACGTTATCGAATGTGGGGGAACTATGCCACACTGCCTAATGTGGGGAATCTATGCCACGCTGCCTAATATGGGGAATCTATGCCGCGCTGCCTAATGTGGGGAATCTATGCCACGCTACCTAATGTGGGGAATCTATGCAACGCTGCCTAACGTTGGGAATTTATGCCATGCTGCCTAATGTGGGGAATTTATGCCACTCTGCCTAATATGGGGAATCTATGCCACGCTTCCTGATGTGGGGAATTTATGCCAAGCTGCCTAATGTGAGGAATCTATGCCACTCTGCCTAATGTGGGGAATCTATGCCAGGCTGCCTAATGTGGGGAATTTATGCCACGCTGCCTAATGTGGGGAATCTATGCCATGCTGCCTAATGTGAGGAATCTATGCCACACTGCTTAATGTGGGGAATTTATGCCACGCTGCCTAATGTGGGGAATCTATGCCACGCTACCTAATGTGGGGAATTTATGCTATGCTACCCAATTTTGGGAATCTATGCTACGCTGCCTAATGTGGGGAAACTATGCTACGCTGTCTAATGTGAGGAATCCAATGCATTCTGCCTAATATGGGGAATCTATGCTACGCTGCCTAATGTGGGAAATCTATGCTACGCTACCTCATGTGAGGAAACTATGCTACCTAATGTGGGGAAACTATGTTACACTACCTAATGTGGGGAAACTATGCCACCTAATGTAGGGGAACTGCTGCCTACCTAATGCAGATTAATGTGAGTTGCAGTGCAATGTTATGGCATGTGGGGAATTTATGCCACGCTGCCTAATGTGGGGAATTTATGTCACGCTACCTAATGTGGGGAATTTATGCTATGCTGCCTAATGTGGGGAATCTATGCTACGCTGCCTAATGTGGGGAATCTCTGCCACGCTACCTAATGTGGGGAATTTATGCTATGCTGCCTAATGTGGGGAATCTATGCTACGCTGCCTAATGTGGGGAATCAATGCTATGCTGCCTAATGTGGGGAATCTATGCTACGCTACCTAATGTGGGGAATCTGTGCCACACTGCCTAATATGGGGAATCAATGCTATACTGCCTAATGTGGGGAATCTATGCTACGCTACCTCATGTGGGGAAACTATGCCACCTAATGTGGGGGAACTGCTGCCTACCTAATGCAGATTAATGTGAGTTGCAGTGCAATGTTATGGCAGAATTCTTTTTTTTTTTGGGGGGGGGGGGGGGGGGGGGTAAAATCCAGCGTGTGCCACGGGGGGGGGGGGGGGGGGAGGTTTAGACTACAAGCCATGTAAAATTTCTGATGGTGGTGTGATTTGGAGGATGAGGATACAGATGAGGACATTGATGGTCCATCTATATCCGAATCAAGACCTTTATACTCATAGGTGCTTAAGGGTCCAGGGGCCCCTCTTAAAAGGGGGGGAGGGGGTACTGTAAGGACCCGAAGGCTTAATTCGTGAGAGATTTTGTTTGGTCTTGTTGCTATGGTTACGTCTGTCTGCTGAGACTGGTCAGCTGACCTTGATGTAAGTACCTGGTCTGGGCCTATTTAAGCTGGCAGTCCACTCCCAATTCTTGCCTGCTAAAGAGCTCTGTTTACTCCTAGCTAGCTTTATACTGTATCTCTTATATCTGGTATTTTGACTCTTGGCTCCGCTCTCTGAGTGTACTCTGGTAGTATCGTTATTTATACTTTGACAACTCCTGGTTTTGACGGGGACAGTGGAAATTAACTTATTGTGTTTGTGCATTAGTTTTTCTTCTGTTAGTCTGTCTGTTCCATACTGTGACCTGCCCTTACCTGTGTCTATATTAATGTAGTTTATTGTGTTGACTGTTACGACCATCACTTATATAGGAAGGGACTAGCAACGTGGTTACGGACCCGCTGCCTAGGGCAGGTAAGTAAGTAGGCAGGGATAGGGGGAGTGGGCAAGAATAGTGTAAACTCCTTCCCTGCCCAGACATGACACCTTCTCAACTAAGGGAGAGCTGGGTGTAAACCTAATCTAGTTCATTCTGGTCTTTGACAGAGTCACATGTTTTTTAGAGCAGGGACTTCTGGGAAGACAAGAGTAATGGGCATACACCTACTTCAGCTAGCTCCAGTCATAGCTAGGTCCACATCCATACAAACCATATATGTACCTTCAGTTGCTATACTTAAAGGGTTTTTTAAATGAACTGGTGTTGGAAAGTTAAGCAGATTTGTAAATTACTTCTATTAAAACATGTTTATCCTTCCAGTACTTTTTAGCAGCTTCATGCTGCAGAGGAAATTCTTTGCTTTTTGAATTTCTTTTTTGTCTTGTCCACAGGGCTCTCTGTTGACACCTGTGTCCATGTCAGGAACTGTCCAGAGTAGCATAGGTTTGCTATGAGGATTTTCTCCTGCTCTGGACAGTTCCTGATACGGGCATAAGGTGTCAGCAGAAGAAATTCAAAAAGCAAAGAATTTCCTTTGTAGCATACAGCTGCTAAAAGGTACTGGAAGGATAAAAAATTTTATAAGAAGTAATTTACAAATCTGAAAAATGCAATGTAGCCCGGACCTTCTAGGTGAGTATAAGATGGATATACAAGGATCGTGCTTCAATAATAATTATCATTTATTTATAAAAATAAAATTTCATCACTTCTCACAGGGCCCTTGTGAGAAGAGCATACATAATAAAAAGGCAACCTAACAAGATATTAGGCAATAGTATTAAAATTAAAATTCTACACTTGGCATAGAGTATAGAGTAATAGAATAAAATAGCAAAGTAAGAGCTGTACCATACAAATATATTAGAAAATTGCTCTTCTAGATGTTTAGGGTAAATATGTCCCTTTTTTTGGATACAGTGACAAACAGTCTGTATTGATAGCAATTGTTACCGGTCTGTCGATTGTGGCTCAGGCGGTAGATGTTGCTCCCGCAATAGCTAAGTGTCCGTAGTGTATACAGTCCACTGTGTGTATACACTACGGACACTTAGCTATTGCGGGAGCAACATCTACCGCCTGAGCCACAATCGACAGACCGGTAACAATTGCTATCAATACAGACTGTTTGTCACTGTATCCAAAAAAAGGGACATATTTACCCTAAACATCTAGAAGAGCAATTTTCTAATATATTTGTATGGTACAGCTCTTACTTTGCTATTTTATTCTATTACTCTATACTCTATGCCAAGTGTAGAATTTTAATTTTAATACAATTGCCTAATATCTTGTTAGGTTGCCTTTTTATTATGTATGCTCTTCTCACAAGGGCCCTGTGAGAAGTGATGAAATTTTATTTTTATAAATAAATGATAATTATTATTGAAGCACGATCCTTGTATATCCATCTTATACTCACCTAGAAGGTCCGGGCTACATTACATTTTTCTGGTTTCCCTTTTTTAGCAATTAAGGTATAGTTGCTTGCCCTGTTTGACCTCGGTGCGTAATAGTTGTGAGCTGCACACATCCACATATTTTTCTTTTTTTTTTAATTTACAAATCTGTTTAACTTTCAGGTACCAATTGATTTAAAAAAAATATATTTTCCACCAGAGCACCCCTTTAAGTCCAGGTCCAGTCCATGATGTAGGTATTTCTACATTTCTTAAAGGGGTTATCCAGGAAAAAAACTTTTTTACATATATCAACTGGCACCAGAAATTTAAACAAAAAATCTTAATCCTTTCAGTACTTATGAGCTGCTGAAGTTGAGATCTTCTTTTCTGTCTAAGTGCTCTCTGATGACACGTGTCTCAATAACCGCCCAGTTTAGAAGCAAATCCCCATGCCAAACCTCTTCAACTCTGTGCAGTTTCCAAGACAAGCAGAAATGTCAGCAGAGAGCACTGTCTCCAGACAGAAAACGACGACTCAATTTCAGCAGCTGATAATTATTGAAAGGATTAAGATTTTTTCATAGAAGTAATTTACAAATCTGTTTAACTTTCTGGAGCCAGTTGATATAAAAAAAAGTTTTTCAAGCCTCAAAGTATTTCTTGAAAGGAGAAGTTGTACAAGGACCTTTCTGAACTTTGCTGATCTATTTCGAGCCTATGTTTGGATCAGCACTATCCTGTCAAGTTGAGGAGGACTTCCCTGGATGCATCTTTTTGAGTTTAAAAAAAGTAAAACTTATTAATTTCCCAGATTGTGTTTTAAATACAACTATTTGTATTTTTACAACTACCTAAAAATTTTTTTTGCTAAATATTTGTGCAAATGTAAGTCAGCTATGAGGGAGCACAAGGAGAGGAAAAGTGCCTAAAATGCTATGCCTAGTGTTTGCACCAAATTGATCATGCAAATGCAGTGTTCAGAATTTTGATAAAGTAAGCACAATTTCCTCCATTTAATGACTCTTAGCTGCATACATTCTTTGCTGCTATTGATAAATTTATACTGTTCACTTCAGCCAAAAAAAGTCTTCAGTCAACACAGCCTGAAAAGAAAAAAAACAACAAAACAGGTTTAGCCTATTGCCTTTTACTAGATAAAAATAGTAAGCCTTTTTAAAAACTGGTTCATTCAGGAGCAGCTGGGCTAGAAATATTAGGAGCCACATTAATCTTCTTAGCTGATGAAGTATGCGGAGACAAGGTTTCAGAAGATGTAATTCCATAGTCCAAACATGTTAAAAGAGGCAGAAATGTTTTCTTTAATGAACCAAATGGAATATCTGCGCCTTAAGCAGGCAAGACTAGAACACTCTATGCCCAATTACATGAAGATTCAAGTGCAATAATTGCACACTAAAAAGGTTACGGCGGCCATTCTCCTGTTTAGTTTCTACTGTCTTTACATAGAATCTTCTGAATATAGAATACACATTACGGTTCATTAAATCAATTAATAGTAACTAATAGAGCTATTGAAACCTTAGACCAGAATTCTGTATTAAACTAGTTATTGGTTCCAAAACCCAACATGTCAATCCACAATAGTACAGTATAAAGACTTATAAAAAATAAGCTGATAACTAATACAGATAAAGCAAATCCTTAGATATACTGTAAAAGTCCGAAAGAGCTGCTGGAAGCTGATAAGTCACTTTCTATGCCAGGATAAATGCCTCTCCAAGCTTCCCTACAGTACACATGGAGAAGGAGAAGAAGATGCACTGGAATGGCGGTGGATCCATTCAGTCCCATCACCTCTAGCTGCGCACCATCTGTCACCAGCATCTCCCGGGAGAGGATGGATGGTGACAGATGGTGCGCAGCTAGAGTTGATGGGACTGAACGGATTCAGCACCATTCCAGTGCATCTTTTTCTCCTTCTCCATTATTACTGACGGGTTCCTGCCTAGGATACCAGTAAAAGCACTGATGGGCCACAGCTCCGCTCTACACAGTACCCCATTAGGGGTGATATGCATGTACCCAAGGGGGTTATTAGGTGAGAGACCACTCTGCATTGGATTGAGCACTAACCCTTATCCACAGTGTCTTTTCCTTTTCTCCTTTACTACAGTACAGTGGCATAAAGCCAAAATAAAATGGAGCTCTCCTCACCTGGTACCAAAAGAAGCTCATGCTGCAGTACAGAACATGTAATACAGGTAAAGAGCAGTACAGTGCATGTTATAAAAGTAAAGGGTAAGACTTCACTAGAAGAGAGGTGCTATTGGACAGCACATGGCCGAGTTAAACTCAAGCTGTTTAATTCTTAAAGGGGTACTCTGGCCCTAAGACATCTTGTCCCGTGGGTCCCGCCACTGGGGACCCACGCAATCTCTCATGTAGCACCCATCTGTCTCAGCTGCACGAGGTGATGACGGAGTATTGTGACGCTATGACTCCACCCTCTTGTGACATCACGCCCTGCCCCTCAATGCAAGTCTATGGGAGGGGGCGGAGTCGTGACATCATGATACTCCGGCCCCAGGGTCGTGAGTCTACAGACATGGAGCGATCATCGCTTCGTGCAACTGAGACAGGTGGGTGCTGCATGAGATAGGTGATAAAATGTTGTTGGGCTGGAGTACCCCTTTAAGTGCCAACTTAGGGGGAGATTTATCAAAATCTGTGCAAATTTAAAGTTGACAAGTTGCCCATAGCATCCAATCAGATTGCTTCTTTCATTTTGCAGAGGCCTGGGCAACTGGGCAACTTTTCCTCTGGACAGGTTTTGATAAATCTCATAATCTTCAAACGCACTCGAATAATAAAAGGTTTTGGGGCTCATTGATAAATATGGCAGATTTAATTAAAATAATAGCTATTGATCAATTAGGCAAAATCATTACTGATTACTAATAGACGGGATGATCAGTAGGGCTCCAGAAAAATGATAAACTAATAAATCAAACACTTGCAAATAACTAAAGGGTACCTGTTGTTAGCAATAACTTTTTATATACTGTAGATAATAACATTATATGTATATTTGTAATATACATTGGTTAAAAAATGTGTATATTTTTGGGTGAAAAAATGTTGTCCCTGCAGTTATTGCCTGCGTGACTCTGTGAGGAGAAGAAATACAGGGAGTGAGGGCGAGAGAAGCAGGGCTCTGTGCAGGCTCCTGGCTTTTCAATCAGCCTGCTTTGTGAGCCGGGAGCATGTTACAGAGCCTCAGTGCACAGAGCCCTGCTCTGTATTTGGACTCCTCACAGAGAAACACAAGCAATAGCTGCAGGGACATTATACACATTTTTTAACCAAGGTATATTACAAATATATATATATATATATATATATATATATATATATATATATATATATATATATATATATATAATGTTATTTTCTACATTATATGTAGGTTTGAGCTAATGACAGGTACACTTAACCAAAAATGAAACCAGGGCAAAGGAGAGCAATCAAACAGATATTTTGATCAACATTGTTAAAAGCCAAGCAGTAGATATTGATAAACTGCTAAACCATTTCCAAATATCTCTACATACACTCAGTGAATCAAATGTCCCTATGCCTAGACAAAGCAATCGCACTTAGAAGGGCAATCCCATACCTTTCCCTTCCTGAATTCCCAACCCCCTGACACTATGACTGGGACACAGATTTTTTTTTATTTATATATTTGATTATAATAAGAGACTAAAATGGTCAAAGGAGAAGAGGAGATTAAGGAAGGATTTACTGGGAGTTTTCAGTATATTTTATGTTTAGTTTTCTTAAATTACAAGATCATCTATTCTTATAATGCAATGTGAAGATATTTCAGTATCGGTCTGTTTTCTCGAATGTGGATGAATTAGGACATGGAATGCAAATTTGGTCAAGACAGAGTTCTCCTACCATTTACCCTAAAGCTACTGTAAACATAACCTACCTGTCATTAGTATGACATAGATATTATATTACTATTATGTTTTTGTGTCCACTATATTGCAGAGCCCTTTCCTGGAGGACAACATGTAGCTTCCGTCTATCTTGCCCAGCATTGGGAGAGCATTATATAAATCTTCCTGGGAGTTTTCATATATATCTTAGCAGACAGCCTGTATACTCATCACTGATGAAGCACAGTGATGACAAAAATACGGTCAAGTCCCCAAACCCTAGCCAGGCTTGTGCAGATTTCCTCTTTGCATTTTGTTACTGCATTATTGCCCACATTGTTAGAATGGGTTATACGGTATATAGATGACCTGATCTGTATACCCGCACCTACATGCTATATTGGTTTTGGTTGGGTTTGCAATCACACATGGTATCATAGATCTGTGGTTTCGGAGCTTCTGTGTGTGTTTTTTTTTATATACAGCCTGCACACATGCTCTATTTCTTTTGTATTTTTTCTCGAATGTGGCTATGAGAATATAGATTTCTGCCGCTGTACATTATCATTTTATTAAATACTCCCTTTATATCACAGTATTTAGGAGTTGGTCTTCTGCATTTTGTTGAAGACCTTGTGGGTCAATATTCAATCCTTTGCTGCGGCTTTTTTTTTTACTTTTTGTTTACCTTACTTTAGTGAAAGCTTTGTGTTTAAAACTTAAGCTTAAGCTAAAGCCTTGACACTTTCTTAAAAATAGAAGTGTTTCTAAGAGAGAAAAATATCCTATTGAAGCTGTTGGAGAGAGCAAGCATTACAGTAAAACTGTGGTAATCTGCCACTTAATGGTGCAGAAATCCTTCTGGCCCATTATCCTGATGAAATAGTTCCAAAGTCATTTTGTTTAGTATTTTAATGGCTTTGAGTCTTCAGGGTGGAAGGTCATTATTACATGTTTAAGAATCGGTCAGGATTTAGGTGTGGATTCTGCGCCTACATCCTGAAAGAATATGCCAACATTGTGAGCAAATACAAGTGCAGATGATTTTAGTTATTTTTCAAAAAGTTCCAGACTTTAAAATTCACACATAGTGCAGGGTAAAAGAAGATAGCGGTACTCACTACTTCAATGCAGGACTTCTTCATTGTGGAGGGGATCATATGGGACACAAGACAAGCTGGAGCTATCCACAGGTAGAGCGACACAGTGTTTCACCGGCGGCTTCTTCTGGCTCTCAAAGCCGGAAGAAGCCACCGGTGAAACACTGCGTCGCTCTACCTGTGGATAGCTCCAGCTTGTCTTGTGTCCCATATGATCCCCTCCACAATAAAGAAGTTCTGCATTGAAGTAGTGAGTGTCACTATCTTCTTCTACCTTGCACTATGTTTGGACTTTTCTTTTCTGCGTAGCGCCACTTACTGGGACGGACTTTAGAAGGATTTCCTGTGCCTGTGTGATGCTCAGTGGTCGTCAGGGACTGTCTGCCGTGATTTTGGTGGTGCTCATCTTACATTCTACATTACTGTTTAAAATTCATAACATCTGCATATATTTTACAGGGAAAAGCTGCAAAATAGCCCCATTGACTAAAAAAATGGGGCTAAACCAGTACTGCTAGTACATCAGGGCAGAAATCCAAGTTTCAATGTGATTCTTTGAAGAATTCATGGCAGATTTTTCTTGCCATATCAGACACTTGTATACATAGCCTTATAAGGCCGGGTTCACACTACAGAATTTCGGGTCATTAATTCCGCTGCATGAAAGTAAAATGCAGGGGAATGGGTTTTTCATTAACCCGTTTACACTGTTGAATTTTCTGGGTGGAATTTCCTGCAGAAAATTCCGATCAAAAAATTCAGCCAGAACATTGAACCTGCTCATTGTCCTGACAGAATCCATGTCACAGGCATTGCCGTCTATGCAATGTCCTAGCAGTGCTGGCCACACTCAGAATCTCCAGCTGGGAATTTTCCGGCCAAGGATTCTGTAGTGTAAACCTGGCTTAAGAGTCAGATATTGTCAAAAACTAAAGTAAAACAGATCTGTCAGCAGAAGAGCATGGGTGTAAATAAGCACAAATCTAGATAGAGTTAGTTATCTTTTTTTATCTTCAAAATCCTTTCCAGCACCAAGATATAAGCCTTTTTGTTATTATGTAAATGAGGCTTAAAAGCCCAGGGGGCATTCCCCAGCATAGCAAGAGCCCAGGTAAGTCCAGCCCATCTCCTCTTCATCATTGTTCACTGGCCAGGGCCTGACTGGGGATGAAAACCAGCCCTGGAAATAATTGCATACCAGCCCCACAGCATTGCGTCAGCCACACCCAGACTTATTCCTTTTATAGTACACTATATATCTATCAAGGAAGTAAATTGCTACGGTATTTCATTATATTGGAGCCATTTTCCTTTATATATATATATATATATATATATATATATGTCTCAATTTTCCATGTATTATAATAATGTATACATCTAAATTAGTCATACATTTACCAAATAACAGTATAAGGAGGAAAGTAAATATTACCATCACACTGTTACTGACCAAATCCTGTATACTGAGACCGAAATTAACAGTAATAACATCACACATGGTGGAAATATTATCAAATCCTTTACACTGAGACCAATAGTATAAATAATACCAGTATATAAGGAAGAATATTATCCCCATCATACTGTTACTGATCAAAATCTGTATACTAAGACCACTTTTACCAATAATACCAGTATACAAGGAGGAATATTATCACCATACATGTACACTTACCAAATCCTGTACACTGAGACCAATATTTCCCATAATAACAGTATAAAAGGAGAACATATTTCCCCCATACAGTGACCATATAGTGATAGATATAGACTCAGATCATGCAGAAGTACATCCAGCTACATCCAGTAATGTCTTCTCTGATTGGAGTCGTTCGCTTTCCTTTTTTTCTTCATCTGACCCAGGTCATTATGACCATTTCTTCCAGCCACAACTCGTCTCCACAGAACCCACCAGACAAACTCCGGACTTTCCTAGCACCTATAGTGCTCTATAAGTAATAATATCCCTCTTAATGTCCTACACAGTAGAGTGAGAAGATATGTGGGTTGGGGTTGAGTAGGCAGCTCCCCCCCACACTCATTAGGTAGATAGTTTAGTAGGTAGACAGGTCCCTTTACATAGTTTTCCTATTACAGAGGTTCCCCAAAATAGGTAGGTCTCAGTGTAGATAGCTTCCCCCTTTAGGTAGTCACTCTCTGTAGGCAGCAGCAGTCCCCTATAAGTAGGGGTTACTCCCTGTAGTAGTAAAAACAGAAGCCCCTTTAGGTAGTAACAGCAGCAATCCCTGTAGGTAGTAGTAATAGAAGAAGCCCCCTTTAGTTAATTAGATAATAGCAGCAGCCCCCCTCCCCTTAGGTAGGTAGACAAGCAAGCAGTCTTCCCCCTTAACACCCACCCCCCTCTTCTCCCTCCTTATATATTAGTTAATAAGGTTTCATGTAAAAATGAAACAAAAAAAAACTCACCTTACCACCGCGCCCACGCTGGCAGCCCATTGATATGACGTCATCACGCTGCCGATGATGTGACGGATGTTACATGCGGTCTCCCTGCAGGCACTGGAGTAACTGGTGGGGCTGGGAGCTCTTAGCTCCGCCTCTCTGTGGCTGCTGCATACAAGGTCCTGATACTAGTCAGGACCTTGTGTGCTAGTATGAGTAAGCGGCCGGGCAAGGCACAGTCCGGCTCCTGCTGGCCCACTGGTCAGTCGGCCTACTGGGAGTTTTCCCAGTATTCCGGTAGGTCAATTCAGCCCTGCCATTAGCCCTCTTGAATCTGCCTACCCCATTTGAATAACAGCTACTATATAAAGAGAACATGGGTTTGGACTTACCTGGGCTCTTGCATTGCTGAGGAACGTACCCTGGGCATCAAACGTTTCCTGAAATTCTGATGGCTATCCCTATCCATTGTAAATTATACAGGTTACAGGTTTACCTAATCTGGTACAAGCCAGAATCTCTACCACAAGGTAACTCTCCCTTCTGGTGTAGATTCAGGCTTGGCATACAATCTCAAATTATGTTTTAAAGGGTAACTCCGCTACCCAGCATCCGGAACATTAAATTCCTGACGCTGTGTGCGGGCTTCCGTGTTCACGCCCGCCCCCTCATGACGTCACGCCCCATCCTGTGATGTCACATCCCGCCCCCTCAATGCAAGTCTATGGGAGGGGGCGTGATGACCGTCACGCCCCCTTCCCATAGACCTTCATTGAGGGGGCAGGCCGTGACGTCACGAAGGGGCGGGCGTGCACACGGAAGCCCGCACACAGTGTTAGGAACTCAATGTACCAGGGGAGTGGAGGGGAGTGGAATAACCCTCTAAGGGTCTTTATGGGTCAAACATTGATTTGAAGGAAAGCTGCCTCTACTAGGTGACACAGTAGAGCATGTTCCTTTCCTTCTGGCATACAGAGCCAACTTGAGATGGAGAGATAAACCATCACTAATATGCTGACAGTCTGATGCAGTTTATTCTCTGCTTGTCATCTTCAAAAAATGATTTCCGATTGCATCAGGATTCCCTGCGCATCTACAATAAAGCTAGCGCAGCACAGAGACACCTTCTGGGCACTGTTACTGAGAATGACGTAGTTAAAGGTTTTTTTTCAAGATGTAAATTCATCACTGACCCTCAGGACAGATGATAACTACCTATTCAGTTGGGGTATAACTGCTGGGAGACCCACTTATCTTGATAATGGTGATCCCTTGACCCCCAACTGAATGGTGTGGAAAATGTGCTTGCCTATATTTGGAGTCCCATAGTGAATAGAGTGGTGGACGAGCACGAGTGCTACTGCTCCTTTGACTTGAACAAAGGACCTCCTGTTTATGTTTCTCTGTGTTCCATTTTTTGTTTCTGTTTCCCTAGTGATGTTTGATGTACAGAATGCAATAGATTTATGCCATGGTGATAGTATAGGAACAGAAACTACCGTGTTTCTCCAAAAATAAGACAATTGTCTTATATTATTTTTTGCTCCCAAAGATGCGCTAGGTCTTATTTTCAGGGGATGTTTTATTTTGAAGGGGGGGAGCCTTATTTTCAGGGGAGGCCTTATATTTTGCCCGCAGGCAAAAAGTAAAGTATCCCATATTTTTGGGGGATGTTCTACTTTCTGGGAAAGACGGAATGTCCACATTAAGACTAACTGATGGTAGCTGTAACTAACAGTTATGATCCGGATTGTAAGCTGTTTAACGCTAGTGGAAAAAATATGTTTTTAAATCAACTGGTGCCAGAAAGTTAAACAGATTTGCAAATTACTTCTGTTTAAAAATCGTAATCCTTCCAGGACTTATCAGCTGCTGTATATTACATAGAAAGTTGGATTTTTTTCTGGAGTTCTTATAAGTCTGACCAAAGTGCTCTTTGCTGACACATTTGTCCATATCAGGAATTGTCCAGAGCAGGATAGGATTGCTATGGGGATTTGCTCCTACTCTGGACAGTTCCTGACATGGACCGAGGTGTCAGCAGAGAGCACTTTGGTCAGACAGAAAATAATTACAGAAAGAAATACAACTTCCTGTGGGGCATACAACAGATGATAAGTACTGGAAGGATTAAGATTTTTAAATAGAAGTCATTTACAAATCTGTTTATATTTCTGGCACCAGTTTATAAAAAAAAAAAATGTGTATTGTTACTGTGTCATATATATGTGCATGTATAGCCCTGCACCTGGTTTTGTGATATGCAATGTTATTGTTTAGGGGACCTGTGTCATTTGTTATAAAAAGGGGAGAAAAGGGAGAGCGCTTCTTGGTGTGATAAAAGAGAGATAATCAGCTTAAGTGAAATAAGACAACAGCTGGCCAGATGTGGTTGTGTAACGTCATACACAATGGTAAGCGCATCAAGAGGTAGTGTATCCACAGCCCTCCGGCTAGGCAAGGTATTCAATCGGTCGGGCTTCAAGGAGAACGCCGGCTTCACACGGTGCAGGATACAAAAGGAATGGAGATCAGATAAAATAAAGGTAATTTATTTCCCAAGTTGCAACGCGTTTCACTGCGGGAAAGCAGCTTCATCAGGCAGGGCTGATGATGATGCTTTCCCGCAGCGAAACGCATTGCATCTTGGGAAATAAATGACCTCGATTTTATCTGATCTCCATTCCTTTTATATCCTGCACCGTGTGAAGCCGGCGTTCTCCTTGAAGACAGACCGATTGAATAATTTGTTGTAAAAGGGGAAAAGGTGCTATTGGAGAGGGTTTGGGGGTTTCTCTAATCCCCTTTTCCTTTGTTTTAATTTTCTTTATTTTCTTTATGCCTTTTATACTGATTTCTGTAGGTGTTTTTCATTATTAATAAATATTATTGTATTTGTTACTTATACATACAGGTGTGCACCTTAATGTAGTTATCTCTTGTTTCTTTTGGGTTGTATTTAACCTTTAATATTCCACTGTCAATAGTGACCATATATCTAAGAAATGGGCTTCCCCACTAGAGCAGGCTGTAATAGTAGCTGATCTGCGTACATGAGTGCGAGGCGGATACAAGTCACAGAGTATGTCTAGAGAACTCTCCCACAGGAGTCAATGAGTTTTCATCAGCACACAGGTTTCTATGGTCCATGTGGTTGCTGTTACACATATCTCTGCAGCTATTTACAACATCTATAGCAATATAGAAATAATCATGAATAAAAATACATGTTTCAGTGGGGTAGCCAATGGTGGTGTAGGGAAATACCTTATCACTTTGTGATGCCAGGGCACTGTTAGCCTATACACAGTACAAGGTTGGAGACAGCTTCTCCTGGGCCAGACACAGGAGTAAAGGAACACACCGACATCAGGTTACGGATAACTGTCTTTACTGAGCAGGGTGCCGATGGTATTACACAGACAGTATGGTGCAGAGTGAGAGGATACAGCTTAACCCCTTGGGAGCCCTGTTGCCTTGCTTGTACTTGTGGTGCTTTCACCCAATAAACTGATACTGACTTGAAAGACTTGAAAGATTGATCCTAGTAGCTAGGGTTCTGTCAAGGTCTTGTAGATTTCTCCACCAGGGCATGAACATGATCACCATGCGTGTGATCCTTGCAGAATGACCGGATAAAGTAGATTTGATCTGGGCCTTCCCTTAGAGAACACAACACACCTTATACCTTTACCATACTTGCTCAGAGTCAACTGTGAGCTCAACTGGGGCAACTCCTTACCCCCATAAACTATATGGGGAAGAATTTAGGGATTCCTGTTGGCAGGCAGGGTCACATGGGGTACACTGCTCCTCTGCTTAAAGACAAAGTAAAAAATAAATAATAAGTGCTAAATATAATTAATATAACCAAAAGTCTTTCAGTGGGCTCAATGCCAATGCTGCTGGGCTGCCCGAAGCAGTCTGAAGCAACAGGACAGCCTCTGGTGCTGGGACACTACATCAGTATCTTGTCTGAATTAGTATGAAAATATATGCGATACATCCCCTTTAATTTGTAACAACTGCAATGTATGTCTATGAGTACATCCTGTATTTAATATTTAGATCTGACCCTGCACAGTACCAACATTTCCTCCGTTCAGTTTGTAGAAAGCTATTTGCTGATAATGCAATTCTTCATGCCTTCGGCTGCCATCAATTCACATTCAAGGGCATCTCACTAGAGAAATTTACTAAATTGAGAAACCTAAGCAATCACATTGATATTAATTGGACTGCAAAATGTAAATTTACTTACTGGAAAGAAACTCTTACGCACCATATGCAGCTGTGGTTTGTGTTTGGTTTATACCTTGTATTGTGAACTTAACCTGGAGTTGCCATTGTTTCAAGCTGCATTTAGGTTCTGGCAATTATTGGTAATATGCAGGTGCTACTCATGTCGTACCCACAAAGAGCAGGAGCCTAATATTTCAGGTTAGCTATGGGTTTTATTCACTCAGGTAGAACATATGGCAATCTCACGTGTAGCAGGGTGGTCTGGCTAACCCCTTGTGAGCCTGTGCAATTTTAGCCAATAGGAGGTCTTGGACAGAATGCAGAGTTCTTGTACCACCGTACATGTGGTGAGATTTCTGGGGATGTACCCGTGATATTATGTGCAGCAATGATACTCCAGACATAACTGTTACATGAAACCCAAAATGCAGCTTTTCTGAAGTCTACTGTGCAGAATCCAGATAATGTAAGCAATCTATAGCAGTGGTTCTCAACCTTTTTTGCCTGAGTACCCCTTGACAGCCCATTCCCAATAAATTGTACCCCCATATTAGATACATTTTGTAATGATTATAGTATAATTCATATGGTTTACTTTCCTCTATAACAGGCCCCCTGTTCCTCTCCCTATCTCCCCAGTCCCCCGATTTACAGGTGACGTCTTCTCTAACCAGAGTTGTTTTATTTTAGGCTCCTTTCTGCAGTACAATCCCCATGTTTATTCTCACACACAGTAATAGTACCCGTTTTGCTTCCCCATAAAGTTGTTAGGCCCCCTCTGTGCCCCACAATATAGCTTTAGGCACCCAAACTTCCCCCATATATAGTTGTAGGCCACCATACTGTCCCGCTTTGGTGTTCCACTGCTCCTCTGGTCTGGGGACCAATTGTTATGGCTCATAGCAGTAGGTCCCTGGTCTGCAGGGGCAGTGGAGCAACAAAGCTGATGGTAGTTACTGCCCACAGCAGCCTGCGCTTCCACTTTGCTGTCCTCCTGCTTCGCTCCTAGGTGCAGTGACGACAGCCTATCATTTCTTTCAAAGTGGTCCAGACCAGTAACCAGTGGCTGTGGCTGCCATTACTGATTTTTTTTCAAGTACCCCCTGGAGAACTGCTAAGAACCCCTTGGGGTACTTGTACCCCAGGTTTAGAACCACTGCTCTATAGCACCGAGTGACAAGTTACAAGACTTCAGACTGATTTGCATCACATTTCTCTTTAGCAGTCTGTAAATATGCTTCTCACACTTAAATGAACCCCTTAACCATATAGTTATTTTGGTTGTATGTTTCCATTTTTTCCTCCTCAAATATCAACAACTATTTTAATTTAGCATCTACAGACCCAAATGAAGGCTTGAGGTTTGCAGGACAAATTGAACTTTGTGAAGACATTATTCATTTTACCACAAAAGGTATGGTGAAGCTATTTGTGGGGCAAAAAAAAAAAAAAAAGGTATTATGTCTTATTTTAATTTTTATGGGACTTTTTGATCGTCTTTTATAAATATTTTTCTGGTGTATGAAGCGACCCTTCATCCATCATGTCATCTGATCGGGAACCCCACGATTGCATTGCTTTAGTAAAGGACTGGCACCAGTATTTTACTGGCTTAAAGGGGTACTCCGCAGCAAACATCTGATCCCCTATCCAAAAGGGACCCCCTGCAATCTCAGTGTCAGCAGCGGCGTCGCCAGGAACGCGGTAGCTGGCAGCTTCCGCATTCTTGATGTCACGCCAACCCCCCCTCCATTCACTTTTATGGGAGGAGGCGAGACGGCTATCACGCCTCCTCCCATAGAAGTGAATCGAGGAAGCGTGGCGGTCGCATCAGGCACGGAACGGAGTTTGCTCCGTGCGCCGAATGATGGGGTGCCGTGCCAGAGATTGATGGGGTCTCCAGCCACGGGACCCCCGCAATCTAACATCTTATCCCCTATCATTTAGATAGGGAATAAGATGTTTGTGGCGGAGGACCCCTTTAAGGTCCCAGGATCTAAAGGGTTAATAGCCTTGCGATTGCTGCTGCAGGCTATTGGCTTTGGCCAGTGGTTTTGATAGATAGATATGAGGTAGATAGATGGAAAGATAGATATGATGTAGATAGATAGATAGATACACAAATGGTTGCAGGCATCTTCCCAGTACTGAGCACAGAAGAGAAGGTGCAGCATGTGAGGACTGGCAGCGGAATCTTCTGTGTAGGGAGGTGCAGCACCTAAACAATCCCCCCCCCCCACAGTCATGTCCTGCTCCCAGCAAAACAATCTGATAGGAAGTCATTAGATGGAGCCATCACAGCTGTCTGGTAAGAGCTGCTGACATCTCCTTGTTCCCTGTTTGTATGAGAAAGCAGGAGTGAGGATAGCTGCTTTGGCACCCCCGGGTTAATGAGCATTTTCTGGTGGGTTAAGCATCCTTCTGGCCCCCCACTCTGTGCACACCCTATGCTGTGGCCCTGTGGCCCTTTCCCCCCTATACACAGTATATACAGCCTGAGCTGTCACATCTCCTCAGAAAGAACAGGCTGCTCTTCTCACCTCAGATTTCGGGGCTTGGGTATAGCCACTCAGCCTTGCTCAGAAACATGAGGGCTGTCTCCCTGTCCCCCTGCAGCTGTGCTCCCTTTCCAATCTGCAGGCAGTGGTCAGTGTCATGCTAAATATACGCCAAGGTCCTGGGGGTCATCTCCTCCTTCAGCACTGGCAAGTCAGTTACTTGCTGGCAGTCTGGCTGCACCCCCCTCCCCCCTGCAGCCTGTCAATCCATTTAAAGCCCTCAAGTGTGGTGCCCTCTACCACTTTAAAAGCAGTAGTTGCTGGCCAGAAGCCATAGCTCTTAAAGTAGCCACTGCATGTCAGTGCACAGAAGGGAACGATAGGCCTGCAGCGGGAGAAGTTCTGTCCTAAATAAAGTGCCACCTTGGCAAGTCAGAATCCCACTCCAAAGCCGGTTCCCCCTGGAAGGGGTTGATTTTATTAGTAAAACAGTCCAATTAGGTTAAACTCATCTGCAGGCAGCCTGCACAGGTTGGTTTACTTTGGTACAAATACTTCAAAGACTTCACACACGGTTTGCAGCATGATACCCTATCAAAGAGCATACACTAAAGTAATTTGCAATGTGACAGCCATGCAACAGACTTACTCCAGCTGGAAGCCCACTAAGAATTTACAGTAAGCAGAAGGATCCTTGCTCAGCTTTCCTTGCAAGTTTTCCACTTTTGAATAAACTGTTCTCCTTTCTGAAGCAGAAAACAGGATACTTGAAGATCATTTGTCTCTCTCTCAGCACAAATTGGAGACAGTCTTGGGAAAAACCTTCCTGAATGCTCTATAGTATCTAGATCACTGTGATCTGACCTAGATCTGCCTCTGGGTAAATTCCAGCAATTGGACGTAATTTTTTTTTGTTGTTGCATGCTTTTGCTTGAAACCAGTTTCTGACTAGGCCTAAGCTTTTTCACAGGTGACCTAGCAGAGAGCAGAGAGGCTGGTCTGCAGTATAGCCTGTGCTTGATCACACTGAACTGGTTTCAGCCCTTTGGTCTATGTAATGGCAGACATATAATGCAGAGAAATTGTAAGTTACACACATGTAACTCAGTTACCCCCATTCCAATTCAGTAGGAAAACATGTCTTCATTCCCACACAGTTTAATTTCAGGTCTATACCTGTTATGTAAAAGTTAGTGCAAGGGACTTCTTTTGGGCTGTTTATGCCACAGAATTCAGCTGTATTTTGGCAATAATTTGGTGCATATATATGGATGTATATGTCCCAAAATGTCATAAAAAGAATGTTGGCTATTGTTTTGCTTTATCCATAATGCAATAAAAGGATGTAAATTGTTCCAAAAGGCAGATTTTTTTTTGCAATTTTCAGACATTTTGTGCATTGATAAATTATGCCAATGTGCACATGGACTTAGGGAAACTCTAAGAGAACTTAATCAAAGAGGAATAAGAAGCTAAACCAAAAATAAGCAATGGAGCAATCTTAGGACATAAAGAGGTTTAAAGGGGTAATTTGCCCCTAGACATCTTATCCCCTATCCAAAGTACAGGGATAATATATCTGATCACGGGATGTCACGCCCCCTCCCATAGACATGAATGGAGGGGGCGTGGTGTGACGTCACGAACACAGCAGAACACTGTGGAGCCGGCCTGGAGATTGCAGGGGGTCCCAGCGGCCGTAACCCCCCACGATCAGTCATCTTGTCTAAGGTCAGAGTACACCTTTTAGTTTCCCCTGGGTCTGATGGGAAGCAAGAATACCAGGCTTCTACATCTTTAGTCCCCCCCCCCCATCCCCAAGGGAGTGATTAAAGGGGTTATCCAGGAAAAAAAACTTGTTTATATATATATATATATATATCTCAACTGGCTCCAGTAAATTAAACAGATTTGTAAATTACTTCCATTAAAAAATCTTAATCCCTTTAGTACTTATGAGCTGCTGAAGTTGAGTTGTTCTTTTCTGTCTAAGTTCTCTCTGATGACACTTGTCTCGGGAACTGTCCAGAGTAGAAGCAAATCCCCATAGCAAACCTCTTCTACTCTGTGCAGTTTCCGAGACAAGCAGAGATGTCAGCAGAGAACACTGTTGCCAGAGAGAAAAGAACAACTCAACTTCAGCAGCTGATAATTATTGGAAGATTTTTTAATAGAAGTAATTTACAAATATGGTTAACTTTCTGGAGCCAGTTGAAATCTAAAAAAAAAAGTTTCTTCCTGGAATACCCCTTTAAGAATAGAACTGCTGATTTGTTAAAGTGCATTCACACCCCATTTTTGCAATACAGAAGCCAGATCCAGCTGGAGAATTAATAATCCAACTACTGCTGTATCTCCGCCGGATCCATGGCAGACAACGGTTTTCAGTCCAGCAGCAAAACCGGATACAGTCCAAAAATTAGCCGACCAGAGTCACTACCTAGCTACATCCGGCTCATTCAAATGAATAGGGTGCGGCATGGTTTTTTAATTCCCCCACTGGATTCTACTGCTGTATTGCAAAAACCTGGTTTGAATGCCCCCATGATGTTGTAGAACTGGAAAGAGATCAAAAATAAGGTTAGGTTCATGATGTGTTTAGTGCACCATCACAGAAATCTATCATCATCTTGCCAAGAACTGCTTGCTGGTGTATACTCTAGCGGAGAACATGTAATTCATTTCAATGGCCCAAACTGAGTCATTAGGTCTGTATATGCTATTTTAAGCTGACTCAAACGTGTGGTTTGGTGCATCGTCCAGTCTTCTCAAAATAGTGTATACAGCTTGAAGGGAGTCACTAGGTGACTCCATTAGGCTATTGAAATGAAAGGTGTCTTTTGCTCCCCAGCACAGAATAAGTAAGGTTGCCACCAGCAAAAAAATACTGGCTATGCTAATGTTCATAATTAATTATATATGCGTGACATCACAGGATACACGTGTGGGGGAAATTTTGTCCCATTCTGACCCCTATAACTTTTTTATTTCTCCTTATATGGACCTGTATGAGGGCTCATTTTTATTGCCCCCCAATCTGTAGTTTCTAACATTACCATTTTTGTTTTGATGTGACTTTTTGATCGCTTTTTTTTTTAAATTAAATTCGGGAGTTGCAGTTAGTTACTAACTACAACTTCCAGCATGCCCTGATACAGCCTGTGGCTCAGCAGCTGCCTCAAATGAAAACTACAACTCCCAGCATGTTGGACTATAAGGTCAGTGTTTCCTCCAGCTGTTGTGAAACTACAACTCCCAGCTGGGAGTTGTAGTTTTGCAACAGCTGGAGGTGCTCTGGTTGGGAAACACTGGTATAAGTTATGGTGCAACATTCCGGGAATTGGAGGATTAGTTGTATAAATACAGGCCATTGCATTGCTGGTATTTTTAATATAAAAATACTGGCAGGGTGGCCAAAATAATGGCCAGGTGGCAAACCTAAGTAGAAGTGAGATCTCCTTCTCAGTGGGATGCCAATGTATACCTGTGATGGAAACACAAAATAAACCTAGTCTTATATGGCCACATTTTAAGGAAAGTAAACATTTACATAATAGGTAGATTTTATTGAACACTGTATTAAAAACATCCAACCCAAAGCTGCGTAAACAACATGACAACATAATTAGTCTTGTTAAAAACTAAACTCCCGTAATACATGACATAAATTATAACTATTTTGTTTCATATAAAATTCAGCATTTTAGATGTAATGGTCCGTAGCTATTTCAGCTATGAACGCTCAAATAATTACTGTGGGAAAAGCAAAAAGATACAACCTAGTTGATATAGATGCAGCAGTTTGTATTAGATACCAAAAACTAAACAATTGAAAACATAATTTAAAAAAAAAATATTTGAAGCTAAGCCAATAGATTGTTCCCAAACATATACAGTACATGCTTTCATACACTGCTCAAAAAATAAAGGGAACACTAAGATAACACATCCTAGATCTGAATGAATGAACTAATACATTACATAGTTGAATGTGCTGACAACAAAATCACACAAAAATTATCAATGGAAATCAAATTTATCAACCCATGGAGGTCTGGATATGGAGTCACACTCAAAATCAAAGTGAAAAACCACACTACAGGCTGATCCAACTTTGACAAGTCACAATGAGGCTCAGTAGTGTGTGTGGCCTCCACGTGCCCATATGACCTCCCTACAATGCCTGGGCATGCTCCCGATGAGGTGGCGGATGGTCTCCTGAGGGATGTCCTCCCAGACCTGGACTAAAGCATCCGCCAACTCCCGGACAGTCTGTGGTGCAATGTGGCGTTGGTGGATGGAGAGAGACATGATGTCCTAGATGTGCTCAATCGGATTCAGGTCTGGGGAACAGGCGGGCCAGTCCTTAGCCTTCCTCTTTCAGGAACTGCAGACACACTCCAGCCACATGAGGTCTAGCATTGTCTTACATTAGGAGGACCCCAGGGCCAACCACACCAGCATATGGTCTCACAAGGGGTCTGAGGATCTCATCTTGGTACCTAATGGCAGTCAGGCTACCTCTGGCAAGCACATGGAGGGCTGTGCAGACCCCCAAAGAAATGCCACCCACACCATTACTGACACACCACCAAACTGGTCATGCTAGAGGATGTTGCAGGCAGCAGAACATTCTCCACTACGTCTTCAGACTCTGTCACGTCCGTCACATGTGCTCAGTGTGAACCTGTTTTCATCTGTGAAGAGCACAGGGCTCCAATGGCAAATTTGCCAATGTTGGTGTTCTCTGGCAAATGCCAAACGTCCTGCACGGTGTTGGGCTGTAAGCACAACCCCCACCTGTGGACATCGGGCCCTCATACCACCTTCATGGAGTCTTTTTCTGACAGCTTGAGTGGACAAATGAACATGGAGGTCATTTGACAGGGCTCTTGCTCCTCCTGCTCATCCTTGCACAAAAGTAGAGGTACGGTAGCGGTACAGGTAGCGGTCCTGCAGCTGGGTTTTTGCCCTCCTACAGCCTCCTCCACATCTCCTGATGTGCTGTTCTGTCTCCTGGTAGCACCTCCATACTCTGGAGACTACGCTGACAGACACAGCAAACCTTTTTGCCACAGCTGGCATTGATATGCCATCCTGGATGAGCTGCACTACTTGAGCCACTTGTGTGGGTGGTAGACTCCGTCTCATGCTTCCACTAGACTGAAAGCACCAACAGCATTCAAAAGTGACCAAAACATCAGCCAGGAAGCATAGGAACTGAGAAGTGGTATGTGGTCCCCACCTGCAGAACCACTCCTTTATTGGGCTGTCTTGCTAATTGCCTATACTTTCCACCTGTTGTCTGTTCCATTTGCAAAACAGCATGTGAAATTGATTGTCAATCAGTGTTCTTCCTGAGTGGACAGTGAGATTTCACAGAAGTGTCATTGACTTGGAGTTACATTGTGTTGTTTAAGTGTTCCCTTTATATATATATATTTATATTGTAGAACAGAACTCTTCAAATGGCTTGCCAGGAAGTAAACAGACCAAAGAGACAGGTGTCACAGTTCAGTGATCTTGGGTTTGTTTAATAATTCACATACAGCAAAAAGTTTCACTGGCAGCAGATGGTATAACAGAAACTTAAAGGGGTACTCTGGTGAAATAGCAACAATTTGTTTCAATGAGAGTGCCCATTTAATCCTTCCAGTACGTACATATCAGCTGCTGTATACTACAGAGGTTGCGAAGTTCTTTTCAGTCTGACCACAGTGCTCTCTGCTGACACCACTGTCTGTGTAAGGAACTGTCCAGAGTAGGAGCAAATCCCCATAACATAGAATGTTTCAGCAGATAAGAACCTGAATCCTATAATCTGAATCCTATCAATAATCCCTGGCCCTATTTTATATAAAGGATAAAAACAAACCTCTCCTGCTCCAGACAGTTCCTGACATGGACAAAGGTGTCAGCAAAGAGCACTGTGATCAGACAGAAAAGCACAACTCAACTTCCCCTCTAGTATACAGCAGCTGATAAGTAGTGGAAGGATTTAGATTTTTATACAAAAGTAAATTACAAATCTGTTTAACCTTCTGGTACTAGTTGATATGATTTTTTTTTCCCACCAGAGTACCCCTTTAAACATCCATCACATCAGGGTCTTTACATAAACATAAACTTTTGAGCTTCTTACCCAAAACTTGGTGCAGTGAATCAATATACAACATACCACAGACATGCTGCAACTCCTGGCAGTGCTCACTCACACCTGTGAGATCAGGTTAAGAACTGCAACAGACACCAGAACTGGATTATGGGAGTGACTTTATCTTCCGAACCTTCAGTCACTCCCAGACAAACTCCAGTCTTATGTCTACTGAGGCAAGAATATATATATATATATATATATATATATATTCAAGTAATCCAACAGCACTCCGATGTTGTGAAAAACCAAAATAGTTTATTCCCCCGTGTCTGTGCGACGTTTCGACTACCAACTTATAGTCAATTTCAAGCAATAAAATGTCTACAAGTGGGTAGCCAAAACGTCACACAGATACAGATGAATAAACTATTTTGGTTTTCACAACATTGGAGTGCTGATGGATTACTTGAATAGAAGTTTTTTGGGGTCTGTGACCTCGTCCCTTGTCCTGCTTGCACCCGACATCATCTAGCAACTTGTGGTTGTGCTGCTTTTCCCTATCTCTTGTCTTGTAGACATATATATATATATATATATATATATATATTATTATTATTTTCTTCTTTTTATATATATATATATATATATATATATATATATATATATATATATATATATATATATATACAAATACCTCCTGATATGAGCTATTCAGGATTGGATGTAAAACACCCGACATGTATGGCTGTTTAACATAACAGCCTCTTCCTTTCCCATTTATATCAATAAGGACAATGCATACATATTTATCACCAAGTATGGATTCACGGAGTTCATGCCTTCACATTTACCAACTTTGTATATTTGATGGGACTTTGGAAGGTTAGGACCATTTTATTGAGATGGGTCCGACGTTGTGACTGCTCGTAATATATTGTAGATTGTTTGGTATTAGTAAGAGTTTTCCATTTACATACAATAGGTTGTGGACTGATTTGGACCCTCCTTTCATAGGTATTATGTAGTAAGTATAGACACTTTTTCTATTAAATGAGGCTGTTCCTACTTGTCAGTAGTCTGAAGGTGAGGCTGTAGAATCAAGACCATTGTGCATAAAAAGATAGCCATATGACAAAAATAAACTTTGTAAATGGTATTATACAACTTCACAATTTTTCACATATTAAAAGGTATATTGTTAATGTATATATAAGTGAAAAATCTGAACATATACATGCCTTGCTAGGCAGCGGTTCAGCCTATGTCAGTTATATATCTTCTTTGCCATCTGTGTTCAGATCCGTTTTACTGATTTTGGAAACCCCATAAAGGACATGGAGCATATGAAGCCTGGCCAGCTGGAAGACAGAGCGCACCGCAGGTGTCAATGTTACTTTCAAGACCAGGCCAGAAAAGTGTGCCCCAGCTGTCTTTTCTGCTTGAGGTCCTGCACTCATTACCATTGAAGTCTCCTGCCATAGTATACCATATAATGGAATAAATAACACTTAAAGGGACACTAATCAATTTATATAAAAATAGTCTGCAAGACTTTCTGTAAGCCTCTAAAACAATATTGTATGAAAAAGAGAAGGAGCCCTTAAACTTTTGGCTAGGGACTAGAGATGAGCGAACAGTAAATTCGATTCGTCACGAACTTCTCGGCTCGGCAGTTGATGACTTTTCCTGCATAAATTAGTTCAGCTTTCAGGTGCTCCGATGGGCTGGAAAAGGTGGATACAGTCCTAGGAGACTCTTTCCTAGGAATGTATCCACCTTTTCCAGCCCACCGGAGCACCTGAAGGCTGAACTAATTTACGCAGGATAAGTCATGAACTGCCGAGCCAAGAAGTTTGTGACGAATCGAATTTACTGTAGGTTCGCTCATCTCTGTTGCAAGAATTTTTAGAACTTATCCTGTTGCAAGATTTTTTAGAACTTATCCTGGGAGGGGGGGGGGGGGTTACATAGGGTTTTTCATTACAGACAGCAGAGTTGGAGGAAGGTTTACTATATGCTCCATAGTTGTATAGCATTCATAAAATTACAATCTTAAATAACTAGCTAACTAAAGATGTACCATGTAAGCCTATAAAACTCACACAAATTAACATGTTGGAACAGTGTTGCCAAACTAACTTGTGCACGGACAGCCAAAATGTTTTACATTGGAAAAACCATAATGAATAATAAAAAAAAATATAAGAAATCTGAGTATATAGTTTAGAGCACTGATATAAACACATTAGCAGCACATGCCATGAATATTAAAATAATAGCTATTAACCTGAACAAGGTACATAAAACAAAAAAATAAATCATGGCCGCCTTATTTTTACGGACATTGAAAATATTTACTGACAGTCGCAACCCTGCGTTGGATTAGGGTGTAAAATATGCATAAAATTCAACCCATTTCTATAAGTTCATTTGTTGGAGATTTCACAAGTCTGGCAGCAATCGATCACTTTCCATTGGCAAACTTTTATTTATTTATTTTAAGCAGAATTAGATTGGTCTGTCTATAGGTGAATTATAACACCAGGTCTCTGTAATGTAATTACATTCGTAGACCTTATCGTAATTTATGGCTGATGGAAATAGAGCTGACATTAACAAAATAAAATAAACTCAGTATCCGCTCGCTTCTTGTCAGCCCCTTTTTACATTGTTCCTGAATTTATTTTCTGGTAAATTGGGGCTCATTTACATTTTTAATAGAACATAAAGCTGATTTGTTGAGTGGAGTCGTATTCTTCTTATTTCATGAATGATCCATAGGTGTGATGAAGCAATTACCAATCAGACGGCACTCCAGCAACAGGCAACAGGAGAAGATACCTATTCCCTCAAGCTTCACCTTGAGGTCCTTAGGTTAATCGGTGCAATATACTATACTACACTATATATGTATATATAGATATACCAAATCACACAATAAATTATTCAAACCCCCACATTTACAATAAAACAGGACAGATGTGCAAACAGCTTTCCAGGGTTTATCCTTAGCAGAATTTTAAGCAATATTCAATGCAAGAACAGCGTTTCGATGAGCCGGATGCAAGTGACAGTAGCAATAAAATGAAGGTATATCAACTTACCAGATCCATTAATATTTTCCTCGCAGGAGTACCATATCCCAGTGTGAAAGTATCTGAACAGAAACCTGTCATCCCCCGTCTCCCAGCTGTAGTGAACCACATTCGAGTTGCTCTGGTTATGACTCTCATCATCCCCATTGTAGTTGATACAGTTTGTCTTTTTGCCTTTCGCACAGTTTGGCTTAGGCACCCTCTGTGTCCCCTCGCACCAGTACGTTGTAATGAAAGCTGTAGTAGAAAACAAAAGGGCTACTAAGTTCAAACACACAGCAAGCAGGGCTCTGTGTCTTCTCTTTGATTTCCTCATTATTCACCCATGCCCAAATGACATGCAGTTGGAATGCTGATGCAGAAACCCTTTTAGTTCGGTTTCCCGTCTTCCGAACATATATGCAAATCCACTTTCCAACTAAGCTGCGACAAGGATGAAAAGAACATTTAGCCACCAGTATGACACTGTTGTGCAGTTGTAAACGTGCTGCAGATGAGAAGCCAAGTCGTGCACTCCAGCTACCTAAAGATGTCACAGTGTGCTGATAAGATCATATGTGCTCTGCCTCTCAGGAAGCAGGGATGCTGAGTTAAAATCTGTTAACATGAGCACATGATATTTGGAGGTCTGGAAAGCCTCCAATGGGAGACACCTGCAGGCTGATTGGTTTCATTGTCATTGTAGCCTAGTTAGAATATAAATAAAGAATGAAGTCACACAACGCACGGCTTGTTTTTTAAACACTGTATTCTGAATAGACACAATGCATTGATAATAAGGATCAGTCCGGTCGCGGCAGAATGAATGCACTTCCTGTCAAAATAAGGATTGTTTTATAAATAAAATAAAAGATAACAATCTACATATATAAAGAGCAAATTAATTAACACATACAATTATTCATGTTTTTGTTTACTATTCTGTTTATATAATAAATAATAATAATAATAAAAATAATAATTATTATTATTCACTTAATCCCTTAAGGACAAAGCCCATTTTGACCTTAAAGGGGTATTCCAGGATTTTTTTTATTTGACTATGTAAAGTTAGTGTAGTTCATAATATAGTCTCTTTACCTGTGTGTGGCGGTTTTCTCACAATTCTTATGTGATTTTCATCCCAATATTTATTTTTAACAGCATGCAAAATGACTGCTGTCTCAGATTTTTCCCAGCTTGCAATGCGGTCGAGACCTGACTCACTAGTCAGCTGATGACATGGAGCCTGTCTGCTTCAATGGGTGGAGAGAGCAATCTGAAAGTAATGCAACAGCTGTAGACACCCCTGATTGAAAACCACAGATCTGCAGCTCATTTATGTTTCAATGGGTGGGGTAGCTGATGTGTGGGAAGGAGGAAAATTGTATCATGGGATTTGTAGGCAAACAAGAAAACTGAACACAGGAAATACAAGTTCACAGAAAGCTAGTGACAGTGTTATGGTAATCTCACAGCATAGCCATTTAGCCCAAGACAAGCGCAGATCCTTCCTAAGCATGGCCATTACTGTCTGCCAGGTACGTACTAAAATCATCTTATGCTGGATAACACCTTTAAGGACAAGAGCATTTTTTGCAAATCTGACCTGTGTCACTTTATGCATTAATAACTCAGGAATGCTTTTACTGATCATACTGATTGTGAGATAGTTTTTTCGTGACATATTCTACTTTATGTTAGTGGTAATTTTTTCCATACTTGTATAATTTCTTTGTGAAATTTCACAAAGAACTTTCAAACTCTTAAGGAAAATGGATATGCCAAAAAAATAATGTTTTGATTCACATATACAATATGTCTACTTTATCTTTGCATCAGAAAGTTGACATTACTTTTTGAAGACATTAGAAAGCTTTAAAGTTTAGCAGCAAATTTCCAATTTTTTTACGAAATTTCAAAATCTGAATTTTTCAAGGACCAGTTCAGTTTTGAAGAAAATTTGAGGGTCTTTATGGTAGAAATCCCCCATAATGGACCTCTTTATAAAAACTATTATTATATAAGGTACTATATATAAAGTATTCAAAATTACATTCAGAAAAGGTGTTACCCCCTTAGGTATTTTACAGGAATAGCAGCAAAGTGGAGGAGAAAATTCTAAATCTCCCTTTTTTAACCTAACATGTTCTTGTAGCCGCATTATTTTTTTCTTACTTTACAAGGGGTTTAAGGAGAAAAAGCCCCCCCCAAATTTGTAACCCAATTTCTCTCAAGTAAGGAAATACCCCATATGTGGATATAACGTGTTCTGTGGGTGCACTAGAGGCCTCAGAAGGGAAGGAGCGACAATGGACTTTTGGAGAGCGAATTTTGCAGAAATGGTATTTTAGAGGCATGTCACATTTAGGAAGCCACCATGGTGCTAGAACCACAAAAAAATAAATAAAAAAATAAATAAACATGTTTTGGAAAATACATCCCTCAAGGAACATAACAAGGGGTAAAATGAACCTTAACCCCTTCCCACAAATGGACATTTTTGAACGTCCATTTTTTTCTGTGACTTAGCGCAAATGGACGTTCATAAACGTCCTATACATTTTCTATCACCATGTCCATTGCCATGGTGATAGAAACGTCATTACAGCTGTTCTGAACAACGGACCGATGACACTATCTACCAATCAGACTGGTCCCCTGCTGCTGATCGTTGTCATTAGTCAGTCAGTTAGTGACTGACTAATGACAAGGACTTGCGGGGTTCCGGGCTGATCGGGTCTCTGGTTACCCGATCGCCTGGAAAATAGGGATGATTGGAACTGTCAGAGACAGCCCCGATCATCCTGAGGAATAGGAGTGAGGTGGCAGCTGCCATCTCGCTCCTAAACTCCTGCCATTGGTTGTTAGGACTAGTGACAGTGACCAAAGGCAGGAGGGGGGCGGGAGGTTAAAGTTGAAATCCCCGCTCTGCCCGCCCCTGGATGTCGGGGCAAAGAGGGGGGAAGATGGCGGAGGGTGCTGGGACCGACGATCACGGCGGGACCGGCGGCGGGATCTGGACAGGCAATCCGGGACCGGCGGAGGCAGCGGCGGACACAGCAGTAAAGATCAGCGGTAAGTGATCTTCACTGCTGCGTTCCAGGAGTTGCCAAAATACAACTCCCAGCATGCCCAGACAGTCCAGGCATGCTGGGAGTTGTAGTTCTGTAACATCTGGCCCTTCAGATGTTGCAGAACTACAACTCCCAGCATGCCTGGGCAGTCTGGGCATGCTGGGAGTTGTAGTTTTGCAACATCTGGAGGGATACCGTTTGGATACCACTGCACAGTGGTCTCCAAACTGTGGCCCTCCAGATGTAGCAAATTCTCAGCGTTTTGCAACCAGTGTGCCTCCAGCTGTTTCATAACTACAACCACCAGCATGCGCAGACAGCTAAAGGACATGCTGGGAGTGTTAGTAGTATGCCTCCAGCTGTTGCATAACTACAAGTCCCAGCATGCCCTTCAGTTGTCACTGCATGCTGAGAGTTGTAGTTTTTGCAACGGCTGAAGGCACACTGGTTGCGAAGTTTCTTAAATAACTTAGGGTTTCGCAACCAGTGTGCCTCCAGCTGTGGCAAACTACAACTCCCCGCATGCACTGATAGACCGTATATGCTGGGAGTTGCAACAGCTGGAGGCACACTGGTTGCGAAACACTAAGTAACAAACTCTGTGTTTTGCAACAAGTGTGCCTCCAGCTGTTGCATAACTTCATCCCCAGCATGCACGGACAGCCAAAGGGCATGCTGGTAGTGATAGTTTTGCAACAGCTGGAGATTTGCACCCCCCCCCCCATGTGAATGTACAGGGTACACTCACACCGGCAGGGGTCTACAGTGAGTTTCTTGCTACAGGTTTGAGATGCAGCAAATTTTTCGCCGCAGCTCAAAATCCCAGCGGGAAACTCGATGTAGACCCGCGCCATGTGAATGTACCCTAAAAACACTACACTACACTTACACAAAATAAAGGGTAAAACACTACATATACACATACCCCTACACAGTCCCCCCCCCCCAAATAAAAAATTCTTGTTATGACACTGTTTCCAAGAAGGAGCCTCCAGCTGTTGCCAGAAAACTCCCAGTATTGCCGGACAGCGATTGACTTTCCAGGCATGCAACAGCTGGAGGCACCCTGTTTGGGAAACACGGCCATAGGGTATTTTTGGTATCGGAGGCAAGTGTAGTTCTTGCATCCGGGTCCATCCCTATGCAAATCCCTTATTTAGGCCTCAAATGCGCATGGCACTTTCTCACTTCGAAGCCCTGTCATATTTCAAGGCAACAGTTTAGGGCCACATATGGGGTATTTCCGTACTCAGGAGAAATTTCCTAACAAATTTTAGGGGGCTTTTTCTCCTTTTACCCCTTATGAAAATGGGAAATTTGGGTCTACTCCAGCATGCTATTGTAATCTTTATTTTATTTTTTACACTAACATGCTGGTGTTGCCCCATACTTTTCATTTTCACAAGAGGTAAAAGGAAAAAAAGACCACCAAAATTTGTAACGCAATTTCTTCTGAGTACAGAAATACCCCATATGTGGACGTAAAATGCTCTGCGGGTGCACAAGAAGGCTCAGGAGTGTTGGCACCATGCAAATTTGAGGTGATTTGCACAGGGGTGGCTGATCGTTACAGCGGTTCTGACATAAACACAAAAAAAAAGTGACCCCATTTTGGAAACTAAACCCCTCACGGAACGTAAGAAGGGGTATAGGGAGCCTTAACACCCCACAGGTGTTTGACGAATTTTCGTTAAAGTTGGACGTGAAAATCTAAATTTTTTAAAAATGTTTGTCACTAAAATGCTGGTGTTATCCCAAATTTTTTATTTTCATAAGGGGTAGTAGGAAGAAAAGCCCCCCAAAATTTGTAACCCCATTTCTTCTGAGTATATAAATACCCCATATCTGGATGTAAAGGGCTCTGCGGGTGAGAGAGAGAATGTGTCTGGAATTGAAGGCCATTTGTGTTTACAAAGCCCCCATAGTGCCAGAACAATGGACCCCCCACATGTGACCCCATTTTGGAAACTACACCCCTCAAGGAATGTAATAAGGGGTACAGTGAGCATTTACACCCCACAGGTGTCTGACAGATTTTTTGAACAGTCGTTTTAAAATGTAATTTTTCATTTGCACAGCCCACTGTTCCAAAGATCTATCAAAGGCCAGTGGGTTGTAAATGCTCACTGCACCCCTTATTACATTCCGTGAGGGGTGTAGTTTCCGAAATAGGGTCACATGTGGGGGGGGGGGGGGGTCCTTTGTTCTGGTAGCACGGGGGGGGGGTTTGTAAACGGACATGACCCCCGACCTCCATTCCAAACAAATTCTCTTTCCAAAATCCCATTGTCCCTCCTTCTCTTCTGAGCATTGTAGTTCGCCCGCAGAGCACTTTACATCCACATATGGGGTATTTCCATACTCAGAAGAAAGAGATTACAAATTTTGGGGAGCATTTACTCCTATTACCTCTTGTAAAAATGGTAAGTTTAGGGGGGAAAAACAGCATTTCAGTAAATTTTTTTTTCATTTACACATTAGACTTTAACGAAAAGTCATCAAACACCTGTGGGGTGTTAAGGCTCATTGTTCCATTCCTTGAGGGGTGCAGTTTCCAAAATAGTATGCCATGTGAGGTTTTTTTTTTTTTTGCTGTTCTGGCACCATAAGGGCTTCCTACATGTGACATGCCCCTCAAAAACCATTTCAGCACAATTCCAAAAGCCAAATGTGGCTCCTTCTCTTCTGAGCATTGTAGTTCGCATTTGACGTCCACTCATGGGGTATTTCCATACTCAGAAGAGATGGGGTTACAAATTTTGGGGGGCATTTTATCCTATTATCCCTTGTAAAAAATGTAAAATTTGGAGGAAAATCAGCATTTTAGTAAAAAAAAAATTTAATTTACACATCCAAATTTAACGAAAAGTCGTCAAAAACCTGTGGGGTGTGAAGGTTCACTTTACCCCTTGTTACGTTCCTTGAGGGGTGTAGTTTCCAAAATAGTATGTCACGTGTTTTTTTTTTGCTGTTCTGGCACCATAGGGGCTTCCTAAGTGTGACATGCCCCCAAAAAACTATTTCAGAAAAACTCACTCTCCAAAATCCCATTGTTACATCCACATGAGGTATTTCCTTACTTGAGAGAAATTGGGTTAAAATTTGGGGGGGGGATTTCTATCCTTTTACCCCTTGTAAAAATTTCAAAAACTGGGTTTACAAGAACATGCGAGTGTAAAAAATGCAGATTTTGAATTTTCTCCTTCACTTTGCTGCAATTCCTGTGAAACACCTAAAGGGTTAACACACTTTCTGAATGTCCTTTTGAATACTCTGAGGGGTGCAGTTTTTATAATGGGGTCATTTATGGGGTATTTCTAATATAAAGGCCCTTCAAAACCACTTCAAAACTGAACTGGTCCCTGAAAATTTTTGAACATTTTGTGAAAAATTGGAAAATTGCTGCTGAAGTTTGAATCCCTCTGATGTCTTCCAAAAGTAGAAACATGTCAACTTTATGATGCAAACATAAAATAGACATATTGTTTATGTGAATCAATATATAATTTATTTGGGATGTCTATTTTCCTTACAAGCAGAAAGTTTCAAATTTAGAAAAATGCTAAATTTTCAAATTTTTCATTAAATTTTGGAATTTTTCACCAAGAAATTATGCAAGTATCGTCGAAAATTTACCACTATCTTAAAGTAGAAAATGTCACGAATAAACAATCTCGGAATCAAACTCATAAGTAAAAGCATCCCGGAGTTATTAATGCTTAAAGTGACAGTGGTCAGATGTGAAAAAAATGCTCTGGTCCTTAATGTGAAAATAAGCTTGGTCCTTAACCCCTTAAGGACCGGAGGTTTTTCCGTTTTTGCATTTTCGTTTTTTGCTCCTTGCCTTTAAAAAATCATAACTCTTTCAAATTTACACCTAAAAATCCATATGATGGCTTATTTTTTGCGCCACCAATTCTACTTTGTAATGACGTCAGTCATTTTGCCCAAAAATCTATGGTGAAGCGGGAAAAAAAAATCATTGTGCGACAAAATTGAAAAAAAACCCGCTGTTTTGTAACTTTTGGGGGCTTCCGTTTCTACGTAGTACATTTTTCGGTAAAAATGACACCTGATATGTATTCTGTAGGTCCATACGATTAAAATGATATCCTACTTATATAGGTTTGATTTTGTCGGACTTCTGGAAAAAATCATAACTACATGCAGGAAAATTAATACGTTTAAAATTGTCATCTTCTGACCCCTATAACTTTTTTATTTTTCCGTGTATGGGGCGGTATGAGGGCTCATTTTTTGCGCCATAATCTGAAGTTTTTAACGGTACCATTTTTGCATTGATAGGACTTATTGATCACTTTTTATTCATTTTTAAATGATATAAAAAGTGACCAAAAAATGCACTATTATGGACTTTGGAATTTTTTTGCGCGCACGCCATTGACCGAGCGGTTTAATTAATGATATATTTTTATAATTCGGACATTTCCGCACGCGGTGATACCACATATGTTTATTTTTATTTTTATTTACACTGTGTTTTTTTTTTTATTGGAAAAGGGGGGTGATTCAAACTTTTAATAGGGGAGGAGTTAAATGATCTTTATTCACTTTTTTTTTTCACTTTTTTTTTGCAGTGTTATAGGTCCCATAGGGACCTATAACACTGCACACACTGATCTTCTATGTTGATCACTGGTTTCTCATAAGAAACCAGTGATCAACGATTCTGCCGGATGACTGCTCATGCCTGGATCTCAGGCACTGAGCAGTCATTCGGCGATCGGACAGCGAGGAGGCAGGAAGGGGCCCTCCCGCTGTCCTGTCAGCTGTTCGGGATGCCGCAATTTCACCGCGGCTATCCCGAACAGCCCACTGAGCTAGCCGGCATGCTTTCGGTTTCACTTTAGACGCGGCGTTCAACTTTGAACGCCGCGTCTAAAGGGTTAATAGCGCGCGGCACAGCGATCAATGCCGCGCGCTATTAGCCACGGGTCCCGGCCGTTGTTAGAGGCCGGGCCCGAACCGCTATGACGCGGGGCCACGCCGTGGCCCCGCGTTATAGATCGGGAGTGGACACATGACGTTCCAGTACGTCATGTGTCCTTAAGGGGTTAAGGGGTTAAAGGGGTACTTCCGTGGAAAACTTTTTTTTTTTAAATCAACTGGTGCCAGAAAGTTAAACAGATTTGTAAATAACTTCTATTAAAAAATCAAAATCCTTCCAGTACTTTTTAGGGGCTATATCCTACAGAAGAAATTATTTTCTTTTTGGATTTCTCTGATGTCATGGCCACATTGCTCTCTGCTGACCTCTGCTGTCCATTTTTTGAACTGTCCAGAGCAGGAGAAAATCCCCATAGCAAACATATGCTGTTCTGGACAGTTCCTAAAATGGACAGCAGAGGTCAGCAGAGAGCACTGTGGTCATGACATCAGAGAAATCCAAAAAGAAAAGCATTTCCTCTGTAGTATACAGTCCATAAAATGTATTGGAAAGATTAAGATTTTTTAATAGAAGTAATTTACAAATCTGTTTAACTTTCTGGTACCAGTTGATTTAAAAAAAATAAAAATAATTCAACGGGAGAATATTTGTTAAAGTGCAATGGAAAAATTAGATTATATTTTTTTACTAAAATGCTATTTTGTCCCCAAATTTGGTATTTTCACAAGGGGTAAATAGGAGAAAATTCCCCCCAGCTTAACACCCCACAGGAGTTAGAATTTTTTTTGTGGGATGTGAAAATGAAAATTTTTATTTTTTTTCACTAAAATGCTGGTGTTACCCCAAAGTTCTCATTTTCACAAGGGGTAATAGGATAAAATGCCCCCCAAAATTTATAACCCCATCTCTTCCCCATGTAAAGTGGTCTGCGGGTGTACAGCAGGGCTCAGAAGAGAAGGAGAGCTATTGGGCTTTTGGAGAGAGAATTTTGCTGGAATTGAAGTCAGGGGGCCATGTGCGTTTACAAAGCTCCAATGGTGCTAGAACAGCAAAACTCCCCACATGTGCCATCATTTTAAAAACTACACCCCTCAAGGAACGTAACAAGGGGTACAGTGAATATTTACACCTCACAGGTGTTTGGAACAATGGGGCATAATAGTGAAATTTTTTTTGTTTTTTCCACAAAAATGTTGGTGTTACCCCAAATTTTTAATTTGCATAAGGGGTAATAAGAGAAAAGGCCCCCTCCCCCCCCAAATTTTTTTTGACCCCCCCTCCCATTGCTTCTGAGTATGGAAATGCCCCCTATGTGAATGTTAGGTGCCATGCGGATGCACAACAGGCCTCAAGAGTCGTAGAGCTATGTAGCTGACGGCTACATACAATCTGAGGGAAAAAAAAAAAAGAAACACTCACATGTTACCCCATTACAGACAGTACTCCCCCTGAGGAATCTGTATAGGAATGAAGTGGACCTTTTGAACGCACGGGTATTCCCTAAATTTATTTTCCAGAATGGATGAAGTGTAGTTTGGGGAAAATGAAAATTGCAATTTTCCTACTGATATGCCAACTATGTACCCAGAATGATGACCCAGAGCATAGCTAAAAGTAAAAATTATGCCCGCCCCAAACCCTATGCTCTGATTCACCATGCTGGGAATGTTTTATGTGTGGCTGTCCCTAAACTGTTGTCTGCAAATGCACATACTGCTCAGGTGGGAAGAGAGCACTGCGCATTTAAGGCAACATGCAAACTCCCAATGCAAGTAACTCAGTGACCCATGACCCATTTTTGTAAAAAATACCCTATTTTTTGGGGCGATTTTGTGGTTTATGGGTTTAAAATTTGGAAGACAATGTACTGTGAACTGGTTCATTGGGGTCAAATTATGGGAAATTTAAATGGGGGGAATAGGATTATAAATTTAGTACTCCATGAAGCAGTCTTTAATGCAGATCGGCACATGTTTCGCACTGAGTGGGGGTGTCCTTTGTAACACTGCATTTTTTTCTGGGACCATCCCTTCTTTCCGAGAGATCAACTCCCACCACATACTGATTGTACACCATGATATAATCAGGCATGAGGACCGGTGTAGTGGTACCTCGCACAGGGACAGGGCTGATGTCGTTAATATGAATTTTGGTCAGCATAAGGACATCCCTTTTTTCCTTATACCTGACCAGCAACAGGTTTTCACTGATAAGGGCCATGCTCTCACCCCTGGGGATAGGTGTCTAGAGGGGATAGGTCAGGAGGCCTCTCCGATTCTTTCGCATGGTCCCACAAGTGGACATGGATCTGGCACCAAGGGGTTTGAAAAGAGGGATACTGGTATAAAAGTTATCCACCTAAAGGGTGTAACCCTTATCCAGCCGTGGGTGCAAAAGGTCCCACACAAGTTTCCCGCTGACTCCCAGAGTGGGGGGACATTCTGGGAGCTCAATACGGAAATCCTGTCTCTCATACACTCTAAACTTGCAAAGTTTGTAGAGTTTCACACCATACCTTGCCCGCTTAGTTAGAATGAATTGGTGGGAGATTAGTCTCCCCTTAAAACTAATGAGAAACTTTTCAATAGAGACCTCCCTTTGGGGTACATAGGCCTCCAAAAATTTGGCCCCAAAGTGATCAATGGCCAGCCTGATTTTTACAGGCAGTCATACGCAGGATCACCTTGGAGGGGACATGCAGGCATTTCTGTATGGCCTCAAGAGGTCCCCGTGTCATAGACATAGGGTGAGGTCTGGCAGAGGATGTCCCTACTACAGTATTGCCTGACACTGGGTTTTTTGACTAGGCCCATGTGTAGCACGAGGCCCCAAAAGGTCCTCATTTCGACTGCACTAATGGGGGTTCATCCTTTGGGCCTAGCAAAAAGGGGTTCTGGGTGTTAGGCGAGAAACTGTTGAGCGTAAAGGTTTGTCTGCCCCACCATTAGATTGACAAAGTCGTCACTGAAATAATAACTGAACAAGTCCAGTGAGTCTAACAATGTTAATCTGTATTCCTGGTTGGCCAACAAACTCAGAAATCACGGGCTGATAGTCCTCTGGGGCTCTCCAGACAGGTTCATCGGTAGGGGGCGCAGGTAAACCTGTCTGGGGGTCAGACAACTAATATGGGTGGCAGGGTCACTTGTATGGGGGGTTTGTGGCCTCTCCATGCCTTCTAGAGGGCTCATCATCACTACTTGATGATAAGGAGGGCAAGAAAGACAACAGCAATCAAACACCATTAGCGGGCAAAAAAATTGTCCCGGGTCATGCAGCTAAAGGAGGTGCGGACCCTCGGGCACCTACCGTGGGGTCAGCTGCCCAAAAAAATTTCCACGCTTTTTTTAAAACTTTTTTTTGGAACACCTACCTTTCCCTAACTATTTGAAGACTGTCCAGGTGAATCGTGGCGATCTACAAGACAAAAATTATTGTTTTCCACAGGAGTACCCCTTTAAGTACCAGGACACAAGGGCGTACCTGTACACCCTTTGTCCTGGAGGGGTTAAAATACTTTTATACCTCAAAATTATAGTAGCCACCAACAAATAGCTGAGTCAGACCTGCAAGAGGATGGACGATGGCGCAGATAGGCATCGGCCAACTGACTACGTAGGATGTCTCTGTAGTAGGTCAGTTTGTCCTCCCTCTCAGTGGGTGCAAAAAAGGCCCCCATTTTGTGCAGGTAGCAAGGGTCCAATAAGGTGGAGAGCCAGAAGTCATCCCGCTGCCGATTGGTGACAATTCGGAAGTCACTACGCAAGCAAGGGAGCATGCAGCGTGCCATTTGTGCAAGTGACTTGGAAGGACTCCCTGCCTCCATCTCCACTGCATACTGCCATGGTGTGCCTGGGTCCTCTGTCTCGCCTTCCTCATAACCCTCTAGCTCATCTAGCTGCTCCTGCAACTCCTCTCTTGTCATATTACTAGAAAAACTGCCCCTCTCGCGAAACCTAAACTGTGCTCCAATGTGCCCCTCCCCCTCCTCCTCCTCCAGTTCAGCCCCCACAGGGCTCATGTGACCATGAGATGTAGGCACCACGTCTCCAGTGCGCTGACCAGCCATTGTTTCCAACACGTGTTGTAGTAAATGAAGCAGTGGAATGAAGTTGTTCATCCCATAATCCTGACTAATAACGATTTCAGCAAGCATCCCAATCCCTGCCGGATTATTTGAATGTGCAAAGTGTCCGCATGTGTTTTCCATGTGGATATTCCGCACATTTTATGCTTTGTGAACATGGCCACAATATGTCTTCTGGAAAGCCTTCTTAGTTAGCATGTTACATTAGGTTTAGAGATTTATGATCATTGAGTAGGCTTAGGCTATGTTCACACGTTGGAATGTCAGACATACCGAATCTCAGACATACCGGACACTGCAGGGCGACAGCATAAAATGCCGGCGCTAGGACCACACAGGAATGCGCCATCTCACAGACAGCTATGCATGCCATGCGGACTCCCCACAAAGAATGAACCTGTTCATTCTTTGTGCAGATACGGAGAACAATATTTCCGTGCTGGAAACATCTGGCATGGAAATTCGGCCGTTTAATTCAACGTGTCTCAGTGGAATCTCCAATGCGGAATACGGAAAGGAAATTCCGACACCTGAACATGGCCTTAGAGTTTGTATAAGGAGATGGAAAATTCCATTTCTATTTAATGCAAAAATTGGTTGGTATATTTCTTTTTTTTTTTTTCACAGAAATAATGTGTGTGGTATGTTGCAAAGTTCTTGTCTATATTCACATTTCAATTATGTTTTTATACATAGTATGCTATGTATTCTCAATAAATGTAGATTTTGGTAGCTTATTATTTGTATCTAGTGTGCATCACATTTTTAAGGGAATCCGTCAGCTCTCATGCTCAGAGCTTTAGCGTCAAGGCTTTGCTGAGCTGCAGCATGCACACCTCCTCCCTCCCCCACCCTCTCTGCCCTGCATGATTGATGTACAGGGTTTGGCTTTCATCACTGAGGTCTTTATGTCAATCAGTCAAGGCAAGATGAGGTGTGGTAGGGAGGAGGCAACTCCTCTTTGACACTTATGCTTTGAGCATTACATGGAGCTGACAGCCTATTAGTCAGCAGGTGAACAAGCCACTTTTAGTATCTAGATTTGGTGGGAGATACGTATTGAATCCCACAATAATGGGGCATATGAATAGACATGCTCTAAAGACACCGATGTGTGCCGCCTCTACATGTTTCGGTGAGTCATCACTGTCATCAGGAGGTATATGGCAACACGAATGTCTATATCTATATATATATATCTATATATATATATATATATATATATATATATATATATATATATATATATATATATATATATATATATATATCTATATCTATATATCTATATCTATATATATATCTATATCTATATATATATATCTATATATATATATCTATATATATATATATATATATATATATATATATATATATATATATATATATATGACGCATTATTGTGGGATTCAATACGTATCTCCCACCTAATCTAGATACCGAAAGTGGCTTGTCCACCTGATGACTAATAGGCTGGGCATGTGTAACATGTCATTTTAACTCATGTTGTGCACCATTCAATTAGATTTCCACATTTTTTATAATTTTCTAATAAAAGTCACATTTTAGGGTAATTCACTGTTATAGGGACATCATTACCCCAGGCATTGCGCTCTGGGGTAATTGTGTTTAGTATATTATCGCATCCTGGATTGCCTTTGGGGGTTATTGTGGTTCTGCCATGGTGTCATTTTGAAAAAGAGGACTAGTACTACATGCTACCCTACTGTTCCTGTCAAATATGATGGAATCTCCTACTGGAACCTCTGATGGTAGTGTGAACACACCCTTTGGCAAAGTTTCTACTTGTTTTTTTGTCCTGCGTTTTTTGGTTTGAAAAAAACGCAAGAAAAAAGCAAGAAAAAACGACAGTGCAATTTCCTGCGTCTGGCGTTTTTTCTGCCATTTTTTCATTTGTGTGGAAATTGCACCTTGGCAGTCTTTTTTTGGTACCCAAAATTTGTTGGGTACCAAAAAAAAAAAAAAAAGGATGTAGTAGTGATAGAAACATTTTTATTTAACGAAATTTATATTTTATAACAAAATGTGAAATTTTAATGAAGTGTATGTTTCACTTTTTTTTTTTTTTAAAATATTTTTTAGGTAGTACTACTACTCCCAGCATGGAACAGACTGTTCCATGATGGGAGTAGTAGTACCTGTACTAAGAGACATATCCCCCCGGGTGTCAGTCGTGACACCCGATGCGATCATCCATAATATAGCAGAGATGCAGAGCGGCTCTTTACAGTGCTCACATCTCTGCACTATACTCCGGCCAGTGATGTGAATAGAACATCACTCATCATATTTTCCGCTCAGAGTGGTTGCAGCCAATCACCGCTCTCTGAGGGAAATATGAATGAGTGAGTGGCCGGCCGGAGTATAGTGGAGAGATGAGAGCTCTGTATAGAGCCTCTCTGCATCTCTGCTATAGATAGGATGATGGCAGCGGGTGTCAGTAGTGATACCCGCTGTGATCTGTTCTTACCTGAAGGTACTACTACTCCCAACATGGAGCACACCCACATATCGTTTTTCTTGGCGTTTTTTCACTCCCATAGATTCTATGAGAGAAAAACGCCACGATTTTGACAAAAAAATTGCCAGTGGCTCAACATGCCTCGATTTTGGAAAAACCCCAAGGAGCTGAAAAACGCCAAAAAAGAGTGAAAAAATTCCAAAAGGATTAAAAAAATGCCAAAGTGAAAAACGTCAAGTGGAATAAGAATTTTGCAATTTCTCATTGATTTACAGCTAACATTTGGCCACAGCGTTTTTTGGCCATGCGGCAGAATTGGCTTTTTTCTTGGCGTTTCCCCCCCCCCCCCCCCCAAAAAAAAAGAAAACAAGTAGAAACTTAGCCTTAATTGTCTGTGACTTGTGGGGGAATAAATCAAAACTTTGAAACCACAAACTGTCTGGTTTTCCTATAGCAACCAAAAACTTTGAAACCACAAACTGTCTGGTTTTCCTATAGCAACCAATCACAGCTCAGGTTTAATTTTACCAGAGCTCATTAATATATAAAAGCTGAACTGTGATTAGTTGCTATGGGAAAAACCAGATACTTTTTGGTTTCACATTTTTTGGTTACCACCCCCAGTATTTCTTTAGCCAAAATCAGTGTAGTAGAGCTCAAAAATAGTGAATTAATCAACAAAAATACTGTCTGATCAAGGTATTCGTTTAAGGCAGAATATAGAGCTGTAAAAAAAACTATTTTCTTCCAGGCAGATGCCATCCATCACTGTATAATTGTCATAGTGATTAAGTTCCAAACTTGAATGTGCACCTCTGATATGCTGTAATACTTGCTATAAACAATGTAATTCATTAGCACAGACACCTGTATCCAGCACGAAGCCTCACAGTGCTGCTCCTATTATAATCAGTGGGAGTTTCTCAGTGGAGACTTCCCGTTGGCTATGAATACTTGGGGGACAAAGCACAAGGTTCTGTCTGCTGCTGGAGCTTTAGGCTATATTCACATGTGTCAGTTTTGACATGATCTAATGTGTGAATGGGGTTTCTGAAATCCTGTTGACATGCAATGGAGAATATATACACCAAAATGAAGAAGGAACCAGTTAAATAAATTATAATCCAACATGAATATACTTTATTAAAGTGAATACACATACATTTAAAATCATGTTAAAAACAGGATCACATAGGCACTTCGAATGAAAAATACAGAGAACAAGGTGGGGGTATCGGATAACCCCCTGATGAAGCCCATACACGAAACGTGCGTTGGGGTGGAGGTATGTGGTATCCACTTGGGTATATGGCAGGTATATTACAGAGGTTTAATGTTTTTTGAGTCAATATTTATATTTCTTGTATTATGCACATTCCCTAACTGTGTTAGTCTTTGCTGCTATTTACTGTAAGCTGCTTTTTACTTGAGTAGTGCAATACTATATTTTATTTCCTCTGTATTACTGGAGTATTATTAGTACCTATCCTTGTTCTCTGTATTTTTCATTCTGAGTGCCTATGTGATTCTGCTTTTTACATGATTTTAAATGAATGTGTATTCACTTTAATAAAGTATATTTGTGATCGGGGCTCCATACGTGTACTAGTGACAGGAAAGATTGCCTACATACCTATACAAGATCTTACCCTAGCATAGCGGTCTGAGTTGTGCCATAACCGCGCAATGAGGGCACGCCTATAGAGGGCATGCACTATAGTGAAGGAATAAGATAAGGGAGGGTTGGGAGGGTTCCACAAACGACACGTGCTCCGCCCCTGTAGGAGAGGGGAGAGTTATATACACACGCCCCCACCTGTTCCCAATGAGCCCCACCTGGAAGTGCAGGGAGCGATAATTACTTCCGCCCCTCGCACAAACACAGCCCATCAGGCTTTATACTTGTGATCGGGGCTCCATACGTGTACTAGTGACAGGAAAGATTGCCTACATACCTATACAAGATCTTACCCTAGCATAGCGGTCTGAGTTGTGCCATAACCGCGCAATGAGGGCACGCCTATAGAGGGCAAAAAGCAACCATGCTAGGATGAATACAATTCCTGAAATAAAACATCCTACATCCAGCATCAATCTTCACATACCCGAAGTAGACTATACCTAATGTGCTGAAAGAGTAGCCCTGACCAACTAGTGACTACTAGAGGTGGTAACCATACCTTTGAAACCGTGGTAGTAACGTCCATCTGTAAAGAATCAACCTGAGAATAACCTTCCCTGCCAAATACTAACTGAACTATACCTATCACCATCCCTACTTGTGACATTACTTCAAATGGACACGGAAAGGCTAACTTCATGGCAGGTCTGACAAGCACCAATCCCCTGCTATTTAAGAGGCAAAAACTAAACTGACAGGTAAATGACAAGAAATACCTATCTACCTGATAGATCGTGTGGGTCATGTCGCATGACAAGGTTCACGAAGGCACCTTACCTGATTGAGACTGTAACAGACATACCTAACTAGCCACTGTACTGACCCAACTGGACTTGGAAGTGATGACCCATTGCAGATGACAGCTCCCTGCGAGAGCAACGTATCTGTAGACGTGACCAGTGTTTAGATGAACCATCATGTCTGTAGACCTGACAGGTCTTTGTGACACCGTCGTGCCTGAACCCGTCACAGGTCCCCGCGGAACCATCGAGCCTGTAGACATGACAGGTCTTTGTGAAATCATTGTGCCTGTAAACGTCACAGGTCTTTGTAAACCACTTTTTTTTTTTTCTCAAATACGTAAGTGTGAAATGCCATATTGAGATTGTATACTATCTGAAACGTGTCAGATTACCTACATAACCATGTCAAATCAATTGCTCTGAAATGAGACAGCAGCAACCATGATTCAATCCCCGATCCTAAAGAAATGAGTCATGAAACTGTGTATTAAATGCACAATATATCTGCAACTAAATGCTGGCCCTCCTTAAAAGAGAACGTGCAATTATGCCGGATAGTTGAATCTGTGTACTATAACGAAATTATAATGTCATCGAGAAATACAACAGACGAGGTTGTATCTGACCTGAAAACGTGTCAGGTCATAACAAATATAACACACGACAAAATTGCTCTGAAAACGAGTCAGTAGCAACTGGCATTACCCCTTTTAACCTGAAGAGGAGTCAGGCAACAGGGTAACATCATGAGTATTCATGACAAGATACCTGTATGAAGCTGGAGTGTTGTTCTGAAGGCGTGTCAGTAACAAAAATGACCAATTGTGTCCAATACCCTAAGCAAAGGATCTACCTCCCCTGTGTGCACCACATGAAACATGTTAACCGTATGTGCGGCATAACCTGCTAACAGTATACCCAACTACAAGTCGCTACTCAATATGTTATTGCTCTGAGACATGTCTAACAATAACCTATGTGGTGCATCCCCCCCTGCAGACGTAGGAGGTTTAAGAATATGTGCTCGATATATCTGCAATGAATGTAAGCACCATATGAATACTGTAATCGTGCATTGTAAATATATGTACAGCCAGAGGTGCAACTGCTATTCAACACTAGGAACGAATGCACATAACCTACCCGCATACAACTATGGTAGTATGCAACAAATGCTGTGTACTGGTGCATGTATCATACACAAGCTGGGAGCGTAAGTACCGTGAAAACGTAAGGAACGTTATGAATTTATGCTCTAACATCATTATGAGTACCTCATACATGCCTAGAAAATAAAGTGTAAACATATCTAAAAAGATAGACAACGTGCAACTATGCCGGATAGTTGAATATGTCTACTATAAGTAACTGATAACGTGGTCATGAAATACCACGGAGGAGGCTGTAACTGTCCTGAGAACGTCTCAGGTCGTGACAATGAACCACAATGTAATTGCTCTGAAAATTTGTCGGTAGCAACCGACATTAACTCCTTAATCTGAAGGAGTCAGGCAAATAGGGCAACATCCTAACAAAGCTGTATAACCTTTCCGTATAAACATTATGCACAAATATGCAGTATGAAAGCTATGAGCATGAGTACAGTAAAGCTACGGGAGCATATGTGTAGTGTAGACTCTAAGGATGGAAATGCAGAAAAACTATTACCCATGTGCAGTACAACAAAATAAAGCTATGAACGTAACCAGACTATGAGCGTAACGTGCAACTATGCCAGAGAGTTGAATCTGTGTACTATAACGAAATTATAATGTCATCGAGAAATACAACAGACGAGGTTGTATCTGACCTGAAAACGTGTCAGGTCATAACAAATACACCAACGACAAAATTGCTCTGAATACGAGTCAGTAGCAACCGACATTACCCCTTAACCTGAAGAGGAGTCAGGCAACAGGTTAACATTGTGACTATTCCTGAAATTGGTTGCTCTGAATGTGAGTCAGTAACAACCGCGATTCAACCCCTGAAGGAATGAGTCAGGTGACCGGGCATTGAACAGCCGATTAGTGCCACTAAAATGATGACCACCCTTGAACGAGTACCTGTGCCGGATAGTTGAATATGTGTTCTATAACTAACTGATAACTTAGTCGTGAAATACAACAGAGGAGGTTGTATCTGACCTGAGAACTTGCAGGACATGACAATAAACAACAATGCGATTGCTCTGAACGAGTCAGTAGCAACCGACATTGACCCCTTAACCTGAAGAGAAGTCAGGCAATATGGCTACATCCTGACAAACCTGAGTGAACTTTCCGTATAAAAGACTATGCACGAATACACAGAATGAATGCTATAAACATACGTACAGTAAAAGCTACGGGAGCATGTGTGTAGTGTAGACGCTATGGATGAACATGCAGAATAAATACCATTACCCATGTACAGTAAACACTATGGATGTTAGTGCAGATAACATAACAGAATGAATGCTACATGTACGCAGAATAAGTACTACAACGTGTCAGCATAATAATTACTACCATCGTATGTACAGAATGAATGCTACGAATGTCCGTGTAGTGTATTGCTACAATTCTATGTGCAATATACATGACGTGAACATGTCTGTGGTATGAATACAACGAGCGTGTATGTGGTATAAATGCTATGAGCGTATAGTGATATGATACTATGAGCAGTATACTGCTATGAGTATACTTGCGATATCAATGCTAAGAGCGTATGTGCCTGATGTAGGCCATGTGTATGTGCAGTATAAACGCTACAAGTACATGTGCAGTATAAGCGTCGAGCATATGTGCTACAAATTAATATGTGGTATGACGCTATGAGGTATGAGTACTATGAGCAGTATAATGCTGTGAACATGCTATGAGCGCGTGGCCACAACTGCACGAAACAGCATGACACTATGTGTGAGAACCATAGGAAACCTGCGTGTATGAATGCGGTGAACATGTGAACAACAAAACCATGACCGTGTAACCAATATAACTGCCATGAGCGTATGAATGCGGTGAACGTGTGAACAACAAAACAATGACCGTGTAACCAATATAACTGCCATGAGCGTATAAAACCTGCGTGTATGAATGCGATGAACGTGTGGACAACAAAACAATGACCGTGTAACCAATATAACTGCCATGAGCGTATAAAACCTGCGTGTATGAATGCGATGAACGTGTGAACAACTAAACCATAACCGTGTGACCGATGTAACTGCCATGAGCGTATGAAACCTGCGTGTATGAATGCGGTGAACGCGTGAACAACAAAACCATGACCGTGTAACCCATATAACTGCCATGAGCGTATAAAACCTGCGTGTATGAATGCGGTGAACGCGTGAACCACAAAACCATGACCAATCAACCAATACAACCGCCATGAGCGTATGAACCGTATAATTGCTATAGGCAGTATACTGCCGTAACCAGTATGAAATACCATTAACATATGAACCGAATGATACTTTGAGCGTATGAACCAGTGATAATTACGAGGTGTTTGATTGCCATGAACGTAACATGGTAGAAAGAACGTAAGACCGTGAACATGCCAAGAATATGTGAACAGCATTAATGCCAAGTTTGTGGACCGTGTAAAACACCAGTGAGTGAGAGAATAACCATGAGGTGAACAGCATAAACGAGTTTGCCCAGTATAAATGCTGTTAATGTATCGTCAGTGAGTATATGTACCGTATATAATGATATTAGCACATGAAACTGTATACATACTATGCGCGTACGAGCAGTGTGCCATAAGCGTATTAATTAACCATGAGAGTACGGACAATAAGAAACTCATGGAGTTATCAAACCGTGAAGATGCTCTACTCGTGTGCACCTTGCACCAGTAATGCGTGTATGCCCATAATAAACCAAGCGTATGAACCGTATGGATACCATGATCGTGCAAATAACACTGTGTATACTATGATTTATTTGGATGTAGCCTATGTTATATCTCTACAGAGCATTGCACCCTACTATATACTATATTGAAACAAGACAGTCTACAGAGCACTGTATCACCACACACTGCATATGCTACCCTGCAACGTGATCCTCTGCAGAGTATTGCACCACACCAAACAGTAAATGCCACCCTGTGTTGCAACGAGACCCTTCGCAGAGCACTGCACCACACTGGACATGCTAACTGTAACGACCCTCTGCAGAGCATTGCACTATGCCCTATATAATATGTTGTATTGAAACCATCCCATCTGCAGAGCATTGCACTAACTGTATAAAGTTTGTTTATAATGAGACCATCTGCAGAGTATAGCACTATACTGTATATAGTATATATTATATTGTAACAAGACCATCTGCAGAGCATAGCACCATAGCTGTATATCATGAATACTATATTGTAATGAGACCATCTGCAGAGCATTGCACCTTAACTATATATCATGTATACTATATTGTAACGAGACCATCTGCAGATTATTGCACCATAACTGTATATCATGTATACTATATTGTAACGAGACCATCTGCAGAGCACTGCACTATACCGTTATACAGTACATGTTATATTGTAACGAGACCCTTTGCAGAGCATTACACTGTACCGTATACTGCAAGGGCACCGTATACCCCGCAGAGCACCGCACCACACAGCAAAAGTTATATTGAAACAACTCTTTGCAGAGCATTGCACCACACTGTATACAGCAAACTTTATATTGAAACAACCCTCCGCAGAGCATTAAACTATACTTTAGATTAACGATAGCAGACAAGCTGACAGGACCGCATAACGAGGACTGGGCAGCTGCCGCAACCTGTCCCAAGAGCATAGACAATTGTAGCTGTGCGGGTGGCGGGCGGTCCACATTTCGCCATGAGGCAGCTAGCGGGCTGCGCGAAATGCTGAGGCCGCACCACCCCCAGCAACGATTTAACTCACCTGCTTGCCGCTCCTGGCCCCCACTACTGCTGCGCGCAGAGCCAGTCAGCACCATACCTGCCCAATATTACCTTATAATCAGAGTGAGACACAGCATCCCCAGATAAGACAGCCAGCAGAGCTGCCAGGATGCCGCGCCTGCACCCCCCAGACTCATGATCAGCGAGGCCTCCGCACCGTGAGCAGCAGCTCTGAAGATTTTTGTGGGAGATTCAAACACCAGCCTGCCACAGGAAGCAGAGATTTCACAAACGACACGTGCTCCGCCCCTGTAGGAGAGGGGAGAGTTATATACACACGCCCCCACCTGTTCCCAATGAGCCCCACCTGGAAGTGCAGGGAGCGATAATTACTTCCGCCCCTCGCACAAACACAGCCCATCAGGCTTTATACTTATTTTGGATTATAATTTGTTGCACTGGTACCTTCTTCTTTTTGGTGTATATATCTGTTTTTGGCGTCCAGTACACGGTATGTTTACATAGCCATGCATATATGGGACAATGCAATGGAGAATGTTCACACAGCTACTTGTTACCATGAGTTACACAGACCCACAGAGCTGCAAACTGCAAATTTGGAGCACATCCATTAGCCTTGGATTTCTTCTCTGGAATTTCACCTAACAAACCGAAGAAAAAAAAAAAAGTTGCTAAAGTTTGTAGCAAGGGTGTTTGTGCTGCTTGAACCCATAAAGGAGGATGACTGTGATAATATATTCCAATTCAAAGTTGAAACTTATGAGGAGTTCATATGATTTTTATTTCTAGTTAGAAATATAAATTAAATAAAGTAAAAAGTTAAACAGACAAAAACAGAATGGATAAATTCCGCTTATGTATTTTACATTGCTTATAGAGCACTGTCATATTCCACACTGACGTACTTTTTAATTTACACCATTACATTATTCCCAGTAGGGATCACAATGCCGTTTTAGACACACACACTGAATACGCTTTGGTTTTGTGGTGCCCATAAAAAGGTTGGTGGTAGTAGGTCATGATAGTGGATGAAAATAGCCCTTAGGTAAAATTGGTGGCAATGTCACATGTAGCAGGGTGGACTGGATAACCTGGTGAGTCGACCTTGTGAACCTGTGAAATTTCTGGAAATGTGAGCTCATTCAGTTTCTGGAAAGTCCTTGACCCTAGGGTACACTTGGGTGGTGTTTGGGGTTTTACCCATGGTGTTATGTGCAGCAATAAGGTTCCACACATAAATATAATATAAAAACAGAAATAACTCTACTGAACTGGTCTGTGCAGAATCCAAATATAGTCAATTAATACCATAAGATTGAAAAATACAGGATTTCCAGCTGAATGAATAGAATTGGGGTCACAATTCCCTTGGTATTTGTTTTGTAAGCATTTGTACTGACTAAAGTTTTATAGCACTTCTGGGGATGTTGCTAGTAGAGATAAGTGAATCGAACTGGACAAAGTCAAATTTGTTCCGAATTTCATGACTCGATTCGAAATAACAAATTCCTTCATTAACGACACCCCTGCAATCGTCCTGTATAATGTATAGATGCAAATGGTTTTCTCTTGCGCTTGCATCTCTGCAATAGAAAGGACGATCGCATCTGGTGTCAGGAGTGACACCTGCTGTGATTTGTCCTTAACTGCAGGTACTACTTCTCCCAACATGGAGCACACTCTGCTCCATGCTGGGAGCTGTAGTACCTGCATTAATAGACAGATTGCATCTTGTGTCACTTCCGACACCAGATGCGATCGTCCTGTATAATGTATAGATGCGAGCGGCTGGCCGCTCTTCTCTGGTCCCACTGTAGTAGGAGTATATGCCGCATATACATACCTATTATTCATATTTCCTGCAGAGAGCCGTGATTGGCTGGAACCATCTGGAGACAAAGGATTCATACAATTAACACAAGGATTGATGGTGGTGAAATTAGGGAAAATTGTAATGAAGAGAGACAATATAATAATTATAATACTATTAAATATCATGCAGGATGACTTAATTTGGTGCAGAATAGTGTATTATAACATAATAGTACATAAACATAGAGAATAGAACAAAAAAAATATGACAGATAAAACAAGGGGGTGTTAACATATGTGATAATAGAGTCCACATGTACACTACTAAAATAGTAACAAATAGGTCATATGGTGCCGAATAAAAAAAGAGAGTACAAAAATAGTAGTATGGCATGCATAATGATGGGGGCCCTCCATGTGATGGAGGTGATTGTGGATGTGTGTATAACACAGTCAACAAAAGGTATGTGCACATATGTATATTTAATATACAGGGTGAGCCATTTATATGGATACACCTTAATAAAATGGGAATGGTTGGTGATATTAACTTCCTTTTTGTTGCACACTAGTATATGTGAGGGGAGAAACTTTTCAAGATGGGTGGTGACCATGGCGGCCATTTTCAAGTCGGCCATTTTGAATCCAACTTTTGTTTTTTCAATAGGAAGAGGGTCATGTGACACATCAAACTTATTGGGAATTTCACGAGAAAAACAATGATATGCTTGGTTTTAACGTAACTTTATTCTTTCGTGAGTTGTTTACAAGTTTCTGATCACTTATAAAATGTGTTCAATGTGCTGCCCATTGTGTTGGATTCTCAATGCAACCCTCTTCTCCCACTCTTCACACACTGATAGCAACACCGCAGGAGAAATGCTAGCACACGCTTCCAGTATCCGTAGTTTCAGGTGCTGCAGATTGGGCAAAACAAAAATTTAAACAGGATCCTCAGTTTACGCAGAAGGTTTTGTTCAGTGATGAGGCAAACTTTTATGTGAATGGTGAAGTTAACAAACAAAAACCACTGCTATTGGTCTGACACTAACCCACATTGGATAGATCTCTCCAAGACTGTTGGAACACAAAAATTGATGGTATGGTGTGGTATATGGGGTACAAAGATAGTAGGGCCATTATTCATCAATGGAAACCTCAAGGCCACTGGATATGCGAAATTGCTACATGATGATGTGTTTCCCTCTTTATGCACTGAAGCTGGCATGTTCCCTGAGTTTTTCCAGCAAGATGGTGACCACCACATTATGGGTGTCAGGTCCGAGCATTCCTAGATGAACAGTTTCCTTGAAAGTGGATTGGTCGTCGTGGGCCAGTTGATTGGCCCCCAAGGTCTCCCGATCTGACCCCCTTAGACTTTTATCTTTGGGGTCATCTGAAGGCAATTGTCTATGCTGTGAAGAAAGGAGATGTGCAGCACCTGAAACTACGGATACTGGAAGCCTGTGCTAGCATTTCTCGTGCGGTGTTGCTATCAATGTGTGAAGAGTGGGAGAAGAGGGTTGCATTGACAATCCAACACAATGGGCAGCACATTGAACACATTTTATAAGTGGTCAGAAACTTGTAAATAACTCATGAAAGAATAAAGTTGTGTTAAAACCAAGCACATCATTGTTTTTCTTGTGAAATTCCCAATAGGTTTGAAGTGTCACATGAACAAAAGTTGGATTCAAATTGGCCGACTTAAAAATAGCCGCCATGGTCACCACCCATCTTGAAAAGTTTCCCCCCTCACATATACTAATGTGCCACAAACAGGAAGTTAATATCACCAACCATTCCCATTTTATTAAGGTGTATCCAGATAAATGGAGACACATGGAGACCAAGGAATATTGGGAGAGGACATGAAGGAATGGAATATATGGAATGTGATTGTAGAAAAAAACAAATAAAAATAATAATAATAGTAATAAAGAATAATTAATATGATGTGAAGAGGAAGAAAGGGGGAGGAGAACAGGACAACAGGATGTAGAATAAAGGTATTCATGACTTTCTGTCCCGATACCCAGAGAATCTGTAAAACATATATGAAAAAAAGGACACAAAGTAAAACCACTGACACACAACAATACTATCGACAGTACATGAAAGAACGTATTGTTAAAGGAGTACATGCACAAGAAAAATGGATAATCCAACCACTAAAGCAACTCAATTGATAATTGAAAAGAAAAAAAATATGTATAAAAAATAATAAATAACAATTCATATATATATATATATATATATATATATATATATATATGTATATGTGTGTGTGTGTGAAATAAAAAATTAATAATGAGAAAGATAGACAATATATGATATGAAATGACTACATGTTGATGAAAATAATGCCGGAAGTGTTATTAGGTGTAGTTGAAAAGTGAAGTATGTGAGAATGGGATTAGAGAAATATATTCCTATATGTAGGAAGGACAGTCTCTTTGTCGGTCACGATACTGAGATTTAAAAAAGATTAATTCCTCAGCCACCCCACAACAGCACATAACAGTGAATGTGTTAATATTAGTTTAAACCTAATATAAAGCTAGAAGAACTTGACTGAAATATTAATGAGGTACAAGCTGTTTGATTTTGTGTATCTTTGGCACAATTTAGATTCTTAAATATTTTTTATACCACATTTTTGGTATAAAAATAGTATAGTATATAGTATACTTCAGACTCGCATATGCTCTTAAAATTCTGGAGTATTTTTCAACTTGACAAAGCCAATCCCTGTTTTTTTTTTTTTTTTGCCACAATTTATCAAACAAGGCATAAAAACTCTTCAAGGCTACATTCACATCACAATTTTGCAATATGGTTTTGGATGAGTCAGCCCCCCCCCCCCAAATGGGAAAAAAAAACTGACAAAACCGTATGCAAAATTGCGCATAACAAAAAACGATTTTTTATATCTGTGAAAAATTAATTCGATAGCCACCCACAGACACCCGCAGCCGGGGGTACTACTGCTCTCATCATGGAACAGAGTTTCCACGATGGGAGTAGTAGTTCCCCGGCTGCTGGAGTTTGAGGACAGCTGTGGTAACTACAGTAGTGCTTGTACTATTACTCCCATCATGGAACAGAGTCTATTTTATGTTGGGGCTAGTAGTACTGGGGCTGAGAGATTGATTGCATAGGGTCTCTCTTCTGAGACCCGCTGCAATCATAACTTATAAACCAGGGGAGAGGGCGGCATGACACATCGCTCCATTCCCTGGTGATGTATATTTCAAACTCAGAACTTGACATTAGTATCCCCCTCCAGTAGCAATTAATGGCCAGCATCAAGTGGCCATTCACAGCTCTCAGCGTGGAATTCAAAATTATACAGTGTTTTATTCAGTGCAATGCTGCCTGCTTCCCAGGGAGGAGCCATCCCTCCTACTACTGCTTCCATCATGGAACAGACAGACACTGTCTGCAGCACTGCAGGAGTCCCGGGCAGCTGCAGAGTACAGTGGGGTAAAAAAGTATTTAGTCCGCCACCAATTGTGCAAGTTCTCCCACTTAAAAAGATGAGAGAGGCCTGTCATTTTCATATGAACCTACAGATTAAAGATACGGTGTCACTAAAGTGCTCTGTGTAGTATCTAAAGCCCCAAAAGTAAAAAATGCAGTTTTTTTTTCCCACAAATATTTTTTTTCTGGTTTCGCCATAGATATTGTGGTAAAAGTATTGATATTACAAAGTACAATTGGTGGCACAATTTTTAGAAGGTGAAGAGGAAAAAACGAAAGTGCAAAAATGAAAAATCTTGTGGTCCTCAACCCATTAACGACCACGAGCGTAAACTTACTGGCTCCCGTCATGTGAAGCACGCTCAGGAGCTGAGCGTGCTTCATACCTGGTAGGTCCCATTGCTATCAGCAGCCAGAACCCGCGACTAATACTGGACATCACCAATCGGGCCGATGTCCGGTATTAACCCTTTAGACGCCGCAATCTAAAGCGTGATAAAATCGTTGCCGGTTAGCTCAGTGGGCTGTTCGGGACTGCCACGGTGAAATCGCAGCATCCCGAACAGCTGAGAGGACAGTGGGAGGCTTTTTACCTTGTCTCCTGCCAATCGATCATCACTCTGCTGCTCCGTGCCTGAGATCCAGGCTGGAGCAGCAGAGCACCGAAAACACTGATCAATGCAATGCTATGGCTTTACATTGATCAGAGTCTGCAATCAAGGTATTGCATGTTATAGTCCCCTTTGAGGGCTATAACATTGCAAAAAAAAGTGTAAAAAATTGTTTATAAATTTGATTTAACCCTTTCTGTAATAAAAGTTTGAATCACCCCCCATTAAAAAAAAAAGTGAATAAAAATAAACATATGTGGTATCGCCACGTGCGTAAATGTCCGAACTATGAAAATATAATATTAATTAAACCGCACGGTTAATGGCATACACGTATAAAAATTTAAAGTCCAAAATTGCATACTATTGGTCACTTTGTATACCCTAAAAAATTGTATGGAAGACGATCAAAAAGTTCCATCGAAGCGAAAATGGCACCGATAAAAACTTCAGATCATGGCGCAAAATATGAGCTCTCATATATCCCCGTTTACGGAAAAATAAAAAAGTCATATGGGTCAGAAGATGACAATTTTACACATACTAATTTTGGTGCATGGAGTTATAATTTTTTAAATCAGTAAAATAAATTAAAACCTACATAAGTTAGGTATCTTTGTACCCGTATGGACCTACAGAATAAAGATATGGTGTCATTTTTACCGAAAATGCATAGAATCGGAAGCCCCCAAAATTGACAAAATGGCTTTTTTTCTTAAATTTTGCTCCACAAATATTTTCTTTTTGGCTTTGCCGTAAATTTTGTGGTGAAATTATTGATGTCATTATAAAATACAATTGGTGGCGCAAAAAAAATAAGCCCCCATATGGGTCTGTAGGTGCAAAATTGAAAGTGTTATGATTTTTAGAAGGTGAGGAGGAAAAAACGAAAATGCAAAAACTAAAAAACCCTGCGTCCTTAAGGAGTTAAGGGGTTAACAGTATTGGTCACATCATATCCAGCAGAAGAATTATAGCTATACTCAAGCTACTTCGTATATTATTACTCAGCCCTGAAACTGAGAGAAAGGTGTAGTTTTCCCTGGTGCCGCACATTATATGCTTCTTCATATGTCAACACAGTCATAGGCAGTAAATGTATAGAAATTCTAGCAAAATAATAACATTTAAAAGGTAAAATTTTTGTGACCCTACTCACAAAATACTACATATGATATTATCATCTATTTGCATCATAAATACCTTTTTTTTCTTTTGGCAGAAGCCCTATCTTGAATAATATATTGTGCAGAATAGACAGCGTTTACCTTGATCACAGCATTTATGTCTCTGAGGGTCAATGCTTTGTTTCATCTAAATTCTTTTCTCATTGAAATTCTTTTTAAATGAACTGAAGGACAGCAGCTCAGTGACAGACAAGGTGCTTAAACACAGACCAATTCTTGTATTATGTTTGTGATTATTGTATACTCTTTGTCTTAATTTTCTTACATTGATATGTAAATATGTAACAGAATTTTATATGAAAGTGACATGTACTGTAGTTTGAGTGACAGCTGCGGTTGACAGTGTATGTATGTAACGCAAGGTATTCCTCTAGGATACAGCTATAGCTTTAGTGTAAAGAATAATAATAATAAAAATAAATAAAACATTTTTTTTAAAAAAGATACCGTATATACTCGAGTATAAGCCGTCCCGAATATAAGCCAAGGCTCCTAATTTCACCCCAAAAACCCAGGAAAAGTTCTTGATTTGACTATAAGCCTAGGGTGGGAAATACATCATCCTCCCATGTCATCATCCTCCCCTGTCATCATCCAGACCCCCATAATTATCACCCCGTCTTCATCACCATGCCATCATCTAGACCCCCATCATTATCACCCCGTTATCATCACCCTGTCATCATCACCCTCGTCATCATCACCCTGTCATCATCACCCTGTCATCACCCTCGTCATCATCCCCCCCTTCATCATCACCGCCTGTCAATCCCTTCTCAGTGGTCTTCAACCTGCGGACCTCCAGATGTTGCAAAAATACAACTCCCAGCATGCCCGGGCATGCTGGGAGTTGTAGTTTTGAAACATCTAAACGTCCGCAAGTTGAAGACCCCTGCGGCCTTCTTCATCATCCAGACCCCCCTTTTGTTTTCTACTCACCTCCCCTCGGTGGGAAGGAAGGGTGAGCTGGTCCAGGCTGTCCATATTCGACCACCTATGTGGCAGGGACCGTCCGGTGGGGAGGGTTATTCATTCCGGACTTTCCATCTTCACCGGGAGGCCCTCTTCTCCGCTCCAGGCCGGCCCGGACTAGTGACGCTACCTTGACGACGACGCACAGGGACGTCTGTGCGCAGCAGATGTCCATGACGTCCCTGAGCATGAATGTCCCTGCGCGGTGGCGTCAAGGCAGTGTCACTAGTTCGAGGCCGGCCTGGAGTGGAGAAGAGGGCCTCCCAATGAAGCTGGAAAGCCCGGAACGACTAACCCTCCCCACCCGACGGTCCCTGCAGCATAGAGTGCCCGGACCAGCTCACTCTTCCTTCCCACCGAGAGTTGTCATGTGGGAGTTGTCCAGTCTTGTCATAATAACTTGATCCCTGAAGCACTGTACAACAGGGATCAAATCGCTGTGAGAATAGTTGTGACCCGGGAGCGAGGAAGGGAAGTATAGGGTTGAGCATAATTATAAAAAAAGAAAACTCTCGGGAATACAACTATTATCAAATTGAAGCCCTGACTCTTGTGTTCTGTGTAAGATTTTAGAAAACTATTTGTAGCATTATATCCCATCACTCCAGATATTTTATCTACACACTATCTGTTATTCCAGACACTATATATGCTATACACCCATCTCATTTTCTATTTATTTTCCATATATTGTATTCTTTCACTTATTCATATACTTATACAACTATACACTTGCTCTCTTACTGTGTTTCTCGGAAACTTATAAAATTTAGCTGGTAATAAAATCTATACTCTCTTATCTATTATATGATTGTTTCATTTTCACAAAGACTGCATATTTTATGGATTTGCATTCACAGTTTATTTCTCATTTAAGCAGTTACACAACTCCAGATCCCAATCCATGCCATCTATTACAAGTACCATTACCAGGATGCCAATTAATCAATTTGGAACACAATAAAAACTCACTCTGGTAAGGACCGCCACATCAAGCCATTGAAAAAGGGGTACTTCCCCGAAACATGTTGTAAGGATCTGGACTGGTAGCAGGAAGCGGTACTGGATCCCCTGTGTCAGTGAGGGAATGGCGTGGACCGTACCGGAGGATCGGTTCTAAGTATTTACTGGTTTTCACCAGAGCCCACCGCAAAGCGGGATGGTCTTGCTGCGGCGGTAACTACCAGGTCGTGTCCTCCGGTAGCGGCTCAACCTCACTAACTGCTGAGACAGGCGTAGTACAGAAGGGACAGGCAGAGGCGTAGTCAGACGTAGCAAAAGGTCAGGGCAGGCAGCTCAGATTCAGAGGCGGTAGTCGTTAGCAACAGGTTTGGCAACAGGCAAGGAGTACACAGTAAACGCTTTCTCTTGGGCACTGAGGCAACAAAGATCCGGCAAGGGCAGGAAGGGGCAGGATACATTTATAGGGACAGCTTTATTATTGGATTGGGCCAGGCACCAATCACACGCCTGAAATCTCTAACTGCTGCACGAGGACGCCGGTAACAGAGTCTTCACTGACCAGATCCCGCTGCCCGGACACTGACATCAAGCTGAAAGCAGATCCGTGCCACCTTGCAGCGGAGCCTGCTAGCTTCCTCTCGCAGGACGAACTCATACCATGCTCACAGCGACACCTTCACCAGCACGGGCCAATACATTGGCAACCACAGGTAACCTTCACCCAGAGGACGGGAGCAGCCCGTGCCAACCTGCAGAGTCATCCATTCATGTATAAGGTATTTACCTCTCTGTAACATCTTCTGAATTGAACTTGTTACTTATCTACATCTGCTAATCCCAGAGTCTTCCAGGGCAGATAAAATACCAGACTGTTGCTATTGGAGACAACTGCTGCCGACAACATATATCGTTGCTCCACTCACTCCAATGGCATTTACTTTCTCAATGCACTATTGAACTTTTTTTTTTTTCCAGGAAAGGGGTATGCTGCTTTTTATTAATATTTTATTTTCTCAAACTGACACATTATTATCCGATTTATGTTTTTTAACATTGTATTTTATCTGCCAATTTGTATTACATGTGCTATATAACTGGATCTGTAGCAAGGGCCCTGCTCAGATACCAGTTTTCCATGCTGATTTTTATCATAACTTAAAGGGGTATTCCAGGCAAAACCTTTTTTTTATATATGTCAACTGGCTCCGGAAAGTTAAACAGATTTGTAAATTACTTCAATTAAAAAATCTTAATCCTTCCAATAGTTATTAGCTTCTGAAGTTTTCTGTCTAACTGCTCAATGATGATGTCACGTCCCGGGAGCTGTGCATGATGGGAGAATATCCCCAGAGGAACTGCACAGCTCCCGAGACGTGAGTCATCAGAGAGCAGTTAGACAGAAAACAACAACTCAACTTCAAAAGCTAATAACTTTTAGAAGGATTAAGATTTTTTAATAGAAGTAATTTACAAATCTGTTTAACTTTCCGGAGCCAGTTGATATATAAAAAAAGTTTTGGCCTGGAATACCCCTTTAACCTAATAAACCAGTTTTTTAGATTAACCAGCTACAGTTCAAATTATTAATTTTAACCAAACACCGGTTTGTTACACCTTTTTATGTTTGATTATCCATTGGCATTTAGGGTATAGTGCAACTCAGTTCCTTGGTCTAAGCAAGCTATACATATTTTAGACATAGTGTATATCCACCCAATTACCTATTTTCCTAGTATTTATATACTGCCTGGTTTATCTGTTTGTTGGTTGTTGTATTCCCGTTTTGTTCCTGACCTGTCCCTGACTATGTACAGTATCGTTTATTTTGTTAACCTTGATGCTATAGCACTTTAGTACAGGAAGGGACCGGCGCCCAGTTGTCGATCCATCATTTAGGGTGGATGGGCAAGCAGGCAGGAAGAGGATTTCTAGGGACAGCTTAGGGCTCACTTCTCCCTGCCCCCTTTCATGACAATATCATATATTTTATGCTTCATTTATTCAACCTGAGGATGAAGCAGGTACTCTACTTGAATATAACAGATTAGTTATGCATTATCCCACATTATATGGAACACATAATTAATATTTGATAATTATTAATAGTGTTAAAAATAAATTGTGTGTTCCAGGGGTGCAGCTAGGGTTGTAAAAGTTCAGGGGCAAAATAATAAATTATTGTAATAAATTGGGTGCCCCCCTTTGTGTTACACCATGCCCACTTGGCGATCATGGCGATAAAGTGTCTAAAAGTCACAAGATTGTTGTGCAAAGTGGATGTTTTCAGAAAAATGTTGTGACTTTTCGTCATATATGCCAGGTGTTTTCAGACAGCATCAGTTACTAAATAAAAAAACACTATACAAACCAATGTTATCTACAATAGATTGATCATAAAACAGTAAATACCAGCTCTAGACAAGTGTTTTGGAGATTTCTTCACAAGGGTTTAGAATATAGTGAAATTAAATTCAGTGACTTACAGACGATGCCGTTTCTGATTGGATTTCACTTAGCTTTTCTTCTTTATCCAGCACAGACCACCATGATGGCCCCTCGGTTTTTCCACACCCTCTGTAGAAACAGAAACTTCTCCATCCTTTAAAACCGCACCCTTGTTTTTCCACCTTTATTTATGCTTCTTAGAATAACCACAAAACACGAGGCCTGACATGTTCCCCTCTTATGAAAACTTTTTTTTGCCTGTTCTTTACATTTTTAAGCCCCCATAGGGGAATGGCACAGGGGGGAAGAAATGGCACAGGGGGTGGTAAAGAGGGGGTGATGAATTTGCAAAGTGGGTAATAAAGGGGAATCAAGAGGAAATTATGTGGCACAGGGATAATAAAGGGGGGGGATTTGAGTGGCATGGGAGGGATCAGGGAAGGAGGAGGGTGAATTATGTGGCTGGCAAACATACAGAAGCAGGAGATCACTGTTTAAACATTGGTCTTCTGCTTCTGTGCTGGGCCTTCTGCAGGGGGGTATAGCAGGGGCCTGGGTCTCTTACTGGGGTATTGGCTGTACCCTTGAAGGCAGCCCTGTGTACTAGGTAGGGCCGGCACATAAGCCTGGTTGTCCCCTAATGGGAGTGTTTTGTCCCCTATTGTCCCCTATTGAGTGTGTCCATGTCCCCTATTCGGAGGGTGCAAATACATTAATTCTTATGGGACTCCCGCGCTGGGGAATTAAAAACTGTCTGCAATTGGGAGGTGCCCCCAATTGGGAGGGGTCCGCTAAGGGAGATTTTAATGTACTTTTATTAACCTTTTAATTAACCCTTTAATGTTTACTCTCTTATCCCCCTGTATTCCAGCATCTATGACATTTCCAATATTTGTTGAAATAGCTGTATGAGGTATGAAGTATAAGACCTAACTTTTTGCAGATGAGTTGTAACCTTTGCACCAGTTTCATGTACAAATAAACTAGAATTTAATTCATATTAATAAATTTTTTAGGAAAATGCTAATTAAAAATATATATATTTTTTACCATTTTCACTTTTTATTTTATCTATGATGCACACTAAATAAAGATTATCTTTATGTGTTGTTGAATGGATGACAATGCAAAATTTTTAATTTGTGTATTCTTTACACTGTATTATGAAATGTGTATATATATATATATATATATATATATATATATATATATATATATATATTTTGTTCAGAGTTTCCTTTCCATAAAAAAAAAAAAAAAAGGGTGTGACTAGAGGGATGTATGTTTTCCTGATGACGTTACCAATAAAAAAAAAGCCAAGTTCTGACTCATTTTTTTGGTGCAAGCTACACAAAAAAAGCAGTGGCATAAATTGCTATGTATTTTGCATCTGGACAGGGAATTACTAACTCATGCATGCCAGAATAGTAAATACCACACAAAAATACACAGTCAGCATATTGGACACTCTGCCGAAAATAGTAAATTAAAAATACATGTGTTTTGTTGCCTTTATTTTTAGTGGTATTATTCCTATAAAAAATCCTGTGATTCATAAAAAAATAAATTGAAAAAAGAAAAATGATGAAAATGCATTTATTCTGAGAATGTAAGCAATGTGTCATCTATAAAATAAAGACATGGTCCAGGTAAATACCACATGAAAATACATAATTACATTTTCGATAAAGGTCCCTCAAATAAAGTCTTGTGACACCATTGTCATAGTAACAGTACTAAGGAATATCCCAGTGGAAACTGCAGCTTTGCTTCCTTATTGTTTTGCACTATTGCAGATGACTAACATTTTTTGGCCCAACACAGACAGAATATATGATAAAACAAATGTAATCAAATAGTAATGCTGCATGTACCAGCGTCTATAAGCAAGCAGCTTCCTTGAAAAAAAAAATTTTATTTGCAAAATAAGTTTCTGATATATCCGTATTGCATACCGTACCTTGTATGGTGGTCCCCAAAGTCAGAGTTACTATGTTCAGGTAGGGTCCCCCAGGTGGGACAGCCCCTAGTCACCTCCTTCTTTCTAATTTTGTAATGTTTAAATGTATACATTTAATATAATGTATATTAGTATGCTTACCTTGGTAGCGTCGCAGGACCTTTGGTCATGTGACTATGTTAATTCCTCTATAGTATGTTGGAGGACCTTTGGAGGTCCTTGGGTCACATGATTACCCATAACTCTTTGTAAAGATAATTGACAGAAGTATTGGACCAATCAGCTTAAGTCCAGCCCCTGCCCATATAAGGGAGCTGTAGCCAATGATTGCTCTCTTGGTTCGCTGGTCTCGTGAATGCTGGACTATCAGGACGGATCTGCGCAACTTACAAAGCCACCGCTAGGCCTGAAGCCTGCTGGCCTCAGCGTGAACTCAAAACGTGAGTCTTAAACGGAATTCCCGCTAAAGCTAGCATGACTGCTGGACCTCAACTAAATCCCCTAAATCCAGCGGAACAGCGCAAATCAGTCTACGAACTCTGAAACGCTTAAGGTCCCAACCACTGTCAATATCTAAGAGACTTTGCTTGTACAGAGACTGTTCCGGTTATAAAGCTTGCATAAAATTTTCAGTAAAAGTTCCGACTGTTTTCAGCAAACTCTCCGGTTGTGGACATTCAATTATTTCACCTCCCTATAGGTCTTGGGAAGGGTGGCGGTAGGACCAGTATTACAGAGGAGCCCTCACCCTGATGTCATGAGTAGAAAGTGTTAAACAGACCCCATTAAAGTCCCGCACAGCCACATCTATTGTCTTAACCCCTGCATATTTGTGAGATGTAACCTGTGTCTTCTACTTGTGAGCTTAGATTTGCTTTGGACTTGATAAAGGGAGGAATCCCGAAAGCTTCTCTACAAAATGCTGTTAGTCCAATAAGAAAGGTATTACAAGATACTGCAACATTTTATGATTTGCATCTGCATCACTGGACTAATACGGCTACTCAAATTTACTATATATATATATATATATATATATATATATATATATATGAATTTATTATTATGGGGAAGATTAATAAGTGTTTGTCTTTATTCCTCGGCAAAGTCTTACTGTGCTGATGCCCCAGGTGATTGTCCTTAAAGGGGTACTTTGCTGTAAACATCTTATCCCCTATCCAAAGATAAGGGATAAGATGTTAGATCGTGGGAGTACCGCCGCTGGTCCCCAGCAGCAGGACCTCCACGATCTAACATCTTATCCCCTATCCTTTTGACCCCTTTAATGAGGTTGTTTAGTGAAAAACAATTATGACTCTATGACCCTGCAGGTAACATGTGTTCCATTCATTTCTATGGGAGTGCCGGAGAGGCACAAGTGTGGTACTTTGGTACCTTTGGCATTTCCATAGACATGAATGGAGCATGAGTTGTCTGCGGCACGCACTGTCTCTGAAACTCAGGGCCATGTTCTGGAGATCACAGGCACATTCAATTTTGATGATGTCACAATCATGGCAAAACTGTATTGGGATGATTTTACGATAATTTCATCCTTGGCTACGATTGATATATTACATTAATTGTTGTATTGATTGCGCAGCTTTGTTTCATTGTGATGATTTCATATAGTAGAGTTCTATTCTGATGTTTAAATATTGTTTATCTTTATTCCTTGGCTAAACTCGGTTGCAATGAAGTTGTAAGTTTGTAACCTTCGTTACAATCTTTGTCCTTTATTGTATTGCTGTACTTTGCTGTACTGTGTTATGATGATGTCAAGAGTTTGTCCTCCCACTTTATCAGGGTTCTTTTATAGTGAACTCACAACAGTGACAGTCACAGTCATACTTATCTTTCTTGTTAATTGAGTACCTGTAATTTTTATAAACCTTCATTTTTTTTTTAAATTAACCCTTTGGACTAGTGATAAGTTGATTTCAGCACTATCACTGCTGTTATAGAGCCCCTGAAAGACCTCTCCATAGTCCGACCCTAGCTATTTCTCATTCTCTCCAGGGAGAAGGACCAGAGCTGGGCTGTTTGCTAGTTGTGCGAACAGGGGCTTCCTTTCTTACTTCTTTGACTAGTCATTGAACAGCATATTTCTACTTGTAAAGGCACTGTAAAGGATAGACGGGGATGACACCACTGAATGCTATATAGCTGGTAGATTGAACAACTGTGGGGATATGAGCCAGAGTAGCAATAGGTGAGGGATGCAAAAAGCCTGAGAATCAAGTCTGAAGTACAATCAAGAAATAGAGAAAAATAGGCAACAATGCACTCACCTCTAAAACGTAATTTCTTTATTTGTAATCCATCCAATAAAAGCGAGCAGGCTAGGGCAGAGTAGAATGAAAAAAACGCTTTCAGCGCCAGGTGTGCATGAGGCAATGGAGCCATCCCCTCTAATTTTACCTTCTCAGCATTAATTCAAAAACTAACAGGTTGTTAGTATACATTTTGATCAAAAGGTACAAGCCCACTCGCCACGTCAAGGCCACCTATTTAGAGTGGGTCCCTAACATCCCTAGCATATAATGGCAAAGCACTGTGTGGCGACCACCACCGCCGCAGCACTAGTGCCCAGAGGAGGAACGGCCCACTGGCAGAGCGGCCCCAATGCCACTCAAACCAGTCCCGGGGTGGCACCTCCCCACAGACACGGCGCTGCGGCAGCAATGGACGCCGCACAGCACCACACCAGTGTGAACAAGGTGTAAAAGCTCACTTACCATGTGCTTCCAGTCAAACTGGGAGGCTGCCAGAAATTAAAGGGCCCTGCGTAGCTACCTGCATATAGGGATAGGCTGAGGGGGTGGGGCGGAGTGCTGACACAAGTGAAAAAAACTAAAAAGGAGGGGATAGAAAACACAATGTGAATTCAAGTAGAGGAGACAGACATGGTCGCACATCCTCAAATTGTATTTTGATCTAATTCTCATATGATCTACATATACACCCATACACAGTTACTTCCCCCCCCCCCCCAATAAAAATAAAAAAGAACGTCTTGTACGGCACTGTTTCCTAAACAGAGCCTCAAACTATTGCAAGACAACATCTCTCTGAATGGCCGGACAGCCATTGACTGTCTAGGCATGCTGGGAGTTTTGCAACAGCTGGAGTAACCCTGTTTGGGTATTTCTGTTGGAGGAGGCAAACGCCATTCTTGCATCTGGGTCCGCCCCTATGCAAATGTCTTATTTAGGCTTCAAAATGCATGATGCTCTCTTACGTCGTAGCCCTGTCGTATTTCAAGGCAACAGTTTAGCGCCACATATGGGGTATTTCCCTACCGAGAGAAATTGTGTAACACATTTTGTGGGCTTTTGCTCCTTTTACCCCTTATAAAAGGAAAAGTTTGGGCTACACCAGCATGTTAGTGTAAAAAATCTCTCCAAAATCCCAAAGTTGCTCCTTCCCTCCTGAGCACTGTTTTGCGCCTGCATGGCACTTTGTCTACTTATAGTGTATTTCCAGAATCGGGAGAAATTGGGTCACAAATTGTGTGATGCTATTTCTCCATTAATCCCTTGTGAAAATGAAAAATTAGGGGTTACACCAGCATTTTACTGTAAAAATTTTAATTTAACATTTTTACAACCCAGTGTAACAAAAAAATGTCAAACACCTGGGGGGTGTTAATGCTCACTGTCCCCCTTGTTACGTTTCTTGAGGGATGTAGTTTCCCAAATGGTGTCACAAGTGGGTTTCTCCTGATTTGGCACCATGAGGGTTTTGTAAAGGCAACATGGCCCCAACTTCAATTCTAGCCAAGTCCTCTCTCCAAAATCCCAAAGTTGCTCCCTCCCTCCTGAGCCTTGTTCTGCGCCTGCACGATTTTTCATGTCCACACATGGGGTACTTCTAGAACACCTAAAAGGTTAACAAACTTTCTGCATGTAATTTTGAATACTTTGAAGGGTGAAATTTTATAGTGGGGTAATTTAATGATAATTACATTTTATAGTGGGGTAATGGAACTGGTCCCTGAAAAATTCAGATTTAAAAATTTTCGTGAATATTTGGAAAATTGCTGCTAAACTTTAATGTCTTCAAAAAGTAAAAACATGTCTATTTTATGATGCCAACATAAAGTAGACATATTCTATATGTGAAACAATATGTCATTTATTTGACATGACCATTTTCCTTAAAAGCAGAGCATTTCAAATTTAGAAAAATGTTAATTTTTTTTCTTGAAATTTTGGAATTTTTCACAAACAAATGATGCAGATAGGATAAAAATTTACCACTAACATAAAGTAGAATATGTTATGATTAAACAATCTCAGAATCAGTAAAATAGGTAAAAGCATCCCAGAGTTATTAATGCATAAAGTGACACAGGACAAACTTGCAAAAAATGGCCTGGTCTTTAATGGGGTACTTCGCTGTAAACATTTTATCTCCTATCCAAAGGTTAGGGGACAAGATGTTAGATCGCGGGAGTCCCGCCGCTGGAGACCCCCGCGATCTCTGCCACGGCACTCGTTATTTGCTGCACGGAGCGAAATCCGCTCTGTGCCCGATGACTGGTGGTGCCAGCCGCCACGCCCCCTCCATTCACATCTATGGGAGGAGGTGTGACTGCTATGAACAAACCGTTACGCCCCCTCCCATAGACATGAAAGGAGGGGGCGTGGCGTGACATCATAAATGCGGAAGCTGCAATCTTCCATGTTCCAGACGCCGCCACTGCCGGCCTGGAGATCATGGGGGTCCCCAGCTGCAGGACCCCCCATGATCCAAGATGTTTGCAGTGGAGTATCCGTTTAAGGTCAAAATGGGCTTGGTCCTTAAAGAGTTAAAGCGTACCATTTTTGTGACAGGCACCGATCAAGGATTGTGTCACACATGCCAGTCTTGTGGAAATATTACCATGGATATCCACCTGATTTTAACCTAATGGAATAAAAGTGAAGTTTTCATTTATCACCTTCCTTTTTGGAGCAGCTGGAGGTTTTTGCTCATTTGACCTCTTTGTTGCATGTGGAAAACTGCTTCTGCAGTCTTTAACTCCAAACCAAAAGTGCACTCCAAAAGAATAGATGAGATAAAGGAAGGACTTTATCTTCTCCTTGCTTTTGGATCCACTTCTAGCTTAGACTTAAGAACTAAAGTGGCAATTTTCCAAAAGCTGCTATGTTTGACCCCAGCCTTATTGTGTTCCTCCCTGGTGATGTCATGATAGTCTTTGTGTTTAATGTAAGGCTTTGGTCCAATGAACTGATATTACATCAACATTTACTTTGGCTTGGTTTGATTTTAATAATGTCACAATCATGTTTTTCCTACTGAAGTCATTAAAGGGATACTCCGAGGGATTTTTTTAAATTTTTTTTTATCAAATAGTGGCAGAAAGTTAAACAGATTTGTAAATTACACAAAAAAGAAAAAATAGCCAGCACAACTACCTAATACACGGGTGCACGCTGCTGTGGCAAATACAAAGTATACAAAGAAGAAGGTTACAGCAGCACACATGGTCAAGTTAGGGGGAGTGGCACCCTCTCTAGCTGAGCACTTCTCCCTGTTTCACATGAGGTTTTTTAATTGATAGTGGATCCTGCATGTCACCCAGTCAGAGGCCATATGCCCAGCAGAGGTGAGTGCATTAAGCATGTTAGGGTCCCATCTGACAAGAGGCCACCTCCGCGTGGTGGATGGGGGACACGTTATGATCAAAAAGTGCACTAAGAACCTACATTTTTTGACCAAGAGTGCTGCTGCAACCTTCTTCTTTTTATACTTTGTATTTGCCACAGCAGCATGCACCCGTGTATTAGGTAGTTGTGCTCGCTATTTTTCTTTTTTGTGTTTTTGCTGTGCAAGTTAGGGGGAGTGGCACCCTCTCTAGAGTGCTGCTGAAACCTTCCTCTTTGTAAGATTTGTAAATGACTTCTATTTAAAAACCTTAATCCTTCCAGTACTTATCAGCTGCTGCATACTACAGAGGAAGTTCTTTTCTTTTTAGATTTCTTTTTTGTCTGTCCATGGTGCTCTCTGCTGACACCTCTCTCCACGTCAGGAACTGTCCAGAGCAGGATATGTTTGCTATGGAGATTTACTCCAGCTTTAGACAGGTCCTGACATGGACAGAGGTGTCAGCAGAGAGCACTGTGGTCAGACAGAAATTAATAAAAAATAAAAACATCCTCTGTAGTATACAGCATCTGATATGTACTGGAAGGATTAACAATTTTAAATAGAAGTAATGAACAAATCTGTTTAACTTTCTGGAGCCAGTTGATTTAAAAAAAAAAAAAATGGTTTTCCACCGGAGTACCCCTTTAAAGAGTTTCTATTCTAAATCTAGGATTTATAATTATTTCGCCATATGGAGTACATAAAGATTCATGTGAAGACTTATTGGGGTATTCCAAACAGGACAAATTTATTGGATATTGCTTCAAAACAGTTATTGGTATTAATAGATTGTAGACCTTTGGCAACAACTGGATGGCTGATATGTAGGAAAAAAGCATAACGCATAGCTAAGTGTAAATTACTTGCTTAGTCTACTGTAGGGACTCTTGCCCAGGTAGATCGTCCAAATAAGGACAGTGGTTTTGGGCGAGCTCAGATTTATACTTCCTACTACTCAAAATGTGACAAAGGCAACTTCTGACTAGCAAGTGATAAAATGCCTTTGTCAAATTTTGAGTAGAGGGAAGTGGAAATCTGAGCTTGCCCAAAACCACTCTCCTTATTTGGATGATCCACCTGGCTGCCCCCAACTGGTCAAGGGTCCCTAAAGTAGACTAAGTGCAAAGGGCATTAGGAAAGTAGGACAGGCCAGGTTGGCAACACATGGACAGATAGTTCCAAATCAGCAGACAAGTAGTTCATCCAAAACAAGTCAGAGAGTAAAAACCTAAAGAGGAGAATAGTAGAAAATTTAAATAAAAAACCGAGTAAGGACAAGTAAGGGTCAAACTAATAGGGCAGGGCAGTACAAAATCAACAAGTAAAGGCAAGGTCAGGTCAAAAGCAGAGATCAAATAAGGTCAGACCACAGGGAGTCAAACAAAAGTAATAAAGGAAGGAACGTAGTGAGATGTTAGCCAGGAGGTGTGAGCGCAGATGCTGCAGCTGATTGGCCCGATGCACCCACCTACTGATAGGCTGGGACAGCAGCATCACCCAGTGACAAATTCTGCCTGCCACGTCAAGCAGTGATAAGAGGCGGTACTGGGACTGGGCCAGGTAACAGCCTAAATGTCTTCTTTCTAGCATTGAATGTCTATAATTGAATGAAAAATTACAAATTATTGTGTGTGGATTGTCTTCAATAAATTGAATTTTCATGTACATTATATAATAGTGATGGGTTATATTAGCTTGATGGGTATTTTTACATAGATATTCGTTTTATTCCTATACTTTGTTTCTTTGTGATGCTGTCACAATAAAGTTTGTATTATTCCTTGGCTGTGTTCTTTCATGATAATGTAAAAATATGTGTCTTTATACTTATGTGTTTGATTGATGATTACAATAGTTTGTCCATGTTCCTTGGCCTTGTTACATTCCGATAATTTCACAAAAAGGGATTGTTCTCACTATTATACTGTGTTTTTTGGTGATGATGTCACAATGATGTTTGTTTTTATTCCTTTACTGTGCTCTTTCATGATTATTAGAGATAAGAAAAACATTTTAAAAGTGGATTCGGCAGATTCAACAAATTTTGGTCCAAATTTATTTGCGTCAATCACTATTAAAAACGGCTATTTCTGGCCTACAGAGAGCCTCAATAGTTGTGTAGAACACTTTGCCTTGCTGTAACACGTACATGGTGTGTGCTGGGTTAGTGAAATAATATGGTTATTCAGTATGACATGCAGATCAGAGGCGTCTCTATTAGAATCACTGTCGCAGAGAGGCACAATGACAGAGCCTGGAGGTGGCATCAGTATGAGGAGACCATATAGTAGCTACTACTACTACTTGAACTAATAATGTATGACCACAAAACCCAATCTAACAAGGAGTCACATGGCGGCACAATGACAGAGCCTAGAGGTAGAAGCAGCCCGACGAGACCATAGGGCCACACAATAGAAAAGATTAACCCCTTAAGGACCAGGCCAATTTTCACTGTAGGACCAGAGCATTTTTTGCACATCTGACCACTTTCACTTTAAGCATTAATAACTCTGGGATGCTTTTACCTATCATTCTGATTCCGAGATTGTTTTTTCGTGACATATTCTACTTTATGTTTTTGGTAAAATTTTGTCAATACTTGCACCATTTATTAGTGAAAAATTCCAAAATTTGATGAAAAAAATTAAAATTTAGCATTTTTCTAACTTTGAAGCTCTCTGCTTGTAAGGAAAATAGACATTCTAAATAAATTATATTTTGATTCACATATACAATATGTCTATTTTATGTTTGCATTATAAATTTGACATGTTTTTACTTTTGGATGACATCAGAGGGCTTCAAAGTTCAGCAGCAATTTTCCAATTTTTCACCAAATTTTCAAAATCAGAATTTTTCATGGACCAGTTCAGGTTTGAAGTGGATTTGAAGGGCCTTCATATTAGAAATACCCCACAAATGACCACATTATAAAAACGGTACCCCTCAAAGTATTCAAAATGACATTCAGTAAGTAAGTGTGTTAACCCCTTAGGTGTTTCACAGGAATAGCAGCAAAGTGAGGGAGAAAATTCTAAATCTTCATTTTTTACACTCGCATGTTCTTGTAGACCCAGATTTTGAATTTTTACAAGAGGTAAAAGGAAAAAAGTCCTCTCAAAATTTGTAACCCAATTTCTCTCGAGTAAGAAAATACCTCATATGTGTATGTCATGTGTTCGGCGGGCGCTGTAGAGGGCTCAGAAGGGAGGGAGCGACAATGGGATTTTGGAGAGTGAGTTTTTCTGAAATGGTTTTTGGGGGGCATGTCACATTTAGGAAGCCTCTATGGTGCCAGAACAGCAAAAAAAAAAAAAAAACACATGGCATACTATTTTGGAAACTACACCCCTCAAGGAATGTAACAAGGGGTACAGGGAGCCTTAACACCTCACAGGTATTTCACGACTTTTTGTTAAAGTCGGATGTGTAAATGAAGAAAAAAAAAAATTTCACTAAATTGCTGGGTTTTCCCCAAATTTTACATTTTTACAAGGGGTCATAGGAGAAAATTACCCCCAAAATTTGTAACTCCATTTCTTATGAGTATGGAAATACCCCATGTGTGGACGTCAAGTGCTCTGCTGGCGCACTACAATGCTCAGAAGAGAAGGAGCGCCGTTAAGCTTTTGAAAAGGGAATTTGTTTGGAATGGAAGTAAGGGGCCATGTGCGTTTAGAAAGCCCCAGTGGTGCCAGAACAGTGGACCCCCCCCACATGTGACCCCATTTTGGAAACTACACCCCTCACAGAATTTTATAAGGGGTGCAGTGAGCATTTACACCCCACTGGCGTTTGACAGATCTTTGGAACAGTGGGCTGTGCAAATGAAAAATTAAAATTTTCATTTTCACGGACCACTGTTCCTAAAATCTGTCAGACCCCTGTGGGGCATAAATGCTCACTGTACCCCTTATTACATTACGTGAGGGGTGTAGTTTCCAAAATGGGGTCATATGTGGGTATTTATTTTTTTGCGTTTATGTCAGAACCGCTGTAAAATCAGCCACCCCTGTGCAAATCACCAATTTAGGCCTCAAATGTACATAGTGCGCTCTCACTCCTGAGCCTTGTTGTGCGCTCGCAGAGCATTTTAAGCTCATATATGGGGTATTTCCGTACTCAGGATAAATTACGTTACAAATTTTGGGGGTCTTTTTTTCCTTTTACCTCTTGTGAAAATAAAAAGTAAAGGACAACACCAGCATGTTAGTGTAATTTTTTTTTTTTTTTACACTAACAGGCTGGTGTAGACCCCAACTTTTATTTTTCATAAGGGGTAAAAGGAGAAAAAGCTCCCCGAAATTTGTAGTGCAATTTCTCCCAAGTACAGGAATAACCCTTATGTGACCCTAAACTGTTTCCTTGAAATACGACAGGGCTCTGAAGTGAGAGAGCACCATGCGCATTTGAGGACTAAATTAGGGATTGCATAGGGGTGAATTTAGGGGTATTCTATGCCAGTCATTCCCAAAAAGGGTTCCTCCAGCTTTTGCTAAACTCCCAGCATGCCTGGACAGTCAGTGGCTGTCCGGAAATGCTGGGAGTTGTTGTTTTGCAACAGCTGGAGGCTCCGTTTTGGAAACACTGCCGTACAAAACGTTTTTCATTTTTTTGGGGGGGGGGGGGGGGGCAGTGTAAGGGGGTGTATATGTAGTGTTTTACCCTTTATTATGTGTTAGTGAATAGTTTTTAGGGTACATTCACACTGGCGTGTTACAGTGAGTACCCCGCTAGGAGTTTGCGCTGTGGCGAAAAATTTGCCGCAGCTCATACTTGAAGCAGGAAACTTACTGTAAACCTGCCTGTGTGAATGTACCCTGGGGGGGCAAACCTCCAGCTGTTTCAAAACTACAATTCTAAGCATGTACTGACAGACTGTGCATGCTGGGAGTTGTACTTTTGGAGGCACACTGGTTGGAAAACCTTCAGTTAGGTTCTGTTACCTAACTCAGTATTTACCAACCAGTGTGCCTCCAGCTGTTGCAAAACTACAACTCCCAGCATGTACTGATCGCCGAAGGGCATGCTGGGAGATGTAGTTATGCAACAGCTGAAGGTACACAACTACAACTCCCAGCATGCCGAGACAGCTGTTTGCTGTTTGGGCATGCTGGGATTTGCAGTTTTGCAACATCTGTAGGGCTACAATTTAGAGATCTCAAAACTGTAGACCTCCAGCTGTTACAAAACTACAAATCCCAGCATGCCCAGACAGAAAACTGCTGTTTGGGCATGCTAGGAGTTGCAGTTTTGCAACATCTGGAGGGCCACAGTTAGAGATCACTGCCAGTGATCTCCAAACTGGGGCCCTCCAGCTGTTGCAAAACTACAAATCCCTGCATGCCCAAACAGCTGTCTGGGCATGCTGGGAATTGTAGTTTTGCAACATCTGGAGGGTTACAGTTGTGGTAGCCCTTGGGGGGTATAGTGTAGTTGGGGTTTTGCTGTGTTGGAATATGAGGGGTTAATTTAACCCTTGTTACTCGTGACGCCAGGGTGTGGGTTAATACGCTGAGGTAGTTGTTGGCCTATCGCCACCCTTCCCAGAAACGATAGGTGCGTGCAGAAATAAAGGATTGTCCACGGCAGTGCTGAACTTGAACTTGCAGGAACTTTACTGATGAATTGCGATACATTCAGTAACGGTAACAGTCTTAGTAACAGAGTCTATTATCAGCACGGCAGTGACTGACAGTTGCTTAGGACCGATAGGTTATTCTGAGTAGAATTAGAATTAGGTTTTGCAGAGATCCGCTGGATTTAGGGGTCTGTTTAGGTCCAGTGATCTTGCGGAGTAATAGGGAATTGAAGTAACTCACAGTTTTGGAATGATGGCTGATGCAGCAAGGCTTTGGCCTAGTGGTTGCCGATGACAGCTGCACAGATCCGTCCTCATCAGCAACCCACGAGGAAAGAGAGATTAATGGCCGCCGCTCCCTTATATGGGCAGGGGCAGGGCCGTTTTAGATCGGTCCATGTAAGCTGTCACTCACTGTTACAAAGCATGGTGGGTGATCACCTGATTACCTCCAAAGGTCCTTGAGTAAAAAACCATAGAGTTCTGGAACGCATTACGTGACCCGCAGGTCCTGCGACACTACAACAAGGTAAGTACACTTTATATACATATAGACAATTAGAATTTGAATAATTTTAATTATTAAAGGGGGGACTAGGGGCTAACTATAGATGAGGATCCCACTGGTACCTAGGGACTCTGACTTTGGGGACTTCACCACAAGGTAACGGATGCCATCCGGTACCGGGACACCACAAACCTATATGTGTGCAAGTATTATCCTAAGGGTGAGTTACCCTATAATTTTTGTTGAGACCGGTGCTAACGATTGGCGACAGCAACAATACTACCCTCGGAGGAGCCGGGGTGCCACCCATTGATTAACTACTAAACACCTTTAGCATTTTATACATTTGTATGTACAAGAATTATTTACGTTTTTAGGGTTTAGTGTACACATGCTCTACACTGACATTTTTCGTGTACAACTCTTACCTACTTCTTTATGTACATAGACACTAGGTTATTTTTCTATGCACAACCTTTACCTGTTTTTTTATGTACACAGGCACAAGGATACCTTCCTGTGTACAAGAACCATATACATATTTAACAAAAAAACTTACACAATTATCAACACTCCAACAAGGATCAGCAGTCCACCTACGCTAAGAGTTCATGGGAAGGGAAAGGAAACACAGCCTTACCACAAATCAGCCGGGTACAGTCCTTATGAATCTCCTACTGGCTAGGAGTCTCTTGACTTAATAGTCAGGCACAAAGCTTGATGGTTACGTTGCTGAAATAAAAACTGGAACAATCTTAGCACAGTCCTGCTAGGCACAATTCTTGAACTCGGTTGCTACATAACAAAAAGTGGTTAGTAAGAGAAACAACAGGACATTACTTTAGAGTCTCTTTAGAGAATGTTCTTCCTCACTCTTCTAGTGCCTCTCTGGGTCCCCCTATTTCTGCCAACATCAGGGGCAGGTGTGGAATTAACATAGCTCTGCCACACCACATTGGTGAGGGTGGAGTGGTTGATGGTAGGATTCAAAGGGGCTATAGGCTTACTAGCCGGAATGTAAGTGGGGCAGTAGGGCTGGAGCACCATCTCCAAACTAGGATGGACCCATGACCCTTTCATCGGTACCTCAGGAACAGACAAACTCTCACTGCTCCGAGAGGGTCTAGGTACTGACTTTGGTGGCCGCAACTTTGGCCTACTTTCCTGATTCTGCGCAGGACTTGGCTCTTGGCGGGACACAGAAGATGATGAGAACTTGACTCTTTGCTGTACACAAAACATGATCTTTGCTGTTGAGGCACCTCCTCCTTTGGTACGTTGATGGAGGATTTAGGAGCGGACCATTTTGGCCTCAAGTTGAAGGGGTCGGACTCCCAATCAGTTGACGGGAAATACTTGAAAGGAAGCTGTGTTGGGGCAGTTGGTCCTGTGACCGCAGCAGCCCATTCCCCTCGAAGGCTCTGGACGGGGGTGTACTCTACAATTTCACCCACCTCCAAGGAGTAGAACTTTTTGTGTAGATATGGCCTTTGTACTGCTCGCCGGTTTACGAGGATGGTCTGCCCAGTGTGGCAGTCAAGAAGTGTCCCATAACCTCTGACCTTGTCGAACTTGGCCACAGTTGCTATTCTTCTCTCTAATGGCTCCTCCCCTTCTCGGGGATGACCCCATTTGCGTATGTACAATGCTTCCATTTCTTTGGTATTTTCTTGATACCGCACTTTTTCTTCATAAGGCAAATGCACGTGCTTAGGGGCATACAATTCTTTGTGTCGGGCCTTTAACCCCTTAAGGACTCAGGGTTTTTCCATTTTTGCACTTTCGTTTTTTCCTCCTTATCTTTTAAAAATCATAACCCTTTCAATTTTCCACCTAAAAATCCATATTATGGCTTATTTTTTGCGTTGCCAATTCTACTTTGCAGTGACATTAGTCATTTTACCCAAAAATGCACGGCGAAACGGAAAAAAAATCATTGTGCGACAAAATTGAAGAAAAAACGCCATTTTGTAACTTTTGGGGGCTTCCGTTTCTACGCAGTGCATATTTCGGTAAAAATTACACCTTATCATTATTCTGTAGGTCCATACGATTAAAATGATATCCTACTTATATAGTTTTGATTTTGTCGCACTTCTGGAAAAAATCATAACTACATGCAGGAAAATGTATACATTTAAAAATGTCATCTTCTGACCCCTATTACTTTTTTATTTTTCCACGTACGGGGCGGTATGAGGACTCATTTTTTGCGCCGTGATCTGAAGTTTTTAGCGGTATGATTTTTGTTTTGATCTGACTTTTAATCACTTTTTATTCATTTTTTAATGGTATAAAAAGTGACCAAAAATGCGCTTTTTTTGACTTTGGAATTTTTTTGCGCGTACGCCATTGACCGTGCGGTTTAATTAATGATATATTTTTATAGTTCGGACATTTACGCATGCGGCGATACCACATATGTTTATATATTTTTTTTTTTACACTGTTTTATTTTTTTTATGGGAAAAGGGCGGTGATTCAAACTTTTATTAGGGAAGGGGTTAAATTACCTTTATTAACACTTTTTTTTTTACTTTTTTTTGCAGTGTTATAGGTCCCATAGGGACCTATAACACTGCACACACTGATCTTTTACACAGATCACAGGCGTGTATTAACACGCCTGTGATCAGTGTTAGCGGCGCTTGACTGTTCCTGCCTGGATCTCAGGCACGGAGCAGTCATTTGCCGATCGGACACCGAGGAGGCAGGTAGGGGCCCTCCCGGTGTCCTGTCAGCTGTTCGGGATGCCGCGATTTCACCGCGGCGGTCCCGAACAGCCCGACTGAGCAGCCGGGTCACTTTCACTTTAGAAGCGGCGGTCAAAGCTTTGACCGCCGCTTCTAAAGGGTTAATACCGCACATCGCCGCGATTGGCGATGTGTGGTATTAGCCGCGGGTCCCGGCCGTTGATGAGCGCCGGGACCGACGCGATACGATGCGGGATCGCGGCGCGATCCCGCTTCAAATCGCGGGAGCCGGCGCAGGACGTAAATATACGTCCTGCGTAATTAAGGGGTTAACTTTTCCATCAATTCGGCCAGCTCGGCTTCTTGATGGGCCCTTTCTTTTTGTGCACTTGGAATTTGTGGGAGTGACTTCCCAGGTATAGGCTGAAGTACCTTGTGCATATATTCGATCAGCTCCGGCTCATCTCCAAACACCCACTGCGGCAATTTCGGTGAGCACGGTCATGCACTTGGCAAATCAGATAGAGGAACTTAAGCTTCAGGGCTGGAGGAGGAAGAATAGGCCGCCTCTGGCGGGGTACTCACTGCAGACTCCTTTGATGGGATCTCGACCCACGAGCCCCAAGTTCTGTGGTGAGGGGACAGTCTCACCAGCGTGGCACCTCCAGGTGTCCCTGCACTTTCCGCTGGAGGTGTCTCTGGCCAATCGTCGTCATCATCAGGTAGTGGGGGAAGATTGCAGGCCCCCTCTTTGTCTAAAGACAACCGCTGCAGACGGTCAGCAAGTTCTTGGAAAAGGCAGGCTGCGACTGCCATATCTTTCCGCTGTTCCGGCGCCATTTTGCCATCTTCATCACGTGGAACGCTGCTCTCCGCCATGTCTGTACTCTCCGGCTCCCTGTGCAGACTGAAGAGGTCACTGTGCGTGGCGTCTTTTATAGTGGGCTTCCCCAAGATGGCAGCCGGCAGGAAGGACAGAGATTAATTGGCCACCGCTCCCTTATATGGGCAGGGGCAGGGCAGTTTTGGAATGGTCCATGTCAGCTGTGACTCACCGTTACAAAGCATGGTGGGTGATCACCTGACTACCTCCAAAGGTCCTTGAGTAAAAAACCATAGAGTTCTGGAGCGCATCACGTGACCCGCAGGTCCTGCGACACTACAACAAGGTAAGTACACTTTATATACATATAGACAATTAGCATTTGAATAATTTTAATTATTAAAGGGGTGACTAGGGGCTAACTATAGATGAGGATCCCACTGGTACCTAGGGACTCTGACTTTGGGGACCTCAAGGTAACGGATGCAATCCGGTACCGGGACACCACACAGTTTAGAGACCACTGTATAGTGGTCTCAAACTGTACCCTCCAGATGTTGCTAGGCAACTTATCGGCTTCTGTCGGATCCAGGGAGCCAGCGGCACGACATCGCCGGACTCCGATCTCCTCCACCGATGGTCGCCTGCAGCCTCGCCCGTGGGGTAAGTGGACGTCGGCGCCGCTCCTCTGTCGGTTCCCTGTTCTGCCCCGCCTATTGTGGGTGGGCAGAACGGGGAAACCGAAAGTAAAGCCCCCCGCCCCCGATCTGCTATTGGTGGTCGCGTCTAGACCACCAATAGCAGGGTTAGGAGGGGTGGCACCCCTGCCACCTCACTCCCATCAGTTCAGGGGGATTCCAAGGATTAAAAGATACATTTTAAAATTTTAATTGAAAATTTTTGGTAGCTAGTGCTACCATAACATTTTTTATGTAATGTCTCAGCAGCATGATGAGACCATAGGGCCTCACAATCCCTAAGATTCAAAAATACATTTTCAATTTTTAATTGAAGATTTATGGTAGCTAGTGCTACCATAAAAATAAATAGTTAATGTCCCAGCAGCATGAGGAGACCATATAGAAGCTGAATGACACAGCGTGGAGGTGGCGGCAGCATGAGGAGACCATATAGTGCCTGAACGACACAGTGTGGAGATGGCGGCAGCATATAGTGGCTGAATGACACAGGCCGGAGGTGGCGGAAGCATGAGGAGACCATACAGTGCCTGAATTGCACAGCATGGAGTTGGCGGCAGCATATAGTGGCTGAATGACACAGCCTGGAGTTGGCGGCAGCATGAGGAGACAATATTGTGCCTGAATGACACAGCATGGAGGTAGCGGCAGCATGAAGAGACCATATAGTGACTGAATGACACAGCGTGGAGTTGGTGGCAGCATATAGTGGCTGAATAACACAGCGTGGAGGTGTTAGCAGCATGAGAAGACCATATAGTGGCTTAATGACACAGCCTGGAGTTGGCGGCAGCATGAGGAGAACATATGGTGGCTGAATGAGACAGCCTGGAGGTGGTATCAGCAGGATCAGGAGTCCTGAAAGTGACCCGGTGACAGAGCAGTGCGGTGGGTGGCAATACCAGTACCCAATGACTAAGGTGGGTGAAAAAATGAGAACTTGGCATCAGATGTGTGGCATCAGGCGGGTGGCAGGATCAGAATAGTAGCTGAGGCAGGTAGGCAGAAGAAAACAGTCTCTTTTGTCAAATTTTTATTGTGCAAAAGTAAGTATTAAGGATATGCATTACGTAAAACGTAACTTTTAAAAATATGCTTAGGATAAAATATATGGCCCCAGAATTTTTTTTTTTTTTAAATCAAACAAAAGGAAAGGTATGCAAAAAACACCATGTGCCACCTACACCACCAAGTATTGATGTGATGCAAAGATCTCTAAAAGGTGGAAGGGAACAACGTATGGTTCATTGTAACCGGTGGGGGGTAAAAATTTTCCCTGTAAGACTCTACTCTCGCCCTATTAATTCCCTTCTTGGCAAGTGTTACTCACTCTAAAAAGAGTGGCCGCACATAGGAAACTCTTACTATTACCACCTTAAATCCCTGGGAAACGGCAGTGTTTGTAGTGGGAAATAGGGAGTGGTTCCTGTGTGGGGCTGCCCTTTTTAGGGCGAGTAACATTTACCAAGAAGGGAATTAATAATGCGAGAGTAGGGCATTACAGGGGAAGTTTTTACCCCCACCGGTTACAATGGACCCTACATTGTTCCCTTCCACCTTTTAGAGGTCTTTGCATCACATCAATACTTGGTGGTGTAGGTGGCACATGGTGTTTTTTGCACACCTTTCCTTTTGTTTGATTTCAAAAAAACTTTTGAGTTCATAACTTTTCTTAGGATAAAATATAAGTTTTTGCTAATGCATATCCTCAATATTAACTTGTGGTCTGATTTCAAGGAGTATCTGTAGCTGGGGAGCAGCACTGTATACATGTTTTGCACTATCAATATTTGTGAAGTGTTGGTGTGGCACCATGGTCAATTTACTCTCATGCATCAGGCATTGGTGGGTGGAAATCCTGGCTGATCCACGCCTGATTCATCTTCACAAAGGTCAGTCTCTCAACATTTTTCTTGGACAGACGAGTTCTCCTTGGGGTGACTATTGCCCCCACCTCACTAAACACCCGCTCTGATGGCACACTACTGGCCGGGCAGGACAGCTTTTCCAGGGCAAACTCTGCTAGTTGCGGCCACAAATCATGCTTGGCTGTCCAGAAGTCCAGCGGATCTTCAAGGAGTGTTGGCATAGTCATGTCAAGGTATGCCACCACCTGCTGGTTCAGGTCCTGCTCCTGATCTACCTGCTGCTGATGAGTTGCTTCACTATGCAGGTGAAGAAAGCTACTCATTAGGGACTGTAGACTCAGGCTGCTGCTGATGGAGCTGGTACTGCTCCTTCCACCCCACTCCTCCCCAGCAGCCATGGCAGTGGAAGGTGAGTGCAGAGGGCCCCCCCAAGTCAGACCTGTGAGAGGATGGAAGATGGTGCAGATAGGCATCGGCCTACTGACTACTTAGGATGTCTCTGTAGTAGGTAAGTTTGTCCTCCCTCTCAGTGAATATGAAAAAGGCCCCCATTTTGTGCAGGTAGCGAGGGTGCCAGTAGGTGCCACGTCTCCAGTGCCCTGACCAGCCATCGTTTCCAACACGTGTTGTAGTAGATGAAGCAGCGGAATGACATAGTTCATCCCGTAATCCTGGTGACAGAGTAATAATGTGGCTTCCTAAAAGGGCCTGAGCAAACAGCAGGTGTCACGTTGGGTGTCCCCCTATCTGCTTGGATCATCAAAAAATCGGTGATGGATTTTCTCTGTTCATATAGAAAACAGAAGAGAAAAAAGACGGGCCCTCTCTCATATCGGGGGGGGGGGGGGGAAGTGAGGAACCCACCACCTCACCTAATGTGCCTTACCGACCTGCTGAGGGGATGCAAGAGTGTAAGCACAACACTGCGCATGTAAGCGCCGAAACGCATTGTCCTTTCATTTTCTAACAAATAGTCCTGTGCTACCCGTGGAGTTCGTCCTTATTCAGCAGGAGCACTCTATACCACTCCCCACTTTTATCCACCTTTTCTCCCTCTGTTCATATAGTCAGTCCAACATATGGAGGGTGGAATTCCAATGTGTGGAAACGTTGCAAATCAGACTATGTTGGGGGATGCCATACTGACGCTGCAGCTCAAAGTGGGTGCGCTTTGCGGTCAGGGCTGCCATCAGAAATTTCGGGGCCCCTTACACAGCTTGTAGTCTTGGCCCCCTCCCCGTGGCACACACTAGATTTTATCTTAGTATCGGGCTTAGAAACATAAAATAATATCGCTACTCTGTATTCATTTTGCAGTGAATAATGTAAGGAAATAAAAGCCACTATAGGCAGGCCAGTATTACTAATAACACCACAATACAAGGGACGTATAATTCCGCCACACCATGACCACTACCATTACCACTGACTAATACTCCTATATTGTTATTGAATAAAAGCCACTATACAAATACCAATATCCCCCATACAGTGACCATACAGAAATAGATACCGGCTGTACACAGGTGCTGCAGACCATGAAAGTCATTATAGTTACATACTCACGTCTTCTCTGATCTGAGTCGTTCACTTTCTCTTTCTTCTCCATCTGTCCTGAGTGATCTTGAAGATTTCTCCCGATCACAACTCATCTCCACCGAATCTGCCAGACAAACATTTTAGGCTTCTCGCTAGAGCAAAGTCCTCACCTCTATACAAACCCCCTATATGTATTACACTGCCCCATTTAGTATTAGATGCCTCTGTGCAGCTGTATAGTATTAGGTCCCAACATTGTCCCTATAGATAAGCAGGCCCAAACATTGCCCCCATAGTATTTTATGCCTCTCACATTGCCCTTTACTGTACATTATGCCCCTCATTTTGCCCACATTGTATATTATCCCCCTCATATTACCCCCAATTGTATATTATCCCCTCATTTTACCCCATTGTATATTATCCCCTCTCATTTTGTCCCCATTGTATATTATGCTGCTCATAATGCTCTACCTTTCTATATTACCCCCCTCATATTGCTCCCCAGGGGGGTAGCTTGAAACCACAGGGCTTCCATGCAAAAAAATTCCCTGGATAGTGTGGTAGGTAGCTAGCCAGGTAGGTACACAGTGAGGTTGCCAGGTAGTTAGGTAGAGGAATAGCCAGGTACCCAAATAGGTAGGTAGCTAGGTTGGCAGGTAGTTTGGTAGAAAGATAGCCAGGTAGGTAGTCAGGTATAAAAACAGGTAGGTATAGCCAGGTAGGTAGATAGATTGCCAGGTAGGTATGAAGACATGTATGTAGGTAGGTAGCTAGGTTGCCAGGTAGGTAGGTAGCCAGTTAGTGTACTAGGTTGCCCGGTAGGTAGGCAGGTAGGTAGGTAGCTAGGTAAGAAGACAGTAAGACAAGTAGATACGTAGGTGGGAATACACTCAGGTAGGAAGGCAGCAGGTTGTGGAATAAAACTCTCAGAAAGCAGCATGGGTAATACAGTGTTTCTCAACCAGGGTGTCTCCAGCTGTTGCAAAACTACAACTCCCAGCATGCCTGGACAGCCAAACACTGTACGGGCATGCTGGGAGTTGTAGTTTTGATACAGCTGGAGACACCCTGGTTGGGAAACACTGCTATTTGTTTGTGAAATACTGAATTGGCTAGAACAGTGTTTCCCAATCAGTGTGCCTCCAGCTGTTGCAAAACTACAACTCCCAGCATGCCCTGACCGTCTTTGGGCATGCTGGGAGTTGTAGTTTTGCAACAGCTGGAGGCACACTGGTGTAACATGATGTGTGTGGTTCCCATACATTCCCCCGCACACAGAAAATAACAAAACAAAAAAAAGATACACACCATGTCCCACGCAGCGATCTTCAACAGCCGGGTCGCGTGCTATCTTCTCCACAGGGCAGGCGCCGATGAGTGACGTCATCGGCGCCTGCGTCAGGGCAGAGGTCATGGGCACGTGCATACAGCTCAGAGCGGCGCCGGTAGCGGGAGGAAGTCGGGCAGGAGCTTTGTAAACTGTGCTTTTTTTTTTTTTACCGGTGAGCGGGCGAGCAATAGGGGGAAGAGTTTGACCTTCCGCTGGCCACTGCATATCTAAAGAGGCAGTGGCAGCAGGCATGTGTGAATGAGGAGCCCTGCTGCATTCTGAGTAATTGGCTGACTGTATATAGTCAGTCAATCAGTCAGTAAGCAGCGTACAGTGGTGGGCCCCCAGCGGTCAGTGAGTGACAGACACAGTCACTCACTGACAAGCAAAAAAAAAAAAAGGACAGGGCCGGCCGGGCCGCCCTGAAGCTCCGGGCCCCTTATAGGAGTATGGGTTGTACCCCCCTGATGGCGGCCCTGTTTGCGGTGTACAAGTGGCTGAAGTGCATGCAAAGTTTCCTTCCTATTGTTAGGATGTCTTGCAGATGGGGGGAACACTTCAGGAACCGCTTGACAATTAGATTGAACATGTGTGCCATGCAGGGTGCATGGCTCAGGCTTTCTTGTCGCAACTCAGACAAGATGTTCTTCCCATCGGTCACCATGGTTTCCATTTTTAGTCTTGGTGGAGTAAGCCCTGATTCGATTTCTTGATGAATGACTTTTAGAAGTTCCTCCCTGCGTGACTCTGTTCACCAAGGCAAACCATGTGAAGAACAGTCGTGCCGTGCCCTGCACATATGGTATACGGGAGGGACACTGAGACTTGTCCGTGCAGAGGAAGCTGAGCACACGGTGGAGGATGAGGAAGCGGAGTCGCACACTGTCACAAGATCATCGGCCTGAGAGCATGGAGGCAGAAGCGATGTGACCTGTCCGAGTTGCTGTTGTGGCTGTGCAGGAACCACATTTACTGTAAAGGACATGTATTGTCCCTGACCGTAGTTCCAGCTCCACACGTCGGCGCTGAATTTGAATTTTGGTACACATCGTCAGGCTCAAGGACTGGCCCACCTTCTGTTCCACAAAATTGTACAGGGCTGGTACTGCCTTCTTTGCAAATAAATGACGGTTTGGAACTCTCCACCTTGGATTGGCACAAGCCATCAGTTCTCTGAAAGGTGCAGAGTCCACCACTTGAAAAGGGAGGGACTGCAGCACCATCAACTTGGATAGGAGCACATTCAACTTCTGCGTCGTTGGATGAGTGGGCACATACTGTTGTCTCTTGGACATGGCTTCGCCGATGGATTGCTGGTGCAATGACTGACTCCAAATAGGAGGAGTAGGAGCATCTGGAGCGACAGAAGATCGGTATGACAGACAGCTCCCTTCGGCTGAGGTGATGGAGCCTTGGCTGAAACAGGGAGCGGCGTGCCACTCGGTGATGCAGCAGGCTGGACCAACACATCAGAGCCACGGTTCTCCCAGGCCACTTTAGGGTGACGCTGCATTGGTTGACACAGTTCCGTGGTGCCAACATTGGGACCCTGGCCACACTTCACCTTCTGCCAACACATCTTGCATGTGGCCATGTTAACTTCCTCTGGATGCGTGATGAAAAACTGCCACACCGCCGAGTAGCTGATTTTCCCACCAACAGTCGGGCACTGATTGACTGCTACTGCCTCCGACTCCAGGAACCCCTGTTCCACTACCTCCCTGGAAGGTAGGCTGCCGCGAAGCAGGTGGTCTACCCGGACACATTTACCTCCAGACTTTCCATTTCTACCACCATGCTGACTGCCAACCATGCTACCACCTTGCTGGCTCAGCTGCTGCTTCACGGGCAACCTGCAACCCTCTTCTCCTAATGATGATGAAGCCCCTTCTGCACCCGGTTCCCAAGTGCGATCGGCTTCATCATCGAGTTGTGTCTGCATGTCACTGATGTCCTCCTCAGGTTCCTCAACAGTGTCTGCTTCAGGAGCCTGAACACTCACAACACCGCCTCCATGACACTCTCTCCTCATCACTACTTGTCCGCCTAGCGTAGGAAGCGGCGGATGTCTCCTCCACTTCTTGGCTGGGCAGTAGCTGCTGATTGTCCTCTAGATCATCCTTACTAAATAGTGGAGCTAATCTCACAACATAGGATACTTCTGTGGGGAAGGGAACAATATAGGACAGAGGCAATGGGAGGACAGGGACTGCTCCCGGGCCATGCCAACTGAGGTTTGTGTCTGAGGAACCGACCGACTGTTAACTGGGGTGCCAGATGTCCCTTGTGATGAAGTGGATGACCGTGTTAACCAATCGATGACGGCAGATGGGTTGCTGGTCGAGAAATGATCGCTAGCTGAAACCAGGAGCTCAGGCCTCTCGCTGCGACTCCTGCTGCCACTTGCCCCTAGTCTGCTGTGACCTTTGCCTGATGAATTTAGGCCTCTGCCACTCCTCTGTGCACTTCCTGGCACTTCTCTGCCTGACATAATTAGTGCATGTATTTGGGGAGTACAATATGCTCCAGTACGCTTAAAACAGTATTTGTTTATAACACCAGCAGGTGTGTACTTGCCTGGCCTTTCACAGTATCTAGGCCCTTAAGACTTTAACCCCTTAAGGACCAGGGGTTTTTCCGTTTTTGCACTTTCATTTTTTCCTCCTTACCTTTAAAAAATCATAACTCTTTCAATTTTGCACCTAAAAATCCATATGATGGCTTATGTTTTGCGCCACAAATTCTACTTTGTAATAACATAAGTGATTTTACCCAAATATCTACAGCGAATTGGAAACAAAATCATTGTGAGACAAAATTTAATAAAAAAAAACAACCCATTTTGTAATTTTTGGGGGCTTCTGTTTCTACAAAGTTAATTTTTCGGTAAAAATTACACATTTTCTTTATTCTGTAGGTCGATATGATTAAAATTATACCCTACTTTAATAGGTTTGATTTTGTCGTACTTCTTAAAAAAATCATAACTACATGCAGGAAAATTTATACGTTTAAAATTGTCAAATTCTGACCCCTATAACTTTTTTATTTTTCCACATATGGGGCAGTATGAGGGCTATTTTTTTGCGCCGTGATCTGAAGTTTTTAGCGGTAGCATATTTGTGTTGATTGGACTTGTTGATAGCTTTTTATTCATTTTTTCATGATATAAAAAGTGACCAAAAATACACTATTTTCGACTTTGGAATTTTTTTGCGCGTACACCATTGACTGTGCGGTTTAATTAATGATATATTTTTATAATTTGGACATTTCCGCACGCGGCGATACCACATATGTTTATTTTTATTTACACAGTTTATTTTTTAAATGGGAAAAGAGGGTGATTCAAACTTTTATTAGAGGAGGGGATAAATGATCTTTTTTTTCCACTTTTATTTTGCAATGTTATAGCTCCCATAGGGGGCTACAACACTGCACACACTGATCTTTTACATTGATCACTGGTTTCTCATAGGAAACAAGTGATCAATAATTCTGCCGCTTGACTGCTCATGCCTGAATCTCAGGCACTGAGCAGTCATTCGGCGATCGGACACCAGGAGGCAAGGTAGGAGACCCTCCCCGTGTCCCAGAGCTATTTGGAATGCCGCGATTTCGCCGCAGACATATCGAACAGCCCCCCGAGCTAACCGGCAGTGATTTACTTTCACTTTAGACGCAATGTTCAACTTTGAGCGCCTCTTAAGGACCAAGGACGTACTGGTACATCCTGAGTCCTTTCCCTTTCTATAACGACGTGGCCCTGCGTCATAGCGGGTCAGGCCTATTAGCGCACTATTAGCCACGGGCCCGACCCGCTATGACGCAGGGCCATGTCGTTATAGAAAGGGAAAGGACTCAGGATGTACCGGTACATCCTTGGTCCTTAAGAGGTTAACAGGAACAAAATAGTGCACAACTTAGATGTACATATGTGGTATGTACTTATGAGGGGAGGACAATACGCTACAGTACGCTTAAAAAGTATTTGTGTTCAACACCAGCCGGTGAGTACTTTTGCCTGGCCTTTCACATTATCTAGGCCCTTGAGACTTTAACAGGAACAAAATAGTACACGACTTAGATTTACATATGTGGTATGCACTTATGAGGGGAGGACAATGCGCTACAGTACGCTTAAAAGAGTATTTGTGTACAACACTAGCAGTAAACATCAGTGCTGCAGCACACAGTCGCAGTGTACTACACCCAAAATTCTCAATCTCACTCCCTTCCCTATAAGTGCTTCTAGGCAGGATTTGTGTTTGAGCTGAATCGCTGCTGTTCTGTGCAACACACTGTGCAACACGTTGCTCTCTGTCCCTCTCTGTAATAGAATGCTGTAGTGAATCGCTACAGTAAGAATGCTTTTCTGTGCAACACACACTGCTCTCTGTCCCTTGGTGCAACAGAACGCTGATGTGACTAGGAGGTGAATCACTGCTGGAAAAAAGCATTTCTGGCCAACACACAGCGCTATCTGTCCCTATCTATCTCTCTGCAATGAAAGGCTGAAGTGACTGGACGCAAAATGGCTGCCAATTATATAGGGCTGTGACATCACAGGGGTGACTGGCTGCTGATAGGCTGCATGCGATTCAGGGTCATCCCGCCTACCCTTGTTCCTGCCTTCCCAGGATTCCTTGCCCCATGTACTCACATGCAGATCCACCATTGTAGATGCCCTAGAGCCTGGACTGCACTAAATGGAGTTTAATGAAGAGATTTGCAAGATCGAATCGCGATGAAATTTTTCCTGAAATTCGTAGCAAATTCTGATTCGTCAGATTCTATTTGCTTATCCCTAATGATTATGTGAAGAAAACACTACAGAAATTTCTGCTTATATAATGCAGCTCATTCTATGATTAGAGAATAATGTAGATGTTCTTGTGTATGTCTTGAGCTCACGTATTTTAGCTGATGCGATGGATGTAATTCCTTGATTAATATGGATTCCTAAGAGCTAGCAGTAGTGATCTAATCGATGATTGGTAATGTCATCCTGTAGTTTTCAGGAGGTCAGTTAACCTAGGACTGACCACTTCCATGATTACTGGCCAATGACACATTAAGCACTGGTGATGACATAACCCTGTTACAGTTATGAAATGCACAGATCCAGCTGTGCTGAAATAATACAGATGGTACTCTAATACTAGTGATGGTGCATGGGCATGATATGAGCAAAAAAAGTCATCTGCTTCTTCTGTAATATCACACATGCTAGATGATGGAAAACAGTGTCCTGCTACTAGTTGCCAGGCAACTGGTGCTGACAGATGCCTGATGAAGCGGTTTTCTGCCAAACACGTTGCATTGTGGGTAATAAACCATTTTACTGTACACGAGATCCATGCGCCTTGCTTGATCCTGTGATTTCCTTGGAGGTCTCTGTGTGTTATCTGTATCATCCCAGGAGCGGCTGCCATATCCGAGATTCATTTATCTCTACTATTCTATACCATTGTTGTACTTGGCTCAGTACAACCACCGAGGGTGAGCGTTTGAAATTGTGTTCATTTCTCTTATTAATTTACGTTATCACACTATGGAGCGCTTTCCTTTGTTTTAGTGCTGCTGCTTGACTTACGGCCAACCACATTCTTACTTGATAGATTATGTGACACAAGTGTTGCCTCTTACAATTGTGTTAGGCCTTTTTCACATTGCCATTAGGGCTTCGCTATATGGAGCTCTATTGGCAATTCTGTCAAAGCGACGGGGGTTTAGTGGAGAAAAAAATATCACATGCACTATTTTTTGTCTCCGCTAAACTCTGGTACAGTACTGGATCCCTGACGAACCCTATTTAAGTCAATGGGATCCATCGAGACCCGGTGGTGATCCGGTGGGAGTTGTGCTCCCACCTGTTTTGAGGCCCTTTGGCGCAAAAGAGAGGAGCCTAACCATCCCAGAATGGCACTACATATATAAAGGCTTACTTGACGCTTGACTTAGAACAATAACATTTTCGATAACACTATTAGAGATGAGCGAATTGAATCCGATGAATCCGAATTCGTTACGAATTTCAGGAAAATTTGATTCGCAAAGAATGCTAATATCGCCGCGATTCTATTGCGCAAATCGCTTCATTACACTCCATTTAGTGCCGTCCAGGCTCCAGGGCATCTAAAATAGCGTATCCACATGTGAAGACATGGGGCAAGGAATCCTGGGAAGGCGGCAACAAGGGTAGGTGAGATGACCCTGAATCACATGCAGCATGCAGCTTATCAGCAGCCAGTCACCCCTATGATGTCACAGCCCTATATAATCAGCAGCCATATTGAGGCCAGTCACTTCAGCCTTTCACTACAGCGCTGTGTGTTGGCCATAAAAGCTTTTTTCCAGCAGCGATTCACCTCCTAGTGAAGTCGGTGTTCTGCTGCACAGAGAGAGGGTCAGAGAGCATTGTGTGTTTGACAGAAAAGCATTCTTACTGCAGCGATTCACCTCCCAGTCACTGTCTACAGCGTTCTATTACAGAGAGGGAAAGAGAGCAGTGGGTTGCACAGTGTGTTGCACAGAACAGCAGCGATTCTCCTCAAGCACAAATCCTTCCTAGAAGCACTGATAGGATAGGGAGTGAGACTGAGAGAGAAAGTGCAATTTTAGGTGTAGTACACAGTGACTGTGTGCTGCAGCACTGGTGTGTACTGCTGGTGTTGTGCACAAATACTTTTTTAGGCGTACTGTAGCGCATTTTTCTCCCCTCATAAGTGCATACCACATACGTACATCTAAGTGGGGTATTATTTTGTTCCTATTAAAGTTTCAAGGGCCTAGATACTGTGAAAGGCCAGGCAAAAGTACTCACCGGCTGGTGTTGTACTCAAATACTTTTTAAGCGTACTGTAGCGTATCTTACTCCTATCATATATGCACTAAGTATATCAGGCAGATAAGTGCCAGGATGTGCACAGATGAGTGGCAGAGGCATAAATTCATCAGGCAGAGGTCGCAGCAGAATAGGGGCAAGTGGCAGCAGGAGTCGCAGCGAGGTTCCTGAGCTCCTGGTATCAGCTAGCGGTCGTGTCTCGACCAGCAACCCATCTTCTGTCATTGATTGGTTAACACGGTCATCCATTTCATCACAAGTGACATCTGACAACCCATGTCAACAGCTGGTGGGTTCCTCAGACACAACCCTCAGTTGGCATGGCCTGGGAGCAGTCCAGTCCTCTCATTGCCTCTGTCCTATGGTGTTCCCTCCCCCACAGAAGTATCTTATGCTGTGGGTTCAGCTCCACTATTTAGTGAGGACGATCTACTAGAGGACAGTCAGCAGCTACTGCCCAGCCAAGAAGTGGAGGAGACATCCGTCACTTCCTACACTAGGCGGGCAAGTAGTGATGAGGAGAGTGGCGTGGGATGTGGTGTTGCGAGCATTCAGGCTCCTGAAGCAGACACTGTTGAGGAACCTGAGGAAGACATCAGTGATGTGCAGACACATCTCGATGATGATGATGAAGCCGATCGCACTTGGGAGCCAGGTGCAGAAGGGGCTTAATCATCATCAGGAGAAGAGGGTTGTAGGTTGCCCGTGAGGCAACAGCTGAGCCAACAAGGTGGTAGCATGGTTGGCAGTCAGCATGGTGGCAGAAGTGGAAAGTCTGGAGCCAAACGTACCCGGGGTAGACCACCTGCTTCGCGGCAGCCTACCTTCCCAGGACGGGATTCCTGAAGACGGCGGCAGTAGCAGACAATCAGTGTGGACTGTTGGTAGGAAAATCAGCTACTCGGCGGTGTGGCAGTTTTTCATAAAGCATCCAGAGGACGTTAACCTGGCCACATGCAAGATATGTCGGCAGAAGATGGAGGGTCCCAATGTTGGCACCACAGCCCTGTGTCAACATATGCACCGTCACCATGAAGCAGCCTGGGATTACCGTTGCTCCGATGTGGTGGTCCAGCCTGCTGCATCACCCAGTGGCATGCCGCTCCCTGTTTTAGCCAGCCAATGCTCCACCACCTCAGCTGAACAAAGCTGTGTGTCATACCCATCTTCTGTCACTCCAGATGCTCCTGCTCCTCCTACTTTTAGTCAGCCATTTGGCCAACAATCAATCGGCAAAGCCATGTCCAAGAGACAACAGTATGCGCCCACTCATCCAACGGCGCAGAAGCTGAATGTGCTCCTGTCCAAGTTGCTGGTGCTGCAGTCCCTCCCTTTTCAAGTGGTGGACTCTGCACCTTTCAGAGAACTGATGGCTTGTGCCGAGCCAAGGTGGAGAGTGCCAAGCACTCATTTCTTTGCGAAGAAGGCAGTACCAGCCCTGCACAATTTTGTGGAACAGAAGGTGGGCCAGTCCTTGGGCCTTTCGGTGTGTAACAAAGTGCACGGCAGCGCCGACGTGTGGAGCTGTAACTACGGTCAGGGACAATACATGTCCTTTACAGCCCTCTGGCTGAATCTGGTTCCTGCACAGCGACAACAGCAACTCGGACAAGTCACACCGCTTCTGCCTCCACGCTCTCAGGCCGATGGTCTTGTGACAGTGTGCGACTCCACCTCCTCATCCTCCACTGTGTGCTCAGCTTCCACTGCAAGGACAAGTCTCAGTGCCCCTCCCGCATACCATGTGCGCAGGGCACGGCGGTGTTACGCTGTTCTTCACATAGTTTGCCATGGCGAACGGAGTCATATAGGGGAGGAACCGCTAAAAGTCATTCATCAAGAAATCAAATCATGGCTTACCCCATGAAAACAGGAAATGGGAACCATAGTGATCGACAATGGGAAGAACATCTTGTCTGCGCTGCAACAAGGAAGCCTGAGACATGCACACGTGTTCAATCTGGCTGTCAATCGGTTTCTGAAGTGTTCCCCCCATCTGCAAGACATCCTAACAATGGAAAGGAAATGTTGCATGCACTTCAGCCACTCGTACACCGCAAAGCACACCCTCCTTGAGCTGCAGCGTCAGAACGCTATCTCTCAACATAGTCTGATTTGCGACATTTCCACACGTTGGAATTCCACCTTCCATATGTTGGACTGACTATACGAACAGAGAAAAGCCATCACCGATTTCTTGACTCTCCTATGTAACTTCAATGTCAACCAGTGGCAGCTCATACGTGACACCTGCTGTTTGCTCAGGCCCTTTGAGGAAGCCACATTTATAGTCAGTGGCCAGGATTATGGGATGAACAACGTCATTCCACTGCTTCATCTACTTCAACATGTGTTGGTAATGATGGCTGGTCAGGGCACTGGAGACATGGTGCCTACATCTCACGGCCACATGAGCCCTGTGGGGGCTGAACTGGAGGAGGAAGAGGAGGGGGAGGGGCACAGTGGAGCACAGTTTAGGTTTCGCGAGATGGGTGGTTTTTCTAGTCATCTGACAGGAGAGGAGGAGCAGGAGGAGCTAGAGGGTTATGAGGAAGGCGAGACAGAGGACCCAGACACACAGTTGGAGTATGCAGTGGAGATGGAGGCAGAGTCCCTTTGAGTCACTTGCACAAATGGCACGATGTATGCTCACTTGCTTGCATAGTGACCACAGAAATTTCACCATTCGGCAGCGGGATAACTTCTGGCTCTCCACCTTATTGGACCCTCGCTACCGGCACAAAATGGGGGCCTTTTTCACACCCACTTAGAGGGAGGACAAACTGACCTATTACAGAGACATCCTACGTAGTCAGTTGGCCGATGCCTATCTGTGCTATCATCCATCCTCTCACAGGTCTGACTCGGTGGGCACTCTGCGCTCACTGGGTGCTTGGGAGGGGTGGGGTGGCAGGAGCAGTTACCAGCTGCATCAGCAGCAGCCTGAGTCTACAGTCCCTGATGAGTAGCTTTCTTCACCCGCATAGTGAAGCAACTCATCAGCCAAACTTGATTTGTGGCCGCAACTAGCAGAGTTTGCCCTGGAAAACCTAGTCTAGTAGTGTGCCATCAGAGCGAGTGTTTAGTGTGGCGGGGGGTTATATTAACCTCAAGGAGAACTCGTCTGTCCACAAAAAATGTGGAGAGACTGACCTTTGTGAAAAGGAATCAGGCATGGATCAGCCAGGATTTCCACCCACCAATGCCTGATGCATCAAAGCAGATTGACCATGGTGCCACACCAACACTTCACAAATATGGATAGTGTTAAACATGTTTAAGGTGCTTCTCCCCAGTTACAGACATTCCTCACCACCAGACCACAAGTAAGTATTGAGGATATGCATTAGCTAAAACTTACATTTTCTTAGGATAAAATATACCTACCAATTTTTTTTAAATCAAACAAAAGGAATGGTGTGCAAAAAAACACAATGTGCCACCTACACCACCAAGTATTGATGTGATGCAAAGACCTCTAAAAGGTGGAAGGGAACAACGTATGTTCCATTGTAACTGGTGGGGGGTTAAAACTTCTCCTGTAAGGCCCTACTTATTAACCTCTTAAGGACCAATGACGTACGCGTACGTCATGAGTCTGCTCCCGATCTATAACGCGGGGCCACGGTGTGGGACCCATGGCTAATGGCGCGCGGCATTGATCACTGTGCAGTGCGCTATTAACCCTTTAGACGCAGCGTTCAAAGTTGAAAGCTGCATCTAAAGTGAAAGTGAAACCATGCCGGTTAGCTCAGGGAGCTGTTCTGGATCCCTGTGCGAAATCGTGGCATCCCGAACAGCTTACATGACAGCCGTAGGATCCATACCTGCCTCCATGCTGTACGATCGCCGAATGACTGCTCAGTGCCTGAGATCCAGGCATGAGCAGTCAAGCGGCAGAATCATCGATTAGTGGTTTCTTATGAGAAACCACTGATCAATGTACAAGATCAGTATGTGCAGTGTTATAGCTCTCTATGGGAGCTATAACTAGTGTTGCTCGCGAATATTCGCAATACGAATTTTATTCGCGAATATAGCACTATATATTCGTAATTACGAATATTCGTTTTTTATTATTTTTTTTTCACAGTACACATAACAGTGATCATCCCTCTCTGCTTCCAGCTTGTGTGGTGTAAAGAAGGCTCTAATACTACTGTGTGAGACTGGTGTGCGAATTTTCGCATATGCGAAAATTTGCATATGCTAATTTTCGCAGATGCAAATTTTTGCTTGTACGGGTTTTTGTATGTGCAAATTTTCGCATATGTTAATTTTCCCACACGCGAATATTTGCATATGCGAAAATAAAACGCGAATATTCGCGATTATATGACGAATATTCGTCCATATATTCGCGAATATTCGCAAATTCGAATATGGCCTACACTCAACACTAGCTATAACATTGCAAAAGAAAGTGGAAAAAAAAGTGAATAAAGATCATTTAACATCTCCCCTAATAAAAGTTTGAATCCTCCCCCCCCCTTTTCACATAAAAAAAAACAGTGTAAATAAAAATAAAAATAAACATTTGTGGAATCGCCGCGTGCGGAATTGTCTGAATTATAAAAATATATCGTTAATTAAAGCGCACGATCAATGGCGTAGGCGCAAAAGAAAAATTCCAAAGTCCAAAATAGTGCATTTATGGTCATTTTTTATATCATGAAAAAATGAATAAGTCCTATCAATGCAAAAATGGTACTGCTAAAAACTTCAGATCACGGCGCAAAAAATGAGCCCTCATACTGCCCCATACGCGGAAAAATAAAAAAGTTATAGGGGTCAGAAGATGACAATTTTAAACATTTACATTTTCCTGCATGTAGTTATGATTTTTTCCAGAAGTACGAAAAAATCAAACTTACATAAGTAGGGTATCATTTTAACCCCTTAAGGACCAAGCCCCTTTTGGCCTTATGGACCAGAGCGTTTTTTGCACATCTGACCACTGTCACTTTAAACATTAATAACTCTGGAATTCTTTTAGTTATCATTCTGATTGCGAGATTGTTTTTTCCTGACATATTCTACTTTAACATGGTGGTAAATTTTTGTGGTAACTTGCATCCTTTCCTTGTGAAAAATCCTAAAATTTTGTGAAAAATTTGAAAATTTTGCATTTTTCTAACTTTGAAGCTCTCTGCTTGTAAGGAAAATGTATATTACAAATAAAAAATGTTTTTATTCACATATACAATATGTCTACTTTATGTTGGCATCATAAAATTGACGTGTTTTTACTTTTGGAAGACACCAGAGGGCTTCAAAGTTCAGCAGCAATTTTCCAATTTTTCACAAAATTTTCAAGCTCACTATTTTTCATGGACCAGTTCAGGTTTGAAGTGGATTTGAAGGGTCTTCATCTTAGAAATACCCCACAAATGACCCAATTATAAAAACTGCACCCCCCAAAGTATTCAAAATGACATTCAGTCAGCGTTTTAATCCTTTAGGTGTTTCACAGGAATAGCAGCAAAGTGAAGGAGAGAATTCACAATCTTCATTTTTTACACTCGCATGTTCTTGTAGACCCAATTTTAGAATTTTTACAAGAGGTAAAAGGAGAAATGTATACTTATATTTGTAGCCCAATTTCTCTTGAGTAAGCACATACCTCATATGTCTATGTAAAGTGTTCGGCGGGCACAGTAGAGGGCCCAGAAGCGAAGGAGCGACGAGGGGATTTTGGAGAGTATGTTTTTCTGAAATGGTTTTTGGGGGGCATGTTGCATTTAAGAAGCCCCTATGGTGCCAGAACAGCAAAAAACCCTCACATGGCATACCATTTTGGAAACTAGACCCCTTGAGGAACGTAAAAAGGAATAAAGTGAGCCTTAATACCCCACAGGTGTTTCACGACTTTTGCGTATGTAAAAAAAATAAAAAAATGTTTCACTAAAATGTGTGTTTCCCCCCCATATTTCAAATTTTTGCAAGGGTTATTAGCAGCAAATACCCCCCAAAATTTGTAACCCCATCTCTTCTGAGTATGGAGGTACCCCATAAGTTGACCTGAAGTGCACTATGGGCGAACTACAATGCTCAGAAGAGAAGGAGTGATATTTGGCTTTTTGAGAGCAAATTTTGCTCGGGGGGCATGTCGCGTTTAGGAAGCCCCTAAGGTGCCAGAACAGCAAAAAAAAAAACAAAAAAAAACACATGGCATACCATTTTGGAAACTAGACCCCTTGAGGAACGTAACAAGGGGTACAGTGAGCATTTGCCCCCCACTGGTGTCTGACAGATCTTTGGAACAGTGGGCTGTACAAGTTTTCATTTTCACGGACCACTGTTCCAAAGATCCGTCAGACACCTGTGGGGGGTAAATTCTGACTGCACCCCTCATTACATTCCGTGAGGGGTGTAGTTTCTGAAATGGGGTCACATATGGGGTTTTTGTTTTTTTTGCGTTTGTCAAAACTGCTGTAACAATCAGCCACCCCTGTGCAAATCACCTCAAATGTACATGGTGCACTCTCCCCTCTGGGCCTTGTTGTGCGCCCCCAGAGCACTTTGCGCCCACATATGGGGTATCTCCGTAGTCGGGAGAAATTGCGTTACAAATTTTGGGGGGCTTTTTTCCCTTTTACCTCTTGTGAAAATGTAAAGTATAGGGCAACATCAGCATGTTAGTGTAAAAAATTTAATTTTTTTACACTAACATTCTGGTGTAGACCCCAACATTTCCTTTTCATGAAGGGTTAAAGGAGAAAAAGCCCCCCAAACCTTGTAACGCAATTTCTCCCGAGTATGGCGATACCCCATATGTAACCCTAAACTGTTGCCCTGAAATACGACAGGGCTCCAAAGTGAGAGAGCGCCATGTGCATTTGAGGCCTAAATTAGGGATTTGCATAGGGGTGGACATAGGGGAATATTACGCCAGTGATTTCCAAACAGGGTGCCTCCAGCTGTTGCAAAACTCCCAGCATGAGTGGACAGTCAATGGCTGTCCGGCAATACTGAGAGTTGCTGTTTTTCAACAGCTGGAGGCTCTGCTTTGGAAACAGTGGTGTACCGGACGTTCTTATTGGGGAGGGGAGGGGGCTGTGTAGGTGTATGTGTATATGTAGTGTTTTTAACTTTTTATTTTATTTTGTGGTAGTGTAGTGTAGTGTTTTTAGGGTACAGTCACACGGGCGGGGGATTACAGTGAGTTTCCCAGCGCAAAATTTGCTGCATCTCAAACTTGCAGCGAGAAACCCACTGTAAAACCCTGGCCCATGTGAATGTACCCTGTACATTCACAGGGGGGGTGCACCAGCTGTTGCAAAACCACAACTCCCAGCATGCATGGTCTGTTAGTGCATGGTGGGAGTTATAGTTTGCAACAGCTGGAGGCACACAGGTTAGGAAACACTGAGTTAGAAACAGACAATGTTTCCCAACCAGTGTGTCTCCAGTTGTTGCAAAACTACAACTCCCAGCATGCCCAGACAGCTGGGAGTTGTAGTTCGGCAACATCTGAAGGGCCAGATGTTGCTGAACTAAAACTCCCAGCATGCCTGGACAGACAGTGCATGCTGGGAGTTGTAGTTTTGCAACAGCTGGAAGAGCACAGATTGGAGACCATTATACAATGTTCTCCAAACTGGGGCCCTCCAGATGTTGCAAAACTACAACTCCCAGCATGCCCAGACAGCCAAAGGCTGTCTAGGCATGCTGGGAGTTGTAGTTTTCAGACTCCTAGAAGCAGCAGTGAAGATCTTCACTGCTGCCTCTGAGAACCATATACTTACCTGCCGGTCCCGTCGCTGCTCGTCCACGTGGCCGGTCCTGCCGCTGCTCCTCGGTCCCGCCGCTGCTTCAGTTAAGGCCGCCAGTCCCCGCGTGTTCCCCCCCTATGCCGCAGGTCCCCGCGAGCCCCCGCAGCCATCGTCCCCCGTTCTGCCCGACTTCTAGGGGCGGGCAGTGCGGGGGATCTGAACTTTCACCCCAGGTCACTGTGATTGGTCCACAGGGACCAATCACAGTGATCGCTGACCAGGACCATCAATGGATGGTCCTGGGGGGTGAAGCAGAAGTTGTCCCCTGCTGGAAACAGCGGGACTTCTGCCGGTTAACCCGTGCGATGCTGCGCATCGCCGGGTTAACTGAATGTCATTTATAAACGTCGGGATGCGCGAACGCACTGCACAACCCGGCGTTTATATTTGACATTCTGCGGGAAGGGTTAATCCTATGGACCTACAGAATAAAGAGAATGTGTCATTTTACCAAAAAATATACTGTGTAGAAACGGAAGCCCCCAAAATTTACAAAATGGCGTGTTTTTTTTTCAATTTTGTCTCACAATGATTTTTTTTCTGTTTCGCCGTAGATTTTTGCCGTAGGGGTTAATTCCCTTCCTAGCAAGCGTTACTCGGCTCAAAAAGGGATGCCCCACACAGGAACCTCTCCATATTTCCCCCTACAAACGCTGCCATTTCCCAGGGGTTTTTGGTGGAAATAGAGAGAGTTTCCTGTGTGGGGCCACTCTTTTTAGGGTGAGTAACACTTGCCAAGAAGGGAATTAATCATGCGAGAGTAAGGCCTTACAGGGGAATTTTTTACCCCCACCTGCTACAATGGACCATACATTTTTCCCTTCTACCTTTTAGTGGTCTTTGCATCACATCAATTCTTGGTGGTGTAAGTGGCACATGGTGTTTTTTGGCACACATTTCCTTTGGTTTGATAAAAAAAAATTAAAAATGTGGGGCCATATATTTTATCCTAAGCATATTATTAAAAGTTAAGTTTTATGTAATGCATATCCTCAATACTTACTTGTGAACACTAACAATTTTATAAAAGAGGCCGTTTTCTTCTCCCTACCTGCCTCAGCTACTATTCTGATCCTGCCACCCGCCTGATGCAACACATCTGATGCCAAGTTCTCCTTTTTTCACCCACCTTCGTCACCGGGTACTGGTATTGTCACCCACTGCATCACTCTGTCAACAGGTCACTTTCAGGACTCCTGATGCTGCTGCCACTAGGCTGTCTCATACTGCCATCATATGTTATCCTCATGCTGCTGCAAACTCCAGGCTGTGTCCTTCAGCCACTATATGCTGCTGCCAACTCCAGACTGTGTCATTGAGCCACTATATGTTCTACTCATGCTGCTGCCACCTCCACACTGTGTCATTCTGCCACTATATGGTCTCCTCATGCTTCCGCCACCTCCAGGCTGTTTCATTCAGCCACTATATGTTCTTCTCATGCTACCTCCACACTGTGTCATTCAGTCGCTATATGGTCTCCTCATGCTGCCGCAAACTCCAGGCTGTGTCCTTCAGCTACTATATGCTGCTGCCTACTCCAGGCTGTGTCATTCAGCCACTAGGTTGTCTCCTCATGCTACCTCATGTTCTCCTCATGCCGCTGCCCCCACCACACTGTTTCATTCAGCCTTTATATGGTCTCATAATGCTGCTAGGACATTACCTTAAAAATTTTATGGTAGCACTAGCTACCAAAAATCTTCAATTAAAATTTAAAAATGTATATTTTAATCTTTGAAATTGTGAGGTCTTATGGTCTCCTCTTGCTGCTGCCACCTCCAGGCTGTGTCATTGTGTCACCATATGGTCTCGTTATGTTGTTGGCACCTTAGATTAAACTTGAAAAATGTTCCTGTATCTATCTCTTTTCTATTGTGAGGCCCTATGGTCTCGTCGGACTGCTGCCACCTCTAGGCTCTGTCATTGTGCCGCCTTGTGACTCCTTGCTAGATTGGGTTTTGTGGTCATACAGTATTAGTTCAAAGTAAATGCCGGGACATTAAGCTTGGGAATCTAATATAAATCTTAAATATAAAAAAATCAATGTAATCTTTTCAAGTATGAGGTCCTATGGTTGTTGATGTCATATATTACCTGTGGAATTATCACAAGAATCCAATGAAACAGCTTGGAGTGATAACAATGAACAATAACTGATTAAGTGAAACATTCGTACTTTCACATTAAGGGGGGCGCTGAGAGGCAGGATCTGGAATAGGTGGGCCCCCAGCTCGATGCTCATCAGAAAGGGGACTCAAAAAATTTAAACAAACTCAAATAAAATTTAATAAAAATAGCTTGATTCTCTTCAATTTTGAAGCCATATGGTCTCCCTGCTGCCACATCCATATGCTCTCTAATAGCGATGCCTGTAATCTGCATGTCATACTGAATAACCGTATAATTTCCTTAACACAGCACACTCCCTATGCGTGTTAGGACAAGGCAAAGTGTTCTACACCCCTATAGTATGGTCTCCTCATACTTCCGCCACCTCCACGTTATGTAATTTAGCCACTGTATGTTTTCCCCATGCTGCCGCCACCTCTACGTTGTGTCATTCAGCCACTATATATTCTCCTCATGCTGCCGCAAACTCCAGGCTGTGTCATTCAGCCACTATATGCTGCCGCCAACTCCAGGCTGTGTCATTCAGCCACTATGTGGTCTCATCATGCTCCCGCCACCTCCACGCTGTGTCATTCAGCCACTATATGATCTGCTCATGATTCCGTCGCCTCCAAACTGTGTCATTCAGCCACTATATGGTCTCCTCATACTGATGCCACCTCCAGGCTCTGTCATTGTGCCACTCTGTAGTAGTGATTCAAATAGCGATGCCTCCCAGCACACACCATATGTGTGTTATAGCATATAGGCTCTCTGTAGGCCAGAAATAGCCATTTCTAATAGCGATATTTGGCGAATCGGCCGAATCAAATTTTTCCAAAAATTCGCTCATCTCTTTACACTATCAATAAAACGCAAAACACTGCACAGTGCCATCACCAACATAATTTATGATGTCCCTGGGAAATATCCTGAAGGATCAGGCCAGGTTCACACTACGGTATTTTGGAGCGGAATTCCGTTTTGATATTCCATTCTAAATTCTGGCAATGGGATTTTGCTGCACAGTGCACTCTACGGACTTTTCGAGGCAGACTTTCTGCCCCAAAATCCATTCAAAAAATTCCACCATAAATCTGAACTTGTTTAAAGGGGTACTCCGGTGAAAACCTTTTTTCTTTTAAATCAACTGGTGGCAGAAAGTTAAACATATTTGTAAATTATTTCTATTAAAAAATCTTAATCCTTCCAGTACTTATTAGCTGCTGAATGCTACAGAGGAAATTCCTTTCTTTTTGGAACACTGATGACATCACGAGCACAGTGCTCTCTGCTGACATCTCTGTCCATTTTAGCAACCATGCATAGCAGATGCATAGCAGATGTATGCTAAGGTCAGCATGGTGGCTCAGTGGTTAGCACTGCTGCCTTGCAGTGCTGGGGACTTGGGTTGAAATCCCACTAAGCGTTATTATTATTATAATAACATCAGCAGAGAGAACTGTGCTCGTGATGTCATCAGAGAGCATTCCAAAAAGAAAAGAAATTCCTCTGTAGTATTCAGCAGCTAATAAGTACCGGAAGGATTAAGATTTTTTAATAGAAGTAATTTACAAATATGTTTAACTTTTTGCCACCAGTTGATTTAAAAGAAAAAAGGTTTTCACCGGAGTACCCCTTTAATATTCTGTCAGATCTCCGCTCCACAGACATTGCCATCTATGGGGATGGCAATGTCTGTGCGGTCCTGGCTAAGATTAATTTCATCAGGCCAGAGATTCTGCAGTGTGCACCCGGCCTAACAGTGTTGTATAAATGCTTGCTTCACCCAGAACATTTTTGGTGGCTCTAACAATTAGATGCAAAGCATTTTGCTACCACCAAAAGGAATTCAAATATACAGGCTAAAAAAGAAATTGTAGAACATTTGCTTGATGCAGTAGCATGCTATTAGCATAAGGATTAATGTTTTATTGAAGAAGATTACTGATTCAATGAATGTATGTTACTGATGAACCTTATGGTGTCATTGTGTATTTGTGTATTGCATTGTATCACCTAGATTTCCATTTCAGATTAGGGACGCATATGGAAGCATGTTCTTTTTTTTCTAATCTTTTTATATTCTCTGATTGTACTTTCTCATTTTTTTTTCCACTTTTGTGCATTATTATGGGGACAGCCATGTTTCTTGAGCATCTCCTCTGTTCTGTAAACAGCATTTAGAAAGACGCTTTATAGCAGCTACATGGACATAGATAATAATAAACAGGCATGCTCTATGAAGGGTAGTAGTGAAGACAGACTCTGACCATCACCTATTTGGAATAGCCTGATTGCTTCATTGCTTTCATTATTATCTTGCCTGTGGTGATAGTAAAAAGACTTATTATTTGGCTTAGTTTTGTGTGTCCTTATTATGGTCGGACCATGGGTCTGGTGACCTGAGCCTACACTTGTCCCTTTTTTTGCAATCATTACATGCGGGCAAAACCATTCTCACATGTGGTGACCAATGGCTGCACAATGTTGCTGACTGGGAGGTGGAATGGAGTGCTAAGGAAAAGTAATACTTTTACTACTCCATGATAACCCCTTTAATGGTCACAGTCCAGCCTCTGATAGCAATATCAACTGTATTGCTCTATACACAGCCCTGTTAATGTAAGAATGTAAGATTATAGTGAACATCTCATTTAAATTTAAATATTTACGGAAAATATTCTTGCTGCCAATGTACATATTGCCAAAAGAAGAATGAATCTTTTACTTTGGTTGAGTTTTCTGGCAGAATTTTTCAAGGGGATTTTCCTACTTTGTCCCAATAGTTTTGTAGTGCCTAAGTTCCTGCTGTGCCCCGCTTGTTTTGCACTGTCTGAGTTCCTTCTGTGTAATTCTCTGGTTCTTGCCATGCCATTCCCTGGCCTCTTAGTTTCTGCTGTGCCATTCCCTGGCCTCTTAGTTTCTGTTGTGCCATTCCCTGGCCTCTTAGTTTCTGCTGTGCCATTCCATGGCCTCTTAGTTTCTGCTGTGCCATTCCCTGGCCTCTTAGTTTCTGCTGTGCCATTCCCTGGCCACTTAGTTACTGCTGTGGCATTCCCTGGCCTCTTAGTTTCTGCTGTGCCAATCCCTGGCCTCTTAGTTTCTGCTGTTCCATTCCCTGGCCTCTTAGTTTCTACTGGGCCAATCCCTGGCCTCTTAGATTCTGCTGTGCCATTCCCTGGCCTCTTAGTTTCTGCTGTGCCATTCCCTGGCCTCTTAGTTTCTGCTGTGCCATTCCCTGGCCTCTTAGTTTCTGCTGTGTCATTCCCTGGCCTCTTAGTTTCTGCTGTGCCATTCCCTGGCCTCTTAGTTTCTGCTGGGCCAATCCCTGGCCTCTTAGATTCTGCTGTGCCATTCCCTGGCCTCTTAGTTTCTGCTGTGCAATTCCCTGGCCTCTTAGTTTCTGCTGTGCCATTCCCTGGCCTCTTAGTTTCTGCTGTGCCATTGACTGGCCTCTTAGTTTCTGCTGTGCCATTACCTGGCCTCTTAGTTTCTGCTGTGCCATTGCCTGGCCTCTTAGTTTCTGCTGTGCCATTACCTGGCCTTTGAGTTTATGCTGTGCAATTCCCTTGCCTCTAAGTTTCTGCTGTGCCATTCCCTGGCCTCTTAGATTCTGCTGTGCCATTCCCTGGCCACTTAGATTCTGCTGTGCCATTACCTGGCCTTTGAGTTTCTGCTGTGCCATTCCCTGGCCTCTTAGTTTATGCTGTGCCATTCCCTGGCCTCTTAGATTCTGTTGTGCCATTCCCTGGCCTCTTAGATTCTGCTGTGCGGTAACCTGCCCTTTGAGTTTCTGCTGTGCCCATCCCTGGTCTCCGAGCTCCCGCTGTGCCATGTCAGGTGTAATCCTTGCTGCATCTAGCAGCTTATATTTCCCCAGTGGTGGTCCAGAGGATCCAGATAACCCCTCTGGCTCCATTTATGTGTACATTTGCTTTTGTTATGTTTATGTTCCAATTGACACATGCAAATGTTACAAACAATAATAAATGTAAGAACATGTGTTCAGGATGTGCCTTAAACGTAGCTTTTAATAAATCACATAAAAGATGAACAATTAGTGATTCATTCAAGTGTAAATGAGTATAGGTATAAAGGTCTAAATGTATGAAAATGTAAACTGGAATAGCGTCTGACTCGCTGCATGCGGCGAGTAAGCCGTACAATTCCGGCTCCCTGCAAGTAGCAGGACTCACCTCCAGGCTCCTAAAACCACAGAACTGTGGACCATTTGGACCTGACAGATGCATTTTGGGACCAACTTAGCAAACTCTGCAACTGTTGCCTTCATTTTCCCTAACAGGGTCTCTGTGTTATATTATAGCTGGAAATGGAGCAATATACTTAGGTTGCTGGCTGTACAGTATATTTTGCCTTTCAGGCCCCTGCAGTCTAATTATGCATTTTCCAATGGTCAACAATGTCTAAAGCATGATAACCTCCCCTCAAGAAATATTGTGAAGGAGTAGGTTTCATACAAATGAATGTTTTCACTGTTCAGGTCCTTGGAAATTGACTATCATTTAAGTGTAATTACCTTTTCTATGACATAGTGAAAATTGTTGATTTTATCAAATTTTTTATTTATGGTCTTTGTACAAATTGATACCTCCCTCCCTCCCACTTTACAAGGTGGCAGAAACGCGTTGGAAGTTTTTTCTTATCAATCTGGATGTGCAAGCTATTGGAGCAAATACTGCACTCCAGGATTCAATTCCTTCTGGATTGATCTCACTAGATCAACTCCATTTTATATTTTCATACATTTAGACCTTTATACCTATACTCATTTACACTTGAATGCATCACTAATTGTTCATATTTTGTGCGATTTATTAAAAGCCACATTTTAGGCACATCCTGAGCACATTTTCTTACATTTATGATTTAGATTGCTGGATGGTTTTGGCATATATTGTGGGCCTATGTGGAGCCTAATACTCAATACCACGCACTCAGTTAATGTTACAAACAAAAAACACTTCTCTTTATTCATGCATTTGTTTTATGCTTAAAAATGTTTTCAATTCATTGAAGTACATTTTGTATCTGTATTTTGTAATTACTTTTAGCAATGACAGATGTTTAATGGGAGCCCTGTCAACTGAGCATTTACTTTTATTTGTATCAACATGATAACAATAATCCAGCATAAAATTATTTGGTTATTTGCAAGAAAAAAATCATCCTACATAATGTGTGTTCTATGACAATGTTAAGTTAGAGATGGGGTGAACTATTATGGAAAATATTCTTGCAACTAATAGAGCTATGAACAAAAAATAATGAATATGTTATCTACAACTGATCCCATAGAAAAATTTTTTTGTGAATCTGAGGTTGTTTTCATGTTTCTAAAAAAAAAAAAAAAACTGTAACAAGAACACATAATTTTTGTATTTGTGTTTTGGTGCATTTACCTTTAAAGGGGCACTCTGCCCATAAGCATCTTATCCCCTATTCAAAGGATAGGGGATAAGATGTCTGATCATGGGGGTTCCGCTGCTGGGACCCGCCACGATCTCCGGGCAGCCCCCCAGCATTCTGAACATTTTTGTTCAGACTACAGCGTTCAGGTGGCTGTGGTCGTGATGTCATACCACACCCCCTCCATTAATGTCAATGGGGGGCATGACAAGCAACCACAGCCAACACCATCTCTCCCATAGACATTAATGAAGGGGGTGTGCGTGATGCCACAACCACGGCCGCCCGAATCGATTGTTCTGAGAAAAAAAAATTTCAGAACGCTGGACTCCCCTCGATTAGACATCTTACCCCTTATCCTTAGCATAGGGGATAAGATGTCAGGGGTGGAGTACCCCTTTAAGCATGACAGATGTTTAACCCCTTAACCCCTTAAGGACCCAGACATTTTACACCTTAGGACCCGGCCATTTTTTGCACATCTGACCACTGTCACTTTAAACATTAATAACTCTGGGATGCTTTTACTTATCAATCTGATTCCGAGAATTTTTTTTCGTGACATATTCTACTTTAACATAGTCATAAAATTTTCTGGTAACTTGCATCCTTTCTTGGTGAAAAATCCCAAAATTTGATGAAAAATTTGAAAATTTAGCATTTTTCTAACTTTGAAGCTCTCTGCTTGTAAGGAAAATGGATATTCCAAATATTTATTTTATTTTATTCACATATACAATATGTCTACTTTATGTTTGCATCATAACATTGACGTGTTTTTACTTTTGGAAGACATCACAGGGCTTCAAAGTTCAGCAGAAATTTTCCAATTTTTCACAAAAAAATGTGCCCATCCCTGGTCTCCGAGCTCCCGCTGTGCCATGTCAGGTGTAATCCTTGCTGCATCTAGCAGCTTATATTTCCCCAGTGGTGGTCCAGAGGATCCAGATAACCCCTCTGGCTCCATTTATGTGTACATTTGCTTTTGTTATGTTTATGTTCCAATTGACACATGCAAATGTTACAAACAATAATAAATGTAAGAACATGTGTTCAGGATGTGCCTTAAACGTAGCTTTTAATAAATCACATAAAAGATGAACAATTAGTGATTCATTCAAGTGTAAATGAGTATAGGTATAAAGGTCTAAATGTATGAAAATGTAAACTGGAATAGCGTCTGACTCGCTGCATGCGGCGAGTAAGCCGTACAATTCCGGCTCCCTGCAAGTAGCAGGACTCACCTCCAGGCTCCTAAAACCACAGAACTGTGGACCATTTGGACCTGACAGATGCATTTTGGGACCAACTTAGCAAACTCTGCAACTGTTGCCTTCATTTTCCCTAACAGGGTCTCTGTGTTATATTATAGCTGGAAATGGAGCAATATACTTAGGTTGCTGGCTGTACAGTATATTTTGCCTTTCAGGCCCCTGCAGTCTAATTATGCATTTTCCAATGGTCAACAATGTCTAAAGCATGATAACCTCCCCTCAAGAAATATTGTGAAGGAGTAGGTTTCATACAAATGAATGTTTTCACTGTTCAGGTCCTTGGAAATTGACTATCATTTAAGTGTAATTACCTTTTCTATGACATAGTGAAAATTGTTGATTTTATCAAATTTTTTATTTATGGTCTTTGTACAAATTGATACCTCCCTCCCTCCCACTTTACAAGGTGGCAGAAACGCGTTGGAAGTTTTTTCTTATCAATCTGGATGTGCAAGCTATTGGAGCAAATACTGCACTCCAGGATTCAATTCCTTCTGGATTGATCTCACTAGATCAACTCCATTTTATATTTTCATACATTTAGACCTTTATACCTATACTCATTTACACTTGAATGCATCACTAATTGTTCATATTTTGTGCGATTTATTAAAAGCCACATTTTAGGCACATCCTGAGCACATTTTCTTACATTTATGATTTAGATTGCTGGATGGTTTTGGCATATATTGTGGGCCTATGTGGAGCCTAATACTCAATACCACGCACTCAGTTAATGTTACAAACAAAAAACACTTCTCTTTATTCATGCATTTGTTTTATGCTTAAAAATGTTTTCAATTCATTGAAGTACATTTTGTATCTGTATTTTGTAATTACTTTTAGCAATGACAGATGTTTAATGGGAGCCCTGTCAACTGAGCATTTACTTTTATTTGTATCAACATGATAACAATAATCCAGCATAAAATTATTTGGTTATTTGCAAGAAAAAAATCATCCTACATAATGTGTGTTCTATGACAATGTTAAGTTAGAGATGGGGTGAACTATTATGGAAAATATTCTTGCAACTAATAGAGCTATGAACAAAAAATAATGAATATGTTATCTACAACTGATCCCATAGAAAAATTTTTTTGTGAATCTGAGGTTGTTTTCATGTTTCTAAAAAAAAAAAAAAAACTGTAACAAGAACACATAATTTTTGTATTTGTGTTTTGGTGCATTTACCTTTAAAGGGGCACTCTGCCCATAAGCATCTTATCCCCTATTCAAAGGATAGGGGATAAGATGTCTGATCATGGGGGTTCCGCTGCTGGGACCCGCCACGATCTCCGGGCAGCCCCCCAGCATTCTGAACATTTTTGTTCAGACTACAGCGTTCAGGTGGCTGTGGTCGTGATGTCATACCACACCCCCTCCATTAATGTCAATGGGGGGCATGACAAGCAACCACAGCCAACACCATCTCTCCCATAGACATTAATGAAGGGGGTGTGCGTGATGCCACAACCACGGCCGCCCGAATCGATTGTTCTGAGAAAAAAAAATTTCAGAACGCTGGACTCCCCTCGATTAGACATCTTACCCCTTATCCTTAGCATAGGGGATAAGATGTCAGGGGTGGAGTACCCCTTTAAGCATGACAGATGTTTAACCCCTTAACCCCTTAAGGACCCAGACATTTTACACCTTAGGACCCGGCCATTTTTTGCACATCTGACCACTGTCACTTTAAACATTAATAACTCTGGGATGCTTTTACTTATCAATCTGATTCCGAGAATTTTTTTTCGTGACATATTCTACTTTAACATAGTCATAAAATTTTCTGGTAACTTGCATCCTTTCTTGGTGAAAAATCCCAAAATTTGATGAAAAATTTGAAAATTTAGCATTTTTCTAACTTTGAAGCTCTCTGCTTGTAAGGAAAATGGATATTCCAAATATTTATTTTATTTTATTCACATATACAATATGTCTACTTTATGTTTGCATCATAACATTGACGTGTTTTTACTTTTGGAAGACATCACAGGGCTTCAAAGTTCAGCAGAAATTTTCCAATTTTTCACAAAATTTTCAAACTCACTATTTTTCAGGGACCAGTTCAGGTTTGAAGTGGATTTGAAGGGTCTTCATCTTAGAAATACCCCACAAATGACCCCATTATAAAAACCGCACCCCCCAAAGTATTCAAAATTACATTCAGTCAGCGTTTTAACCCTTTAGGTGTTTCACAGGAATAGCAGCAAAGTGAAGGAGAAAATTCACAATCTTCATTTTTTACACTTGCATTTTCTTGTAGACCCAATTTTTGAATTTTTACAAGGGGTAAAAGGAGAAAATTTATACTTGTATTTGTAGCCCAATTTCTCTCGAGTAAGCACATACCTCATATGTCTATGTAAAGTGTTCGGCGGGCGCAGTAGAGGGCTCAGAAGCGAAGGAGCGACAAGGGGATTTTGGAGAGTACGTTTTTCAGAAATGGTTTTTGGGGGGCATGTTGCATTTAGGAAGCCCCTATGGTGCCAGAACAGCAAAAAAAAAAAAAACACATGCCATACCATTTTGGAAACTAGACCCCATGAGGAACGTAACAAGGAATTAAGTGAGCATTAATACCCCACAGGTGTTTCACGACTTTTGCATATGTAAAAAATAAAATAAAAAATTTTCACTAAAATGTGTGTTTCCCCCCAAATTTCACTTTTTTGCAAGGGTTAATAGCAGAAAATACCCCCCAAAATTTGTAACCCCATCTCTTCTGAGTATGGAGGTACCCCATAAGTTGGCATGAAGTGCATTACGGGCGAACTACAATGCTCAGAAGAGAAGGAGTCATATTTGGCTTTTTGAGAGCAAATTTTGCTCGGGGGCATGTCGCATTTAGGAAGCCCCTATGGTGCCAGGACAGCAAAATAACCCCACATGGCATACCATTTTGGAAACTAGACCCCTTGAGGAACTTAACAAGGGGTACAGCGAGCATTTACCCCCCACTGGTGTCTGTCAGATCTTTGGAACAGTGGGCTGTACAAAATTTTTTATTTGCACAGCCCATTGTTCCAAAGATCTGTCAGACACCTGTGGGGTGTAAATTCTCACTGCACCCCTCATTACATTCTGTGAGGGGTGTAGTTTCCGAAATGGCGTCACATTTGTTTTTTTTTTCTTTTTTGCGTTTGTCAAAACCGCTGTAACAATCAGCCACCCCTGTGAAAATCACCTCAAATGTACATGGCGCACTCTCCCTTCTGGGCCTTGTTGTGCGCCCCCAGAGCACTTTACGCCCACATATGGGATATCTCCGTAGTCGGGAGAAATTGCGTTACAAATTTTGGGGGGCTTTTTTCCCCTTTACCTCTTGTCAAAATGAAAAGTATAGGGCAACACCAGCATGTTAGTGTAAAATTTTTTTTTTTTACACCAACATGCTGGTGTAGACCCCAACTTCCCCTTTTCATAAGGGGTGAAAGGAGAAAAAGCCCCCCAAAATTTGTTAGGCAATTTCTGCCGAGTACGGCGATACCCCATATGTGACCCTAAACTGTTGCCTTGAAATACGACAGGGCTCCAAAGTGAGAGCGCCATGCGCATTTGAGGCCTGAATTAGGGATTTGCATAGGGGTGGACATAGGGGTATTCTACGCCAGCGATTCCCAAACAGGGTGCCTCCAGCTGTTGCAAAACTCCCAGCATGCTTGGACAGTCAACGGCAATACTGGGAGTTGTTGTTTTGCAACAGCTGGAGGCTCCATTTTGGAAACAGTGGCGTACCAGACATTTTCATTTTTATTGGGGATGGGGGCTGTGTAGGGGTATGTGTATATGTAGTGTTTTTTACTTTTTATTTTACTTTGTGTTAGTGTAGTGTAGTGTTTTTAGGGTACAGTCACAAGGACGGGGGATTACAGCAAGTTTCCCGCTACGAGTTTGAGCTGCCGCGCAAAATTTGCTGCATCGCAAACTTGCAGCCTGATACTCACTGTAAGCCCCTGCCCATGTGAATGTACCCTGTACATTCACAGGGGGGGACCTCCAGCTGGTGCAAAACTACAACTCCCAGCATGCACAGTCTATCAGTGCATGCTGGTAGTTATAGTTTTGCAACAGCTCGAGGCACACGGGTTGGGAAACACTGAGTTAGGAAACAGACAATGTTTCCCAACCAGTGTGCCTCCAGTTGTTGCAAAACCACAACTCCCAGCATGCCCAGGCAGCCGAAGGGCATATTGGGAGTAGTGGTTACGTAACAGCTGGAGGAGAACAGTTTGGGGACCACTGTGTAGTGGTGTCCAAGCTGCAGCCCTCCAGATGTTGCAAAACTACAACTCCCAGTATGCCAAAACTGTCCAGGCATGCTGGGAGTTGTAGTTCTGCAACATCTGAAGGGCCAGATGTTACAGAACTACAACTCCCAGCATGCCTGGACAGTAAGGGCATGCTGAGGATGTGTAGTTTTGCAACATCTGGAAGGGCACAGTGGTCTCCAAACTGTGGACCTCCAGATGTTGCAAAACTGCAACTCCCAGCATGCCCAGACGCCAAGGGCTGTCTGGGCATGCTGGGAGTTGTAGTTTACAGGGTCCCACTACAGCAATGCATGTCGCTTTACGGCGACGTGCCTTGCTGTAAAGGGCCCGACCGCGGCTGAAGATCAACTCACCTGTCGCCGCTGACGCCGCCATCTTCCTCGCCGGGATCCGGGTCTTCAGGGACGAGGTAAGTACCGGGGCCGGTCCCCAGCACTCCCCCGTCCCCCGCCGCGTCCTCCGGCCCCTTGAAGTCCGGAGAGGACGGGAGGAAGTAACCCCCCCCCCCTGCGATTGGTCGGTTTACTAACCGACAGATCGCAGGGAATAGGAGGAGGTGGCAGGTTTGCCACCTCGCTCCTAGTCTTCAGCATGGTCCTGGCTGTCTGTGACAGCCGGGATCATGCGAAATTACCGGGTGGTCGGGTCCCAGAGACCCGATCAGCCCGGTATCGCCGCAGATCGCAAGACCTACATGGCCCCCCTCGGCGTTTGCCCTGGATGCCTGCTGAAGCATTTCAGCAGGCATCCGCTTCCGATCTCTGCCCGGGGCGCGGCAGAGACCGGAGAAACACCAGGACGTACTAGTACGTCCTGGGTCCTTAAAGCCCAGGGTGCCAGGACGTTCTAGTACGTCCTGGGTCCTTAAGGGGTTAAGGATGCAGCAATTTTTCATTTTTGCATTTTCAGTTTTTCATCTTTAACTACTTATAATCATAACACTTTCAATTTCTTTCTTTCTTTTTTTTTTTTTTTTGTGGCACCAATTGAACTTTGTAATGGCATCATTCATTTGCCACAAAATCTTGTGGAAACCAGAAAGAAATATTTGTGGGGAAACATTGAAAATAGCAAAAACAAAGCAATCTTGACAATTTTTTTTTTGGGGGGGGGGGGGGGAGTTGCATCTACGCAGTGCACTTTTCAGTAAAAATGGCACAATGGCCCTGATTAACTTAGAGTGTTTGGGTTTTCATTAGAGCGGAATGTTGATCCAGACTTGCAGTATTCCGCTCTATTTACTATTGAGACAGACACATAGGTCGGGAAATTTCTGACCAGAGTTTCCAGCCATTTATTCACAGGATTTTGTGTGAATGTAATAGTACAGGTACCTCATACTCTTGAAAAAGCTAGGTCCAACTAGCGAAACGTTGAGTCAGAGGAGGAAGTTTTAGCTCAGTCCCCGTACTTACAATATGGATGGATCACTGTGCGCTGTGACATTATGTCTGTAGTTTCGGTTTCATCCCTGCATAGAATGCGATAAAAACTATTACAAATAGGGACTGTAATTTTAAAGCACACACTGCCACCTAGTGGTAATTTTGAGCACAAAAATTATTATTTTGAAATGTATTAAAAGTTAAGTTTTAGACCACAGAGGGTCTCTATTCAGGGTTTCCCTGAGGGGACATATATCCCCAAGTTTGTTGTTTAATCATACCTGGTGGGTCCCAGTTGCTATCAGCAGCCAGGACCCACGGTTAATGCTTGACAATGCAGAAGGGCAGATGTCTGGCATTGACCTTTAGATGCCACAATCAAAGTTGATTGCGGCGTCTAAATGCGAGAAATTAGCTTTCCTGTAGCCCGTGGAAAAATTGCGGGGTCCTTATCAGCTAAGAGAATGGTGGGAGGGCCCTTACATGCCGCCTCACCATCCGATTGGTACTCCTTTGCTCCAGGAAGCCATGGCAGCCTGGAGAAATGGAGAACCGATTACACTGATCAATGCTGTGCTATGGCATAGCATTGAATAGTATATGCAATCTAAAGATTACATGTAATAGTCTTCTATGGGGACTAAAACATTGTATAAAAATGTAAAAAAGTACTGAATTGTGCATTTTTGGTCACTTCATATACCAGAAAAAAAATTATAAAAAGTGATCAAAAAGCCCTATCAGAATAAACTACAGTCCACGGCACAAAAAAATTTGCCCTTATATATCCCCCTATACAGAAAAATAAAAGAAATATGCAGGTCAAAAGAGGACAATTTTAAGCATACTCATTTTTGTACAAAAAGGTATAATTTTTTAAGTAGTAAAATAAAATTAAACCTATATAAATTAGGTGTCATTGGAATTAAATGAACATACAAAATAAAGATAAGGTGTCATTTTTACCAAAAAGTGCACTGCATAGAAACGGAAGCCCCAAATGTACAAAATGGCATATTTTTTTTTCAATTTCCTCCCACAAATAATAGTTTGTTTGTTTTGCCATAGATTTTGTTATGAAATAGTTGATGACATTACAAATTACAATTGATGGCGCAAATATAGGAAAATGGGGGTGATTTAAACTTTTATTTGATGAGGAGCTTATTAACAAAATTTATTTAAAATTTTTTCACAATTTTTTTTGTCCCTATAGGAGACTATTACCTGCAATCTTTCGATATCAAACAGGCTGATCGGTGCTCTACTTGTACAGGCTGCCTGCACATTTGGAGTGCCAATTAGACAGCACAGAGCATGCTATGGGACCTCCGCCCATTCTCCCCGCTATTTCGCTGTGGTGGGCCCGATCAGCCCACTGAACTAACCGACAATGAATATTTCAGCTTTTTAGACAGCTCAATCAACTTTGATTGTGGCATCTAAAGTTTTAATGCCAGACTTCGGCCTGATCGGTGATGTCAGGGGCCATGGCTGCTAATAACCACCAGAACCCACTGGGCATGAAGTTTAGCTACAGAGCGCACTTCATATTGCAGGAGCGAGCAGAAAGCGTACATGTATCCTGTCCTTAAATGGGCACTGTCAGAATCAAAAAAACTTTTTATATATTGTACATCTAGGCAAACCATTAACTTTTCAAATATACTTAAAAAATGCTATCTCCTTTTTTTAATAAAAATCATCGCTTATAAAAAAAGACCACTAGGGTCTGGTATTACCTATATCAACCAGAACATAAACCTATCTGGTCGCAGCAGAAAGGTGTTGCTATGTTTACTTTAGACCAGTGTTTCCATATCAGTGTGTCTCCTGATGTGACTCCCAGCATGCCCCAGCACTGCTATTAAAGGGGTACTCCGGTGGAAAAATGTTTTTAATCAACTGGTGCCAGAAAGTGAAACATATTTGTAAATTACTTCTATTAAAAAAAACGTGATCCTTCCAGTACTTATCAGCTGCTGTATAATACAAAGGAAGTTCTTTTTTTTATTTATTTTTTTATTTATTTTCTGTCTGTTCACGGTGCTCTCTGCTGATACCTCTGTTCATGTCAGGAACTGTCCAGAGCAGGAGAGGTTTGCTACGGGGAATTGTTCCTGCTCTGGAAAGTTCCTATAATGGACAGAGGTGTCAGCAGAGAGCACCGTGGACAGAAAAGAAATTCAAAAAGAAAAGAACTTCCTTTGTATTATACAGAAGCTCATAAGTACTGGAAGGATTAAGATTTTTTAACGGAAGTCATTTACAACTCTGTTTAACTTTCTGGCACCAGTTGATTTAAAAAAAAAAAAAAATGTTTTCCACCGAAGTACCCCTTTAACTTTAGTAAAATAACATATGCCAGTATTTTTTTTTTTAAACCTTAAAGGGGTATTCCAGGAAAAAACAGTTTTATATATATCAACTGGCTCCAGAAAGTTAAACAGATTTGTAAATTACTTCTATTAAAACATCTTAATCCTTTCAGTACTTATGAGCTTCTGAAGTTAAGGTTGTTCTTTTCTGTCTAAATCCTCTCTGATGACACCTGTCTCGGGAAACGCCCAGTTTAGAAGCAAATCCCCATAGCAAACCTCTTCTAAACTGGGCGTTTCCCGAGACAGGTGTCATCTGAGAGGACTTAGACAGAAAAGAACAACCTTAACTTCAGAAGCTCATAAGTACAGAAAGGATTAAGATTTTTTAATCGAAGTAATTTACAAATCTGTTTAACTTTCTGGAGCCAGTTGATATATATATATAAAAACGTTTTTTCCTGGAATGCCCCTTTAAGAAACAATGTGCCTAAAAGTGCCATTACATTTATACATTTTCTTGCCTATGAAAAAAAAAAAAAAAAGACAAAAAAAAAAAAAAAGACAAAAAAAAAAAAAACACAGGACGTGACAGATGCAGTTAGGTCTCTTAAATACGTCCAACTTTTTGTCTGTAAAATGACAGAATTCTAATAAGGCTAAATAGCTTACAGAGGAATTAATGCTACATTAAGACTTACACATTCTAAGCTTTTGTGTAAGTCACAGAGATACGATAATCTTTTCCAAGTTCTCAATAAAATTCTGGTCAAGGAGATTAAGACTTAAAATATACATTGGATGACTTTATCAGCCCAGAGAGGAAAGCAGCTGATACTGGCATGAAGAAAATTCCATCTGGGTTGTAATATTTTAATGTATTTTATGAAGACAGCAGACTGCAGCAGCTATAACCAGCACCAAATAAATCCCGACTGTAATGAGTCTGATATAGGTTAATGATTTTTTTCTCCCAAATATGAATTCTATAAGATTATTATGCAGTGTTGTAACTTCCATTGGAATGTGTATCCTTGATCAGGAAGGTATGTTTTCACATACTGTAATAATGTAATACAAGAAACAATCTGATCTCAAAAACTATTAGAAAAGAGATAGCTATGAGGCATCTGTAATGTAATACATTGATCAAATGAAGGCACGGGCAGCAGAAACTTCTATATAGAGCAGTGTTTCCAAACCAGTGTGCCTCCAGCTGTTGAAAAGCTACAACTCCCAGCATGCCCGGACAGCCAAAGCTCTGCATTGTATATTTAAAGGGGTTATTCACCACAAGGTGATTTTAGTACTTACCTGCCAGACAGTAATGGAGATGCTTAGGAAGGATCTGTGCTTTTCTTGGGGCTAAATGGTTGTTGTAAGATTACCATAACGCTGAGGCTATCTTTTTTATGATCTGAGCATTATCTGGATTTTGTTCTCAAACTACACATCTCATGGTTCAATGCTTGTAAGTGTTAGGTCACTTTCCCCCCTCCCACACATCAGCCACCCCACCCATTGAAACACAAATGAGTTGCATTCTATTCAAAAGACCAGTGTTTTCTAACCAGGGTGCCTACAGCTGTTGCAAAATGATCTCCCTCCCACCCAGTGGTTACTCCACCCATTGAAGCAGACAGGCTCCCTGTCATCACTCCCTGTCTCAACGCACTACAATGTGGGAAAACTTGAGTAATTTTGTATGCGGTTAAAAATAAATATTGGGGAGAAAATTTACAGAAGATCACTGTGACCACAGGTACAGACACTATATTATAAACTACACTAACTTTACTGCCCCTGTAGCATAGTCAAATAAAAAAATCCTGGAATACCCCTTTAACACAAACATTCACACAACATAAAACACAAGGTTAAAAGAAAAAAAAACATTTTTATTTATTATCTTTATTAAGATAAACACCCTAAGACCCTTATTAACTTTTTGTTATGTTTTTAGTTCTTCATCTAAAGTAGTCCTCCTTTAAATAGTAAAAAGAGAAAAGAAAAAAAACGTTTTCCTCTCCGGCATTGCTTCTGCTAATTGTTCCAGAGTTTCCTGAGCAGAAACAGAAGGTGCTACAATTCTGGCGCGTCACCCAGGGTGACAGGTCAGGTTCACGGCAGGGGCGGATCCAGAGTCGAGTCTCGGGAGGGGCACTATTAGAGTATTTTGTGTTGGCGGACAGAAAATAAGGTGTTGCTTAAGGTACTTACAATATTGAATGTATCATACAGTCCTAACCTTGTTTAAGACTCATAGGCCATGCTCGCACGTCAGAATTTCCAATGCGGAATTCGGTACGGGCATTCCGCTGTAGCAGAGTCCCATTTAGTTCAACAGGATTCTGCGGCGCTGTGCTCACGGCAGAATATCCATGCCAGATGTTTCCAGCACGGAAATTCTGTTTTCTGTCTCCGCACGTTCATTCTTTCTGCAGACACTGCCCGAAATGCTTAGCTATCTAGGAGACGGCTGTCCGCACAGAGACTTTCCCTGCGGACAGATAGGATATGATGCCCGCACTGTAGCATGTTGTAATGCCCGCGCTGTAGCATGTTGCAGAAAATTATTTTCAGTATAATAATCAAATATACCAATTGCTAGAGAATGGGAAAGTACTTAAAAAAAAGTTTTCACCATTTAAAACTACAGCTCCCAGTATGACCTTAACCTCTTAAGGACATAGGAATTTCTCTAACGTCCCCGCTACCTGGGCTTTAATGCCCAAGGACGTTAGAGAACGTCCTGTTATATTTCAGGTCTCTGCCGCTCGCCGGGCAGAGATCGGAAGCGGATGCCTGCTGAAATCCTTCAGCAGGCATCCAGGGCAAACGCCGAGGGGGGCCATGTAGGCCCCCCATGTCGGCGATTGCCGCAAATCGCAAGGGAAATCACCCTTGCGATCTGCGGCGATACCGGGCTGATCGGGTCTCTGGGACCCGACCGCCCGGTAATTTAGCATGATCCCGGCTGTCACAGACAGCCAGGACCATGCTGAAGGCTAGGAGCGAGGTGGCAAGCCTGCCACCTCCTCCTATCCCCTGCGATCCGTTGGTTTCCTAACCGACCAATCGCAAGGGGGGGGGGGGGCGGTTACTTCCTACCGCCCTGCCCGGCCCCTTGAAGTCCGGAGAGGACGGGAGGAAGACCGAAGGAGGCGGCGGGGGACGGGGGAGTGCTGGGGCCCGGCCCCGATACTTACCTCATCCATGAAGACCCAGATCCCGGCTATGAAGACAGCGGCAGCGGCGACATGTGAGTTCCTCTTCAGCCGCGGTCGGGCCCTTTACAGCAATGCACGTCGTCGTAAAGCGACATGCATTGCTGTAATGGGACCCTGTATACTACAACTCCCAGCATGCCCAGCCAGCCCTTGGCGTCTGGGCATGCTGGGAGTTGCAGTTTTGCAACATCTGGAGGTCCACAGTTTGGAGACCACTGTGCCCTTCCAGATGTTGCCAAACTACACATCCTCAGCATGCCCTTACTGTCCAGGCATGCTGGGAGTTGTAGTTCTGTAACATCTGGCCCTTCAGATGTTGCAGAACTACAACTCCCAGCATGTCTGGACAGTTTTGGCATACTGGGAGTTGTAGTTTTGCAACATCTGGAAGGGCACAGATTGGGAACCACTGTATTAGTGGTCTGCAAACTGTAGTCCTCCAGATGTTGCAAAACTACAACTCCAAGCATGCTGGGAGTTGTAGTTCGGCAACATCTGGCTCTAACGATGTTGCCGAACTACTACTTCCAGCATGCCTGAGAATGTTTGGGAGTTGTGGTTTTGCAACAACTGGAGGCACACTGGTTGGGAAACATTGTCTGTTTCCTAACTCAGTGTTTCCCAACCCGTGTGCCTCCAGCTGTTGCAAAACTATAACTACCAGCATGCACTGATAGACTGTGCATGCTGGGAGTTGTAGTTTTGCAACAGCTGGAGGTTCCCCCCCCCCCCCTGTGAATGTACAGGGTACATTCACATGGGCAGGGGGCTTACAGTGAGTATCAGGCTGCAAGTTTGCGATGCAGCAAATTTGGCGCGGCAGCTCAAACTCGCAGCAGGAAACTCGCTGTAATCCCCCGCCCATGTGACTGTACCCTAAAAACACTACACTACACTACACTAACACAAAATAAAATAAAAAGTAAAAAAATACTACATATACACATACCCCTACACAGCCCCCCTCCCCTCCCCAATAAAAATGAAAAACGTCTGGTACGCCACTGTTTCCAAAATGGAGCCTCCAGCTGTTGCAAAACTACAACTCCCAGTATTGCCGGACAGCCGTTAACTGTCCAAGCATGCTGGGAGTTTTACATCAGCTGGAGGCACCCTGTTTGGGAATCACTGGCGTAGAATACCCCTATGTCCACCCCTATGCAAATCCCTAATTCAGGCCTCAAATGCGCATGGCGCTCTCACTTTGGAGCCCTGTCGTATTTCAAGGCAACAGTTTAGGGTCACATATGGAGTATCGCCGTATTCGGGAGAAATTGTGTTACAAATTTTGGGGGGCTTTTTCTCCTTTTAACCCCTTATGAAAAGGTGAAGTTGGGATCTACACCAGCATGTTAGTGTAAAAAAATGAATTTTTTACACTAACACGCTGGTGTTGCCCTATACTATTTATTTTGACAAGAGGTAAAAGGGAAAAAAGCCCCCCAAAATTTGTAATGCAACTTCTCCCAACTACGGAGATACCCCATATGTGGGGGCAAAGTGCTCTTGGGGTGCACAACAAGGCCCAGAAGGGATAGTGCACCATGTACATTTGTGGTGATTTGCACAGGGGTGGCTGATTGTTACAGCGGTTTTGACAAACGCAAAAAGAAAAAAAAAAACACATGTGACCCCATTTTGGAAACTACACCCCTCACGGAATGTAATGAGGGGTGCAGTGATAATTTACACCCCACTGGTGTCTGACAGATCTTTGGAACAGTGGGCTGTGCAAAATAAAAATTTTGTACATCCCACTGTTCCAAAGATCTGACAGACACCAGTGGGGGGTAAATGCTCACTGTACCCCTTGTTATGTTCCTCAAGGGTTTTCTTTTTTTTACATATGCAAAAGTCGTGAAACCCCTGTGGGGTATTAAGGCTCACTTTATTCCTTGTTACATTCCTCAAGGGGTCTAGTTTCCAAAATGGTATGCCATGTGTTTTTTTTTTGCTGTTCTGGCACCATAGGGGCTTCCTAAATACGACATGCCCCCCGACCAAAATTTGCTCTCAAAAAGCCAAATATGACTCCTCTTCTGAGCATTGTAATTCGCACGTAGTGCACTTCAGGTCAACTTATGGGGTACCTCCATACTCAGAAGGGATGGGGTTACAAATTTTGGGGGGTATTTTCTGCTATTAACCCTTGCAAAAATGTGACATTTGGGGGGAAACACATTTTAGTGAAAAAAAAATATTTTTTTACCTATGCAAAAGTCGTGAAACACCTGTGAAATATTAAGGTTCACTTTACCCCTTGTTACGTTTCCCAAGGGGTCTAGTTTCTAAAATGGTATGCCATGTGGGGATTGTTTGCTGTTCTGGTACCATAGGGGCTTCCTAAATGCAACATGCCCCCCAAAAACCATTTCAGAAAAACGTACTCTCCAAAATCCCCTTGCCACTCCTTCGCTTCTGAGCCCTCTACTGCGCCCGCCGAACACTTTACATAGACATATGAGGTATGAGGTATAAGTATACATTTTCTCCTTCTACCCCTTGTAAAAATTAAAAAATTGGGTCTACAAGAACGTTCGAGTGTAAAAAATGAAGATTGGGAATTTTCTCCTTCACTTTGCTGCTATTCCTGTGAAACACCTAAAGGGTTAAAACACTTACTGAATGTCATTTTGAATACTTTGGGGGGTGCAGTTTTTATAATGGGGTTATTTGTGGAGTGTTTCTAATATGAAGACCCTTCAAATCCACTTCAAACCTGAACTGGTCCCTGAAAAAGAGTTTGAAAATTTTGTGAAAAATGGTGTCTTCCAAAAGTAAAATCACGTCAATTTTATGATGCAAACATATTGTAGACATATTGTATATGTGAATAAAAAATTTTTTTATTTGGAATATCCATTTTCCATACAAGCAGAGAGCTTCAAAGTTAGAAAAATGCAAAATTTTCAACTTTTTCTTCAAATTTTGGAATTTTTCAGAAAGAAACGATGCAAGTATCGACAAATTTTTTTACCAATAACATAAAGTAGAATATGTCACGAAAAAAACAATCTCGGAATCAAAATGATAGGTAAAAGCATTCCAGAGTTATTAATGTTCAAAGTGACAGTGGTCAGATGTTCAAAAAACGCTCCGGTCCTAAGGTGTAAAATGGCCTGGTCCTTAAGGGGTTAAAGGGGTGCTCCGGTGAAACACTTTTTTTTTTTTTTTTTTTTTTTTATCAACTGGTGCCAGAAAGTTAAACAGATTTGTAAATTACTTCTATTAAAAAATCTTAATCCTTCCAGTACTTATTAGCTGCTGAATACTACAGCGGAAATTATTTTCTTTTTGAAACACAGAGCTCTCTGCTGACATCACGAGCACAGTGCTCTCTGCTAACAGCGACTTGAGCCATTTTAGGAACTGTCCAGAACAGCATATGTTTGCTATGGGGGTTTCCTTTTACTCTGGACAGTTCCTAAAATGGACAGAGATGTCAGCAGAGAGCACTGTGCTCATTATGTCAGCAGAGAGCTCTGTGTTTCAAACGGAAAATAATTTCCTCTGTAGTATTCAGCAGCTAATAAGTACAGGAAGGATTAAGATTTTTTAATAGAAGTAATTAACAAATCTGTTTAAAAAAAAAAAAAAGTTTTTCACCGGAGTACCCCTTTGGAAGTATGTGGTAAGGTTATGCTGGGAGTTGTTGTTTCACCCATCATTACTGCAAAACTTACAAATGACTCCAGCTCTGATAGGACATAATGAGGAGAATACAGAATGATATCAGTGATTACAGGTGACGTCTTCTCTATAGTCTTTCCTTATCTAATTCAGATGGTACATACCGCCGGGTCCAGCTAAATGTTCACTCAGCAGAACTTGATACCCAGATGGTTTCTATGTCAGCGGATTCTAATCCTCTATATGAAAACAATAATTATTATAATACCGCCACACCGTACCCTCTGTATATAAAACCGCCACACACCGCAACCTCTGAATATAATACTATTACACACTGAACCCTCTGAATATATTACAACAACACACTGTACCCTCTGAATATAATACCACCACATACTGTGCTCTCTGAATATAACCTTGCCATGCACCCTCTGAATACAATACCGTAATGTATTGTGGCCCATAAAAACCATACTACCCCAAAAATTCCTTATAATATACACTATGGCCGACATGTATAATTGTCTCTTGTTTTTTGTGTCTAAAAATTATGAAAAAAAGGCGCAAGCAGGGTTTAATTGCGCCTTTTTTGCGCTTGAGTTGCAATCCACAGATTTTAGCAAAACACGTGATATGAACGGGTTTTATGAACTGGATATTTTTGTGAAAAGGCGCAAAAAAGGCGCAAAACCACTGAAAAGTCTCTAAAACTATACCAGCCCAGACTTAGCTTTTTGGTGTATGTGAAGAGAGAAATGTTAAAAAATGTGACCTGCACAAAATGCATCAAATGCTCTGCTACCTTTTTATAAATGTGGCGCTCCTACACAGAAAAATAATTCACTTACACCTACAATGGTAAATGTCGGCCTATACCTCTGAAATGCAAAACACTCTGTGCCCCTCATATATAGTAATAATGCCCCATCCTGTGCCCCCACATATAATAATTATAACCCGTCCTGTTCCCCCCACATAATAATAACGCCCTCTGTCCTGTGCCCCTCATATATAATGCCCCCTGTCATGTTCCCATCACATATAATGCCCCTGTCCTTCCCCCTCAGGGGGCATTATATGTGAGGGGCATAGGACATTGGGCATTATATGTGGGGGCACAGGACAGCCCCCTCCTGTCATGTGCCCATATAATGCCCCCCTGACATATGTCCCTGACTTATAATGCCCTGTGCCCCTCACAGATAATGTCCCAGGTCCTGTGTCCCTCACATATAATGCCCCCTGGGGGGGCAGGACAGGGGGCCTTATATGTGGATGGCACATGTCAGGGGGGCATTATTTGTGAGGGGCACGGGACATGGGGTATTATATATGAGGGGCACATGCCAGGGGGGCATTTTATGGGCACATAACATGGGAGGTCCTGTCATTTGCCCCCCCCCCATATAATGCCTCCCTGACATGTGCCCCTCACTCATCATTTGCCCCTCTGACTTATAATTTGCTTCCCCCCTTTCTCACCCGTCACCTTTGCCCCTCCCACTTATAGTTTGCTTACTCCCCCCTTTTCTCACTCGTCACCTTTTGTCACACGCTGAGGTTGCTCCGTTCTTGCAGCCAGTGAGAGCCGCGGGGACGTGATATCCGGGCGCCGGCGCAATGATGTGACGTCATCGGGCCGGCGTAATGCTGTGGATGGCGTCCCCGCGGCTCTCACTGACTGCAGGAATGGAGCAACCGCAGCGTTTGAGAAAGGTTAGGGATTGGTGGAGCGGGACAGCTGACAGCTCCCGCTCCACAATGCTATAGTATAGTATCGGGGGTGGCAACAATCTCGGGGGGGGGGGGGGGGGGATTTCCCCGTTACCCCCCCTGGATCCGCCACTGGTACACGGTTCACCGTTTCATTAGCTCACCCAGGTTGTCCTGCCTTGTCTGTAGGCTCGCTGGAGCCAGTAAGGGTACGGTTGATGTGATCATGACGGCTCCGGGTCATGGGCAGCTGCCGGAGTCACTGCGCACAGGTAGAAAATTTCACTGGTGCCAGTGTCTCTGGCTTCAGTAGGAGTGTGGTTTAAAAAAAAAAAATATATATATATATATATATATATATATATATATATTTTTTTTTTTGGAGTTTGTTCTACTGATAGGTGGTATTATAGGTGATAAGCTCTATTGTACACTTCGTACCATTGCCCTATTCTGTCAGCAGTTATTGCAGTGGGGACATGCCACCAGAGTATACATACTACATGTATGCTCATGTTACGTGCATAGCATTTACGCTGCTCGTACAATCACCAGGTTTAGACGCACGCTCATATCATTTATACTGCACACACACTCATTGCATTTATACTGCACGCACATTCATAGCATTTAAACAGTACTCATAGCATGTATACTGCACACGCGCTCATATTGTTTATACTGCACACACGCTCATAGCTGTTACGCCGAGCGCTCCGGGTCCCTGCTCCTCCCCGGAGCGCTCGCGGCGTTCTCCTCTCTGCAGACCCGCTGACCGGGAGCGCTGCACTGACATTCACGATGGGGATGCGATTCGCATAGCGGGACGCGCCCGCTCCCAAATCGCATCCCAAGCCACTTACCCGTCCCGGTCCCCGGCTGTCACGTTCTGGCGCTCGCGGCTCCGCTCTCTAGGGCGTGTGCGCGCCAGCTCTCTAAGATTTAAAGGGCCAGTGCACCAGTGATTGGTGCCTGGCCCAATCAGTCTAATTAGCTTCCACCTGCTCCCTTTCCATATAACCTCACTTCCCCTTCCCTTCCTTGCTGGATCTTGTTGCCTTGTGCCAGAGAAAGCGTTTAGTGTTGTCCAAAGCCTGTGTTCCAGACCTTTTGCTATTGCTATTGACTACGAACCTTGCCGCCTGCCTCGACCTTCTGCTACGTTTGACCTTGCCTCTGCCTAGTCCTTCTGTCCCACGCCTTCTCAGCAGTCAGCGAGGTTGAGCCGTTGCCGGTGGATACGACCTGGTTGCTACCGCCGCAGCAAGACCATCTCGCTTTGCGGCGGGCTCTGGTGAAAACCAGTAGCAACCTAGAACCGGTCCACCGACACGGTCCACGCCAATCCCTCGCTGACACAGAGGATCCACATCCAGCTAGCCAAATCCTAACAATAGCGTTTATACTGCACACACACTCATAGTATTTATAATACATGCACGCTCATAGCATTATACTGCACGCACGCTCATAGCGTTTATACTGCATGCACACTCACAGCACTTATAATGCAATAGCATTTACGGCACGCACATCTCTCAGCATCTATACTGCACGCACGCCCATAGCATTCCAACTGCACGCATGCTCATAGCATTCATACTGCATGCACGCTCATAGCATGTATACTGCATGCACGCTCATAGCATTTATACTGCACTAGATGCACCCTCACAGCATTTATACTGCACGCACATTTATAGCGTTAATACTGCACGCACGTTCATAGCATCAATACTGCACACATGTTCATAGCGTTTATACTGCACGTACGCCTATAGCATTTACACGCTCATAGCATTTATACTGCACGCACGTCTATAGCAGTTGTGCGGCATGCACACTTATAGCATTCATACTGTTTCGTACACTCTTAGCATTTATGGTGCACCAACACTCACGGAAAAAAAAAACATTCATAAGGCTCGGATGTTCATAGCATTTATACTGCACACATGCTCATAGTAGTCATACTGTACGTACATACGTACAGCTTTTTTACGGCTTGTGTGCTCACAGCATTTATACGGCATGTACATGCATGGCATTTATACTGCGCATTTGCTCATAGCATTTATACTGCACATCCTCAGAGTTTATGTTGCACTTACTCTTATAGTATTAATATTGCACACAGTCTCCTAGCATTGTTACTGCACTTATGCTTATGGTATTCATACTGCACATACGCTCATAGCATTTTACTGTGTTATACGCTGATAGCATTTGTACTGTTTGTATGCTCTTAGCGTTATACTGCACGTACATTGACTGCATTCATACTGCCCCTACGCTCTTAGTATTCATACAGCACATACGCTCATAGCAGTTATACGGTTCGCATGCCTATGATGTTAGTACTGTACATACACACTCTGTATGCTTACGGCTCGTACAGTCTCAGTATGTATACTGCATTTAAGCCCATTGCATTATACTACACACACTCATAACATGTATACTGCACTCATGCTCATAGCATTTACACAGCACCTACATTTATAGCATTTATACTGCATTTACGCTCATAGCATGATCATAGCTGTTATACTGTACTGAAAGGTGATATCATTTAGATTGCGTATATGTTCACAGATTTATGCTGCACTCGTGCTCACAGCATTTATACTGCATATACGTTCATAGCTTTTACAGCATACACGCACAGTGTTTATATTGCACGGGCTGCATGTACACTCATAACTCAATACTGCATGTATGCTCGCAGCATTACACTGCACCTAGGCGCATACCTTTATACAGTTCGTACGCTCATTGTTTTATACTGTACAAACGCTCACAGCATTTCATAAGCTCTCCACATTTTACTGCACATGTGTTTATAGAATTCGTACTGCATGCATTCATGCTCATAGTATTATCTTGCACGTACGCTCATAGCTCGCAAAAAAAAAAAAAAAAAAAAAACATATGCCCAACCTTCATTCTGCAGACACGTTTCATAATTGTTACGCCGAGCGCTCCGGGTCCCTGCTCCTCCCCGGAGCGCTCGCGGTGTTCACCTTCATGCAGTGCCCCGGTCAGACCCGCTGACCGGGAGCGCCGCATCAGTGTTACCGGCGGGGATGCGACCCGCGTAGCTCGCGGCTCGCATTCCAATCCCCTCACCTGTCCTGTCCTCCGTCGGCTCAGTCCCGGCGCGCCCGGCCCCCGCTCCCTAGGGCCAGCGCACCACTGATTGGCGCCTGGCCCAATCAGCACTCACACCTGTGCCCTCGTTATAAAAACCCACTTCCCCTTCCCAGCATTGCCTGATCTTGTTGCCTCAGTGCCAGTGAAAGCGTTTCCTGTGTATGTCCCAAGCCTGTGTTCCAGACCCTCTGCCGTTGCCCCTGACTACGATCCTTGCTTCCTGCCCTGACCTTCTGCTACGTCCGACCTTGCTCTTGCCTAATCCCTTGTACCGCGCCTGTCTCAGCCATCAGTTGGGGTTGAGTCGCTATCGGGTGGAACGACCTGGGGGTTACCTGCCGCTGCAAGTCCATCCCGCTTTGCGGTGGGCTCTGGTGAAAACCAGTAACCCCTTAGACTCCATTCCCCTGGTACGGCCCACGTCATCACCCCACTGACACAGAGGATCCACCACCAGTATCCTCACAGTATACCCATCCGGACCCTGACAGTAGATCTGGCCATGGATCCCGCTGAGGTGCCGCTGCCAGTTGTCGCTGACCTTACCACGGTGGTCGCCCAGCAATCTCAACAGCTGACCCAACTGACTGTCATGCTGCAACAACTTCTGCCACAGCTTCAGCAACCATCTCCTCCGCCAGATCCTGCACCTCCTCCGCAGCGAGTGGCCACACCCAGCCTCCACCTGTCTCTGCCGGACAAATTTGATGGGGACTCTAAACTATGCCGTGGTTTCCTGTCTCAATGTTCCCTACACATGGAGATGATGTCGGACCAATTCCCCACAGAACGGTCTAAGGTGGCTTTCGTGGTTAGTCTCCTGTCTGGAAAGGCCTTGTCATGGGCCACACCGCTCTGGGACCGCAATGATCCTGTCACTGCCACTGTCCAGTCCTTCTTCACTGAGGTTCGTAGTGTCTTCGAGGAACCAGCCCGGGCCTCCTCTGCCGAGACTGCTTTGCTGAACCTAGTCCAAGGAAGTTCTTCTGTAGGCGAATACGCCATCCAATTTCGTACCCTCGCCTCTGAATTATCCTGGAACAATGAGGCCCTCTGCGCGACCTTCAAGAAAGGCTTATCCAGCAACATCAAGGATGTACTGGCCGCACGAGAAATTCCTGCTAACCTGTCTGAACTTATCCATTTGGCCACCCGCATTGACATGCGTTTCTCTGAAAGACGCCAGGAGCTCCGACAGGAGAAGGACCTTGTTCGCACCAGGCGATTTCTCTCCCGGCTCCTCTCTTCTCAAGTCCACTGCAATCTGTTCCTGTGCTTTCTGCCGAGGAGGCTATGCAAGTGGACCGGTCCCGCCTGACCCTACAAGAGAGGACTCGCCGCCGTAACGAGAATCTATGCCTGTACTGTGCTAGTACCGAACACTTCCTAAAAGACTGTCCTATCCGCCCTCCGCGTCAGGAGAAACGCACTACGATTCCTCACAAAGGTGAGACAGCTCTAGGTGTGAATTCTGCTTCTCCACGTCTCACTGTGCCTGTGCGGATTTCTCCTTCTGCTAACTCCTTCTTCTCAGCTGTGGCCTTCTTGGACTCCGGTTCTGCAGGAAATTTTATTTTGGCCTCTTTTGTTAATAGGTTCAACATCCCAGTGACCAGTCTCGTCAGAACACTCTACATCTCTTCAGTCAACGGAGAAAAATTGGACTGCACTGTGCGTTACCGCACAGAACCCCTGCTAATGTGCATTGGACTGCATCACGAAAAAATTGAATTTCTTGTCCTACCCAACTGCTTGTCTGAAATCCTCCTTGGACTGCCATGGCTCCAATGTCATTCTCCTACCCTTGACTGGACGACCGGGGAGATCAAGAGTTGGGGTTCATCTTGTCTCAAACAATGCCTCACGCCTGCTCCCATTAGTCAGTCCCCTGTGACTCCACCTGTACCGGGTCTTCCCAAGGTCTACCAGGACTTTGCCGATGTTTTCTGTAAAAAACAAGCAGAGACTTTGCCACCTTATAGGCCTTATGACTGCCTTATTGACCTCCTTCCTGGTACTACTCCACCCCGGGGCAGGATCTACCCTCTGTCCGCCCCAGAGACTCAAGCCATGTCTGACTACATCCAGGAAAATCTAAAGAGGGGATTCATTCTTAAGTCCTCATCCCCTGCCGGAGCGGGGTTCTTCTTTGTTTCTAAAAAAGACGGTTCCCTACGGCATTTATTGACTACCGCGGTTTAAATAAAATCACCATCAAAAACCGCTATCCCCTGCCTTTAATCTCTGAACTCTTTGACCGTCTTCATGGCGCCAACATCTTCACTAAATTGGACTTAAGAGGCGCATATAATCTTATTCGTATCAGGAAAGGGGATGAGTGGAAAACCACATTCAATACCAGAGATGGACATTTCGAATATCTTGTTATGCCCTTTGGGCTCTGCAAAGCCCCTGCAGTCTTCCAGGACTTTGTTAATGAAATATTTCGGGACTTGTTATATACCTGTGTTGTGGTTTACCTGGACGACATCTTGATTTTCTCCTCTAGTCTAGAGGAACACCGTCGTCATGTCCGCCTAGTGCTCCAGAGACTCCCCGAAAATCAACTGTATGCCAAAATGGAGAAATGTCTCTTTCAATGTCAATTTCTTCCCTTCCTAGGTTACCTAGTCTCTGGCCAGGGACTTCAAATGGACCCAGACAAACTGTCAGCGGTTTTAGATTGGCCACGCCCTTCTGGACTCCGTGCTATCCAACGCTTCTTGGGATTTGCCAACTACTACTGACAGTTTATTCCCCATTTTTCCACCATTGTGGCCCCTATTGTGGCCCTGACCAGGAAGAATGCCAACCCTAAATCCTGGCCTCCTCAAGCGGATGAGGCCTTCAATCGCCTAAAAACAGCCGGAGCCGTACTTCTCCAAAAAAAACTCTACCGGACGTAATATTACTTGTGGTTTCTTTTCTAAAACCTTCTCTCCGGCCGAATAAAATTACTCCATTGGTGATCGTGAACTTCTAGCCATCAAGTTAGAACTCAAAGAATGGAGGCATCTACTGGAGGGTTCCAAACACCCTATTGTCATTTACACTGACCACAAGAATCTCTCGTATCTCCAGTCTGCCCAGCGTCTGAACCCTCGCCAGGCTAGGTGGTCGTTGTTTTTTGCCCGCTTTAACTTTGAGATTCCCTTTCGTCCTGCTGACAAAAACGTCAGGGCTGACGCCCTTTCTCGTTCCTCTGATGCCACCGAATCTGAAGTCCCTCTATAACATATTGTACCTCCTGAGTGCCTGGTCTCCTCTGCTCCAGATTCTATTGGACAAACTCCTCCTGGAAAGACCTTTATCCCTCCACGCCAGCGCCTCAAGATCCTCAAATGGGGACATTCCTCTCACCTCGCTGGCCATTCTGGCGTCAAGAAGTCCGTCCAGCTTATTTCTCGTTTATATTGGTGGCCTACGCTGGAGGGTGATGTCACTGATTTTATTCGGGCCTGTACAGTTTGCGCCCGGGACAAGACCCCTCGCCAGAAGCCTGCTGGACTCCTCCATCCTTTACCTGTTCCTGAGCAGCCGTGGTCCCAAATTGCCATGGATTTTATTACGGATCTGCCTGTATCGCATGGCAACACAGTCATCTGGGTGGTCGTTGATCGTTTCTCCAAAATGGCACATTTCATTCCGCTTCCAGGTCTTCCTTCTGCGCCACAATTGGCGAAGCTATTTTTATGCATATTTTTCGCCTTCACGGGCTACCCACGCATATCGTCTCGGATAGAGGCGTTCAATTTGTATCGAAATTTTGGAGAGCTCTCTGTAATCAATTAAAAATCAAATTAAATTTCTCGTCTTCCTATCACCCCCAATCCAATGGGCAAGTAGAGAGAGTTAACCAGATTCTTGGTGACTATTTGCGACATTTTGTCTCCTCCCGCCAAGATGATTGGGTCGACCTTCTACCCTGGGCTGAATTCTCGTACAATTTCAAAAACTCTGAATCCTCCGCCAAATCCCCGTTCTTTGTGGTGTACGGCCGTCACCCTCTGCCCCCCCTCCCCATTCCCACTTCTTCTGGATTGCCTGCTGTTCATGAAGTTACCCGGAACTTCTCTGTCATCTGGAAGGAGACTCAAAAGTCGCTCCTACTGGCCTCCTCTCGTATGAAGAGACATGCCGATAAGAAGAGAAGAACTCCTCCTGTCTTCGCTCCTGAGGACAAAGAGTGGCTCTCTGCCAAGTATATCCACTTCCGTGTTCCCAGCTATAAGCTGGGACCACGTTACCTTGGACCATTTAAAATCAAGAGTCAAATCAATCCTGTCTCCTACAAACTTCTTCTTCCCCCTTCTCTCCGTATTCCTAACTCCTTTCATGTTTCACTTCTCAAACCTCTCGTTCTCAACAGCTTCTCCCCCAATGTTGTCACTCCAGCTCCTGTCTCTGGCACCTCTGATGTATTCGCTGTTAAGGAAATCCTCGCGTCCAAAATGGTCAGAGGTAAAAAACAATTTCTCGTAGATTGGGAGAATTGTGGCCCCGAAGAGAGGTCTTGGGAACCCGAGGATAATATCCTCGACAAGGAGCTCATTCGCATGTTCTTGGGCTCCAAAAAGAGGGGGAGACCCAAGGGGGGGGGTACTGTTACGCCGAGCGCTCCGGGTTCCTGCTCCTCCCCGGAGCGCTTGCGGCATTCACCTTCATGCAGCGCCCCGGTCAGACCCGCTGACCGGGAGCGCCGCATCAGTGTTACCGGCGGGGATGCGACCCATGTAGCGGGGCGCGCCCGCTCGTGGCTCGCATTCCAGTCCCCTCACCTGTCCTCCGTCGGCTCAGTCCCGGCGCGCACGGCCCCGCTCCCTAGGGCACGTGCACGCCGGCTCTCTGCGATTAAAAGGGCCAGCGCGCCACTGATTGGCGCCTGGCCCAATCAGCACTCACACTTGTGCCATCATTATAAAAACCCACTTCCCCTTCCCAGCATTGCCGGATCTTGTTGCCTCAGTGCCAGTGAAAGCGTTTCCTGTGTATGTCCCAAGCCTGTGTTCCAGACCCTCTGCCGTTGCCCCTGACTACGATCCTTGCTGCCTGCCCTGACCTTCTGCTACGTCCGACCTTGCTCTTGCCTAATCCCTTGTGCCGCGCCTGTCTCAGCCGTCAGTTGGGGTTGAGTCGCTATCGGGTGGAAAGACCTGGGGGTTACCTGCCGCTGCAAGTCCATCCTGCTTTGCGGCAGGCTCTGGTGAAATCCAGTAACCCCTTAGACTCCGTTCCCCTGGTACGGCCCACGTCATCACCCCACTGACACAGGGGATCCACCACCAGTATCCTCACAGTATACCCATCCGAACCCTGACAATAATTTTTATATGGCGCATACGCCCACAGCAGTTTCTTGGGCTACAGTAGTGTGGCGCAGTACTAAGTGTATAGCTTCATACTGATCGTATAGTACATATGTTCATAGCAGTCATTCAGTTCATATGTTAATATATATTAGTCATACTCAGTAGCATTTAGAGCGTTCATAAGTTCGTAGGTTTCATACGGTTCATACGCTCATATCATCTATACTGTACGTACGCTCATAGCATCTATACTGTAAACCTGGAAAAAAAATAGTTTATTAAAAACGGCTATTTCTGACCAACAGAGAGCCTCAATAGGGGTGTAGAACACTTTGCTGTGGATATGGAGTGTGCTTGGGTAGTCAAATAATGCTGTTATTCAGAATGACATGCAGATTACCGGCATCACTTTTAGAATCACTGCTGCAGAGCTGCACAATGACAGGGCCTGGAGGTGGCATCTGAAGCATAAGGAGACCATATAGTGGCTGAATGACACAGCATGGAATTGTTGGCAGCATGAGGAGACCATATAGTGGCTGAATGACACATCATGGAGGTGCTGGCAGCATGAGGAGACCAAATAGTGGCTGAATGACACAGCGGGGAGGTTTTGGCAGCATGAGGAGACCATAGAATGGCTGAATCACACAGCATGGAGGGGTTGGCAGTGTGAGGAGACCATATAGTGGCTGAATGACACAGCTTGGATGAGGCTGAAGCATGAGGAGACCATATAGTGGCTGAATGACACAGCTTGGAGGAGGCTGAAGCATGAGAAGACCATATAGTGCCTGAATGACACAGTGTGGAATTGTTGGCAGCATGAGGAGACCATATAGTGGCTGAATGACACAGCGTAGAGGTGTTGGCAGCATGAAGAGACCATATAGTGGTTGAATGACACAGTGTGGAGGTGTTGGCAGCATGAGGAGACCATGTAGTAGCTGAATCACACAGCATGAGGGGTTGGCAGCATGAGGAGACCATATAGTGGCTGAATGACACAGCTTGGAGGAGGCTGAAGCCTGAGGAGACCATATAGTGGCTGAATGACACAGCATGGAGGTGTTGGCAGCATGAGGAGACCATATAGTGGCTGAATGACACAGTGTGGAGGTGTTGGCAGCATGAGGAGACCATTTAGTGGCTGAATGGCACAGCCAGGAGTTGGCAGCAGCATGAGTAGACACTAGGCCTTCACAATCCCTAAGATTATAAGATGAACTCTGAAATTTAAACCAAAGATTTTGGTTAGCTAGTGCTACCATAACAACATGTTTATTCCCAGACCCAGTCCCAGCAGCATCAGTAAACCATATATTGCCTGAATGGCACAGCCTGGAGTTGGCAGCAGCATGAGTAGACACCAGGGCTTCACAATCCCTAAGAAAAAAAGACAAAGTTTGAAATTTAAAGGGGTATTCCAGGCAAAAACTTATTTTTATATATCAACTGGCTCCGGAAAGTTAAACAGATTTGTAAATTACTTCTATTAAAAAATCTTAATCCTTCCAATAGTTATTAGCTTCTGAAGTTTTCTGTCTAACTGCTCAATGATGATGTCACGTCCCGGGAGCTGTGCATGATGGGAGAATATCCCCATAGGAACTGCACAGCTCCCAGGACATGAGTCATCTGAGAGCAGTTAGTCAGAAAACAGCAATTCAACTTCAGAAGCTAATAACTATTGGAAGGATTAAGATTTTTTAATAGAAGTAATGTACAAATCTGTTTAACTTTCTGGAGCCAGTTGATATATAAAAAAAAGCTTTGGCCTGGAATACCCCTTTAAACCAAAGATTTTGAGTAGCTAGTGCTACGATAACATTTTTATTCCCAGACCCAGGCCCAGCAGCATCAGTAAACCATATATTGCCTGAGTGACACAGCCGCCTGGAGTTGGCAAAAGCATTAGGCGACCATTGAAATATAAGAATTTTAAATAGAAATCTAAGATTTTGAAATTGAAATTGAGGATTTTGAAATGTAATTTGTACCTCCCAATTTTGTGTCCCATGCCCCGGCGTGGGGTTACAAAGGACCTAATCTAACAAGGAGTCACATGGCAGCACAATGACAGAGCCTAGAGGTGGCATCAGTAGGAGAAGACCATATAGTGTCTGAATGGTACAGCCTGGAGTTGGCTGAAGCATGAGGAGACCCCAGGGCTTCACGATCCCTAAGAAAAAAAGACGAAGTTTGAAATTTAAGCTGAAGATTTTGGGTAGCTAGTGCTACCATAACAAAAGTTTTCATTCCCAGGCCCAGGCCCAGCAGCATCAGTAATTCATATATATTGGCTGAATAACACAGCCTGGAGTTGGCTGAAGCATGAGGAGACCATATAGTGTCTGAATGGCACAGCCTAGAGTTGGCAGCAGCATCAGGAGACCATTGAAATTCATGATTTTAAATTAAAATTTAAGATTTTTAAATTGAAATTTCACTACTCTGCCTGCCTGGGAGTACAATACGCTTCACTTTGCTTTGAGTATTGTGTGTTCCAGTGACATTAGCTCATCGGAGGAACAGGAAAACATGATACAACTTAATTCTGCAACTGAAGAACCACACCAAAGAATGGACAGCTTAAAGCCTACTGGAACTGAGGAACTTCAAAATGGTAAATCTACCACCTGGGATAGTCAGTCAAATCCAAAAGCCGGTGGTCAGTATCCACAGTTCCCTGTTTCTGCTAGTCCTTGGCAATATTCCTTTTATTACTGGTCTGGTATCAACATGGCAATAATGCTGGGAGAGTAACTCAAGGATGCCCACATGTTTCCTACAATACACAGCCAATATATGGAGACCATATATTGGCTGAATGGCACAGCCTGAAGCATGAGGAGACCATATAGTGTCTGAATGGCACAGCCTGGAGTTGGCAAAGGCATGAAGAGACCATTGAAATTGAAAAATAATTTTAAATAGAAATTTAAGATTTTGAAATTGAAATTGAGGATTTTGAAATTGAACTTTTAACTCCCAAGTTTTAGTGTCCCAGGCCCCGGTGTGTGGATACAAAGGACCAAGTCTAACAAGGAGTCACATGTCACATGGCAGCACAATGACAGAGCCTGGAGGTGGCATCAGTATGAGGAGACCATATAGTGACTGAATTACTGCCTGGAATTTGTGGCAGCATAGGGAGACCATATAGTGTCTGAATGGCACAGCCTGGAGGGGACTGAAGCATGAGGATACCATACAGTGGCTGAATGACACAGCCTGGGGGTGGCATCAGGAGTCTTGAAAGTGACCCTAATGCAAGGAATTTCTGTAAACAGCACCTTAATCATGTTTTGCAGTATCCATTGCAGCACAATGAGAGAGCCTGGAGGTGGTAGCATCAGCATATGAAGACCATAGCGCAACACACTTAGAGAGCTTGGAGGTGGCAGCATCAGCATGAGGAGACCATAGAGCAGCACAATTAGAGGATCTGGAGGTAGCAGCATCAGCATGAGGAGAACATATGGTGGCACAATGACTGAGCGTGAAGGCGGTAGCATCAGCATGAGGAGACCATAGAGCAGCACAATAAGAGAGCCTGGATGGGTCAGCATTAGCATGAGAAGACCATAGAGCAGCACATTTAGAGAGCCTGGAGGGGGCAGCATCAGCATGAGGAGACCATATGGCGGCACAATGACAGAGCCTGGAGGTGGTAGCATTAGCATGAGGAAACCATATGGTGGCACAATGACAGAGCGTGGAGGTGGTAACATTAGCATGAGGAGACCATAGAGCAGCACAATGACAGAGCCTGGAGGTGGTAGCATTAGCTCTACAGTACAGTACACTTAAAAAAGTACAGTACACTCTACAGTACACTTAAAAATGTATCTGAGTTCAACACCAGCTGATGAGTACTTTTGCCTGGACGTTCACAGTATGTAGGCCCTTGACAGATTAACAGGTAAAAAATAGTACAGTACTTTGATGTAGGTATGTGGTATGCACATATGAGGGCAGAAAAATGCGCTACAATGTGCCTAAAATCTCTATACTTTTTTTTTAAACACCAGCCGGTGATTACTTTTGGCTGTCCTTTCACAGTATGTAGGCCCTTGACAAATTAACAGGTAAAAAATAGTACACTACTTAGATGTACATATGTGGTATGCACTGATGAGGGCAGAAAAATGCTCTACAGTACACTTAAAAAGTATCTGAGTACAACACCAGCTGATGAGTACTCTTGCCTGGACTTTCACAGTATGTAGGCACTTGACAGATTAACAGGTACAAAATAGTACACTACTAAGATGTACGTACATATGCGGTATGCACTTATGAGGGCAGAAAAATGCGCTACAATGAGCCTTAAAACTCTGTAATTTTTTTTAAAACACCAGCCTGTGATTACTTTTGGCTGTATTTTCACAGCATGTAGGCCCTTGACAGATTAACAGGTACAAAATAGTACACTACTTAGATGTACATATGCGGTATGCACTGATGAGAGCAGAAAAATGCGCTACAGTACCCCTTAAAATATATATTTTTGTAAAACACCAGCAGTACACAACAGTGCTGCAGCCTAAAAAAAGCTGTGTACTAAACACAAAATTGCACTCTGTCACAGACTATTAGGAATGGACTGCTGGTTATTATACCATCTACAGACTAGTATAACCATTAGATTATTTTTTGTAGAACAAAGACACTGAATTGCGCTGAAATTATTCCTGCCTCCTCTGCTAAGGTTTATGAAGTTGAGGCAGCTTGTTGAAATGTATGAGGCAACACACAGCTATCTGCCCCTCTCTGTAATAATATGCCGAAGAAAGTGACTGGGAGGTTAATGCCTGCAGCTGCAGTAAAAATCCTTTTCAGTGAAAAAACAGAGCTATCTGTCCATTAAAACACTGATGTGACTAGGAGGATGTTAAACGCTGCTGGAATGCGCTTTTCTCGGCTGTAACACACACACACACACAGGCTGTCCGTCCTATTTCTCTGCCATGTAATGAATGAAGTGGCTGGCCGAAATATGGCTGCCGATTATAAAGGGCTGCAACATCACGGGGGTGACTGGCTACTGATAGGCTGCATCCTGCATGGGATTCAGGTCATACTGCCTACTTCTCTTCCTGCCTTGCCTTCGCACCTTCCCAGCGTCCCTTGCCCCATGTACTGACATGTGGATCCGCCATTTTAGATGCCTTGGAGCCTGGAACGCTGTAAAATGGAGTTTAATAAAGCGATTTGTGCGATAGAATCGCGCTGATATTTGAATTAGTTGCGAATCGAACATTTCCTGAAATTCGTAATGAATTCGGGTTCGTCAGCTTCGATTCACTCATCTCTAATGTTAGGCCAGCCACACCTGCAAGGGGAGGCTCTGTGTATTTATGGTGTCTGATATGTTTTCAGAGTAATAATACCACAACTCACAGGTGGTAGTATACCCGTTATGCCTGCTACGTGGGCAGGATGATGCACTGCGTAATTATTGTTGCTGACATGTCTTTAGAGCAATAATAACACGACTCAGAAGAATCGGCAGCATTCCCGTTGGGCCTGCCATGTCTGCAGGGGGATACACTGTATAATTATTGTTAATGACACATTCAGAGCATAAGATCACGACCCATAGGCGGTAGTATACCTGTTATGCCTGCCACGCCTGCAGGGGGATGCACTGCGCATTGTTACTGACACTTCTTAAGAGAAACAATATTACGACTTTATACGGTAGTATATCTATTATCTCTGCCTCATCTGCAGGGGATGCACTGCGCAATTATTGTTACTGACACGTTTTCAGAGCAATAATATAACGTCCAGTATGCAGTATTATGTCTGCCACATCTGCAGGGAGATGCATTGCGTATTTGCTACTGACACGTTTTCAGAGCAATAATATCAAAGCTCTTAGTAGGCAGTATTCCCATTGTGCCTGCCACATCTGCAGGGGGATGTAACGTATAGTTATTGTTACTGACACATCTTCAGAGTTGTAATATCATGATTCATAGGAGGTAGTATACCTGTTGTGCCTGCCACATCTGCAGAGTCAAGCACTGCAAAATTATTGTTACTGACACAAATTTAGGGCAATAATATCACTGGTAGGAGATGGTGGGGAGTCAAAGGAAATTGTTTGGGTTGCTTGGCCCTTTATGGGCTGGGCCCTGCAAGAGGTTATAGCTCACTAGTAACTATCACGTTAAGTATTATCAATCGTACAGGAACAACATTTACAGCCAGTCGAACAGATGTTACACGGCTTTGGTACGTCCCTGGCACCTCAACGCAGAGGGTACATTATTATGTGGTTCCTTGTATTCTGTACTATTCTTCAAGGGTGAGTTTGGACGAGGTAAGTGATAATTGGGTTGATTGATTACTGCCAGGTTTTTTGGCCCTCTATAGGCATGCCCACGGTCGCGATTTTGGGCACACTTCTGATAGCTGTAAGTATGCTATCATTATTCTGGTTATTATGGTTATATATTTAATGGTATTGGTATTATTGTTATTGGTGCCATTTGTAGTGTTATTATAATGAGTAGTATTAGGGTTATCGTTATTACTGTCATTATTATCACTGTTATTGTGATTACGGTATTATTGCGGTCATTCATATTACCGCTATCATTATAGTTATCGTTATTACCGTGGTTGTCTTTATAACCATTATTATTATCACTGTATTATTATTATGGTTAATCGTTATTACAGTTATGGTGGGTTATGGTAGTGATTAGTCGCAGGCAGCTGGTCACGTTGTTGCCCCAACCACAAGTACAGGTTTCCAAGGTTAACTTAACACTTCTGCTTATAGAATGGCACAGTCTACTCCTGAACCCAATGCAAAATCTGTAATGACACCCCCCTATGTACAGTATCATGTGTAATTTGTAATAATGGCATCTTCTCATGAAACAGATGTGCTTTTAGGCCCCCTCAGACACCAGAGATGAGTAGTAACTGTTATTAATGCACCCTTAGGGTACGTTCCCACACGGCGTATTTTGCTGCGTATTTGCTGCGTATTTAGTGCTGCATATTTTCCTACCCATTGACTTCAACAGAGAAAATAAAATACGCAGCAGCAAATACGCAGCAAATACGCCGTGTGGGAATGTACCCTTAGGGTTACTCTCCTGGCCACTTCTCTTGCATAGGACTAAAGTAAAATATCATATTATTTACAATACAATGTACTCCAGATGGGATATGCCACATAAAGGCAGAGATAAAATTACATCTACAATTGTATATCCTTTTGCAACATTCAAGCTCTGTGCAAACAAAAGATTCTCAATAGGGATTATGAGATTTTAATAATTACTATATTCTGCTGTCTTTGCTTCTTTGTTTCCATAGATGCAGGGATATTATTGGAGCAGATTAAAGACAAATTAATAGGAGTAACAATGTATCCATGTAAGCAAGTGATTACAGAACACATGCAGGTATTTCTTGCATTTGAAGTGTCTTTATGTTACATAGATAATATTTTTTGTAAATGTATACCATTTGTTGTATCTTTTATACTATACCATGATTTTATTCATCCTACTGTGCTTTGAGTACAACTAGTATGTTCAATTTATTGTTTATTTCTCACATTCAAAGAAAAAACAAAAAAGGACTATAGCAGTCTTACTAGGCTGAGGATAGTTTAGAATAGGAAAATTAAGAAGAATGCAAGAAGATATGTCCAAAAGCTATATTAACATTAATTATACAATAATATAATATAATATCACTCTATAAGGTCTTCAGCAGGGCCCTTGCATCAGACGAATCACAGGGTACAATAAAATAAAATAAAAATAAATAAGAGGATATGATAAATGGGCTAAAAATATAAATATAGTCATGGCCGTAAATGTTGGCACCCCTGAAATTTTTTCAATAAAATGAAGTATTGCTCACAGAAAAAGGATTGCAGTTACACATGTTTTGTTATACACATATTTATTCCCTTTATGTGTATTGGAACTAAACCAAAAAAGGGAAGAAAAAAAGTAAATTGGACGTAATGTCACACCAAACTCCAAAAATGGGCTGGACAAAATTATTGGCACACTTTCAAAATTGTGGAAAAATAAAATTGTTTCGAGCATGTGCTGCTCCTTTGAACTCACCTGCGCAAGTAACAGGTGTGGGCAATATAAAAATCACACCTGAAAGCATAAAAAAGGAGAGAAGTTCATGTAGTCTTTGCATTGTGTGTCTGTGTGTGCCACACAAAGCATGGACAACAGAAAGAGGAGACGATAACTGTCTGAGGACTTGAGAACCAAAATTGTGGATTTTTTTTTTAACAATCTCAAGGTTAAAAGTTCATCTCCAGAGATCTAGATTTGCCTTTGTCCACAGTGTGCAACATTATCAAGAAGTTTTAAACCCTTGGCACTGTAGCTAATTCATCGTCATAGGAAGCAACTGATTTCAGTGCAACCAAATATTAAGTTAAGGGTGCCAATAATTTTGACCAGCCAAGTTACGGCCATGACTGTATAAATAATAAGCACCACTTCTAGTAATAGATTGCCCTGTTAATGAGTTGTTAATACTGGGAGTATTAGATTATAGTCTCTGCACCGTAACTGGCATGATGTAGTTGTAAGGTGATATGAAAATATCCTCTCCGCAATACAGTAGCAGAAGGTAGCAGGTTTTTTAACAATGTCACAGCATTAATACACAGTTTCTTATGCTGGTGGCTAGGACAGCACTGTGCCGAAGTGAGAATATGATAGGTATGGCTAGAATATGATAGGTATGGCTAGAGCTGGGTGCCGGACAAGTGCGCACTGCAGCGCTGGAGTCCTTCACTTTGGCGCCCACTTTGTGTGCCTCTTACCGGTGGTGCCGATAGTGTTGTCAAGGGTTGCTCGCTTCAGGGAACGCTTTCCCAATTCTGCTGGCCAGCGTTGTGAGTGCGGTTGGTGGAGCACGCACTCGGCTTCTGGGTAAGTCGGCGATGATTCCTATTTTGCGGGTACTCCGATAATAAAGGTTGGGGTATGGGTGCATACAATTGTTGGCTAGACGCGTTTTGGGGAGCTAAGTCCCCTTTTTCAAAGGCGGTAGGAGTGGTATTCCAGTCTACCACTTCTACCGCTATTTTGGCACTTGGGTCATGTGTATCGCAGTATCCTCGGCTTAGGTCTTATTGCTTTATGTTGAGCTCCCACACATTTAGTTTTTTGCAATGGATAGAGTTTCTCCGAGACAATCGTGCTCAGGGAAAAAAAATCGGTGTCCAAAAAAGCGCTCTCTCCTCTGCGTCAGCTCGCGGGTATCGGATACAAATGGTGGTCATGAAAAGAAATAGCCTTGCTCGGTGGAGTAGTTTAGTAGTTGGAGTTTTATTGAGAAAAATCACAGATAACGCGTTTCGAGGGGTGGGACCCCCTCTTCGTCAGATCCAATGATGTGGCAGAGGCCACTGATTTATACATGAAAAAGCCCACGAAAATCACCGCGAATTACCGGGTGCACGGAAAGAACATACATGCAAACATGACCATAATTATAATATACATATGGGCTGTACCGTGTCAGCAGTGTTTACAACCCTCTGGCGGAGGTAAAACAAATTCTGAAAATACACAGATACATCTCCCATAATAAAGATACTTAAAAGTATTGGGACCATTGGCCCTGCCCTCCGTATGAGAGGCGGTGTAGGTGTGAGTGATAGAGTGCTGCTTCCCGTAGGCTGGTGACATGCAGAGATAGATGTGCGGGAGGATCGCGGCTGTCCATGGTATATGAGACCTGGGTGAGTGTTTCCCATGTGGACCACATGTTAACATTACATTCCGAACAGGCCCGAGCTAGAATGAAGGGCTGTTTTTCTTTTTCTTCAATGTGGTGTTTTCCCTCACCGTAGCAAAAACCTCCGGGAGTCGCGATCCTGCTACATCTCTGCCACCAAAAATTCCCTTACCCAACCTCCAGGGACTACGACCTGGCTACATCTCTGCCTTCCCACGGGGTCGATTGTTGGAGAGGTAGCTCTATACGTTACCCCTACAAAAACACCACATTGAAGAAAAAGAAAAACAGCCCTTCATTCTAGCTCGGGCCTGTTCGGAATGTAATGTTAACATGTGGTCCACATGGGAAACACTCACCCAGGTCTCCCATGCCATGGACAGCCGCGATCCTCCCACACATCTATCTCTGCATGTCACCGGACTACGGGAAGCAGCACTCTATCACTCACACCTACACCGCCTCTCATACGGAGGGCAGGGCCAATGGTCCCAATACTTTTAAGTATCTTTATTATGGGAGATGTATCTGTGTATTTTCAGAATTTGTTTTACCTCCGCCAGAGGGTTGTAAACACTGGTGACACGGTACAGCCCATATGTATATTATAATTATGGTCAAGTTTGCATGTATGTTCTTGCCGTGCACCCGGTAATTCGCGGTGATTTTCGCGGGCTTTTTCATTTATAAATCAGTGGCCTCTGCATACATGCCACATCATTGGATCTGACGAAGAGCGGGTCCCACCCCTCGAAACGCGTTATCTGTGATTTTTCTCAATAAAACTCCAACTACTAAACTACTCCACCGAGCAAGGCTATTTCTTTTCATGACCACCATTTGTATCCGATACCCGCGAGCTGACGCAGAGGAGAGAGCGCTTTTTTGGACACCGATTTTTTTTCCCTGAGCACGATTGTCTCGGAGAAACTCTATCCATTGCATCCTCCAGACGTCCCGGACCCACAGGACACCACGGTGTGAGCCGCACCTCCTAAATTCAGCCATTCCCATTGCACCAGGAGACAAGCACTACATGGTGTTGTGCCCAGTGCACAACACCCCAAGGTGAGCAAAAACTGTTCATACATCTTCTGCCCAGTGTATTAAGAACCACATTTACGGCACATTGTCGCGCTATTCTTTTTTGTTTCTATTTTTTCATATATCAAGTACATTTAGTTTTTTGCTATTTCCTACATTCACCTTTTACTATAAAGATTTCTTCATTTTAATGAAGTCCTACCCCACTGTGAGGAGCTGCTGTCTTTTGTGAGCAGCATAGTTGCATAGAGTGACAATTGTATTGTTAACTGTTTATATAATACTTCACAGTTTGCATATGGTTCACTTATTGAATGCAAACAAATTTTCCTGGGAAAAAGAAATTTACAGCTTTCCTTAAAGAAGCAAACCAGTTTTTTTAATGTTGTTTTTTTTCTTCTTTTTACCATAATGCATACTCCCCACCTCTATTCTTCCCTCCATGCCATCTGTTTTATTACAGCTCTGCTGCTTTTATATGTTTTATTACTGCAATAGGGTAATATGACCAACACTCACACCAAGAAAATGCATAGGTTTAAGGAAGTGGTCTGTCCTGGGTAATAAACACTGATCTACTTTTTACTCATGGCAATATTTCTAAAAAAAAAAAAACACTTTGAATAAAAAACACATCAAGACATAGGCTACTGGAGTTTCAGCATTTTGCCTGGCTGAACTCCAGCAGACAGTAGCCCATAAATGATCCACCAAAGCTAACTGCTTTACTTATTAGTGGGTTGATGTCAGTCCACATTACATGCAGTTTTGATGCTTTTTCTTATTGAAAGTGCTTTTTATTGCCATGAGAAGAAATTGATTTGACCTATAATTACAAGTGAAGATCTGATGTTTAATAGGGTAGTTTAGGAATACTGTACACCCCAGGTAATCCTGTATTAAGGACTTAAAGCAAGTGCAGTAATGAAACTACACCCCCTCTCTCTGCAAAGCCAGAGGCATCATGGGGCATCATTTCAATGGGGAAATAACAATAAAGATGGCTGAAAACCCATCCATGCTAAATTAGGTAAAAGAGGCATACACAAGGCATACACAATAACCTCCACATGATTCTCTAATAATACACTATGCTGCACTATGCAAAATAAAAATTAACATAAAATTAAGTTTCCCAGGGTACTTCTTTATACACTTAAGGACATTACAGGCTATGTACACAGCCAATTAAAATTTTTGTGTCTTCGGTTATTTTCTTTTAACATAAAATAACTTTTATCTTTACATCTACAGCCCGTTATGAGGGCTTGTTTTTTGTAGGACCAGTTGTGCTTTTCAATGACAACTTTCTTTTTGTGTGTGTGCATGTGTCTGTGTGTGTGTGTGTGTGTGGGGGGGGGGGGGGGGGGGGGGGGGGCGGATTAATTGACAAATAACACTATGTGCACCAAAGCACATTTTTTACTACTCTAAACAGTAAGAAAAATAATTTTACAAAAGTCAATTTCAGGTTTCATTTTGCAGTGGTAACAGATCCATCAAATGTGAATGTTGCACAAAAAGTCGCAAGCCCCTCCAAAACACGACAACACAATTCTATACCAGCCAAGACCTGGTTTAGAAAACTGCTTTTGGAGAGCACTTTCAAAAAGTCCCTCAAAAGCTTTTTGTGCAGAATAGTCACAGAGGAGAGGAGGAATCATAGAAAATGGTGTTTTGAAGTGATTTATTGTTTTTTGCTTATGTGAGCCAAATTTATCAACCCCCCTTGATAATACGTTAAAAGTGTTGCACGTAAGCAAAACCAAAGCAAAAATAAATTATTTCAAAACTCACTTTCTAAAGACAACAATTAGAGATGAGCATACTTTTGAAAAATTTGATTCGGCTGATTTGCCGATTTTTCATAAAAAATTTGTTTCAGGTCGAATTTCTTTGCGGCAAATCTGTAATAGCAACAGCTATTTCTGGCCTACAGAGAGCCTCAATAGGGGTGTAGAACAGTTTGATTTCTTCTAACATGCATAGGGAGTATGTTATGTTAGTGAAACAATACTGTTATTCAGTATGACATGCAGATGACAGGCATCTCTATTAGAATCACTGCTACAGAGCATCAATGTGGCAGCAGGGAGACCATATGGTGTCAAAATTTAAGAGAATAAAGAGATTTTTTCATGTCATTTTTATTTAATTTAATTAGAATGTATTAACATTTTTGGAGTACCCATTCTGGTGAGCATCGAGCTGACAGGCTTCCGCCAAGCGAGATACCACCTGTCCCAGCCCCTGCCTCTCAGCGACCCCCTGACTATGAAAGTGTGAATGTTTCATTTAATCAGTTATGGTTCATTGTTATTGCTCCAAGCTGTTTCATTGGATTCTTGTGATAATTCCCCAGGTAATATGACGTCGACGACCATAGGGCATCAATCTTGAAAAGAATACATCAATTTTTTTACATTTATATTTAAGAGTTATATTAGATTCCAAAGTTTATTGTCCCGGTGTTTACTTTTAACTAATACTGTTTGGCGGCGGCACAATGACAGAGCCTAAAGGTAGCAGCTGCATGAGGAGACCATAATTTGACAGAATGACACAGCCTGGAGGTGGCTGAAACTTGAGGAGACCATATAGTGTCTGAATGGCACAGCCTGAAGTTGGCTGAAGCATGAGGAGACCATATAGTGTCTGAATGGCACAGCCTGAAGTTGGCTGAAGCATGAGGAGATCATATACTGTCTGAATGGCAAAGCATGGAGTTGGCAGAAGCATGAGGAGACCATATAGCGTCTTAATGGCACAGCCTGGAGGTGGCTTAAGCATGGGGAGACCATATAGTGTCTGAATTGCAAAGCCTGGAGTTGGCAGAAGCATGAGGAGACCATTGAAATTTAAGATTTTTAAATAAAAAAAATTTAAATTGAAATTTAGGATTTTGAAATTGAAATTTTAGCTAACACTCCCAAGTGTTAGTGTCCCGTTCTCTGGTGTGTGGGTACAAAGGACCAAATTTAACAAGGAGTCGCATGTCACATGGCGGCACAATGAAAGAGCCTCAGGGTGGCATCCGTATGAGGAGAGTTTGTGACAGCATGAAGAGACCATATAGTGTCTGAATGGCACAGCCGGGACTTGGCAGAAGCATGAGGAGACCATATAGTGGCTGAATGGCACAGCCTGGAGGTGGCTGAAGCATGCGTAGAACTTATTGTGGTTGAATGGCACAGCCTGGAGTTTGCAGAAGCATGAGGAGACCACCGAAATTTAAGATTTTAAATTTTAAATTTAAGATTTTAAATTTTAAATTTAAGATTTTAAATTTTAAATTTAAGATTTTAAATTTAAAATTTAAGATTTTAAATTTTAAATTTACGATTTTAAATTTAAAATTTAAGATTTTAAATTTAAAATTTAAGATTTTAAATTTAAAATTTAAAATTTTTAAATTTAAGATTTTAAATTTTAAATTTAAGATTTTAAATTTTAAATTTAAGATTTTAAATTTTAAATTTAAGATTTTAAATTTTAAATTTAAGATTTTACATTTTAAATTTAAGATTTTAAATGTTAAATTTAAGATTTTAAATTTTAAATTTAAGATTTTAAATTTAAGATTTTAAATTTTAAATTTAAGATTTTAAATTTAAGATTTTAAATTTTAAATTTAAGATTTTAAATTTTAAATTTAAGATTTTAAATTTAAGATTTTAAATTTTAAATGTAAGATTTTAAATTTTAAATTTAAGATTTTAAAATTTACATTTTAGCTTACACTCCTAAGTTTTAGTGTCCTGGGCCCTGGCATGTGGTTACAAAGGACCAAATCTAACAGGGAGTCACATGTGACAGGACGGCACAATGACAGAGCCTGGTGGTGGCATCAGTATGAGACCATATAGTGGCTGAATGACCGCCTGGAGTTTGTGGTAATATGAATAGGCCATATAGTGTCTGAATGGCACAGCCTGGAGGTGGCTGAAGCATGAGGAGACCATATAATGTCTGAATGGCACCGCCTGGAGGTGGCTGAAGCATGAGAAGACCATATAGTGGCTGAACTGCATAGCCTGGAGGTGGCTGACACATGAGGAGACCATGTAGTGTCTGAATGGCACAGCCTGGAGGTGGCTGAAGCATGAGGAGAACATATAGTGGCTAAACTACACAGCCTGGAGGTGGCTGAAGCATGAGGAGACCATATAGTGGCTGAATGGCACAGCCTGGAGTTTGTGGCAGCATGAGGAGACCATATAGTGGCTGAATGGCACAACCTGGAGTTTGTCGCAGCAGCAGCATCAGGAGTCCTGAAAGTGACCTGGTGAAAGAGTGGTGTGGTAGGTGGCAATACCAGTACCCAGTGATGAAGGTGGGTGAAAAAAGGTCTGATGTTTGTAACTGGGGAGCAGCACCTTAAATCTGTTTGGCACAATCCATATTTGTGAAGTGTTGGTGTGGCACCATGGTAAATCTACTCTGATGCATCAGGCATTGGTGGGTGGAAATCCTGGCTGATCCATGCCCGATTCATCTTAACAGTCTCTTCCAGGGCAAACTCTGTTAGCTGCTGCCACAAATCAAGTTTGGCTGCCCAGAAGTCCAGCGGATCTTCAAGGTGGGTTGGCACAGACATGCCAAGGTATGCCACCACCTGCTGGTTCGGGTCTTGCTCCAGGTCTACCTGCTGCTGATGAGTTGCTTCACTATGCGGTTGAAGAAAGGTACTCATCGGCGACTGTAGACTCAGGCTGCTGCTGATGGAGCTGGTACTGCTCCTGCCACCCCACCCCTCTCCAGCAGCCTTGGCAGTGGAAGGTGAGCGCAGGGGGACCCCCGATTAAGAACTGCGAGAGGATGGACGATGGTGCAGATAGCCATCAGCCAACTGACTACATAGGATGCCTCTGTAGTAGGTCACTTTGTCCTCCCTCTCAGTGGGTGTAAAAAAGGCCCCTATTTTGTAGCGGTAGCGAGGGTCCAATAAGGTGGAGAGCCAGAAGTCATCCCGCTGTTGAATGGTGACAATTCGGCTGTCAATACGCAAGCAAGTGAGCATGCAATTGTGCCATTTGTGCAAGTGACTCAGAGGGACTCCCTGCCTCCATCTCCCCTGCATACTGCCATGGCGTGTCTGGGTCCTCTGTCTTGCCTTCTTCATAACCCTCTAGCTCCTCTAGCCGCTCCTGCTCCTCCACTGTCAGATTACTTGAAAAAACGCCCATTTGGTGAAACCTAAACTGTGCTCCACTGTGCCACTCCTCCCCTCCTCCTCCTTCAGTTCAGCCCCCACAGGGCTCATGTGGCCATGAGATGTAGGCGTCACGTCTGCAGTGCCCTGACCAGCCATCGTTTCCAACACATGTTGTTGTAAGAAATGAAGCAGTGGAATGACAACATTCATCCCGTAATCCCGTAATAATGTGGTTTCCTCAAAGGGCCTGAGCAAATGGCAGGTGTCACGTATGAGTTGCCACTGGTTCACATTGAAGTTACACAGGGGAGTACCCCTATCTGCTTGGATCATCAAGAAATCATTGATGGCTTTTCTCTGTTTGTACAGTCGGCAAGATGTTCTTCCCATAGTCAGTCACCATGGTTCCCATCTCCAGTTTTCGTGGAGTAAGCCATGCTCCAATTTCTTTACGAATTACTTTTAGCAGTTCCTCCCCTGTGTGCCTCTGTTCGTCAAGGCAAATCATGTGCAGAACAGCGTGACATCGCTGTGCCCTGCACACATGGCATGCTGAAGGGCCACTGAGACATGTCTGAGCAGTGGAGGCCAAGGACACAGTGGAGGATGAGGAGGCGGAGTCGGACACTGTCATAGGACCAACGGCCTGAGAGCGTGGAGGAGGAAGCTGTGTGACCTGTCCAAGTTGGTAAAGGAGCCGTAAAGGACATGTATTGTCCCTGACCATAGTTACAGCTCACCGACAGGCTCAAGGACTGGCCCACCTTCTCTTCCACAAAATAGTGCAGGGCTGGTACTACCTTATTTTTTTTTTACAAACAAATGACGGCTTGGCACTCTCCACCTCGGCTCAAGCCATCAGTTCTCTGAAAGGTGAAGAGTCCACCCCTTGAAAAGGGAGGGACTTCAGCACCAGCAACTTAGATAGGAGCACACTGTTGTCTCTTGGACATGGCTTCGCTGATCGATTGTTGGTGGAATGACTGACTAAAAGTAGGAGGAGCATTGAGCATCTGGAGTGACAGAAGAAGGGTAGGACACACGGCTCCCTTCGGCTGAGGTGGTGGAGTATTGGTTGGCTGAAAGAGGGAGCGGCCTGCCACTGGGTGCTGCAGCAGGCTGGACCACTCCCTGGCCGCTTTACAGTGGCACAGCATATGTTGACGCAGGGCCATGTGCCAACATTGGGACCCTTGCAACGCTTCACCTTCTGCCGACATATATTGCATGTGGCTATGTTAACCTCCTCCTCCGATGCTTGATGGAAAACTGCCACACTGCCGAGTAGCTGATTTTCCCACCAACAGTCCGCACTAATTGACTGCTACTGCTGCCATCTCCAGGAACCCCTGTTCCACTACCTCCCAGGAAAGTAGGCTGCCGCGAAGCAGGTGGTCTCCCCGGGTACGTTTGGCTCCAGAATTTCCACTTCTGCCACCATGCCACCACCTTACTGGCTCAACTGCTGCCTCACGGGCAACCTGCAACTCTCTTCCCTGATGATGATGAAGTCCCTTCTGCACCCGTCTCCCAATTGCGATCGGCTTCATCATCATCAACAAGTGTCTGCACGTCACTGATGTCCTCCTCAGGTTAATCAACAGTGTCTGCTTCAGGACCCAGAACCAGGGCCGGACTGGCCTACCGGGATACCGGGAAAATTCCCGGTAGGCCACTCACCCTGGGGCCGGCAGTGGCCGGCCTCTGCTCAGTCACCTGACCCTTTCTTGTAGATTCTGTAGAGAAAAGAAAGGACCGACGGACGGCGCCTCGTGTATTTACCCTCAATAGATCGGGTGGTGGGCAACCCCACGGGGCTTATAGATGGCCGCTCACCTTGAGATCTATGCAAAAAAGCATATCACCCACGATATAATCGGGGTACTGTAGTGCGAGTCACTGATCCTGATCTGAGGATGGGAGGGATCCTCCCGAAACTCGTAATCTTGTCCGTTTTATTGTTTTTTTTAATAAAATGTCCTGCTGAGGACTTTCCTATTACCTTTGGCATCCACCTCATCTGTCTACAAGAGTCTGCAGCGCCATACCTGAGGGTTTTTTCCTGCTCTACTTCTAATATTCTTGTAGATTGGAGTGCGGCCGGGTCGCCCATGCACACTAGCTTACAAGGGCCTGATATTAATATCAGGACCTTGTATGCAGAGGCCGTAGAGTGGCAGAATTGGGAGCTATAAGCTCCCGGCCCCACCACTCACTCCACTCACCTGCTCTGAAGAGGCCGCGCAGGACATCTGCTGCGTCAGGGCACGGGCGGCGCAATGATATGACGTCATCACACCACTGGTACTAGGACGCAGATGTTACTGGGCAGGTCAGAAAGAATGGGACTTCATGGGTGTGATGATTAGGTAAGTCCTTTTACCTATCTGCCTTATGTAAAGGGGGGGGGGGTGCCTGTACCAAATGTGGGGAACTATACTGCACCTAATGTGGGGAACTATACTGCACCTAATGTGGGGGAACTGTACTGCACCTAATGTGTGGAACTATACTGCACCTAATGTGGGGAACTATACTACACCTAATGTGGGGAACTATACTGCACCTAATGTGGGGGAACTGTACTGCACCTAATGTGGGGAACTGTACTGCGCCTAATGTTGGGAACTATACTGCACCTAATGTGGGGGAACTGTACTGCAACTAATGTGGGGGAACTGTCGGGGAGGCATCATAATGAAGTGCTCCGTCTTCCAGGCAGCCTTAATCTGGCCCTGTCAGTGGGTACAGTGTGTTTGGTAGTACTATATTCAGTGGGTACAGTGTTTGTTGGTATTATATTCAGAATGTACAGTGTGTTGTAGTATTATATTCAGAATGTACAGTGTGCGGTAGTATTATATTCGGAGGGTACAGTGTGTCATAGTATCATATTCAGTGGGTACAGTGTATGGTAGTATATTCAGTGGGTACAGTGTGTGGTAGTATTATATTCAGTGGGTACAATGTGTGGTAGTATTATATTCAGTGGGTACGGTGTGTGACAGTATTATATTTAGACGATACAGTGTGTGGTAGTATTATATTTAGAGGGTACAGTATGTGGCAAATTTATATTCAGAGGGTAAAGTATGTAGCAGATTTATATTTAGAGGGTACGGTGCGTGGAAGGTTTATATTTAAATAGTGCACTGTTTAGTAGTAGTATATTTAAAGGATACAGTGTCTGGCAGGTTTATAATAATAATTGTTATTATATAGAGGATCAGAATCCACTGACAAAGTGAGGAGCCATCTGTGCATCAGATTCTGCAGAGTGAAGATTTAGCTGGAACAAGTCATGGTGGTATGTTCCATCTGAATTAAATAAGGAAAGACTATAGGGGAGACGTCACCTATAGTCACTGACATTATTGTGTATTCTCCTCACTATGTCCTATCAGAGCTGTAGTCACTTGTCAGTTCTACAGTTATGATGAGTGAAACTACAACTCCCAGCATAACCTTACCACCAGGGCCGGACTGGGTGTGAAAACCAACCTTGGAAAAAATTACATACCAGCCCGATAGTGTTGCGTCATTCTACCATCATCATTTTCTTGTTCATAAAAGGTAAAATATAGTTCCCCCATATTAGGTGCAGTATAGTCCCCCACAAAAGGTGCAGTATAGTCCCCCACATTAGGAGCAGTATAGTCCCTCACATTAGGTTGGCAGTATAGTTCCCCACATTAGGTGCAGTATAGTTCCCCACATTAGGTGCAGTATAGTCCCCCACATTAGATTGACAGTATAGTCCCCCACATTAGGTGCAGTATAGTCCCCCACATTAGGTGCAGTATAGTCCCTCACATTAGGTTGGCAGTATAGTTCCCCACATTGGCCCTCATTTGCTAAAGTCCAACTGACTCTTTTTCACGGCTATTGTGCCTAAATTTTAGTCGCAACACCTGTGCGACTATTTATGCGACCAAATTTTTAGTCGCACAACCGACACTTTAGAAAACACTCGGAGTGTTTTTTTTCACTCTGGAATGGGCGTGTTTTATGCAAAAATGGATGTTTTACCGCCAAAAAATACTCGGAGTACTTCCAAAATCACTCGAGCAAAAGTGTGAGTTTGCCTCACACAATAACCAACAGCCAAGAGGTTGAGTGAAATTCCAAAAATGGAGTGATTTCTAACAAGGGACTGTTTGCCATTGTGTTTTTTGTGACAGTAACTTGTTTTTTAACCTGAAATTTTTTTTTACAGTTCAACACTTTTATGAATAAAATATTGAATGCTTTTGTGATAGTTAATGTTTATATATTTTTTTTTCTTTTTAACACATTTGCAATATTAGGTTTAAATCAATTTAACACCCAAGCTGATAAACAAGGATAATTGTTGTAATGTTTGAAAAATTAGAACACATGAATACTTTTGATTCATGGAAACATTTTTAAACAAACAAGTCTAAACCATTTTCACTAACGCAACTAATCTCTTTAGCTCAGAGTTTGTGCGACACAATTGACTAGTGCGACAAAAAAAAACGTGCGACAGAAAAATAACCGACATGTGCGACAGAATTGTAAATAAGCCTGAAAAAAAAAGACGAGTGATATTGAAATCACTCCAGAATAAACACTCCACCCTTAGTAAATCAGGGCCATTAGGTTCCCCACATTAGGTGCAGTATAGTTCCCCCACTTTAGGTGCAGTATAGTTTCCCCACATTAGGTGCAGTATAGTTCCCCCACATTAGGTGCAGTATTGTTCCCCCACATTAGGTGCAGTATAGTTCCCCACATTAGGTTGGCAGTATAGTTCCCCACATTAGGTTGGCAGTATAGTTCCCCACATTAGGTTGGCAGTATAGTTCCCCACATTAGGTGTAGTATAGTTCCCCCACATAGGTGCAGTATAGTTTCCCCACATTAGGTGCAGTACAGTCCCCCACATTAGGTGCAGTATAGTCCCCCACATTAGGTTGGCAGTATATTTCCCCACATTAGGGGCAGTATAGTCCCCCACATTAAGTGCAGTATAGTTCCCCAACATTAGGTGCAGCATAGTCCCCCACATTAAGTGCAGTATAGTCCCCCACATTAGGTGCAGTATAGTTCCCCCACATTAAGTGCAGTATTGTTCCCCCACATTAGGTTGGCAGTATAGTTCCCCATATTAGGTGCAGTATAGTCCCCAACATTAAGTGCAGTATAGTTCCCCCACAGACATACAGCATTCAGCCATATACAGTGTATGACTGGAGGCTGTATGCCCGTTTACTGCCCCATTTCAGTATTCTGACCATTGCTCCGGGGTCACGATCTACTGCTATGGCCTATGGCCCATAGGCCATAGCAGTAGATCGTGACCCCAGAGTGGTGGTCGGAATATTGAAGATGACGTGCCCCATGTCACTTACCATGCACACGCGTCCTATTCACCGCTCCGCTATGTTACTATGGGCGCACGCACGGGAGATCAGTGACGTCCCTGCATGCGCTACCTACCGGTGGTCCCTGCGTTTTTAAAGTTAATGTGGGGCCGGCGGCCGCAGAGAGGTGACCGGGGCATCCTTGTGTCCCAAAAAGATTTTTCAGGACACAGGGATGTCCCTAATGTGATGGGGCCCCCTGCGGGCCCGGGGCCCGGAGCAGGCACTCCACGAGTGCCAATGCTGATTCGGCCCTAGCAGGGGGAAAAATGCACGCAGCCACATCTCAAAGCAGCCCCAGGGCCAGCGGCCCACTGAGAAATTTTCCGGTATCCCAGAAGGCCAGTCCGGGCCTGCATACCACTGCTTAAAGGGGATTTAAAAAATTTTTTTTAAATCAACTGGTGCCAGAAAGTTAAACAGATTTGTAAATTTCTTCTGTTTAAAAATCCTTTCAGTACTTATCAGCTGCTGTATGCTCCACAGGAAGTTCTTTTCTTTTTGAATTTCCTTTCTGTCTGACCCCAGTGCTCTCTGCTGACACCTCTGTCCATTTTTGGAGCTGCCCATAGTAGGAGCAAATCCCCATAGCAAACATCTCCTGCTCTGGACAGCTCCTGACATGGACAGAGGTGTCAGCAGAGAGCACTATGGTCAGACAGAAGGGAAATTCAAAAAGAAAATTACTTCCTGAGGAGCTTACAGCAGCTGATAAGTACTGAAAGGATCAAGATTTTTAAATAGAAGTAATTTACAAATCTGTTTAACTTTCTGTTACCAGTTTATTTGAAAGAAAATGTTTTCCACTGGAGTAGCCCTTTAAGTCATTCTGGGAGCTGTAGTTTTAAATGGTGAAGACTTCTTTAGCGCTTTCTCATTCTGTGGCAATTGGTATATTTGATTATTATACTGGATTTTTTCACAATGCGCTACACCAGTGGCATCTGTCACAACAGGCTAAAAACTTACTTTGAGTGGGGGGTGTAGGTATGTGGTGACACTATTTCCTACCGCACCGGGTGACACCAACCCTGGTAATACCACTGGCTGTATTCTATGGGGGACATTTTATATATATATATATATATATATATATATATATATATATATATATATTAATAAACAAATGAATATAGATGTGTGTGTGTGTGTGTATATATATATATATATATATAATATATATATATATATATATAGAGAGAGAGAGAGAGAGAGAGAGAGAGAGAGAGAGAGAGAGAGAGAGAGAGAAGGAATCACTGCAGCACATCTGTGTTTCTTGCAAAAATAAAAAGTTGATTTTATTCCAACATGTGTAGAGTTACAGGCAACGTTTCTGCTGGCTCACTCAGACATTGGGGGAGATTTATCAAAATCTGTCCAGTGGAAAAGTTGCACAGTTTCCCATAGCAACCAATCAGATTGCTTCTTTCATTTTTAAAAGGGTCTTTGCAAAATAAAAGAAGCGATCTGATTGGTTGCTGTGGGCCACTGGGCAACTTTTCCTCAGGACAGATTTTGATAAATCTCTCCCAATGTGTGGGTGAGCCAGTAGAAACGTTGCCTGTAACTCTACACATATTGGAATAAAACCAATTTTTTATTTTTATTTATAAAATTTGCTGTGGATTTGTGACCAGGATACCAACACTTGCTTGCACTCTTCAATGCATTCAGGTGCTGTTTTCTTGAAAAAACTATATATATATATATATATATATATATATATATATATATATGCCGGCTGTTGGCTGGCACAATGACACAGTGCTGTGGGGCTGGTATGCAATAATTTCAAGGGCTAGTTTTTGTCCACAGTCCGGCATTGTCCAGAATGCTGGCAACACCGCCTCCCAAATCACTCTCCTCATCACTACTTGCCCGCCTAGCGGAGCAAGCGGCGCATGTCTCCTCCACTTCTTGGCTGGGCAGTAGCTGCTGACTGTCCTCTATTAGATCGTCCTCACAGAATAGTGGAGCTGAACCCACAGCATAAGATAGTTCTTTAGGCGAGGGCACAACATAGGACAGAGGCATTTGAAGGACATGGACTGCTCCCAGGCTATGCCAACTAAGGGTTGTGTCTGAGGATCCCACCGACTGTTGACTGGGGGTGTCAGATGTCACTTGTGAGGAAGTGGATGACCATGTTAATCAATTGATGACAGCAGATGGGTTGCTGGTCGATACACGACCGCTAGCTGACACCGGGAGCTCAGGCCTCTCGCTGCGACTCCTGCTGCCACTCGCCCTAGTCTGCTGCAACCTCTGCCTGATGAATTTATGCCTCTGCCACTCCTCAGTGCATGTCCTTGCACTTCTCTTCCTGACATACTTAGTGCGTATATGAGGGGAATACAATAAGCTTCACTACGCTTAAAACAGTATTTGTCTACAACAGCAGCACGTGTGTACTTTTGGCTGTCCTTTCACAGTATCTAGGCCCTTGACAGATTAACAGGTACAAAATAGTACACTACTTATATGTAGGTATGCACTTATTAGTGCAGAGAAATGTGCTACAGTATGCTTAAAAATACATATTTTTGCACAACACCAGCAGTACACAGTCGCTGTGTACTAAACCCAAAATTGCATTCTCTCACAGACTATTAGGAATGGACTACTGGGTATTATACCGTCTACAGACTAGTATAACCTGTTGGGGACGGAGGGCGTACCTGTACGCCCTTCTCCCACTCCCTTTCTATAACCTCGTAGTGGGTTAGGCCCAGCCTCTAACAACGGATCAATGGTTTCCTATGAGAAACCAATGATCAATGCAAAAGATCAGTGTGTGTAGTGTTATAGATCATTTAACCACTTCCCTAATAAAAGTTTGAATCATCCCCCTTTTCCCATTTAAAAAAAAGTGTAAATAAAAATAAAGATATGTAATATCGCTGCGTGCGGAAATGTCCGAATTATAAAAATATATTGTTAATTAAACCGCACAGTCAATGGTGTACGTGCAAATAAATTCCAAAGTCCAAAATAGCGTATTTTTGGTCACTTTTTACATCATGAAAAAATGAATAAAAAGCAATCAAAAAGTCTGACCAATATAAAAATGGTACCGCTAAAAACTTCAGATCATGGCACAAAAAATGAGCCCTCGTACTGCCCCATGCGTGGAAAAATAAAAAGTTATAGGGGTCAGAAGATGACAATTTTAAACGTATGAATTTTCTTGCATGTAGTTATGAGTTTTTTCCAGAAGTACGACAAAATCAAGCCTATATAAGTAGGGGATCATTTTAATCGTATGGACCTACAGAATAAAGGGAAGGTGTCATTTTTATCGAAAGATGTACTGCATAGAAACGGAAGCCTCCAAAATTTACAAAATTGCGTTTTTTCTTCAATTTTGATGCACAATGATTTTTCTTTCCATTTTGCCGTAGATTTTTGGGTATAATGACTAATGTCATTACAAAGTAGAACTGGTGGTGCAAAAAATAAGCCATCATATGGATTTTTAGGTGCATCCTTCATGTGATTCAGGGTCATCCCGCCTACCTGCATTGCCGCCTTGCCTTCCTGCCTTCCCAGTGTTCCTTGCCCAATGTACTTACATGTGGATCTGCCATTTTAGATGCCCTGGAGCCTGGACAGCACTAAATGGATTTTAATGAAGCGATTTGCACAATAGAATCGCAGCGATATTTGCATTCATTGCAAATCAAATTTTTCCTGAAATTCGTAACGATTTTGGGTTCGGCAACTTCGAATCGCTCATCTCTAATAGCTTTTAATTCACTTTTTTCTGATATATGATTTGACCAAAAATCATCACTTCTGCTATTTGGTATTTATTTTATATTTATATTTTCCCCCAGCAACTAATCACAGCTCAGCTAACAAGCTCTGGTATTTAGTTTCAAACTTACTTCAATGGGGTCTGCGGTGGATTTTCTGCAGCGGAAATTCTGCTGCTGAAAATTAGCAGCAGACAGCCTTCGGAAAGCCCGCCCCTTTCACACTAGTAGCAGAACACTCGCTGCGAGTTTGAAACAAACTATGCTTGTGTGAATGAGCCCTTATATACAATCATTAATTGCATGTACTGTTCAGTACCATGTAATAACATTGTACAGTGACCCCCCGACCTACGATGGCCCCGACATGCGATAATTTCAACATACGATGGCCTCTCAGAGACTCTCGCATGTTGAAGGCAGCATCAACATATGATGCTTTTGTATGTCAGGACCATCACATAAACAACTATCTGGCAGCGCTGACTGCTTCAGCTGCCGCCGGATAGCCGTTTAAGGTGCCCCATGTGGTCCGGTGATGGTCACTCACCTGTCCCCAGTGCTCCGGACCGTTCTCTTCAGGATCCCCTGCATCAACGTCGCTCTCCTTCGTCGTCATCACGTTGCCACGCACGCCGTCCCGTCATCCAATAGGAGGGTGTGTGCAGCGACCTGATGACGGTGATGAAGAGTGATGATCCCAGGCAGCAGAGACGGTCCGGAGCGGTGGGGATACCCCGGGGACGTGGTGACAGCGATGGAGGGCAACATCCAGGGCAGCGGTAATGGTCCAGAGCAGGACAGGTGAATATAGCTTCCTATACTTTTCATTGCACGGATCCCTCAACATACGATGGTTTCAACTAACGATGGTTCATTTGGAACAGATTACCATCGTATGTTGAGGGACCACTGTACTGATCATTACTATTGGCGATGTTCTTGTACAGCCTGCCTAGGCAGACTGTACTAAAAGACTGGAGATCGTGCATGCTGAAGAGACCTAAAAAAAACAAACTGTTTTAGCAAAGTTGGAAGCATACAATTATCCAAGCTGTCTTGGTATGCTGCATTATAATTTCCCTACACTGGAACTAAAAGGTCTTAGCCAACCCCTGAAAAAACATCCTCATGGCACTATCCCTCCTCCTTCAAACTTTACCGGTGGCACAATGCAGACAGGCAGGTTATGTTCTCCCAGCATTCCCCTAACCCAGACACCACTATCAGACTGCCAGATAGTAAAGAGTAATTCCCCACTCCACGGAACATGTTTTCAATGCGGCAGAGCACAGTGACACCATGCTGTACACCATCTGACACTTGGCATTGTGCTTAGTGATGTAATGTTTGAGTGCTGCTCCTTCCCATGGAAACTCATGCCTTGGGTGTCACATACATTTAGTTTATGTTTCAAATGCATTTTTAATACATATTTTGCCATGTGTTCAATTGTTCTCATTAAAAATGTGCCACAGTTCATACACTGAACCATATAGTGTATTTATTTCTAATTTTTTTTTAGACACCTAGCTTATATCCATGTTAAGAAATTCTACTACTTCTGCTGTTCTTAATTTCTGTTTGTTTTAGGAACTGGATTTGTCAGACATGACATGAAGGAGAAATGAGTGTTGGTGCACACCTGGTACCCAGGGGTCTGTGACTTGAATTGATGGGTGTGTTGTGGTTTACTATTTCTTTGATCACATATCAATATGCAAAGAGCGGCAAAACATCTGCAAACAGAGCACACTAGCTGTGGTCACAAGTCATACAAGTCAAAACTATAAAACTACAGCCCTTCAAATCAATAGAAAGTAAGTTTAAGGGCACTAATATCTTTTGTTTTCAGACTAAAATGCAACAAAGTGCTCTTCTGTCCCTTGTATCAAGCCTTGTCTTTCGCCCACAGTTACTTCTGTCTGAACACAGCACACCCATCAAATCAGCAACTCAGGGGACATATTTCCTTGTGCACCAACAATCATTCCCCTTTGGAACTCAGGTCTCACATCTCACACCACTTAAACATATATACAAATTTTTAGAAAGGAGAAATAATAAATATGTATTAATAAACACAGCTTCAATGGTATATCCACATTCAACAGATGTTTTGCAGGCATTTTAGGAGTGCCCATGCCCCTTTGTTTTACCGATCAGTATGTTTAGCAGCTCATGTATGCCACAGATAAAACTTTAGTCATTTCTATGCAACATGTCCAAGATAAGATCACTGCCGGATCTTATTTCTAACAGTCACAATTTGACCATTGACCTCTTTCAGTCTGTATATACTGTGATAAAATAACAGAATGATCCCACACATGTATGCCTTGTTTTATTTTTTTTTCCTCTCTTTTTTGTATCTTTTTATGTGTACTAATTTTAAACACTTGATATTTCACATTAACTGTCAAATGTTTGCATTGGTTTTCTTATCTCTTAGTATGAAGTGCATATGTTTACTGCATAACATTTGACTGTTCATTTGACAATGAATTATTGCAGACTGTAAACGTGCAAAATAGGATAAGGAAATGTATTAATACAGCATTACAATTTCAGATAGAACACAAGTAAAATTTCTAGGAAAAGACTTTAAACTGACAACGCCTACACAAATTCCAGAGAAAAAATACACTTATTGGAACTTAAAACAGTGCTACATGAAGGAAGGCCAGGTACCAAAATTAATAACAAGGCAAAAAGTACATAATGGGTTAAATAAATAGTATAATGATATCTGACAATGTATCACTCAACATTACAAAAAATAATTGATGTCTAATTCATAATAAGAAATAATAAATGATTAATAATAATAATATTAAATGCCAATGCATACGTTAAATTGTGGTGGATAGTACAAGTCAGTGTATACAACCCTACAATGGGGAATATTAATAAAACAATAGGTGCCTCCATAGGTATATACAATATAGCAGTTGACATAGTAACAAAATAACCCAAAATTTGTCAACAAGTAACCTGGACCTCACTTTGGACCCTGACGTATGTTTCACACCAGTTTCTACTGGGGGTCAAGGTAACTTATTAGCGACTTTTTAAACAAAAAATACATATAACTATATAAATGTTTATTGACATTTAACATACATTATTCCAGGTACTTTGGAAATATATACTATATTAGCATTATGAAACCTCTTTTTACAAAAAAAAAACTTCCAAGGTTTCTATGGTTATTTCCAGTTTCCCTGAGGAATGAAAAAGAGGATGATCATGTGAAAAAGCTCTATGTTATCCATTAAGGGATGCTTCACTCTACGTGTGTAGTGAACGGGTGCCAGATCCGGTTGGGAGAAGTGAAGACCAGCCGTATCTCCATTCATTTGAATGAGCCGACCAGAGTCAAATGCTCACTCCGGTCGGCTCATTTTTGCCCTGTATGCGGTTTTCCCACCTGACCTAAAACCGTGGTATACCAAGGTTTTAGTTCTGGGTAGAGAACCATATACCGGGCAAAAATGAGCCGACCGGAGTCAGCGTTTGACTCTGGTCGGCTCATTCAAATGAATGTGGATCTGGCCGGATCCAGCTGGGATACGGGAGCGGCTAGTTTTCGCTCCTCGCAACCGGATCCGGCACTAGTGTAAAAGAAATTTGAATACATTTTTAAACAGGGACCAATTAATGTGAGTGGGCAGGGAACTAAAAATGTAGCAGACAATAATAAAAATGTAGAAAGTGGCCATTTAAATGTAAAAATAATATATTTATTATAATTATTTTTATTTAATTCTATTCATATCACTGGCCAGCTGGAGTATAGTGCAGAGATGCGAGCACTGTAGAGAGCCGCTCTGCATCTCTGCAATAGATAGGATGATGTACACTCTGCTCCATGCTGGGTGCTGTAGTACCTGCATTAACAGACAGATTGCAGCGAGTGTCACTTCTGACACCTGTTGCGATCTCTCTATTAATGCAGGTACTACAGCTACCAGCATAGAACAGAGTGTGCTCCATGTTGGGAGCAGTAGTTCCTGCAGTTAAGGAAAGATCACAGCGGGTGTCACTCCTGACACCTGCTGTGATCCTCCTGTATAATGTATAGATGCGGGTAGCCAGCAGCTCTTCTATGGTCCCCTGCACTGACGTATATATACACCTATTCATATTTCCCACATAGAGATGTGATTGGCTGGAACCATCTGGCCAATCTCAACTCTCTGCGGGAAATATGAATAGGTGTATATATGGCAGTGCAGGGGACCATAGAAGAGCGTCCGTCCGCCCGCCTGCATCTATACATTATACAGGAGGATCGCAACGGGTGTCAGAAGTGACACCCAGGGCGACATGTCAATTAGTACATGTACTACTACTACTCCCATCATGGAACAGTGTGTTAAAAGTGAAAAAAGTTAAAAACACACAAACTTTATTCAACACATTATTAAAATACATAATTAATACAAAGTTTAACAAACTTAACTATAACAAATATATTATTTTTACATTTAAATGACCCCTTTCTAAATTTTTATTATTCAGCTTCATTTTTAGTTCCCTCTCCACCCACATAAATTGATCCCTGTTTAAAAATTAATAAAAATGTTGTTATAAAAAAGATAAGTTTTGTTAAATACTATTTTTTCAATCACCACTGTATCTTTTTAATTGTTTTATCTTTTTTTTAATGGTACCCTATAAAATTTTATTAAAAAAGGTATCTCCATCACTTTTTTGTCCAAAAAAGAATAAAAAACGCTTGAAAAAAACTTTTTTCTTGTCGTTTTTTTACTCCCAAATAACTTCTATGGGAGAAAAACGCCACAATTTCAGGGAAAAAAAACTCCATAGGCTCAACATGCTGCGACTCTGCAAAACCGCCAAAGAGCTGAAAAAGAGAGTGAAAAAAATGCCAAAAGGATTTTTTTAAAAATGCCAAACTGAAAATTGCAAAGTGGAAAAAGAATTTGCCATTTTTTCATTGATTTACAGCTAACATCTGGCTGCAGCATTTTTTCTGTGAAAAAACACTATGGGGCCATTTTAGTGTTCTTTTGGGCAAAACGCCAATAAAAAATTAAAAAAGTCGAAACTTAGCCTAAGGAATTTCACTAAACACCATGGGGGGAATATATCTTTAGTTTTGACCCTTTTCTGGATGTAAAATGTTGCTAAATTTTGCGCAATAGGATAAAAAGCCACAATTTTTTGCACAATGCATTTAGACTCTTTCAAGAAAACAACTTAAATGCACTGCAAAAATTGTCACAAATATACACCAGCCCAGACATGCTTTTTTTATTTTTTTCAGGGAGAGGGAATGGAATAAAAAGTCACTAAATAAAATGTGTACCTGTACAAAATGTATCAAATGCCCCGCAACCATTTAATACATTCGGCGCACCGCAGTAAATAAAAGTGAACAAAATTGTTAATCAAGGCAAACATACACCAAGATAAACACCACTCTGAGATTTCAGCAAAAAATCGGCCTTTACCAGACTGCAAAAGCTAGAGTGTGAAAAAAACCTTTCAGGAAGTGATTAAAAAAAACTAAAAACCTTTACATTTTACACATAAATGGTTGTGAGGCACAATATACAGAAATATTTAGTAAGGTGTGTAGGATTGATGTTCCCACACTATCGCCTGCTGCAGCCACTGCTGCCATAGGGTAGAGCACAAAAAGCATCCTGCAGTAGGAAAAATGACAAAGGAGCAGTCAGAGACCGCATAGACTGTGCTACTCAGGAGATGAAGTCTCCCTCCTGTGTGTGTGAGAATTCCAGTAAAGACCAGAGGTCCCATATTGGGGGTAGAGAGCAATGGCAGAACAACGATTATATGACTGCTACAGTCAACATTGTGCAGCCAGACCACAGGAGGAGAGAGAACTTCCCCCTACAGGTACATCATTAAGTAGGATGTGGAGCAGTGATCTCCCTCCCTGCCAGAAATGCTAAATAGAAGTTGCTGTGAGAACTTTCGTATGGTCAGTTACTGAGATTTCATTAGAAGTCGGCCTCTAAATAGGAAGAGAGAGAAAGAAGCTGTGGTGTTCAGAGCTGCAGGAGAAAGACAACGGGCGTTACTAGTGGCTTTGCAAAGTTCAATATCTGTGTAGGTAAATATACAAAAAGAAGGTTGCAGCAGCACTCTTGGTCCATTGGAGGCTCTTAGTGCACTTTTTGATCAAAATGTGTCCCCCATTCACCACGCGGAGGTGGCCTCACTTTGGATGAGACTTTAAGGCTATGTTCACATGCTGGAATGCCAGCATAATATGCCGGCGCTATGACTGCACAGAAATGCACCGTCTCACAGATGGCTATGCATTCTGTGTGGAGTCCATTGAAAGAATGAACAGATTCATTCTGTCAATGGATGCAGAAATCAGAGTTTCCATACCAGAAACATCTGGCACAGAAATTCAGCCATGTGTACAGCGCAGCAGAATCCTCTTGAATGTAACTGGACTGTGCTGTTCCAGAATCTCCGTGCAAAATTTCAAACGGAATTCTGCACAGAAATGCCCACGTGTGAACATAGCCTAGCATATTTACTCTACTCACCTCTGCTGGCCATACAGCCTCTGACTGGGTGACATGCAGGATCCACTATCAATTCAAAAACATACTGTGGACAGGGAGGTGTATGTGCACAGTTGAAGAGGGTGCCACCCCCCCCTCCCCCACTTGAATTGCAAAATAAAAACACTGAAAAATAGCCAGCACAACTACCTAATACACAGGTGCACGCTGCTGTGGCAAATAGAATGTATACAAAATGAAGGTTGCAGCAGCACTCTTGGTCAAAAAATGAAGGCTTTTAGCGCACTTTTTGATCAAAACGTGTCCTCCATCCACCACGCGGAGGTTGCCTCACTTTGGATGGGACCCTAACACACTCACTATACTCACCCAGTCAGAGGATATCTGCCCAGTAGAGGTGAGTAGAGTAAGCGTGTTGGGATCTCGTCTGAAGTGAGGCCACCTCTGCCTAGTGGATGGGGGAAATATTTTGATCAAAAGGTGCACAAAGAGCGCCCGGAGTGCTGCTGCAAACTTCTTTTTGTATTCGTGTTTGCCACAGCAGCGTGCACCTGTGTGTTAGGTAGTTGTGCTGGCTATTTTTCTGTGTTTTTTTGTGTAGGTAAGTAAATGTCAACAAGGAGAGTTCAACAAAAAAGGCCATGATTTTAGGTGGACTGCCAAAGTGTTAGTTGAGAGAGACAGTAATGTGGAGAACAAAGAGGCAGCTGGGAAGAGCAATTAGAACGGAAGGACGAATGCCCCAAGAGAGTAATGGAACTAGCTTAGAAAGAGGCAAAGCTGAAAACACTAGAAGTGTAGTAAAGGCTATGACATTCCCACTGTACCGGGGAAGTCTCCCTTGGGACTATTGGACTGTTCAGAGTGCACACTTATGGTGTGTATAAGAGCGTAGTGCTGTGCACATGAAATGACCCAAGGATAACAAGGAAGGGAAGATGAAATGTATGAAGGAATGGTTTAAGATTCCACATAACATGTTGTTGAACATGGAAGTGCTGTTATAATTATGGAGTGCCAATATTTAATGTAAAGGTTACATAGCAGCTTCAATAGCTACTGGTTTGTACTCCTAGTAGCAAAGAAATGATGTGCCTTTTGGCAATAATATAATTGGCTGCTGTGTATATGTGGATACATGGCAACTTACTGAAGAGGTGACTAAACAAGGTGAGAGGTAGGGAGCCCTACCTTCATAAATACAATGGACTTGTATACAATAACTTTTAATCCAATGTATTTTTTTCAATGCACCAATTAGCTAAACTGAATTTTTGTAGCATTTTGGCTTCTAGGAGTAAGGACTTGAAATCTGTTATCAGATCTGGAACAAGAGGTCAGAGAAGTGAGGTGCAACTACTAGAAGTCACTGGCACCAGGAATCCAAAGTATACTGCATGTCCTGGATTCTCATGCTAGAATCATATTCAACTGTATACATGTTCTCAGGAAACACATGCAATTAAAAACTGTGGCAGATCAGAGAGCCATTGGTTCCCTGCCCCATCACTTACCTAGCCAAGCAAATCTACTAACAATAAGGTGCAAGGTGTGACAGATTTTGACAGAAGTCCCTGCTGCACTTACAAAGTGTCCCATGCTGCTTGCAGAGGGCATCACAGAAACTATTGTTTAAGTGACTAGTGATTTTATATCTGTACCCAATAGGGGGAATTTTGGGTGTAAAGGGGGGCAATATTAAAGGGGTACTCCGCCCCTGGCATCCAAAGGATAGGGGATAAGATGTTAGATCACCGCGGTCCCGCTGCTGGGGACCCCGGGGATCGCCGCTGCGGCACCCCGCCATCATTACTGCACAGAGCGAGTTCGCTCTGTGCGTAATGACGGGCGATACAGGGGCCGGAGCAGTGTGACGTCATGGCCCCGCCCCTCATGACATCACGGCCCGTCCCCTTAATGCAAGTCTATGGCAGTGGGCGTGACGACCGCCACGCCCCCTCCCATAGACTTGTATTGACGGGGGCGGGCCCTGTATTGCCCGTCATTACGTGCAGAGCTATCTCGCTCTGCGCAGTAATGATAGCGCAGTGCCGCAGCGGGGATCCACGGGGTCCCCAGCAGCGGGACCCCGGTGATCTGACATCTTATCCCCTATCCTTTGGATAGGGGATAAGATGTCTAGGGGTGGAGTACCCCTTTAAGGGGGAAGGAGGGCCTACCTGCTCACTAAATACCTACTATATCGGAAAAATACTTACTTACCTTATATGAGGGTCTATCTACCTATACTTGGGGGCACAAAAGGAGACTACAAGTGACTCAGAGGATAAAGAGGGTATGACTTCTGTATAGGAAGCATAAAGAGGGACAAATGTTTGGTGTTACGCCGAGCGCTCCGGGTCCCCGCTCCTCCCCGGAGCGCTCGCAGCATCCTCTCATTCGCAGCGCCCCGGTCAGACCTGCTGACCGGGTGCGCTGCAATATCACTCTCAGCCGGGATGCGATTCGCGATGCGGAAGGCGCCCGCTCGCGATGCGCATCCCGGCTCCCGTACCTGACTCGTTCCCCGTCTGTCTTGTCCCGGCGCACGCGGCCCCGCTCCTTAGGGCGCGCGCGCGCCGGGTCTCTGCAATTTAAAGGGCCACTGCGCCACTGATTGGCGCAGCAGGCTTAATCAGTGTGTTCACCTGTGCACTCCCTACTTATACCTCACTTCCCCTGCACTCCCTCGCCGGATCTTGTTGCCATTGTGTCAGTGAAAGCGTTTCCTTGTGTGTTCCTAGCCTGTGTTCCAGACCTCCTGCCGTTGCCCCTGACTACGATCCTGGCTGCCTGCCCTGACCTTCTGCTACGTCCGACCTTGCTCTTGTCTACTCCCTTGTACCGCGCCTATCTTCAGCAGTCAGAGAGGTTGAGCCGTTGCTGGTGGATACGACCTGGTTGCTACCGCCGCTGCAAGACCATCCCGCTTTGCGGCGGGCTCTGGTGAATACCAGTAGCAACTTAGAACCGGTCCACCAACACGGTCCACGCCAATCCCTCTCTGGCACAGAGGATCCACCTCCTGCCAGCCGAATCATGACAGTAGAACCGGCCATGGATCCCGCTGAAGTCCCACTGCCAGTTGTCGCCGACTTCACCACGGTGGTCGCCCAGCAGTCGCAACAGATAGCGCAACAAGGCCACCAGCTGTCTCAACTGACTGTGATGCTACAGCAGCTATTACCACAGCTCCAGCAACAATCTCCTCCGCCAGCTCCTGCACCTCCTCCGCAGCGAGTGGCCGCTTCCGGCCTACGATTATCATTGCCGGATAAATTTGATGGGGACTCTAAGTTTTGCCGTGGCTTTCTTTCGCAATGTTCCCTGCACTTGGAGATGATGTCGGACCAGTTTCCTACTGAAAGGTCTAAGGTGGCTTTCGTAGTCAGCCTTCTGTCTGGGAAAGCTCTGTCATGGGCCACACCGCTCTGGGACCGCAATGACCCTGTCACTGCCTCTGTACACTCCTTCTTCACGGAGATTCGAAGTGTCTTTGAGGAACCTGCCCGAGCCTCTTCTGCTGAGACTGCCCTGCTGAACCTGGTCCAGGGTAATTCTTCTGTTGGCGAGTACGCCATCCAATTCCGTACTCTTGCCTCCGAATTATCCTGGAATAATGAGGCCCTCTGCGCGACCTTTAAAAAAGGCCTATCCAGCAACATTAAAGATGTGCTGGCCGCACAAGAAATTCCTGCTAACCTGCATGAACTTATTCATCTTGCCACCCGCATTGACATGCGTTTTTCCGAAAGGCGTCAGTAGCTCCGCCAGGATATGGACTTTGTTCGCACGAGGCGGTTTCTCTCCCCGGCTCCTCTCTCTTCTGGTCCTCTGCAATCCGTTCCTGTGCCTCCCGCCGTGGAGGCTATGCAAGTTGACCGGTCTCGCTTGACACCTCAAGAGAGGACACGACGCCGCATGGAGAATCTGTGCCTGTACTGTGCCGGTACCGAACACTTCTTGAAGGATTGTCCTATCAGTCCTCCCCGCCTGGAAAGACGTACGCTGACTCCGCACAAAGGTGAGACAGTTCTTGATGTGAACTCTGCTTCTCCACGCCTTACTGTGCCTGTGCGGATATCTTCTTCTACCTTCTCCTTCTCTGCTATGGCCTTCTTGGATTCCGGATCTGCAGGAAATTTTATTTTGGCCTCTCTCATCAACAGGTTCAACATCCCGGTGACCAGTCTCGCCAGACCCCTCTACATCAATTCTGTTAACAATGAAAGATTGGACTGTACCGTGCGTTACCGCACGGAACCTCTCCTAATGTGCATCGGACCCCATCACGAAAAAATTGAATTTTTGGTCCTCTCCAACTGCACTTCTGAAATTCTTCTCGGATTACCGTGGCTTCAACGCCATTCCCCAACCCTTGATTGGTCCACAGGAGAAATCAAGAACTGGGGTACTTCTTGTCACAAGGACTGTCTTAAACCGGTTCCCAGTACTCCCTGTCGTGACCCTGTGGTTCCTCCTGTATCCGGTCTTCCTAAGGCTTATATGGACTATGCTGACGTTTTTTGCAAAAAGCAAGCTGAGACTTTACCTCCTCACAGGCCTTATGACTGTCCTATTGACCTCCTCCTGGGTACTACTCCACCCCGGGGCAGAATCTATCCTCTGTCTGCTCCAGAGACTCTTGCCATGTCGGAGTACATCCAGGAGAATTTAAAAAAGGGGTTTATCCGCAAGTCCTCCTCTCCTGCCGGAGCTGGATTTTTTTTTGTGTCCAAAAAAGATGGCTCCCTACGCCCTTGCATTGATTACCGCGGACTTAATAAAATCACGGTAAAAAACCGCTACCCCTTACCTCTTATCTCGGAACTCTTTGATCGCTTACAAGGTGCCCACATCTTTACCAAACTGGACTTAAGAGGTGCTTATAATCTCATCCGCATCAGGGAGGGGGACGAATGGAAGACTGCATTTAACACCAGAGATGGACACTTTGAGTATCTGGTCATGCCCTTTGGCCTGTGCAACGCCCCTGCCGTCTTCCAAGACTTTGTTAATTACATTTTTCGTGATCTCCTATATTCCTGTGTTGTGGTTTATCTGGACGATATTCTGATTTTTTCTGCCAACTTAGAAGAACACCGCCAGCATGTCCGCATGGTTCTTCAGAGACTTTGGGACAATCAACTTTATGCCAAAATGGAGAAATGTCTCTTCGAATGTCAATCTCTTCCTTTTCTAGGATACTTGGTGTCTGGCCAGGGACTACAAATGGACCCAGATAAACTTTCTGCCATCTTAGATTGGCCACGCCCCTCCGGACTCCGTGCTATCCAACGTTTTTTGGGGTTGGCCAATTATTACAGACAATTTATTCCACACTTTTCCACTATTGTGGCTCCTATCGTGGCTTTAACCAAGAAAAATGCCAATCCCAAGTCCTGGTCTCCCCAAGTGGAAGACGCATTTAAACATCTCAAGTCTGCCTTTTCTTCTGCTCCTGTACTCTCCAGACCTGACCCATCTAAACCCTTCCTATTGGAGGTAGATGCCTCCTCAGTGGGAGCTGGAGCTGTCCTTCTACAAAAAAATTCTTCCCGGCATGCTGTGACTTGTGGGTTTTTTTCTAGGACCTTCTCTCCGGCGGAGAGAAACTACTCCATCGGTGATCGAGAACTACTGGCCATTAAATTGGCGCTTGAGGAATGGAGGCACCTGCTGGAGGGATCAAAATTTCCAGTTATCATATACACTGATCACAAGAATCTCTCCTATCTCCAGTCTGCCCAACGACTGAACCCTCGCCAGGCTAGGTGGTCGTTGTTCTTTGCCCGTTTTAACTTTGAAATCCATTTTCGCCCTGCTGACAAGAACATTAGGGCCGATGCCCTCTCTCGTTCTTCTGATGCCTCTGAAGTAGAGGTCTCCCCGCAACACATCATTCCTCCTGACTGTCTGATCTCCACTTCTCCAGCCTCCATCAGGCAAACTCCTCCAGGGAAGACCTTCGTTTCTCCACGTCAGCGTCTCGGGATTCTCAAATGGGGACACTCCTCCCACCTCGCAGGCCATGCGGGCATCAAAAAACTCTTGCAACTCATCTCTCGTTTTTATTGGTGGCCGACTCTGGAGACTGATGTTGTTGATTTTGTGCGGGCCTGTACTGTCTGTGCCCGGGATAAGACTCCTCGCCAGAAGCCTGCTGGTCTCCTTCATCCTCTGCCTGTCCCTGAACAGCCTTGGTCACAGATTGGTATGGACTTTATTACGGACTTGCCCTCATCCCGTGGCAACACAGTTGTTTGGGTGGTCGTTGATCGATTTTCCAAGATGGCACATTTTATTCCTCTTCCTGGTCTTCCTTCAGCGCCTCAGTTGGCAAAGCAATTTTTTGTACACATTTTTCGCCTTCACGGTTTGCCCTCGCATATCGTCTCGGATAGAGGCGTCCAATTCGTGTCTAAATTCTGGAGGGCCCTCTGTAAACAGCTCAAGATCAAATTAAACTTCTCTTCTTCTTATCATCCCCAATCCAATGGGCAAGTAGAAAGAATTAATCAGGTCCTGGGTGACTATTTACAGCATTTTGTTTCCTCCCACCAGGATGACTGGGCAGATCTTCTACCATGGGCCGAATTCTCATACAACTTCAGAGTCTCCGAATCTTCTGCTAAGTCCCCATTTTTCGTGGTGTACGGCCGTCACCCTCTTCCCCCCCTCCCTACTCCCTTGCCCTCTGGTTTGCCCGCTGTGGATGAAGTGACTCGTGATCTTTCCACCATATGGAAAGAGACCCAAAATTCTCTTTTACAGGCTTCATCCCGGATGAAAAGATTTGCCGATAAGAAAAGAAGAACTCCCCCCATTTTTGCTCCCGGAGACAAGGTATGGCTCTCCGCTAAATATGTCCGCTTTCGTGTCCCCAGTTACAAACTGGGACCACGCTATCTTGGCCCTTTCAAAGTCTTGTGCCAGATTAACCCTGTCTCTTACAAACTTCTTCTTCCTCCTTCTCTTCGTATTCCCAATGCCTTCCATGTCTCTCTCCTTAAACCACTCATCATTAACCGTTTCTCTCCCAAACTTGTTTCTCCCACTCCTGTTTCTGGTTCTTCTGACGTCTTCTCCGTGAAGGAGATTCTGGCCTCCAAGACTGTCAGAGGAAAAAAAATTTTTTGGGTGGATTGGGAAGGTTGTGGCCCAGAAGAGAGATCCTGGGAACCTGAGGACAACATCCTAGACAAAAGTCTTATCCTCAGGTTCTCAGGCTCCAAGAAGAGGGGGAGACCCAAGGGGGGGGGGGGGTACTGTTACGCCGAGCGCTCCGGGTCCCCGCTCCTCCCCGGAGCGCTCGCAGCATCCTCTTATTCGCAGCGCCCCGGTCAGACCTGCTGACCGGGTGCGCTGCAATATCACTCTCAGCCGGGATGCGATTCACGATGCGGGAGGCGCCCGCTCGCGATGCGCATCCCGGCTCCCGTACCTGACTCGTTCCCCGTCTGTCTTGTCCCGGCGCGCGCGGCCCTGCTCCTTAGGGCGCGCGCGCGCCGGGTCTCTGCAATTTAAAGGGCCACTGCGCCACTGATTGGCGCAGCAGGCTTAATCAGTGTGTTCACCTGTGCACTCCCTACTTATACCTCACTTCCCCTGCACTCCCTCGCCGGATTTTGTTGCCATTGTGCCAGTGAAAGCGTTTCCTTGTGTGTTCCTAGCCTGTGTTCCAGACCTCCTGCCGTTGCCCCTGACTACGATCCTTGCTGCCTGCCCTGACCTTCTGCTACGTCCGACCTTGCTCTTGTCTACTCCCTTGTACCGCGCCTATCTTCAGCAGTCAGAGAGGTTGAGCCGTTGCTGGTGGATACGACCTGGTTGCTACCGCCGCTGCAAGACCATCCCGCTTTGCGGCGGGCTCTGGTGAATACCAGTAGCAACTTAGAACCAGTCCACCAACACGGTCCACGCCAATCCCTCTCTGGCACAGAGGATCCACCTCCTGCCAGCCGAATCGTGACATTTGGGAGGCACCTAGGTAATACAAGGTAATATTAAAAACTCAATTTCTTTGGACTGATGATACAGTAGCTAGTCTTTACAGAGATTCTTGGTTCCTAGACCTCCAGTGGATAGGGAATAAGTGTCTGATCGCAGGGGGTCCGGCCACTGGGACCCCCGCGATCTCCTGCTAGGCACTCTGGTAAACCACATGCAAAGAGAGAACTCCACTCTCTGCCGGATTACTGGCATCCACTGCTCACAGCTGTGGCCTACATGTTCCCTCCATATATCTCTTTGGAAGATGCGGAGATATGCATATGCTATATCTCTGTGTCTCCCATAGACCACAGCCATTCCGCAGCCTATGCCAGCGTTCTGAACAGAAAAATTCAGAACCCCAGGGGGCCAGGCTGGAGATAACGGTAGGTCCCAGCGGTTGGACCCCCACGATCAGACATTTTATCCCCTATCCTTTTAAAAGGGGATCAGATGTCTACCCCTTTAAGCAGTATATGTTGTACAAAAGAAGTAATAATTAATTCATTTTAACTGATGCTTTTCTTTGGATTATAGCAAAATGTGCAACAAGTGTTCTGACTGCAGAATATGCAGCATATTAATAAAGAACTACTCATTGAAAGCAATGAGAAAAAAGTATGGCTACACTCCTGCGAGGTGATATAAGTTTGAACTTGTCCTCCTAATTTTGTTTGCTCCTTGCTTGCACATTGCCCATTTGCCTTCCTGGTGCTGGAGTTTTACAGACGGCACGTATTCTTTCTTCTACATGTCTGAAATATTGGCTGCTATAATTGGCAGCCAGAAGCATCTTTGAGTTATTCCTTTAGATCTTTTTTTTTTATCATGCAGATAAAATTATACAACACCAGATGAGGCATGAGCGATTACATGTAAATGTGGGAAATCTAACATTGCTGCCACTTTTTTTTTTTCCATTTTATTAGTTCTTCTTGGGTTATTACTTTTTTCTGGAAGACAAGCTACATTTTATGTAGTATTATTTTTACTGCTAATTTTGAAAACATGTGTATTTGAAATAACTGTGACCATTTTTTTTGTCTCCATTACAAATATAGTGATTCAATTTACATCTTTACTTCTTTTAGTTTAGCAATAATACACATGCTGAATGTACATTCGCAGTTGATATTTATATATTTTCCGACTTTATATTAGTATGGTATGGGGAGGGCTCACTGTTCCTGTATTCAAATAACCGGAGCAGGCCAAACAGACACCCACACCTCAGGGGTAAAAATAGTAAGGCAAAAAATACATGATTTTGGCGCTCAAGGGTAATGGAAATCTCAGTCAGTTAAATCAAATATGAGTAATGTTCCTCTGTACTTAAAGGGGTAGTCCAGTGGTGAAAAACTTATGCCCTATCCTAAGGATAGAGGATAAGTTTGAGATTGCGGGGGGTCCGACCGCTGGGGCCCCCTGCGATCTCTCTGTACAGGGCCCAGGCTCTCCGGCCAGATAGCGGGTGTCGACCTCTGCACGAAGCGGCGGCCGACACGCCCCCTTAATACATCTCTGTGGCAGAGCCGGAGATTGCCAAAGGCAGCGCTTCGGCTCTGCCATAGAGTTGTATTGAGGGGGCCTGTCGGCCTCTGCTTCGCGCGGAGGTCGATGCGCCCCCTTCCCGTGGGCTGTCGGGGCTCCGTACAGGAGATTGCAGGGGGCCCCAGTGGTCTCAAACTTATCCCCTATCCTTAGGATAGGGGATAAGTTGTTCACCACTGGGTCCCCACTGGACTACTCCTTTAAATAATAGCACTATTTCACATAAATATGGTAAAATATATAATATAAATTTGTTAATAATATAATGAATACCGATTAAAACTGGGTGATGTAGTCACAGGGCCCTTTTGACTCACCTCCAGTAGATATAAATAATAAAATATATAATAAAACAATACTTAAGATGCATAAAAAGACAGATATATTAAAGGGGTACTACCGTGGAAAACTTTTTTTTTTTTTTTTAAATCAACTGGTGCCAGAAAGTTAAACAGATTTGTAAATCACTTCTAAAAATCTTAATCCTTCCAGTACTTTTTAAGGGCTGTATACTAAAGAGAAATCCAAAAAGAAATGCATTTCCTCTGATGTCATGACCACAGTGCTCTCTGCTGACCTCTGCTGTCCATTTTAGGAACTGTCCAGAGAAGCATATGTTTGCTATGGGGATTTTCTACAGTTCCTAAAATGGACAGCAGAGGTCAGCAGAAAGTACTGTGGTAAGGACATCACAAGAAATGCATTTCTTTTTTGAATTTCTCTCTAGTATACAGCCCTTAAAAAGTACTGGAAGGATTAAGATTTTTTAATAGAAGTGATTTACAAATCTGTTTAACTTTCTGGCACCAGTTGATTTAAAAAAAAAAAGTTTTCCACAGTAGTACCCCTTTAATGCTGCTTGAAACAGATATAGCTTGAACCGAAGCAGGCTGGGACCTGTAGTCCTCCCACATCAGTTATTTAATGAAGGTCTTGTCCCAAATAGCTTAAATCTTTAGTAACAGTTTATAGGGCATGCTGAGACGAGTAGTTAATGTTTCAAAGTTAGTCTCTTATAGTTAGGTCTCTAGCTAGAGCTGTGTGTTACCTTCAGAAAATAATATCCTTGTTGATGGTATAGTTATTAACAAGTTGAAATAGCATCAATAATGCCCCAAAATGTTTTTGGCAGGCTCCTTCACTGGCCGCCAATGTATATTATATGTATGCCCGTAGTAACAGGGTAGATCTTACCCGCTCCTCCGTACTGCTCCCTGGTCAGCTAGTGGTGGCTGGCATGCCGTTCCTCAGATCTCCGCTGTATACTCACTGTATGGCACTCCTGCCAGCTTCTGCCGCTCTGCTAGTTCGCGTGTGCGGCACCAGCTTCTCTGCAGATACATAATGGTCAGTGGATGGCAGGTAATCCGTGGACTGTGTCGACTTGTTGAGATGAATAGTGGACTGCACCACTCGGCTATGATGGATATATTAGCTGACGTAGATCGCGGGCTGCGCCGCTCTGCTTCCATTGATAGTGGGAGATAGAGGATGATCAGATAGAACAGCTGGGACAATGTCCTTGTGCAGTACTGGCGGAATAGCAGTGATTGATGGGGCAATTTTGAAAAGGGCAGTTAGAAAGCCAGTTGATGGTAATGGAAAATGGCAAAAATAATATTAGCAGCAATAATAGTCTATAGCATATATGGCTGGACGCATTTCAGGACCACCCTTAGGTCCTTTCTTCAGCAGCAAGTCAATAAGAATTCATATTGAATTGCTGCTGAAGAAAGGACCTAAGGGTGGTCCTGAAATCCGTCCAGCCATATATGCCATAGACCAGGGATACTCAACTATTTTTAGTGAGGGTCCACTTATTCAGGTCTGCCACTGGTAAAGGTCCGAGCAAAGCTCTGAGGCCTGGTTCACACCTAGTGGCTTCAGTGCCATGAAGGAAATAGGCAAAATGACTGGAGTCTGGAGGAGGAAAATCTACAGTTATCTGTATTTTCTGAATACAGCCAGAGACTGTACCCCTGAAAATAATACTGCCGCATACTGTACTCCTGAGTAAAATACTGCTGCATTGTGTATCCCAGAATATAATAATGCCACATGCTGTACCCCTAAATATAATACGGCTACATGCTGTACCCCTGAATATAATACTGCCACATGTTGGACCCCTGAATATATTTGAATCATTCCATCCGGTTCAACTAAAATCTAGCATACCATGTAGCCAGATGGTCCGCCTTAAACGTATAAATAATGACCCTGTCTTATTAAAAACCCAATTGTATGAACTCAGCACCCGTTTCTTAGACAGAGGGTATCCGCAGTACATAATCGACACAACATGGAAACGCATTGATAATAGACCTAGAAAGGCACTGTTCACACATCAAATGAAACAACAACCTAATAGATGTTTTTTTCTCGTTTAGGAACACTCCTATGAATGACTAGATAAACAAAGCTATCAATAACAATTGGTATATGTTACAAAGAGATAATGATCTCAAACCATCTACTGATAACAAACCTATAATAACCTGTAAAAAAAAAAACACAAAAAACAAACAAACGTAGAAGCAATTGGATCATAGACAACAGACCTCTAGGTAATTACGCATGTGGATCATGCTCTTTTTGCTGTTACAATTCACAAGCAAAAGTAATCAATTTAGGACGGAACAGCATCACCATCAAACAGTTTATTACGTGCAGGTCGAATTTCGTGGTATATTGTCTTATGTGGGATTGTGGACACTATTATGTGGGAAAGACAATATGACCACTGTTCCACCGTGTACGAGAACATATTCGTTCATTTCAAACGGATCTTGGTTCACAGAGATTGATTTCCCACATGAACCGTGTACATAATGGCAATCCGAAAGCAATGACATTTTCGGCATTAGAACGCATAGAACCCTCCCAAGGTAGGGGAGATAGACATAAAAGTCTACTGATAAAAGAATCACGTTGGAGCTTACGCACTAATGCCACTGGTCCCCTAGGTCTGAATGACCATAATGAAATGATTGTTGTTAATTAAGAATGTTTTTCACATTGTAATAGGGTACCAGTGTTAATTATATATGGACTCTCTTTTGTACATGTTGCTTTTAAACATCCTAATGTTCCTGTCTTCCCCCTTCCCTTTCCTTTAATTTTTTTCTCCCCTTTTCCCCCTCCCCCTTCCCCCCTCCTTCTCTCCCTTCTCCCTCCCCCTTACCGTTTTGTATCCATTGAGCACTGCCCCTCACCTGTTTGTGTTCCTAACATGGTTGGTTGTCATGACCACCAGGTTAGGTATTTTAAAGAACACTTACGAACATGACGTTAGAGGGCCTGAGAAAGCGCTAACGCGTGACACGGTCCGTCTCCCGAATGTTTCCCTGTCAGTCCGCTCTCCCCTGCACATGTAACCCACTTGGATGATAAAGAATAAAGAAAACCTGCTGCAAACATTACGGTTAGTGCTCCTTTGCTTTCCTTTCTACTATTGATGTTATAATTTAATTCATTGAGTCCGAGGAATAGCTTCTCTTTCCTGTGTATATTCCCAACAGAAGCAAAGACTCGGCACTGCTATTATAGCCAGTAACTTCGGTAGTGAAAGATCACAACAATAACTTCTTATAATGTGCAGCCGTAGATTAAGGGTACTTCAGGGTGCTATGCACTTAACAGTAATACAGGAAGATAACTTCAACATGAATAGAAGATTAGCAGAGCACTCATCATAGGGAGGAGGGTGTTCTTGGGCGACCGTCCATTTCATGCAATTAGTCTCATCGAGCTTATACAATGCCATGATGTCCAAGGGTGTGTTTATATAGCCCAATGGTAAGGAGTAACCATGGAAACAAATATACACAAGTGAAGTTAAACACACACATCTAGGATGGGAAAAATGATTAGAACATTTACAAGCAATCAGGAAAACATTCATTTAGTGACAGTCAAAAGTGGTCCTGTGGCATTTAACTGTAAGATTGACCTGGATTCTTTCCCCAACAATTGTTGATGGTGATCTCCTCCTCTTTGGGGCATCTCCACTCTTTCAGGAGCAGTGAATCTCACTGCATTAGGTTGCAACCGTAAAATCACTTCTCAATGAGCAGAGATGCTCACAGATGTAGTAGAATATATATATAAAAGAAACCACATTCACATACTAGACTTTATACAGTAAACGTGGAGCAACATGTAATGCTCTGTTTTATTCTTACAGTATAACCTCCTAGAATGATCGGATCTGATTCAAATTGGAATTGAACTTACAGAGTGAGCATGATCCACAAGAAAATTGACTCTTATGTGTGCCTTATGCCAGAACCCCCCCCCCCCCCCAGTCTGAACTGTGACCATATTGCAGAAAAACACACTTCCGTGCAACAAAAATTGAGCCAGTATTGTATGGGACTCTGTCTGTGAAAACGTTTATGCGAAGAGGCACTCGTGAAATAGAGGGGGGAGGAGAAAAGTTTATTGTCTGCCACTGTGAAAGTACCAAGTCTGTGGTTATCACCCTCTGCTACATGTGCAAGTAGTGTACGGGACTTGTGCTGCGTAACAAGTACAGTGCTGTCTTACCCAGAAGGGGTTAATCTACTCCCGTGATTCCCATGCTCCACAGCAGCTGCATTTTTGCCCCTACCAGGCAAAGCCTCTCCAGCACAACAAGGAGGAACCAAAAGGATCGCCGTGTGTTGCACAGGGGAAGACTCTTCTGATCGGACCCAAGCCGGAAGTTCCCTGGGTGCCGCCATCTTGAAAGTTCCCCAGCTGCTGTGGTTATCTCTGGCGCTGCCTCGTAACACTGAGCCACCCGAAAGCATCAGTAATCATCAGGGCAGTACTGCGCAGCACCTCCAGTGTCCAAGTCTATCTCTGTTATCCCACTGTTGCCCATAATTGCCAGTCATCAAGTCTCTTGTTACTGAGTACCTGTAAAAAGAGGGGGAGTGTCTGCTATCATCACTCCCACAGTCCAGGTGCAAACCCCAAGCTACTGCAGCACCTCATCACCTTTCTTAAAGCGACAGCGCATCTGATTAACTTCAGATTTCTGAACCAAGTACCACTGACCAACAGGACACCAGCGTCCCTCCACCTCCTGTGGCGAGGGACTCACCTGTTTTGGCAACCAGCACCATGTTTCCTTCTACTACCAACAACCCGGGTGTTTCAGCAACCCCACGTATTTTCATTGGGAATCCTGTACTCCTTACCTACAATGGAGACCCCTTTACCCTGAGGGATTTCAAGGAGAGAATCCAGAGCCTGCTTTTATTTTACTCTTTAACTCCTAACCAACAGGTGCAACTGTTAACGGTACAACTCGAGGGACCGGCACCTGGCCAACATCCGAGAAGGCACTGTGGAGCTAATTTTTGAAGGCCTGTACTAGGTATTTGAGTCCCATTCTCCATCAGAGGTATGTCTCTGACTATATGAAAGGTAACAAAAGCCAAGTGAGACTCAGAGATCATATGCTGTGGCCCTACAGAATGCCCTAGAGACTGTTCAGAAGCTAGATGGTATAGCTCCCGAGCAGGGCAATAAAGTGTTAATAGACAGGTTTATTGATGGGGCTCATAACAAATGGGATAAGGCCCAACTGAGGATGTTAGCAGTACAAAACCCAAACATGTCCTTTCCTGCCTTCAAAAGACTGGCTATACAAGTGATTGAGTCTGTATTCCCCTTTCACCTGTTGAGGAACCCCTAGGGGAGGCAGCCAAGCCCATACTACCACCATGACCTGTCCCCGTCCCAGTTCAGACAACCCCACCAGTCGCCACAGTCCCAGAATTACAGATTGTTAGGCAGGACATTGAACAATTGGCTAAAGTTGCCCTTCTGCTCCACGCGAGGTTTCTGTCCTCCCTGAGCTCGCCAACTGGCCTGCTCCACTCTCCCGTGAACAATCCTTATCTAGAAAACCTCCCTCTACTCCTGATCCCTGCAACTTCAGTTACCGTAATCCTCTGCCCACTAGGTATTCTGGGAATAGTAGGCCCTTCAGCACCTACTGAAACAAGTCCGGGCATTTGAAAATACAGTGTTGGGATTTAAAAGGATTCACTCTGAGGTCGAGGACGACCCTCAGGAAAACAGTCATCGGGTCAAACCCCAGAACGACGTAAGTCAGAACTATCACTTTATGTCCCCTCCTGCCCCTTTGTAACGGTTGTTGTTGAAGGTGTACCTTTAGAGGCGTTGATTGATACCGGGTCACAAGTGTCTACCATATCTAAACATGTTTTCTATCAGCATTGGGATGCTAGTCTGTTGTGTGAGCCTGACTATGTTGATTTAAGTTTAATTGCGGGTAATGGGCAACCAGTCCCTTGATATGGATACTGCGAGCCAACCATTCAATTGGGTAACCATGTACTTACAGGGCAGGGAGTGATTGCAATTTCATACTGGGGATGAACATTATGAGACATTATTTTGCAGAGATTTTAGATGCCTTGTATGCTTTTCTTCCTAATATTTCTCCTCAGACCAGCAGGCTGTGCAGCCCACCTGAAATCATTACAAGCCGAACAGAAGTTTGCCAACAAACAAGGCGAGATATGCAGAGTACGAATTCAAGACATCATTTCGGTTACTTCGCAACCCACACAGAGACTATCATATGGTGCCGTGCATGTCCTGGAGTCAAGAACCGTGATTATCAGGCCCTGCTGGAACCCATGCAGCTTGAAGAACATCCATTAGTCTGCGAGAATTCTTGTCACTGTCTCAAACAGAAGAGTACCACTACGGTTAGTGAACTTGTCTGATTCTGTCACTGTTTTACCCAAGTACACTCGAGTGGCCCAGTTGTACCTCCTCAAGTCAAGAGATGTCGTGACTGAACGCCTGGTGGCTCGACAGCCAGTGGCTGAAGTCGCTGGTGCATCCAGTACTGGTCCCTCAGAACCCTGGTGGGAACAGCTCCCGGTAGGGGATGCCACTACCCCTCGGGACCAGGTTAATGGAGTTGTGAATATAGCGAAGAGGTATCATGAAGCTTTCAGCAAGCACCCAACGGATTTGGGAAAACATCAATGATCCAGCACTGCATCCTCACAGGCGATAGTCCTCCTATCAAAAAGAGACACTGTCCGGTCGTGCCAGGCAGGTATCAAAATGTAAAGAAGATGCTAGCTGAAATGAAGGAAATGAAGAAAGTCAGAGTCTCTGTGTGGCACCGCTCATCATCCTAGTCAAAAAGAAAGATGGAACTATCGTTTTTGTGTCGACTACAGGAAATTAAACAACGTTATTCACAAGGACACTTATCCCTTACCACGAATTGAGGAGTTGCTTACTGACCTCAGGTCTGCCGCTTACTTCTCCCCCCTGGACTTAACCAGTGGATAATGGTAAGTGCCAATGGCCCAGGGGAATTGGGAGAAGACCACCTTCATGAGACCTATGGGTTTTTTAAGTAAAAAAATATGCTGTTTTGGGCTGTGCAATGCCCCTGCTACATTCCAGCGTCTGATGGAAAGGTGCCTGGGACACCTGAACTTCCAAAGTGTCTTGTTGTCTTCAAGCCATCAAAGTGTCACTTGCTCAAGCCCCAAGTCCATTATCTGGTCCACGTTGTAAGCACAGAGGGAATTCAGCCAAATCCTGAAAAAGGGGATGCTATTAAGAATTGGCCTACACCTCGCAAGGTGAAAGATGTCAGGAACTTTTTGGGATTCGCCGGCTATGAGCCCCGTTTTATCCCGCACTTCGCCCAAATTGCAGAGCCCCTTACAGCCCTCCTGAGAGGGACGGTGAATGAGAATTATAACGGAAGACTCCCTATTGATTGGGCCGAAGAACAGTAGACAGCATTTCAAGCCCTCAAACACCTGCTTGCACAGCCACCCATCTTAGAGTATCTGGATTACAGTCAGCTGTTCCGGCTATATACTAATGCCAGTTTTGAAGACCTAGGGGCCGTCCTGTCCCAAGTCCAAGACGGTCAAGAGCGAATGATTGCCTACCCCAGTCGGAATCTGTGAGGAGCAGAGAAGAATTATGCTAATATAGTTCTTTCAAGTTGGTACTTCTCGCCCTGGTATGGGAGAAATTCAAAGATTATTTGGCAGCCACGTCATTTACAGTTTATACCAATAACAATCCCCTGGCACACTTGAACACCGCTATACTGGGTGCTCTTGAACAGCGATGGACTTTGAGGTTAGCCAACTACAACTTCACTATCAATTATAGAAGCGGCAAGTCAAATATCAATGCCGATGTGCTGTCCCAGATGACCCCAGGCGATAAGCTGACGCAAGAAGACAGTGGGAGGATGTGGAGATGCCTCCGTTTTACCAGTCGTTCTTCCATCAAAATGTTGTCTTTACCCTTGTCAAGGGTGAACCAATGCCAGAAAAGGTTAAAGAGGATTTTTATACTTGTAAGACTCTGCGAGACGAAAGCCGAGTTATGGGAGACCTGATGGAATACCTCCTGGCAAAAAAGGTACCGATTCGTCTGAGTCTGGCCCATTGTGACTATGAGTTGAATTGGCCCCTACCCGATCCGGGTTCACCTACGCTCTCAACATGGTCGATCACTTCTCCAAATGTGTTGTAGTTGCTCCAGTCAAAGATCTTATGGCCAAGACGGCCGCACAAATGTTCTACTCTAAGTGGGTACAAACGCTGGGATGCCCAGAGTCTGTCTTAAATGACTGTGGACCAAACATCGAGGCCCAACTATTCCAAGAACTCTGTCAATTCCACGATTATAAGAATTTGAGGACTACCGCCTACCATCCCCAAGGAAATGGGCTATGTGAGAGGATCAATTAAATGTTCATCCACATGCTGCGAGCAGCCTCTGTGTCACATCATGAGGAGTGGCCTCAACTGCTACCTGAATTGATAGAAATCTACCACAACACCGTCCACTGTTCCACTGGGTATACGCCCTTCTACCTGATGATGGGGAGGCATGGAAAGCTGCCTAAGGACAGGACCTTTGGGCTACAAGCTCCAGCTGACAATGCTCCCTTGTCACCCCACCAATGGGTACCTGATCATCAAAGGCGAATTCATGAGGCCCAAGAGGCCGTCAACAAAAAAAAATGGAGGAAGCCCGACAGAGACTGCAGGATGACTACAATCGCCATGCAGCAGCCAGTTTCCTAGAACAGACTAGTTGGACTCCACCTGGGAGATGGAACCTTACATGACAACGGCTATTCTCTACACTGAGTCTGATGTCTATGAAGTGCGAAAGCCTGATCGTGAACCACAGGTTGTCCGCAGGAACTGTCTCAAGCTCTGCCTGAAGGAGGATCTGCCAGTGCTTGTACAACAACTCCCCCCCCCCCTCCTCCATGTGTGGCGCCTGTTCATGAATATGTTCCCGGTGAAGGGATACATCCTTCTATGGACATCCCCATGTTCTTGCCAACACAGCCGACATACATCTGTCTACCTCCGGCTCCTATCTTGTCTCCTTTTGCTCCAGTTTATGTACCTGCTCCAAGAGTTCCAGAGGTGGTCCCTGCTCAAACAGTTCCTGTCAACCAGAAAAACACTTGCTGCACTTCCGGATCTACCTCAGTATCCTTTTCCTCATGAGGTGGTTCTGCGCAGATCTCAGCGGTCTACTCAGGGAAAATTACCAGCTAGATATCAAGAATAAATAAATAAATAAATATTACTAGTCAGTAATAAAATGTATAGTACTACAATAGGACTGTATAGCCTTAAGAAAGGTATATCTGCTAAATAACTTAATTTACAGTAAGAAATGTACAATAAGTAAGATGTATAATAGTCAAAAATGTATATAATCCATATTGGGGGAGATTTATCCAAACCTGTGCAAAGGAAAAGTTGCCCAGTTGCCCATAGCAACCAATCAGATCGCTTCTTTCATTTTGCAGTGGACTTGTTAAAACTGAAAGAAGAAAGCTGACTGGTTGGTATGGGCAACTGGGAAACTTTTCTTCTGGAAACGTTTTGATAAATCTCTCCTATTGTGTACAGCTAGTGAGTTGGTGTACAGTACTAAAAGTGCCTTGAGTCAGGACTGTTATCTCATAGTCAGTATGTTTATACTTCAGTCCATATCAATACCAAAATGTGTATTGTCGGTACTAATTGTTTTTCCTGTCCACTGTGCACAGGATTCTCGTGTGGCCAGAAAGAGCACCTGGTAAGTCTAAATAGCAGTTCTTTCAATTTTGCACCTAAAAATCCATATGATGGCTTATTTTTTGCACCACCAAATCTACTTTGTAATGACATAAGTCATTTTACCCAAAAATCTACAGCGAAACGGAAAATAAAATCATTGTGCGACAAAATTGAAGAAAAAACGCTATTTTGTAACTTTTGGGGACTTCCGTTTCTACACAGTACATTTTTTTGATAAAAATTACACCTTATCTTTATTCTGTAGGTCCATACAATTAAAATGATACCCTACTTATATAGGTTGGATTTTGTCATACTTCTGAAAAAAAATCATAACTACATGCAGGAAAATGTATACGTTTAAAATTGTCATATTCTGACCCCTATAACTTTTTTTATTTTTCCGGTATGGAGCGGTATGAGGGCTCATTTTTGATAAATCTCCCCAATTGTTTTTCCTGTTATAGGTGTGTGTTTTTTAGTTCACTTCTGTATATATTTGTTTCTATGGTTACTCTTTATCATTGGGCTATACAAACACACCCTCGTACAGTGATCCCTCAACTTACAATGGCCTCAACATACAATATTTTCAACATACAATGGTCTTTTCTGGACCATTGTAAGTTGAAACCAGACTCAACATACAATGCTACAGACAGTCCAGATCTGTGAAACGTGTCAATGGCCAGAACAACTGACTAATCAGAATGGGCAGTTTACTGGTAAAACACCTGTATTACTGAAGCGTATGCACTGACTGGTGTCTGGTAGCGCCCCCTACAGTACAGGAAGGTATTACATGTTCTGTACTCTTTACCTGTACCAGGGTTACCTGCTCCTTTGGACACAAGGTAAGGGCGACTCCATGTTACTTTTTTTAGATCATTGCATGTGCTGTACAGGACCCCGAAGAAGCTCCTGTCCTCTACATAGACCAGTGTTTCCCAAGCAGGGTGCCCCCAGCTGTTGCAAAACTACAACTCCCAGCATGCCCGGACAGCCTTTGGCTGTCCGGGCATGCTGGGAGTTGTAGTTTTGCAACCGCTGGAGGCTCCCTGCTTGGAAAACACTGACATAGACAGTGATTTACAGCTCCCAGCAAATCTTTCTTACTTTTATATGTAAGGATTTGCTTTATCTATATTAGTTATCTACTTATTTTTCTTTAATTCTCACTTTTTCCTATTTTTGGATGACATTTTGGATCTTTAGAACCAATTACCAGGTTTCCATAGAGTTCTGGTCTCAACATACGATGGTTTCAACATACAATGGTCGTCCCAGAACCAATTAATATTGTAAAATGAGGGACCACTGTACGTGAAGACTATGTATGGGCCTGATGAAACATTGTGAAACAGACTGTCGCCCAAGCACATTCCCCTCCCCAATCACCTGTCCATCTTTTAGATGCTGCACTTTATATAATCCTGTTGCTACTGGAATAAAGAAACTTTTTGCCAGACTATTTATGATAAGTGCTCCGCTAATCTTCTATTCATGCAGAAGTACTCTTTCTTGTGTACTGAGGTATTTAGGAAAAAAAACAGCCTTCTGCTTGACATTTTAATGTATGCTCGTCCAAAAAACAAATGGATGAGCATTCAGTAAAATGTGATATATATTGTGGTGCATACGTGGGAGGTTGCCGACAATTACAACCATTACTTACTACCATACATAGTCCTCATACACACAGGACTATGCTTGGTACAAATGTACTTAAATCTTCTTTGTGTTGTGTGAACAGATTCAGAGCTTTCTACTTGTCTTTATTCCTTGCAGAACATTTTTTCTTAGTGAGTGAAGAGTTGCACTTCAATTAATTTAATTTTCTGTTCTATTTCCATTGCAGCCGCATGTTTCCCAATCAACCACCCTGTATTCTGGATTGACAGTCTTCACTGCAGTCCCGAAAGGTTTTTGAATTAATACGTTTGTTAAGTTTGTGCCATTAAACACAATTATTCATTCAGAATTTGAACCCCTTAAGGACGCAGGGTTTTTCAGTTTTTGCATTTTCGTTTTTTCCTCCTTACCTTTTAAAAATCAAAACCCTTTCAATTTTCCACCTAAAAATCCATATTATGGCTTATTTTTTGCGTCACCAATTCTACTTCGCAGTGACATTAGTCATTTTACCCAAATATTCACGGCGAAACAGAAAAAAAAATCATTGTGCGACAAACGCCATTTTGTAACTTTTGGGGGCTTCCGTTTCTACGCAGTGCATATTTCGGTAGAAATGACACCTTATCATTATTCAGTAGGTCCATATGGTTAAAATGATACCCTACTTATATTGGTTTAATTTTGTCGCACTTCTGGAAAAAATCATAACTACATGCAGGAAAATTTCTATGTTTAAAAATGTCATCTTCTGACCCCTATAACTTTTTTATTTTTCCATGTACAGGGCGGTATGACTGCTCATTTTTTGCGCCATTGTCTGACATTTTTATGGGTACAATTTTTGTTTTGATCTGACTTTTTGATCACTTTTTATTCATTTTTTAATGGTATAAAAAGTGACCAAAAATACGATTTTTTGGAGTTTGGAATTTTTTTGTGTACGCCATTGACCGTGCTGTTTAATTAACGATATATTTTTATAGTTCTGACATTTACGCACGCGGCGATACCACATATGTTTATTTTTATCTTTATTTACACAGTTTTATTTTTTTTTATGGGAAAAATGGGGTGATTCAAACTTCTATTAGGGAAGGGGTTAAATGATCTTTATTAACACTTTTTTTTATTATTTTTTTTTGCAGTGTTATAGGTCCCATAGGGACCTAGAACACTGCACACACTGATCTTTTACACAGATCACAGGCGTGTATTAACACGCCTGTGATCAGTGTTATCGGCGCTTGACTGCTCCTGCCTGGATCTCAGGCACGGAGCGGTCATTCGCCGAACGGACACCGAGGAGGCAGGTAAGGTCCCTCCCGGTGTCCTGTAAGCTGTTCGGGACGCCACGATTTCACCGCAGCGGTCCCAAACAGCCCGACTGAGCAGCCGGGATACTTTCACTTTAATTTTTTTTTTTTCGCTGTAAATTTGGTGGTAAAATCGGTGATGTCATTACAAAGTATAATTGGTGGCGCAAAAAACAAGCCATTATATGGGTCTGTAAGTGGAAAATTGAAAGCAAAGAGGAAAAAAACAAAAAACAACCATGTCCTTAACCCCTTAAGGACCCGGGCTTTTTCCGTTTCTTCATTTTCAATTTTTCCTCCTTAACTTTAAAAAATCATAACTCTTTAAAATTTTCACCTAAAATTCTATATGATGGCTTATTTTTTGTGTCACTAATTCTACTTTGTAATGACATTAGTCATTTTACCCAAAAATCTACGGTGAAACGGGAAAAAAAATCTATGTGCGACAAAATTGATGAAAAAACACTATTTTGTAAGTTTTGGGGGCTTCCGTTTTTACGCAGTACATTTTTAGGCAAAAATGACACCTTATCATTATTATGTAGGTCCATACAGTTAAAATGATACCCTACTTATATAGGTTTGATTTTGTATCACTTCAGAAAAAAATCATGAATACATGCAGGAAAATGTATACGTTTAAAATGGTCATCTTCTGACCCCTGTAACGTTTAAATTTTTCTGCATTCAGGGCACTATGGGGCTATTTTTTGCACCGTGATCTGAAGTTTTTAGCGGTTCCATTTTTGTTCTGATCAGACTTTTTGATCACTTTTTATTCACTTTTTTGTGGTATAAAAAGTGATAAAAAATGCCCTATTTTGGAATGGTGTACGCCATTGAACGTGCGGTTTAAAAAGCGGTATATTTTTATAATTCGGACATTTCCATATGCGGCGATACCACATATGTTTATTTTTATTTTTATTTACACAGTTTTTTTTATTCTTGGAAATTCCGGGAGATTCAAACTTTTATTAGGGGAAGGGATCATTGAAAGGGTTATTGATTTTTTTTACACTTTTCTAATGCAATATTATAGCTCCTATAGGGGGCTATAACATTGCGTTAACTGATCTTTTACACTGATTGATCCATCTCCATAGGAATGGATCAATCAGTGTTTATGGCGATTGAATGCTCAAGCCTGGATCTCAAGCTTGAAGCATTCTTCATTCGGTGATCGGACAGCGCAGGAGAAGGTAAGAGACCTTCCTCCTGTGCTACAGCTGTTCGGGATGCCGCGATTATACCGCGGCGATCCTGAACGGCTCCCTGAGCTAGCCGGGCACTTTTACTTTCGTTTTTAGCCGCGCGGCACCGCGATCAGTGCTGCCCGCTATTAGAGGCGAGTCCCGGCTTCACTATGACGCCGGGCCCGCCGCGATATGATGCGGGGTCACCATGTGACCCCGCGTTATATCGCAGGACCGGGACCCAGGACGTACCCATACCTCCTGGGTCCTTAACCCCTTAAGGGGTTACCTTACCTTTAAAAAATCATAACTCTTTCAATCTTTCACCTAAAAATCCATATGATGGCTTATTTTTTGCGCCACTAATTCTAATTTGTAATGACGTGAGTCATTTTACCCCAAAATCTACGGCGAAACAGAAAAAAATCAATGTGAGACAAAATTGAAAAAAAAAAAACGCCATTTTGTAACTTTTGGGGGGGTTCCGTTTCTGCACAGTACATTTTTCGGTAAAAATGACACCTTCTTTTTATTCTGTAGGTCCATATGGTTAAAAAGATACCCTACTTATATATAGGTTTGATTTTGTCGTACTTGTGGAAAAAATCAAAACTACATGCAGGAAAATGTATACGTTGAAAATTGCCATCTTCTGAACCTTAGAACTTTTTATTTTTCCGCGTACGGAGCGGTATGAGGGCTCATTTTTTGCACCATCATCTGAAGTTTTTAGCGGTACCATTTTTGCATTGATAGGACTTAGGACTTGATATAAGGACTTGATATAAAGTTTTTTGCGCGCACGCAATTGAACGTGCGGTTTAATTAACAATATATTTTTAAAATTCGGACATTTCCACACGCGGCGATACCACATATGTTTATTTTTATCTTTATTTACACAGTTTATTTATTTTTTTTCCTATGGGAAAAGGGGGGTGATTCAAACTTTTAATAGGGGAGGGGTTAAATGATCTTTATTCACTTTTTTTTTCACTTTTTTTTGCAGTGTTATAGCTCCCATAGGGACCTATAACACTGCACACACTGATCTTTCACATTGATCACTGATTTCTCATAAGAAACCAGTGATCGATTATTCTGTCGCTTGACTGCTCATGCCTGGATCTCAGGCACTGAGCAGTCATTCGGCGATCGGACAGCGATTTCACCGCGGCTATCCCGAACAGCTCCCTGAGCTAACCGGCATGGTTTCACTTTCATTTTAGACGCGGCGTTCAACATTGCCACGTCTAAAGGGTTAATAGCGCACGGCAGCGCGATCAATGCCGTCCGCTATTAGCCACGGGTCCCGGCCTGTTAGAGGCAGGGCCCGACCCGCCGTGGCCCCGCGTTATAGATCGGGAGCGGACTCAGGGCGTACAGGTACGCCCTGGGTCCTTAACAGGGTCCTTAACAGCCGTTGGCTGTCCGGACATGCTGGGAGTTGTAGTTTTGCAACATCTGGAGGTCCGCAGGTTGAGGACCACTATTGGGTTCAAAATCTTTATTTTTTTAGATTTTGCACCTATAAATTGGGTGCGTCTTATAGGGCGAAAAATACAGTAAATATATTGATAATGTTTCAAAAAGAAAAGAAATCCACAGTGGTATAAAGTTTCTATAAGGTGTGCATAAAATAGATAACATGAGTAACTGGCAGAATTTAAATTAAGGATGTTTAGTAATTCTGCATCCTATTAGATAACTGTGTTTTATAACTGTGTCAATCATACTATTGGCATGTGTACTTCTTGATAAAGCCATAATTCTAACACCACGGTAGAAAATAACTATGGTCCATACGATACTTAAAACACTAACTTGTATTGCCCTCCCTAATAAAAAGTACTAAAACCATACAAAGCATAAATAACGTTGGCGTATTTAAAGGGTACCTCTCATCAAAAAAACTTTTGATATATTATAGATTAATGTATGCAGAATAACTTTACAATTGCATGTTATTAAAAAATATGCTTCTTTCTATTTAATTTTCCACTTTGAAGAAATGACCACTAGGGGTCTCCCTACCAGTCCTGGCAGCAAGCATTTCAGACTCATGCTGGAGTCCTAAACACTACGAGCTGCCAGTCTGCTTTGTTCACAAAGGAGAACACTCAGAGCTGCCAGCCTGCTTTGTTCACAGCCTGTTTGGCTGTGAACAAAGCAGGCTGGCAGCTCTGAGTGTTTAGGACTCCAGCATGAGTCAGAAATGCTTGCTGACAGGACTGATCGGGAAAAATACAATAGAAAGAAGCATATTTTTCATTAACATGCTATTGGAAAGTTATTCAACATTCATTAATCTAAAATATATCAAAAGTTTAATTGATGAGAGGTACCCTTTAAATAATTTTTTGTAGTTGATTTAATGTGTTGTAAAAAAAAAAAAAATATATATATATATATATACATCCCCCCCCCCCCCCCATGGAGATCATGGAGGTCGCGGTGGCCAGACCAACGCAATCAGACACTTATCCCCTATCATATTGTGTAACCCTTATAGCTGTGTAGTTAAACGGCTGTACATAGGAGTAATCTTCTATGTTTCTCACAATACTGCAGCTGCTGGGTGTAAAACTAAGTCTTTAAACACTAAATGAAAAACCCAACAAGAAATGATTTCCAAGAATTTTCAACAACTTAAGAACCATTTTCAGGAAATCTCTGCTGCTCGGTTAAAGGTTTACTGCAATAAACATGTTATGAAGAAAACAAACAGGCGGATACAATGTACCTTAAACAATTTAACCTCCAATGACTCCTTACCATGGAAATAACAATGGCTTACTGTAGTGTTTGACATGGAAACATAGGGGGAGATTTATCAAAACCTGTGTAGTGGAAGAGTGCACGTTGCCTATAGCAACAACCAATCAGATAGCTTTTTTCATTTTTTAGAGGCCCTTGTACGAATGAAAGAGGAAATCTAATTGGTTGCTATGGGCAACTGCACCAATCTTCCTCTACACAGATTTTGATAATTCTCCCCCATTTTCTAATCTTTTTTATTTTCTTATGTCATACTTTTATTTTCCATACATGATTATGGGGCAGCTATCTTGCCTGAGCTGCTGCTCTTTTAACCCCTTCAGGACACAGACAATTTTCATTTTTGTGTTTTTGTTTCTTCCTCCTCCTCCCTTTTAAGAGCCATAAAACTCTTCTATGTTTCATCCATAGACCCACATGTTTGTGGGTTTGCACGACCAATTGTACTTTGTAATGCCACCTTTCATTTATTAAAAACATGGACAGAGGTGTACTCCAGGGGGGAGATTTAACAAAACCTGTGTAGAGGAAGAGTAGTGCAGTTGCCCATAGCAACCAATCAGATTGCTTCTTTCATTTTCCACAGGCCTATTTAAAAATTGAAAGAAGCGAGCTGATTGGTTGCTATGGGTAACTGCACTACTCTTCCTCTGCACAGGTTTTGATAAATCCCCCCCCCCCCCCCCAGGTGTAATGGGTGGGCCATTTATATGGATACACCTTAATAAAATGGGAATGGTTGGTGATATTAACTTCCTGTTTGTGGCACATTAGTATATGTGAGGGGGGAAACTTTTCAAGATGGGTGGTGACCATGGCGACCATTTTGAAGTCGGCCATTTTGAATCAGACTTTAGTTTTTTCAATAGGAAGAGGGTCATGTGATACATGAAACTTATTGGGAATTTCACAAGAAAAACAATGATGTGCTTGGTTTTAATGTAACAAGATGACCCAAAAGATTAAAGTCTAAGGGGGTCAGATCGGGAGACCTTGGGGACCATTCAACTGGCCCACGATGACTAATCCACTTTCCAGGAAACTGTTCATCTAGGAATGCTTGGACCTGACACCCATAATGTGGTGGTGCACCATCTTGCTGGAAAAACTCAGGGAACGTGGGGCCTAGAATTTACCTCCCATATAAGCCCTAGCGAAATTACCTTCCTGGATCTTAAAATCTATATGGAAGGTAATGTAATATGTACAGCCACACACTTTATAGAGGTAAATGCCAATAGTTATCTTGGCTATGGCAGCTGTCACCTTAAGAGCTTGAAGAACAACATACCCCATGGGCGGCACATGCGGCTACACTGCGCCCCCCGCTGACTCCTGTATGCACATTTCATAATCCCCGCATAGGAGATGGGAGCTCTGATTGGTGAATTTATCGGGGATTTATGAATTACGACAGTGTATACAGGAGCCAGCAGTGTAGCCGCATCTGCTGACGGCTTTTACAGTAAATAAATGCAGATCGCAGCGGGTCTCTGGAGAATGACCCGGAGTGATCTGCCCCTCAGCCCCTGGACCATAACTCCCATCATGGAGGGAGTCTGTCCCATGAGGGGAGTAGTTGTAGTACAGCAGCACTGAGTGATGGCACTAGCACATCCCCCGGCTGCAGGACTTTTAGGACTACTACTTCCATCATAGACAGACTCTGTCCATGATGGGAGTTATAGTCCAGGGGCTGAGGTGCAGATTGCAGCAGGTCATTCTCCAGAGACCCGCTGAGATCTGCATTTACTAGGTTAACAAGCCGGTGGCACATGCAGCAACACTGCGCTCCCCATCAGCTCCAGGTGGGAAATACTGTATACACTGTCATAATTCATAATCGCCTCCGCCGGGAGGATGGGAGCTCTGATTGGTGAATAGCTATTCACCAATCAGAGCTCCGGTCTCCCGGTGGCGGGGATTATGAATTGTGAGAGATGTATACAGGAGCCTTGAGCCGGCAAGGAGTGCAGTGTAGCCGCATGTGCCGCCAGCTTGTTAACTTAATAAATGCGGCTTGCAGCAGGTCTCTTTAGAGTGACCTCCTGCGATCTGCACCTCAGCCCCTGGACTTTAACTTCCATCATGGACGGAGCCTGCCCATGATGGGAGTAGTAGTCCTAAAAGTCCCACAGCTGGGGGATGTGCAAGTGCCATCCTTCAGTGCTGTGGTACTACAACTACTCCCATCATGGGACAGACTCTGTCCCATGATGGGAGTAGTAGTCCAAGGGCAGAGGGACAGATCGAGCTACACAGTCCAGGCCTAACTATAATAATAAAATCCGCAAACACTAACCTCCAATTATTACCCCGGTACCCACCACCACAGTACCAACAGGCACGGAGCGTCACCTAGGCAGTAACAGGCTGGCGTTATTTAGGCTGGGGAGGGCCAGTAACAATGGTCTTCGCCCACCTTGGTAATGTCAGGCTGCTGCTGCTAGGTTGGTATCTGGCTGATACCGAAAATAGGTTGAACCCTATTTGTTTTTTTTTTATATAAATAAATAAAAAAAAGGTGTGGTTCCATTTTTTTCTTTATCAGCCAGATACCAACCAAGCAGCAACAGCCTGACGTTACCAGTGTGGGTGAGGACTATTGTTACTGGCCCTCCCCAGCCTAAATAACGCCAGCCTGTTACTGCCTAGGCCCAGGAGTGCCATTTTTGACGCTCCGAGCCTGTTGGTACCGGCTCTTCCCGGAACCCCCGTGGCGGTGGGTATCAGGGTAATAATTGGGGGTTAGCGCTAACTTATTTTGGGGCTGACGCTATGCTCCGCCTTAGTAATGGATTCTGTCTACAAGACAGCTTCCACTACTAAGCCTGAAAATTCAATTAGAAAAAACACAACACCATTGAAAAAAATGTTTTATTTAAAAAACACACTCCCCCTCACCCTTTTATTGACATTTAAAAAACGCTGTTCATCATCACAATCCACCGAATCTGACGTAGTCCTCCCCATTCACGTATCTAAGATGATAAGAAAACAAAACAATAAAACTACAACCATGTCTGTGATTTCTACACTATCAAAAAGCTGGTGTGAAATTTTTGAAAATATCATGTAAAGCAGACAATATACGTGGACATGCCCACTTTTACAAAAATGACATGATCAGTGTAAACTGCGGCACAAAGCTCTCTGAAAATGTGGTTGATACTTTTTGCTTCTAGCTATGTGAGCAGTGTACCACGGGAAAATGCCACAGCTCTGTGAAGTGCAGCTCTGTGAAGTGTGCGGTAGAGAAGGAGTGCACGGTAGAGCGTGGGGGGGGGACGACGTTTCTATACTTGCACAACATTTTATCAAAAGGAGTGCACAACTTTTGTAAATCTTGAGCAAGAGTGTAACTTAGACAAGCAGTGTAAAGCGGTAGATCTTTGTCTACAATAGACACCTTATGATAAATCTCACTCTATATGTTTATGTTTACTTCTACCCTTATTCTCTATATTTATTTCTTGATAATGTCACCATTCCTGTACTACTATTATATTTACTTTTATTTCTACTTTCCTTATTAGGGATGAGTAAATTGAATCTGAGAAATCTGAATTTGTTACGAATTTCGAAACGAATACGAATATTGCCGCGATTTGATCGACTGAATTGCTTCATTAAACTCCATTTAGTGCACTCCAGGCTCCAGGGGCCCGGGCATCTAAAATGGCGGATCCACATGTGAGGACATGGGGCAAGGAATCCTGGGAAGGCGGGAAGGCAAGGTGGGAAGGCGGGTAGGCAGGATAAACCTGAATCACATGCAGCATGCATATCAGCAGCCAGCCACCCCTGTGATGTCACAGCTCTATATAATTGGCAGCGATCTTGTGACCAGTCACATCAGCGTTATTACAGAGAGAGAGGGACAGACAGCAGTGTGTGTTGCACAGAAAAACATTTTTACAGCTGGTATTCGCCTCCCAGTCAAATCAGCGTTCTATTGCAGAGTGAGAGGGACAGAGAGCAGTGAGTGTTGCACAGAAAAGCATTTTTACAGCAGCGATTCTCCTCCCAGTCACATAAGCATTAGTTTGCAGAGAGAGAGGTACAGAGAGCAGTGTGTATTGCACAGAAAAGCATTTTTGTAGCAGTGATTCACCTCCCAGTCACATCAGCGTTCTAGAGGGACAGAGAGCAGTGTGTTGCACAGAAAAGCTTTTTTACAGCAGCGATACACCCCAAGCCCAAATCAAGCCTAGTAGCACTGATAGGGAAGGGAGTGAGATTGAGAAAGTGCAATTTTTGGTGTAGTATACAGTGACTGTGTGCTGCAGCACTGGTGTGTACAACAATGAAAAGCTAATAGTAGCCAGCCAGTTAGGGTGAGCAGAGCACTAAATGCATATTGTTCTCTATTAAGTGTAATCTGTGTGTACATCTAAGTGGTGTACCATTTTTTACCTATTAAAGCTTTAAGTGCCTATATACTGTGAAAGGCCAGCCAAAAGTACACACCTGCTGGTGTTGTAGACAAATACTGTTTTTAAGCGTACTGGAGCGTATTGTCCTACCGTCGTTAAGGGCATGCCACATGCGTACATCTAAGTGGTGTACCATTTTGTTCCTGTTAAATTCTCCAAGCCACCTCCAGGCTGTCTCATTCTGCAACTCTATGGTCTCCTCATGCTTCCGCCACCTCCAGTCTGTGTCGTTCAGCCACTATATGGTCTCCTCATGCTGCCGCAAACTCCAGGCTGTGTCATTCAGCCAATATATGGTCTCCTCATACTGCCGCCAATGCCACGCTGTGTCATTCAGCCACTATATGGTCTGCTCTTGCTGCCACAAACTCCAGGCTTTGTCATTCAGCCACTGTATGGTCTCCTTATGCTTCCGCCACCTCCAGGCTGTGTCACTGTACCACTGTATGTGGTCTCCTCATGCTGCTGGCACATTAAATAAAACTTTTTAGGTTCATCTATTTGAAATATTCAATTTAAATGTTAAAAAATATCTTACATTTTTTCAAATGTGAGGCCCTATGGTCTCGTCAGGCTGTTGCCACCTCCAGGCTGTGCCATCCAGCCACTATATGGTCTCCTCCTGCTGCTGCCACCTCCACGCTGTGTCATTCAAGCACTATATGGTCTCTTCATGCTGCCGCCACTTCCATGCTGTGTCATTCAGCTACTATACACTATATGGTCTCCTCATATTGATGCCACCTCCAGGCTCTGTCATTGTGCTGCTCTGTGACAGTGATTCTAATAGTGACACCTCTAATCTTCATGTCATACTGAATAACAGTATTATTTCACTAACCCAGCACAAACCCTATGCGTGTTACAGCAAGACAAAGTGTTCTACACCCATATTAAGGCTCTCTGTAGGCCAGAAATTGCCGTTTTTCATACAGATTCGCCGCAAATAAATTCGGACCGAACCGAATTGGTTGGGAAAATTTGGCGAATAGGCCAAATCGAATTTTTCTAAAATTTACTCATCTCTATCCCTTATATTGGTAGTATCATTGGTATTGTTAATATAACCGTTTAATTACCACTACTTTTAACAATGGTGCTCGTATATGTTGTGCGTATAGGCAGAGGATCATCTTAAATAGATGGTCCCATGTACATGCGGGTCAGCTGAATGCTATGTAGTGTCCCGGTACCGTATGGTGTACCGTACCTTGTATGGTGGTCCCCAAAGTCAGAGTTACTTCGTTCCAGTGAGGTCCTCCTGGTGGGATAACCCCTAGTCGCCTCTTCCTTCTTCAATTTTGTGATGTTTATATGTATATTTAATTTCATATTTAATTGTATATATAGTGTCGCAGGACCTTAGGTCATGTGATTAGTGTTAATTCTATTAGAGTATGTTGAAGGAACTTCCTAGGTCACGTTTGTGGTCACATGTCTAGACCATAATTCTTTGTAAAGTGAATAACAGATGGTATGGACCAATGAGCTCAAGGTCAGCCCCTGCCCATATAAGGGAGCTGCCAGTCAATCCTCGCTCTCTTGTTCCTGTACTGCAAAGCAGTAACGGCTCTCTTGGGTTCTGGACTAGCAGAGAGAGTAAATCCGTGCAACTTTCAAAGATAAGACCAGGCCGAAGCCTGATAATACTAAACCGTGAGTTATAATACAACTCCCCGCCAAAGCTAGCGTGACTGCTGGACCTAAACTCAATCCCCTAAATCCAGCGGAACAGCGCATATAAATCTCCTGAGCTTTAAACCCACAAGGTCCCGACCAATGGTCAGGATCCTCATAGACTCTGATTGTACAAAGTCTGTTCCTGTTTAATGTTGCATAAAACCTGCAGTAAAAGTTCCGACAGTTTTCTGAAAACCCTGCGGATGTGGACAATCATTTATTATAACACACGTGTAGGGCAATCAAGTGTTCACAGCACGCCAACTATACATTACTCATAAAGTGAGCGACTTTAAAAGATATAACTCACGTTTCTTGAAATGGAAATTCTTCCGATTTTATTTTCTTTGGACTTTATTGCACATAATTCGTCTCAAAGGACCTTAGTTTTAGAATGTAGAAAACAGCAGCATTATAGGCATGTTCACCAGTCGTGACACAACGTTTCATGGGCAGACCCCCTTAATCATGCGCCATCGCGCATCGTGCTTTGGTGTTTGTTTACGTTTACACTATTCATTGTGTGGTTTTATATTTAACCCCTTAAGGACTCAGCCCATTTTCACCTTAAAGGGGTATTGCAGGGTGGACCCCCTTAATCATGTGCCATCGCGCATGCGCCATCGCGCATCGTGCTTTGGTGTTTGTTTACATTTACACCATTCATTGTGTGGTTTTATATTTAACCCCTTAAGGACTCAGACCATTGTCACCTTAAAGGCTTACTCCGGAGGAAAACTTTTCTTTTTAAATCAACTGGTGCCAGAAAGTTAAAGGAAATCTGTCATCAGAATCACCCGCACTAAACCTGTTACACAGGCTTGTAGTGCGGGTGATCCTGATTAAAACGCTCCTTACCTGGTTAAAAATGGTTCAGCAGTTCTTCAGATATCTATATTTTTAGTTTTCTGTTATTCCCTGGCTTGGGACTCAGTGGGAGGTCTTATCATCTGGGACTCGGCCACACGTCATTCTAGCTGGGCGGAGCTGCCGCCCGGCTCATGAATATTCATGAACTTATCCTCGTAGTCTAACTCCTTTTTCTAGGTCTGGTGGGGAGGGCCGCGAGGATGAGTTCATGAATATTCATGAGCCGGGCGGCAGCTCCGCCCAGCTAGAATGAATGTGGCCGAGTCCCAGATGATAACACCTCCCACTGAGTCCCAAGCCAGGGAATAACAGAAAACTAAAAATATAGATATCTTAAGAAGCACTGAACCATTTTTAACCAGGTAAGGAGCGTTTTAATCAGAATCACCCGCACTACAAGCCTGTGTAACAGGTTTAGTGCGGGTGATTCTGATGACAGATTTCCTTTAAACAGATTTGTAAAATCTTAATCCTTCCAGTACTTATTAGCTGCTGAATACTACAGAGGAAATTATTTTCTTTTTGGAACACAGTGCTCTCTGCTGACATCATGACCACAGTGCTCTCTGCTGACATCTCTGTCCATTTTAGGAACTGTCCAGAGCAGCATATGTTTGCTATGGGGATTTTCTCCTACTCTGGGCAGTTTTCCACAAGAGTACCCCTTTAGGGACCAAAACTATTTTAGTTTTTGCACCTTTGTTTTTTCCTCCTCACCTTCTAAAAATCATAACACATTTAATTTTGCACCTACAGGCCCATATTCGGGCTTGGTTTTTGCGTCATCAATAGTACTTTGTAATGACATTACTTATTTTATAACATAATCTGCACAAAACAAAACAAAATTATTTGTGGAGTGGAATGAAAAAAAAAATTTTACTAAATTTTAGGGCTTCCGTTTCTACACAGTGTACTTTTCGGTGAAAACAACATCTTATCTTTATTCTGTAGGTCTATATGGTTACAGGGATACCCAATTTATGTAGGTTTTCTTTATTTTACTACTCTGAACAAATTATAACTACATGCACCAAAATTAGTATTTTATAAATTGTCATCTTCTGACCCCTATAACTTTATTTTTCCGCGCAGGGGAATCATTTTTTATGCTGTGATCTGTAGTTTTTATTGGTTCCAATTTTGTTGTGATGGGACTTTTTGATCGCATTTTATTAATATTTTTAGGGTTTATCAAGTGACCAAAAATGCACAATTTTGGACTTTGGTATTTTTTTACGTGTACACCATGAATTCAGCTAACCTTATATTTTAATAATTCGAACATTTATGCACACGGCAGTATCACATATGATTTTTTTTTACAATTACATTATTTTATTTAAAAAATAGGAAATGGGGGTTGATTCAAACTTTTATTAGGTGGGGGAGGGGGGTCTTATTCACATTTATTCTCTTTTTTTTTAACACTTAAAAAATTTTTTCTTAGCTCCCACAGGGGGCTATCCCATGCAATCTTTTGATTGCATACACTGATCAATGCTATGCCATAGCATAGCATTGATCAGTGTTAAAGGCGCTCTGCTCCTCCATCCTGCTGAGCAGGCTTGGAGCAGTAGATCGCCGATCGGACGACGAGGAGGCAGGTGAGGACCCTCCTGTCGTCCAGTAAGCTGATCGGGACATCACGATTCTGTTGCAATAGTCCCGATCAGCTCAGCTGAGCTGCCAGGATAGTTTTACTTCCCCTTTAGATGTCGCAATCAACCTTGATCGCGGCGTGTAAATGGTTAATGTTGTGCATCGGCCTGATCAGTGGTGCCGGCATTAACCCTTAGTCCTGGCTGCTGATACCAGTCGGGACCCGTGGGGTTTGAAGCATTCTCCGCTCGTGAAAGCGCTTTAAACCCCAGTAATGGGACTCAGGAAGTACAGGTACACCTTGCATCCTTAACTGGTTAATAGTTCAGACATTTCCACACGTTTCAATACAAGATAATTTTATGATTGTTTTTTTTATTAACATTATTTTATTTTAAAAAAATAGGAAGGGGGTGACATAAGATTTTATTAGGGATTGGCTCTTACTAAAAATTTCACAGGGGGCTATTAAATACAATCTTTCCATTGCAAATACTAAACAATGTTATGCAATAGCATAGCATTGACCAGTGTTATCGGATCTGGGGATTCCTTGGGCTTCCTGTATACTTCAAACTGTCAAACCAACAGCAAGGAGCACATCGGAGGTCCTGATCAGCCCCCACCAAATTCACCTGCAACTGCATTTTATCAATTTTAGATCCTGTGATTTACTTTGATCACTGCATCTAAAGGGTTTATGCTGCCCAGGGATCGCCTCTGCCCAGCAATAGCCTTGGCTGCTTGTAACAGCTATTTCTCACAGGCTTTGAAGCAAGCCCATCTCCTGAGCTCACTTCAAAGCCCTGTAGCAGGTATAGGGCATAAAGGGGTAAGCAGTAAATGCCTACATTTTCCTATGTGGAATGTAAAAATAGTATGAAAAGATGAGCACTGCCTTACAAGTTGGTGGGTGGTGAAGAGAAGGTTAATGTTGTCCTATAGAATATAGCAATTATTTTTACTCCTGCAAGTGATTAATAGGGGAATCTTAACAGATATGCAGCTCTTTGGGATTGATTTCCATTCGTCCACCAAGGTCTCCAAATAAATCTCTTCAGTACAATTGAGACAAATCCTCAGACTTTACAGGAGATTGAATTCATAGAATAATTATGGAAGCTTGAGTGTTCCGACCATGTTCTTATTTGGCGTTTATGTAATTTAGCAGTCCACTGCAATGAAGAGTTAATAGGATTGGAATTGGGTACAGAAATTAAAGTGTCATAGTATATTCATCAAGCTCTTTCTGCTGAGCTTCAAAATCAATGCACTTTGACAGAAATACAGCCATATGCAGATATTCTTGTCAGAATCCTATAGATCGTATATATTGTACAACAAATTGAGATAAATATTAGCAGGAGTTAGGATTGTATGAAATAGAAGGAATAGAAAGCTCCAGTAATATTAAACTGGAGATTTAATATATAGTATCACATGCTTCATAAAAGACAGCTTCAGATTAAAATAACTTTAAAGAGGCATTGTCACCAACATAAAATATTGATATTTTCAGATAAACTAATTCTAACACTATCTCTATTATATGTCTTTCAGAATTGTGATTTTTACCTTATATTTGGTTGTATAATTCTGGCCTCTAGATGTCCCCATACAGGCTAATAGTTAGTTCACAGTCGCATCCTCTAGGTTCTTACAGAACATCATCTGGGTCCCTGCAGCAGGTGCTAAGAGACACAGAGTCAGGGAAAAAAAGCTGACACAGCATTCCTCTGTTTGCTCAAAGACAGCATATTTCAAGCATTCACCATTGATGGAGGAATTGTATAAAGGCTTGATGAGCCGTGTCACTGGAAGACGGTGCTTGTGGACAAAGGGAAGCGTTAATAACATTTCCTGTAGAACCTGAATCCAGAAAGGCAGAGGCATGGAACGAAGCTCCTGCAGAGGTGAGAAATAGAACTGGCATAGTCAGTGGAGGGGGAGAATTCACACCTAGAGAAGCCTCTCCCACATGCCCTAGGTGCGTGCGTTTCCTGAACGTGGTGGTCGTAGAGGACAATTTAAGAGGAAATGTTCCGTGCTGGCACAATACAGGCACAAGTTCTCTTCACATCGGTGGGACCTCTCTTGCTGGGCCAAATGGGCATGGCCCACCTGCAAAGCCTCCTTGGCAGGAGGCAACATTGGTGGATGAGGTGGCCACTGGAACACTGGCGCCAATTGGGGAAAACTTTGTGTCTCAACTGGTTCACGTTCTTGGCAAGGTTCCTCCTGCCTCTCGCAAAACGCACATCGATGCGAGTGGACAAGAGTATGAGCTCACTCAGAGAAGATGGAGGATCTCGTGCTGTGAGAGCATCCTTAACTCTACTGGAAAGTCCCTTTTTAAAAGTAGCACACAGAGCCCCATCATTCCAGGTCAATTTGGAGGCAAGAGTGCGGAACTGGACCGTGTAGTCACCAACAGTAGAGTCCCCTTGGTGGAGGTTCAGAAGTGCAGTTTCGGCTGAGGAGCCCCGTGCAGGCTCTTCAAAGACAATGCGGAATTCCAAAAGGAAGGATTGCAGATTAGAGGACACTGGATCATTTCTGTCCCAAAAGATGTGTGGCCCAGGCCAGGGCTTTCCCGTAGAGAAGACTGACTACGAAAAAACCAGCTTGGCACGCTACATCGGGAACTGATCAGCCATGAGTTCCAAATGGATAGAACATTGGGTCACAAACCCCCTGTACAATTTAGGGTCCCCTTTGAACTTCGTCTGCAGAGACAGCTGTAACTTGGAGCCAATGGAAGCCAAGAAAGATGTGGCTGTCGAACGGAGAGAAGCTGCTGCATCATTGCGGATAGCTGATTAAACTTGTTCCTCAATCTGTAGAGATGTTGTGCCACTATGGCAGATAGATCAGTGACATTCGGCAGAGGCACCTTGGCGGGATCCATGGCCGGATCATACTGTAACGGCTGGTGGTGTGGATCAGCTGTACCTGTAAGGATGATGGCGTGAGTCCCACTGGGGAGCGAAGTCTAAGGAGCCGCTGGTTTTCACCATAGCCCGCCGCAAAGCAGGATGGACTTGCTGTGGCAGGCGGCTCCCAGGTTGCTACCCCTGGCACGACTCATCCACAAAGGCAGCCGAGGTGATGCGAGGCACAAAAGGAAGAGACAAACTCAGAGTCAGGGACAGGCAGGTAGGTCAGGGCTGGCGGCGAGGAACTGTGGTCAGGAAATGTAGCAAAAGAACTGGTACACGGAATAGCAGATAACACAGGGAACACTTTCTCTAAGGCAACAGGGCACAAAGATCCGGCAGGAAACAGATCCGTCCATACGGGGAGTTGGGCGGGGAAAGCACCCGCGGCCAGCGGCGCTACTCGTAACAAGCATTGTTATTAATATCAGTGTTATTGCCGTTCTATTTATACAGGCTGCCTATATTCTTGGAGCGACGATCTGACAGCACTGAGTCAGGTAGGGCCCCTTCAGCCTTTCTCTCAGCTGACGGGGACTCTGCGATTTTGCCGCTGTGGTCCAGATCAGTTTCCCTAACTGACTAGTACATGTGTTTTAACAATTTTAGACACTGCCATCAACTTTGATAGTGGCATCTAAAGGGTTAACCCCTTAAGGACCCTTGACATACGCGTACGTCATGGAGAATTCTGGTCCCCGCCGGGCGGGGATCGGACCGGGATGCCTGCTGAAATCATTCAGCAGGCATCCCGTGCAAACACCCAGGGGGGTCATTAGACCCCCCCATGTCGGCAATCGCGGCAAATCGCAAGTGAATTCACACTTGCGATTTCCGCGATTCCGGGTCATTACGGGTCTATGGTGACCCGATGACCTGGAATATAAGGGGGATCGCGGTTGTCTAAGACACCCACGATCCCCCTGAAGGGATAGGAGTGAGGTGGCAGGGGTGCCACCCCTCCTAAACCTGCTATTGGTGGTCTAGACACAATAGGCGGGACAGAACGGGGAAACAACAGAGGACCGGCGCCGAAGATCCACTTACCGATCCGGGTGTGCGTCGGAGGCAGCGGTCGACGGAGATCGGTGGGTGGCGATGACCTGCGGCTGGATCCGACGGAAGCCTGTGAGTTGCCTAGCAACATCTGGAGGGTACATTTTGAGACCATTATACAGTGGTCTCTAACTGTAGCCCTCCAGATGTTGCAAGACTACAACTCCCAGCATGCCCAGACAGCTGTTTGGGCATACTGGAATATGTAGTTTTGCAACAGCTGGAGGGTTACAGTTGGAGACCACTATACAGTGATCTCTAAACTGTATTCCTCCAGATCTTGCAAAACTACAACTCCTAGCATGCCCAAACAGCTGTTTGCTGTCTGGGCATGCTGGGATTTGTAGTTTTGCAACAGCTGGAGGACCACAGTTTGGAGATCACTTTGCAGTGTTCTCTAAAACTGTAGCCCTCCAGATGTTGCAAAACTGCAAATCCCAGCATGCCCAAACAGCTGTCTCGGCATGCTGGGAGTTGTAGTTGCGTACCTCCAGCTATTGCATAACTACATCTCCCACTATGCCCTTCGGCGATCAGTACATGCTGGGAGTTGTAGTTTTGCAACAACTGGAGGCACACTGGTTGGAAAATACTGTTAGGTAACAGAACCTAACTGAAGTTTTCCAACCAGTGTGCCTCCAGCTGTTGCAAAAGTACAACTCCCAGCATGCACGGTATGTCAGTACATGCTGGGAGTTGTAGTTTTGAAACAGCTGGAGGTTTGCCCCCCCCCCCCAGGTGAACGTACAGGGTACATTCACATGGGCAGGTTTACAGTAAATTTCCTGCTTCAAGTTTGGGCTGCGGCAAATTTTTCGCCGCAGCGCAAACTCCTAGCGGGAAAATCACCTAAAAACACTACACTACACTACACTAACACATAATAAAGGGTAAAACACAACATATACACCCCGTACACTGTCCCCCCCCAATAAAAATTTAAAACGTATTGTATGGTAGTGTTTCCAAAACGGAGCCTCCAGCTGTTGCAAAACAACAACTCCCAGCATTTCCGGACAGCCACTGAGTGCCCAGGCATGCTGGAAATTTAGCAACAGCTGGAGGCACTCTGTTTGGGAATCACTGGCGTAGAATACCCCTATGTCCACCCCTATGAAATCCCTAATTTAGTCCTCAAATGCGCATGACGCTCTCTCACTTCGGAGCCCTGTCGTATTTCAAGGAAACAGTTTAGAGCCACATATGGGGTATTTCCGTAATCGGGAGAAATTGCACTACAAATTTTGGGGGGCTTTTTCTCCTTTTACCCCTTAGGAAAAGGAAAAGTTGGGGGCTACACCAGCTTGTTAATGTAAAAAAATAAAAAAATTTACACTACCATGCTGGTGTTGCCCCATACTTTTTATTTTCACAAGCGGTAAAAGGAAAAAAATACCCCCAAAATTTGTAACGCAATTTCTCCTGAATACGGAAATACCCCATATGTGGGCGTAAAATGCTCGGCGGGCGCACAACAAGGCTCAGGAGTGAGAGCGCACCATATACATTTGAGGCCTAAATTGGTGATTTGCACAGGGGTGGCTGATTTTACAGCGGTTCTGACATAAACGCAAAAAAAAGACATACCCACATGTGACCCCATTTTGGAAACTAAACCCCTCATGTAATGTAATAAGGGGTACAGTGAGCATTTACACCCCACAGGTGTCTGACAGATTTTTGGAACACTGGTCCGTGAAAATGAAAAATGCAATTTGTTCATTTGCACAGCCCACTGTTCCAAAGATCTGTCAAACGCCAGTGGGGTGTAAATACTCACTGCACCCCTTATTAAATTCTATGAGGGGTTTAGTTTCCAAAATGGGGTCACATGTGGAGGGGTCCACTGTTCTGGCACCACGGGGGGCTTTGTAAACGCAAAAGGCCCCGGACTTCCATTCCAAATTTTTTTTTTCCCAAAAGCTCAATGGCGCTCCTTCTCTTCTGAGCATTGTAGTGCGCCAGCAGAGCACTTGACATCCACACATGGGGTATTTCCATACTCAGAAGAGATGGGGTTACAAATTTTGGGGGGCAATTTGTCCTATTACCCCTTGCAAAAAAATTTTTTTTTAGGGAAAACTAGCATTTTAGTGAAAAAATAAAATAAAATCATTTACACATCCAACTTTAACAACAAGTCGTCAAACACCTGTGGGGTGCCTTGAGGGGTGTAGTTTCCAAAATAGTATGCCATGTGTTTTGTTTTTTTTTTGCTGTTCTGGCACCATAGGGGCTTCCTAAATGTGACATGCCCCCAAAAACCATTTCAGAAAAACTCACTCTCCAAAATCCCACTGTCGCTCCTTCCCTTCTGAGCCCTCTACTGCGCCCGCCGAACACTTGACATACACATATGAGGTATTTTCTTACTCGAGAGAAATTGGGTTACACATTTTAGGAAGATTTCTCTCCTTTTACCCCTTGTAAAAATTCAATAACTGGGTCTACAAGAACATGCGAGTGTAAAAAATGAAGATTTTGAATTTTCTCCTTCAATTTGCTGCTATTCCTGTGAAACACCTAAAGGGTTAACAAACCTTTTGAATGTCATTTTGAATACTTTGAGGGGTGCAGTTTTTATAATGGGGTAATTTGTGTGGTATTTCTAATAAGAAGGTCCTTCAAATCCACTTCAAAACAGAACTGGTCCCTGAACAATTTCTATTTAAAAAATTTTGTGAAAAATTGGAAAATTGCTGCTATACTTTGAAGCCCTCTGGTGCAAAAGTAAAAACATATCAATTTTATGATGGAAACATAAAGTAGACATATTGTATATGTGAATCAATATATAATTTATTTGGAATATTCATTTTCCTTGTAAGCAGAGAGCTTCAAAGTTAAAAAAAAATGCAACATTTTCAATTTTTTCATCAAATTTTGGAATTTTTCACCAAGAAATGATGCAAGTATCGACAAAATTTTACCACTAACATAAAGTAGAATATGTCATGAAAAAACAATCTTGGAATCAGAATGAAAGGTAAAAGCATCCCAGAGTTATTAATGCTTAAAGTGAAAGTGGTCAGATGTGCAAAAAATGGCCGTGTCCTACAGTGAAAATTGGCTGGGTCCTTAAGGGGTTAATGTCGGACATCAGCCTGATTGGTGATGTCTGGCATTAGCTGAGGGTTCCAGCTAATGATTTATACAACACAGTGGGAGCAGGCACTGTGCGTACATGTATGCCTTGCGTCCTTAGGGGTCATTTACACGGATGGATCCGCAGCGTTTTTTACAGTGCAGATCTGCCGACAATGGACCCTACAGTGCTGCCTCCATCTGTGCCTGCTCATAACAACATACCACCATTACAAGAAGACACACTTCGATGTGTATACTCGCTCATCGTGGCTGCTCTCGGCCTAGCTCAGGGAGCAGGGGGAGCGGCCGCGATGTGTGCAAGTATACTGCACATGCGCGCAGCGAACATGCACTTCGGAGCGTGTCTGCTTGAGCGGCGGATTGTCGCTATGAGCAGACACAGATGGAGGCAGCACTGTAGGGTCCATTGCAGGCAGATCTGTCCATGTGAATGAGCACTTAGGGTACGTTCACATGTACAGGATTTGCTGTATATTTTCTGCAGCTGATTATGCTACCCATTGAAGCTAATGGGTTGCAAAATCAGCTGCACAAAATATGCAGCAAAAATATGCAACAGATCCTGTATATGGGAATGTACCCTTAAGGGGTTAATGATAAATAAACAAGCAGTGTGTTCACATGTTGTCGCCCCAGTGGGGTCACTTTCCCTCCTCCAATGTTCACAGGTCATCCACTGGGTCACATTACCAGAACAATTTTTCGTGGTAAAAACGCTCTATTTGGTGACCTGTGGACACTGGAGGAGGTAAAATGACTCCACTGGACTGCTAGTGTACACATCACCCAGCCCCAGGTTATACTACTGTCAGGGGGGAGAGAGGAAGGACACAGAGACATCACTCACCCTCACATAAAGCTGCTCTGTGTTCCTGGGAGGCCTGTCAGTTCTCGGCCCCCATCCTACTCTTGTGCTGGGGGCGGAGCCAACAATCAGGTACCCTTCATCCCTGCTCTGCTGCCTGTCTCTGCTAATGATACACAGAGCAGGAGCACCGTAGGGATATTTACATAGAGAAAGAATTCAGGGAAAGTAGCGCTTGTCTGACTGGGGATCCAGGACAAGTGCAGCTGCAGCGGACCCTCTACCCGGCCAGGCCTTTGGACCACGGCATAATGGATCGGCCGGTCAGTCCGCTCTTGTCCACAGTCTTGACTTAACCTTCATGGTTTTGATCCTAACTACACCAATCGTGGAACATCCTGATAGTAATACTATGCCAGGCTGACACAGAATAGGTGGTTTCCTTGGGTGGAGAGGTACAACACTGAGGCAGAAGTCGTGCTGTAGTAATAATCTACTGCAGACAGTACTTAACACTTTAGCATCTTTTCCCAGCCCAGAGAGGTACGGGCTTAAATTTTACAGTCCTACACAGCACACACAGGTAGGACAACAAGTGGAAGAACCTAAATCCCAGGTATGTCACCCAGACTCTCATTCTCTGGGATTCTGAACTCTGTCAAGTTGCTCACCCATCTGCTAAAAACCACCGAACTACCTTGGTGGCCTAGTTTTGCAGAAGGCATTTTCTCTAGTAATGATGGGCACCTTGTCTCACTACTTTCTCTGCCCTTCTTCTCACAACAAATGTCCCATTATAAGCATGTTAATGTGGCACTATTTAAACCACAGCCATGCTCCTGCGAAGTAGCCCAAATTATGGCAATTTCCAGGCTATTGAACTGCCAGGTTGCCACCTTATCTGTAACTAAACTGACTGCCATGGCAACCCAATCCAGCCATTGTGTGTGCATAAAATATGCTTAAATTAGATAAAACCTTTTCACACACAGCATAAAGCATAACATTTGGAAGCAATCGCACAATAACAAACAGGATATGGATTCATACTTTTTTGAATCCAATATAACCATAAAGTGTGATTAACTCTACGATGGAGCAGTTAACTCTTACAGCAGTTTGTACTCTGTAATGTAATATACACCAACTCAACCATAAGCAGTTTATAATATTTTACATTCACTACACAGCAAGTGATTTTGTATGCTTTTAAATGCTAGGGCTGTATTTCAGTCCCAGTCCAGCCCTTGGATTGGGGGGATTCCTGCACTTTGCCACGGACTATTTTGATCTCTCTAAAGCCTTTGATTGAATGGGAATTCAGACATCTCTTCAAAGAGATGTTCTAGCACAAAAGCCTATGGACTGTAGACTTTCACTGAAGAGTTTATGTTCTTATAGCTTATTTCTCTTTGTGATTTTTTTTATATTTCTTAACAAGGAAAATAGACTTCAAACAGTGAGCCTTTTATTTGTAAAGTGGGGTTCAGCTGGAGGAACTTCAAATGATATAAGTGAATTTCTAGATGAATATTTTCTAAATATTATGTTATTATTATTATTATTAATAGTAATAGTTCCACAATTTGTGCCAGGTATACAAATAAATTACACAAATATCTTGTTCTTAACGCCAATCTTAAAGGGGTACTCCACTGCCTAGTGCTTATTTCACCAACTTTTTACCTCTTACTTGATGACTTCACATAACACCCCTTTACTGTATGCGCCTTATCCATTAGCGTTGTCGTTCCCTGAGTTGGCGTTCGGTCTGGCTCACGTTGTTGCTTATTTTCTGTTGTTCGGTCCGTGAAAACTACCATTCCCCTAATACTTTACTGCCTGATTATGCGCTTAGGTGCCACCTATTTTTCCTTGTTATTCCGCCCATCCTTTTTTTGTTCACTATGTGCATGCCCTTTTTTTTATTTCCGCCCATAGGCGTCCTAGCTTCCGCCCCTTGTTTCTTCTTTCCACGGCCATTATGTTCCATTGTTCGGTAGAGAAATGTGCGCCTGCCAGCGTAGTGCTAACGTAGCATACGTTAGTAGTGTAGCCATGCGCAGTTCTCTTTCCAGTTCAGGGCTTACGTTTCTAGCGTAGCCCTGCGCATGCCCAGTTTTCCTTACCGCTCAGGGCTACGCTACTAACGTATGCCCTTATCTGTAAGGACTACTGCGCATGCGCAGTGCTGCGCTACTGACGTAGCCGACGTTAGCACTACGCTGTAAGCGTAGTGCTGAGAAGGCGATTCACAAAATGACCAGACATGCACACTACGCACCGAACACGACTCTCAAAATATACATGACGCATGCGCCTGGCACAAAGGACGATTGGACCAGGCTAGGACGCTCACACAAGGAGCGGCAAAGAAAGTGAAAAACGTCATTCCCACACAATTTCAAAGAACGAATATTCAAGAAGTGGGCCGGCTTGACTACGGACACGGGAGGAGGGAAATGCGGACGTCAACGCCGACACTGCAGGGCGGGCTGACAACAACATGGCCGCAAACGTTGTCAGCAGTCACCAAGCAACAAAAAACTACACTACTTCCTGCACATAGGAACAGTAAGTATAACGGAAATAATATGCATTATTGACACAGCAAGCATATTAGAGAGTTAAACAACTTTACACAATGGGCAAATGTATTGATAAAGTCATAGCAGCAGAGTACCCCTTTAATTTTTTTTTTTAAGTGACATGGCCTAAGTAAAAGAGGATGGGGCTTAATATGTGGCAACCATGCGCTTTTTAGGTCCAGACAGTGTAAAATGCCCTAGATATTTAAATAGCTTAAATGCAATCTGGTGCAATCTTACACTCTTTCTAAGCCGATTTATGATATTTCTCCCAACCCCTCCCCTTTTCTCTTTAAGCAGTAAAGGGGTTATCCACCATAAGGTGATTTTAGTACGTACCTGGCAGACAGTAATGGACATGCTTGGGAAGGATTTGCACTTGTCTTGGGGCTAAATGGAAATGTTGTGAGATTACCATAATACTGTGGCTATCTTTTTGTGAACTGGTATTTCCTGTTTGAGTTTTCTTCTTTTGCCTACAAATCCCATAATTCAATTTTCCTCCCTCCCACACATCAGCCACCCCACCCATTTAAACATAAATGAGCTGCATCCATTCAAAAGACTTGTGGTTTTCAATCAGGGTGCCTACAGCTGTTGCATTAGTTGCAGATTGATCTCTCTCCCACCAAGCGATCGCTCCACCCATTGAAGCAGACAGGCTCCCTGTCATCAGTCGACTAGTGAGTCAGGTCTCGGCCGCATTGCAGCCTGGGAAAAATCTGAGACAACAGTCATTTTGTATGCTGTTAAAAATAAATATTGGGGTTAAAATCACAGAAGAATTTTGAGAAAACCATCACACACAGGTACAGACACTATATTATGAACTATACTAACTTTACAGCCCCTGTAGCACAGTCAAATAAAATAAAAAAATTCCTGGAATACCCTTTTAAAATCAAAATAGAGACACCCTGACACAATGTTTAGAGATTTTAACATTTCCCTTGAGAGTACCATAAAAACAGAAAAGTAAAAAAAAAAGTGACTTCAGACCCTCATTAATCACTGGAATGGTTTACTATGGATTGGATCTTGTGCAGCGATGAGTAAGACATGGCGAACAATGCTTTGTTTAGTTTTAGCAATTGATGGGGGTCTTAAAGGGTACCTCTCATCAAATAAACTTTTGATATATTTTAGATTAATGAATGTTGAATAACTTTCCAATAGCATGTTAATGTAAAATATGCTTCTTTCTATTGTATTTTTCCCGATCAGTCCTGTCAGCAAGCATTTCTGACTCATGCTGGAGTCCTAAACACTCAGAGCTGCCAGCCTGCTTTGTTCACAGCCAAACAGGCTGTGAACAAAGCAGGCTGGCAGCTCTGAGTGTTCTCCTTTGTGAACAAAGCAGACTGGCAGCTCGTAGTGTTTAGGACTCCAGTCTGAAATGCTTGCTGCCAGGACTGGTAGGGAGACCCCTAGTGGTCATTTCTTCAAAGTGGAAAATTAAACAGAAAGAAGCATATTTTTTAATAACATGCAATTGTGAAGTTATTCTGCATACATTAATCTATAATATATCAAAAGTTTTTTTGATGAGAGGTACCCTTTAACACTAGGACTCCAACTGATTGTATCTTTTGATAAGTCTCTTTGACATGTCACAAGTTTTTTAAGGTGACACTTTAAGTATTTAGTACTGATTCTGAGTCACATCCTGTATTAAAGATCAGAGCTGCATCCCTAATGCTGCCATTTTCAGAGCTGTAATCTCTCAGTATGTCTTGTACACTATTTGGACAAACATTACGCCATTTGCATTTTATATATAGCAATGTAATGTCATAAAAAATAACAGTGCAACATAAAACATGTATACATCTTTTTATGAGTTGATTATCTTTATAATAAATGCAAATCACAAACCATACATAAGCAGAGTCAAAGAAAAAAAAATGGATAGCGCTCACCGCTCACCTCCTCCATGCACATGCAATCAGTCCTCCTTCACCGTCTTCAAGATAAAAATTTCAAAGGGATCACAGCAGGGGATATAAAACGTCCATTTTATTAAATCTCTTAAAATCCAGGAGATACAAAGTAACGTGCACTCCAAAGAACTTGAGGTAAAACCTCCCTTTCTGATGCATTTTCACCCTACCAGGCCTTAGTCATAGATACAGAGTAGTATTCACAGGTTCATATAAAGCACTGGTAACCCCACCTATAGTGGGCATATATATCCAAAAACTTTAAAACGGTAAAAAAAAAATATATATATTGTACATACATATATATATATATATATATATATATATATATATATCTCAATAACTCATGACTAAATCCTATCTATGATTCATCCCTTTAGGTACTGAACATTAATATCCAGAAACCTTCCCAATTCAATAATTTAGCCCGTCTGTCTCCACCCGCGCAGGTGTAGTAACCCTTTCTATACCAGTAATTGTAAGGGCACTAACATCACCTGAGTGGATCTGCACGAAGAACTTTGAAACATTGGAAGGGTTTCTTACTTCATAGTGGGCGGCTCTGTAGATATGTTCACGCACTCTATCCTTCATACGCAGGAGTCAAGTCCTAGGGGAAAAAAGTGCAGGAACTCACCCAAGATTTCCACTCAAAAGCTGGTCCTGCAGAACTCCTGCTAATGGGAACAGTGTTCCTGCTGTGTTAAAAGTGCAGGAACTCAGTTCCTGTGTGTTCCTGCAGGACTTGAGCCCTGTTCATACGTCTACTAGTGCAACCCACATAACCCAAGTTACAAATATTACAGTGTATAAAGTAAGTAATCCACGTGGAGTTACAATTTATAAAAGATGAAATGATATGTGTAGATCCATTAACTACTTCATTGATTTCCTTAGTTTGATTAACAAATGCACAGCAAACACAGCGGTTGCCACCGTACCTATAGCATCTTTTCACATCCAGCCATGTAACCTTCGTTTTATCTTGTACATGAGAAGGAGCTAAGATGGATTGCAAGTTAGGGGGGTGTCTAGCCGAAAATCTGCATCCATCTTTTAAATCGGTTTTAAGGACATTTTCCTGTTTAAATATAGGAAGGTATTTAATAATTGTATTGTTTACTATAGGTAGTTACGAAAGTAACCCCACTACTTTTATTTTTACAATGTTTTGTTTTTTGTAATGTTTCTTTTTATTATCGCGGACAAGATAATTTACGTTTTTTTTTTACTTTATCTACTGCCTTTATCTATTAAATTAACAGGATAGGTTCTTTGTTTTAGATTTAATCAAATTTTTATTAAGTTTATCAGTTAAAAGGGGCACTCCGCCCCTAGATATCTTATCCCCTATCCAAGGATAAAGGATAAGATGTCTGATTGTGGGAGTCCCGCCCCTGGGGACCCCCCAATCTCTCCTGCAGCACTCCCATTTTTCAGCTGCACAGAGCCCTGCCCCCTCCCATAGACTTGCATTGAGGGGGCGAGACGTGATGTAATGAGGGGACGGAGCCGTGATGTCACAATACTCTGTCCCCTACATTGTGACAGAGCGATTCTCGCTTTGTGCAGCTGAAAAAAGGGGGTGCTGCCGGAGAGATCGGGGGAGTCCCCAGTACCGTGACCCCAGCGATCAGACATCTTATCCCCTATCTTTTGGATAGGGGATAAGATGTCTAGGGGCAGAGTACCCCTTTAACCCCTTAAGTACCGAGGGTTTTTCCGTTTTAGCACTTTAGTTTTTTCCTCCTTACCTTTAAAAAATAACTCTTTCAATTTTGCATCTAAAAATCCATATGATGGCTTATTTTCAGTGCCATGAGCGATTAGCAATGGGTCCCGGCCATGGCCCCATGTTATAGAACGGGAGCGGGCTCATGAGGTACCGGTACGTCATACGTCCTTAAGAGGTTAAAGGGGTATTCCAGGAAAAAACTTTTTTTATATAAACTGGCACCAGAAAGTTAAACAGATTTGTAAATTACTTCTATTAAAAAATATTAATCCTTCCAATAATTATCAGCTGCTGAAGTTGAGTTGTTCTTTTCTGTCTGGCAACAGTGCTCTCTGCTGACATCTCTGCTTGTCTCGGGAACTGCACCGAGTAGAAGAGGTTTACTATGGGGATTTGCTTCTACTCTGGACAGTTCCCGAGACAGGTGTCATCAGAGAGCACTTAGACAGAAAAGAACAACTCAACTTCAGCAGCTCATAAGTACTGAAAGGATTAAGATTTTTTTTTATAGAAGTAATTTACAAATCTGTTTAACTTTCTGAAGCCAGTTGATATATAAAAAAAGTTTTTTCCTGGATAACACCTTTGAGTAAAGAAAAATACAATAATATTAATAGATAATTTCTTTGTTTTAATCGTTCAGTTAATTCTATACTTTCTTTCTCAAACAAATCTGATGTAGAACAATTTCTTTTACTTCTAAGAAATTCACCGTATGGTAGGTTCTTAATAATATGCCTCAGGTGACAGGAACCTGCATGAGTTAGAGTTATCAGCCGTGAGTTTTCTAAATGTGGATGTAACAATTTTCTGATCAACACTTTGCAATTTTAAATCAAGATACATTATATCAATACAGTGGAAATCATATGTGAATTTTAACCCAAAAGGATTGCTGTTCAAATACTGAATGAAGTTGGTTATGGTCGCTACGTCGATATATTGAAAAAGGATAATGTCCATAAAACTGTTTTAAAAGATGGATGCAGATTTTTGTCCAGATGCCTCCTAACTTGCAATCCATCTTATCTCCTTCTCATGTACAAGATAAAATGACTAAGGTTTCATGGCTAAATGTGAAAGGATGCTATAGGTACAGTGGCAACCGTTGCGTTTGGTGTGCGTTTGTTAATCAAACTAAGGAAATCATTGAAAAAATTAAAGGATTTACATATATTTCATATTTTATCCATTGTAACTCCACGTGGATTATTTACTATTTACACTGTAACATTTGCAACTTGGGTTATGTGGGTTGTACAAGTAGACGTATGAAGGATAGAATGCGTGACCATGTCTACAGAGCCACCCACTGTGAAGTAAGAAATCCTTCCAATGTTTCAAAGTACTTTGCACAGATCCACTCTGGTGTTGTTAGTGCCCTTACAATTACTGGTATAGAAAGGGAGATAGATGTGCAAAACTATTAAATTGGGAAGGTTTCTGGATATTAATATAAAAAACACATAGGAGTAATGTCCAGCACTGCTAATATGGGTAATAGAGACAGTCTGTGTAATGGAGACTGGCATATGGCACGTGTAGCTGTGTTTGACAGATATTGCAGATATGGAGGTGCACTTATCAAGAGACTCTAAGCAAGTAACATAGCATAATCATCAAGCAGAGATTCAGAAATGGAGAACGCACTCACCAGAAATTCTGCAGGAACATTCAGGCCGACCCGATCCATAAGATCTCCATCCTGACGCTGTGGCTTCAGTGCGCGTCAGAAAAAGTGCCTGTGTGTGTGAAACTAGTTGCCGCCCCCTTCACGCCCCCTGCCTGTTCCACCACGAGCTCCCTGTGTACCTGTGTTGTGTTACGCTAAAAAGCCGAATAAAGCCGAATGTTCCTGCAGAATTTCTGTGGAGTGCATTATCCATTTCTGTATCTCTGCTTGATGATTCTGGATATTAATGTTCAATACCTCATATCCTAAAGCAGTGATGGCGACCCTATGGCACGCATGCCACAGGTGGCAATCCGAGCCCACTCTGTGGGCACGCCGCCATAGTTCGCCAGGCAGGGCAAACCGGGACATCTCTGTGTCCCAAAAGATCTTTTCGGGACACAAGGATGTCTGGTTACCTTCCTACGGCCCCGTGTTAACTTTAAAAACGCAGGGGCCCCCGGTAGGTAGCGCACGCAGGGACGTCACTGACGTCCCATGCGTGCGCCCATAGGAACGGAGGAGCGGAGCATCAGAGCATCGAGGAGGAGGACGCGCAGGCATGGTAAGTAACCTGCACGTCATCTTCAGTGCTCCGACGGTGGACGGAGCACTGTGAGGCAGCACACAGACAGCCTAATGTGGGGGAACATACTGCCAACCTAATGTGGGGGAACTATACTGCCTACCTAATGTGGGGGAACTACAACTTAATGTGGGGGAACTATACTGCCTACCTAATTTGGGGGAACTGCAACCTAATGTGGGGGAACATACTGCCAACCTAATGTGGGGGAACTACAACCTAATGTTGGGGAACTATACTGCCAACCAAATGTGGGGGAACTTACTGCCTACCTAATGTGGGCCTGATGAAGCAGTCTATCTGTGAAACGCGTTGAATCATGGGTGAATAAACCTCAGATCCCTTTACTTGTGTGTCCTGCGCTTTGAATCCCATCGTCACGTTGGAGGTCCTATTCTTTGTTACCTAATGTGGGGGAACTATACTGCCAACCTAATGTGGGGGAACTATACTGCCTACCTAATGTGGGGGAACTACAACCTAATGTGGGGGGGGGGGGAATACTGCCACTGCAGTTGTTGAGACAAAGCCAGAAGTGTATTCAAAATGAATAGGAAATATAAAGGAAGGACTTATACTTCTCTTTCCCACTGGATCCACTTCTGACTGTGGCTCAAAAACTGCAATAGCAGTTTTCCACAAAAAAATAAAATAAAAAAAAACTGCAGAAAAAACCTTCATGGAAACCTAGCCTAAAAATAGATCTATGTTCAAAATAGTCTGCAAAAATTAGCTATTTGAATGTACCTATATAAAACTTTCCCCTCATATGATAAACTTTGTCAATTCAAGAGGTGTATAAATTGCTTCTTTATAAATTACTGTGAGAATAATGCAATGTCCTTTTTACCCAAAACTCCACTCTATGAAAAAAAAATCATCCAACTATTTTTGACCTCTTTCCAATTCTTAGTCAATACCATACATAAAAGATTTTTATTATATATACCATGTCAGTTGTTGAGATTTCAAAACTTCAAACATTTTCATAACATGCAACTTTTGCTTACCATATTTTTCGCACTATAAGACGGACCTGACCATAAGACGCACCTAGGTTTTAGTGGAGGAGAACAAGAAAAAAAACAGCAGCCCCCCCTTGTAGACAGTGCCCCCTTGTAAACAGCAGCCCCCCCCCTTGTAGACAGTGCCCCCTTGTAAACAGCAGGCCCCCCTTGTAGACAGTGCCCCTTGTAAACAGCAGACCCCCCCCATGTAGACAGGGGGAGAAAAAGTGCGTCTTATGGAGCGAAAAATACGGTACTTCTGAAAAAAAAGTCGAAAAACGTAATTCCTCCATCTAATCAAACATAGAATTTGTGATGCCGAAAAATCTAATTACATTTTGGGTAATGAAAGCCAACCTTGCTCTTTTTGAACATACAAAAAGTACTGTTTGATCCATATCCTTTTTATCCTTCATATCAACTTCTTCAGCAAAGCCTCAACACTAGTCACTCCATATCAGATTCAATTGTGGGCAAAGCCAATTTTGATTTTTGCATTTTAGTTTTTTCCTGCTTGCCTTTTTGAGTTAAAAACATTATGATTTGGGGGTATTTTTCTGCTAAAGGGACAGGATAACTTCCCACATCAAAGGAAAAATGTATGTGGCCATGTACCGTCAGCTGATCCTTCCTTAAAATTGAGGAAAGTAGCCTGTTAAATGGAGAAAGGCATTTTTAATTAATAATATAGAACACAGGTTCTCATAGTCGCTCAACACTGACTATACTGACTATTTTCTGTTTGCGTCAGTTTGTCATCTGTTTTGTTAAAATCCTAAAGGGTCTATACTTATTCTCAAAAATAGCAATGTTGTCTGTGCACTGTTCCTGGTGATGCAGCTTTACCTCATTGACTTTTTTTTTCTATTCCCAGATGAATAAATAAAAATCATTTTTAAAGCCATTTACACATTTTTTAAGGGGTTGTCCAGGATAAAACTCAGGTGGTGTGTGGTATTAGAACCTGGTTCTATTTACTTTGATGAAACTGAGCTGCAATACCATACACAACCTGAGGATATGTTTGGGGCTGTTTCTTTTTAAAAGAAATTAGCTTTGTTTTTGTTGTTGTTTTTTAAATCCTGGAAAACCCAGAGAATGTGCCACATTGCGGAGAATACGTGACATGTAGGAGGAAAATATAAGGTTAACAAAACACACAAGGACTAGCATTGTTAAGACTTTGCATAACATGATAATATCTGAAGATAGTGGCACTCACCACTTGTGAAAAAATGCTTCTTTATTCAATTTGTGCACATAGGTAAATTAGGCAACAGTCGGAGAGGCAGGAGCGTCTCGAAGAGACGCCCCTGCCTCTCCGACTGTTACCTAATATACCTATGTGCATGAATTGAATAAATAAGCAATTTTTCACGAGTGGTGAGTGCCACTATCTTCAGATATTCTCATTTTATGCATGGACTTGTTAACTTATTTGAGCAGAGCACTGCTAGCCCAGAGACACCTATTTACACCTGCTGTTCCTGGCTCCAGGATTAGGGTTTTTTGTAGAAGTGCCAGACTACATTGTCTTTATTATTTGATTGTTTAGACTATACCTTTTCAGTGGGAGGATCATCGATAAATCCCAGAAGAGAAAACCAGATGTGTGCAGCTATTGATACACCTATTTATGAAGGTAGCACTAATTTTCAAATCTAGTGGCTACAAGAGAGATTGTACATCGACACCCCAAACATTGGGGCTAAATTTGTTCTTTACCGCTGTTAATTTCTCAATGACAAAATTGCGTGATCATCAGGCATGCGGTGTGCAAAGGTAACTGCTGGATCCTACTAGACAGATGTCTCATAAAAGTAAACAGTAATAAATAAATAACTTTTGTTTTAGAAACAGAAATAAAAATATTACAATAATATGTCTAGACCTACAGATAGTGGAATGTAAAGACACTGAAAAGCTATAAAATTGTTAAACGATTTCAAATTAAAAACATCTGGATGCATAGAGTGAAGCCAGTGGAGCACAACATAAGAATTGTTTATCTAGTTATGATCGAGCAGGGAGCCTTAAACATTACATTTTATCATCTCTTCCTGAAATCCAAGTAATTAAGGCAAAATTCGATATGATTTCTCACCTGACTTGTTAGTCCTAAAACACGGAATGATCCACACTAAATACCTGATGATATTACAATGTGCATTTAGCAAATGTAATGGCATTGTCTATGCGCTGAAACCTAGAACTATAGAACAAAAATAACATTATTTGGTTTTAGCTGTCCTTGTACAGTGATAAAACAATTTACATTTAACAATTAACTTCAATAAGGGTGACATGTGCATCAACCAGGACTATTCCTAGAGCTAGCCACCCCCTAAAGTGAGAGTACCCAAAATGTACTAACCCATTTTGTGTGTATTTTTTTTTACTCCTTTCAAGTTTGTGTATCTTGTGGATTACATCAGATTTGGTGAACTACATTGTAAGCCTTTTTTTTTTTTAACAAAATGGTTAACAAGGACTTGTGGGGAAATGTTTTTTTTTTTTTACATTTGTTCTGTTTTTTTAAATTTACTTTCCCGGCTTAGTAGTGGAAGCCATCTTATAGATGGATCCCTTCCAACAGCTGGAGGCTCCCTGTTTAGGAAAACATTGTCAGAACCCATCTGTTAACATTTATACATTTTTAACTGCCTTTTTGTTTTAAAAATGCCCAATGTGAACAGACCCATTCTTACCACCTACGTTTCAGGCTGTGATCTTCTGGTGAAGCTCTGCCTATAGTGACGTCATCACTAGAGAGAGTTACCCTAGAGCAGGAAAGACGTAGGTGGCTGTATCCCCCTAAGGAGTTATCTAGCACTGTACTAGTTAACTCTTCACTTGCTCGGTTGGCGCATAGCGCTCAGGCCAACATGGTGTTACAGTACACCAGCAGGGCCGGTTTTAGACTTAATGTGGCCCTGGACAAAATTAAAATTGGGGCCCCAAAAGCCGAAATATTGCTCTAACAAGTCAGTCACATTTAGTTAATTCATGATGTAGCATGCCAAGAGTGTTGCAAGTTTATTAACTTCATAATGATGCAGGGCGTACCTGTATGCCCTGCACCCGCTCCCCTGCTATGACGCGGGCTCACGGGCTAACCCCGCATCACAGCCAGGTGGCCCGGCGGCTCTCAGCCACCAGGACCCATGTCTAATGCCGTACATCACTGATTGCAGTGATGCCTAGCATTAACCCTTTAGGCAATCAAAGTTGATCACCAAATCTAAAATGAAAGTAAACCGTTCCCAGCAGCTCAGTCTGGGTGTTCGGGACCGCCGCAGTAAAGTTGAGGTGTCTTGAACAGCTGATAGGACGGGGAGCAGGGTCCCTACCTGCCTCCTCGTTGTCCGATTGGTGATCTACTGCTCCATGCCTGCTCAGCAGGCTGGAGCAGCAGAGCGCTGATAACACTGATCAATGCTATGCTATGGCATAGCATTGAACAGTGTATGCAATCAGGAGATTGCATGTAATAGTCCCTTATAGGGACCTAAAAAAATTAAAAAAAAAGTTTTTAAAAAGGTTAATAAATGTGATTTAACCCTTTCCCTTATAAAAGTTTGAATCACCCCCATTTTCCAATAAAAAAAATATATATGTATACATAAATAAACAGAAACAAATATGGAATCACCACATGCGTAAATGTCCGAAATATAAAAATATAATGTTAATTAAACCGCACGGTTATGAAAATTGATCAAAAAGTCCCATCAAAACAAAAATGGTACCGATAAAAACTACAGACTGCGGCGCAAAAAATGAGCCCCACACATCCCCATATATGGAAAAATAAAAAAGTTATAGGGATCATAAAATGCCAATTTTAAACATACTAATTGATGCATGTAGTTGTATTTTTTTTAAAGGAGTATTCCATGAAGAAACTTTTTTTTTTCATATCAACTGGCTCCAGAAAATTGAACAGATTTGTAACTTACTTCTATTAAAAAAAATATTTATCCTACCAGTACTTATCAGCTGCTGAAGTTGAGTTTTTCTTCTCTGTTTGACAACAGTGCTCTCTGCTGACACCTTTGTCTGTCTCAGGAACTGTCCAGAATAGCAGCAAATCCCCATAGCAAACCTCTCCTGCTCTGGACAGTTCCTGAGACAGACAGAGGTGTCAGCAGAGAGCATTGTTCACAAACAGAAAAGAACAACTCAACTTAAACAGCTGATAAGTACTGGAAGGATTAAGATTTTTTAATAGAAGTCATTTCCAAATCTGTTTTACTTTCTGAAGCCAGTTAATATGAAAAAAAAAAAGTTTTTTCATGGAAAACCCATATAAGTAGTGCAATAAAATAAAACCAACATAAATTGGTTATAAATTGGTAACCGTATGGACCTAAAGAATAAATATGTAATTTTTACCAAGAATAGAAATAGAAACGGAAGCCGCTAAAAATTACAAAATGGCATTTTTTAAAAAATGTTGTCCCACAAATAATTTTTTTGGGGTTTCGCTATACATGTTGTGGTGAAAGGACTGATGTCATTACAAAGAAAAATTGGTATGGCATAAAACAAGCCCTCATATAGGTCTGTTGGTGGAAAACTGAAAGTGTTATGATTTTTAGAAGGTGAGGAGGAAAAAACGAAAGTGCAAAAATGGAAAACCTGAAGGGTCCTGAAAGGGTTAAAAGATCAGGAGCACAAGCCACAAAGCATGTGTCCTGGTAGAAACACAATATTTGCTAGATACACAATACCGAGTCCACTATACTGTTCCTAAATAAAAACAACTATACATAGAGCAACATTCTCACATACAGTAACATATAGGGGTAGATACCGGCTATACGCTGGCACCCTGCAGTCCGAATAAGACTGGGTTCACATATATCAGTTGTCCAGCATAGTTTCCCTCCAGCGAGCACTGGAGGGAAATTGATGCTAGAACTGATCTCATTGGAGGCTTGCTGCGATCCCCTGTCCGGTACCACAAACAATGGATGCTGGATGTCATACATTATATGTATATTCATACACACCCAGAAGTTTGGATTGCACCGCCTGAAATACACTACTTTGCGTGTGTGTGTGTATATATCATAAGATAAAAAATATATATTTATATTTTCCAACCAGAGTGTATTCAACTGTTGCAAAACTACAACTCTCAGCAGGCTGGGACTTGTAGTATTCCAACAGCTGGAGACATCCTGGTTGCAAAACATTGATATATTTACGTCCGTGGCCAGCTCCCGTTCTGTGAAGTGCGATCAGAAGCTGAGCGCGCTTCATATAAGTGGGGTTCCGGTTGCTATCAGCAACTGGGACCCGCGGCCAATACTGGACATCTCCGATCGGGCTGATGTCCGGTATTAACCTTTTAGATGCCGCAATCAAAGTTGATAAACTAAAACGGGAGAAATCAATACCGGCTAGCTCAGCGGAGCTGTTCGGGACCGTCGGGGTGAAATTGCGGCTTCCCGAACAGCTGAGAGGTCAGCGGGAGGCTCCCTATCTGGCTCGACGCTGTCCGATCGGCATTTGATTGCTCCAAGCCGGAGATCAAGGCTTGAGCATTCAAACGCAGATAACACCGATCAATGCTTTGTTATTGCATAGCATTGAACAGTGCCTGCAATCAATGTGTGAAATGTTATATTCCCCTATGGGGGCTACAACATTGCAAAAAAAAAAAGTGTAAAAAAAGAGTTAAGAAATGTCATTTGACCCCTCCCCTAATAAAAGTTTTAATCACCCCCTCCCCCATTTCCCATTTAAAAAAGAAAAACTGTGTCAATAAAAATAAACATATGTGGTATTGTCGCATGCAAAAATGTCCAAACTATAAAAATATATCAGTAATTAAACTGCACTGTCAAGGGCGTATGCGCAAAACAATTCCAAATTCCAAAATAACATATTTTTGGTCACTTTTTAAACCAAAAAACAAAAATGGTACCAATAAAAACTTTAGATCACGGCACAAAATATAAGCCCTCATACCGCCCTGTATGTGAAAAAATAAAAAAAGTTATAGGGGTCAGAACAGGACAATTTTAAACGTATACATTTTCCTGCATGTAGTTATGATTTTTTTCAGATGTAATACAAAATCAAACCTATATAAGTAGGGTATAATTTTAATCGTATGGACCTACAAAATGATTTTTTTTCCGTTTCACCATAGATTTTTGGGTAAAATGACTGATGTCATTACAAGGTAGAATTGGTGGCACAAAAAATAAGCCATCATATGGATTTTTAGGTGAAAAATTGAAACGGCTATGATTTTTAAAAAGGTAAGGAGGAAAAAACTAAAGTGCAAAAATGGGAAAATGCTTGGTCCTTAAGGGGATATATGCACACAGGAAAATATAGGAAAGTCCAGCAGCTCACCTGCTATGACCCGTGCACGAATCCCCACTCGTGTCCAAACAATGAAGAAAGACGAAATGATCCAGCACTTGGAATATTCGCAGCTTTATTGTAAATCTTCTTTAAAACAGCATGGAACAACTTCAACACTTCACAAGGTCTGACACATCTTGACGCATTTCGAGCGCATGCTCTCTTTGTCAAAAGATATGTTCAATGGTTGCAAGCACATAGAAATAGATGGTTCCACAGATGAATCCAATGAATTAAAATGACACACTGCTTGAAAGACAAGCAGCCTATATGTGAGTTAAAACCAAATAGAACATATGTATCCATTCAAGTAACCTGATTCCATTAGAATAGCATAATAAAAAAATTATTTTACAATGGTCTCAAACTGAAAATGAAGAAAAACAGGAAAAATGGAATGAAAAAATGAAAGGAAAAATAAGTTGCAGTGAAAAAATATTGTGCGGTCCATTGTAATATTGAAATACAAATGTAAAATGAAAAAATAACGCAGGACAAATCGCACAATGTGAACTGAAACTTATGGGTAGTGAGCATGATGTTGTATGCCAGTAATGGTAGCACCAGAGTAAAAGAGAAATATTGATAATAGTAATATCCTTATATTGATTTAATAATGAAACAGGAGTTCTTTTCATAGGTTGAGACCAATGGTCATTCTAGAATTTAAAGTAAATTGCCAAAAGGTCTCCCTATCCATAAGTTTGCGTTATATATCTCCTCCTCTGATTTTCATATGTACCTTTTCTATGGCATACACTTGAATGAGATGTATGTCCCTGTCATGTTCCTGTATGAAATGTAATGATGCGCTGAACGATTTCTTATGGATGTATTGGTGATATCATTGACATGTTCAAAGAAACGTGTTCTCAACTTGCGTGCAGAGCAACCTACATATTTTTTGCAGCATGCTTCACATTCAATTATATAGATGCAGTGAGTAGTATTGCAATTTAAATGGTTCTCGATTTCATAAGATCTGGTTTCATCTGCATTGTGAAATTTTTTGTACACTTTGGCAAAATTACAAGTGCGGCATACAGAAGCGCCCCAACGATAAAAGCCTGTGGTGCGTAACAGATAGATGTATTTTTTGTCTGGGATGTGACAATGCTTGGTCAAAGTAAATTTAAGAGTCTGTACTGTGGATGATGATATCGTCCAGATAAGCTGAGGCATAAGCTGAGTACAATATCCATTAGCCTTTGAAACGAAGCAGGAGTGCCATGTAAACCAAAGGGTAACACCTTGTACTGAAACAAACCTTCTGGTCTGACAAAGGCTGTTTTCTCTTTGGCAGCTTCCGTCAAGGGCACCTGCCAGTACCCTTTGGTGAGGTCCAAAACAGAAAAATACTGAGCCTGTCCTAGCCTTTCAATAAGCTCATCAACTCAGGGCATGGGATATGCATCAAACTTGGACACCTCATTAAGTTTGCGAAAATCATTACAGAACTGCAACGTACTGTCTGGCTTGGATATTAAGACTATCGGACTGGCCCACTCACTCTTTGATTCCTCGATGACATCCAATTTTAACATCTGCTGTACTTCCGCAGAGATGACTCAGGCAACCGGTATGGTTTCAACAATATTTTTACCTGGGGTTCAGTGACAATGTTATAGCGGATGACAGAAGCACATCCAGGAAGGTCTGAGAACACATCAGTGTTCCTACTGATGAACTCCCTGGCCTCCTGAGTCTGTGCAGAGGAAAGGTTGTCAGTAATTTTCACTGTGGCAACTGCTTCCCTCACACCAGACTGAGGGATGGGAAACTCCACCCCTAACAAACCTGGCCGGGGGCTGTAATCCACATTAATCTCCCTATCTTTCCAAGGTTTCAACAAGTTTACATGGTACACTTGCTCTGACTTCCTCCGCCTGGGCTGGTGTAACCTGTACGTCACCTCCCCTACCTTTTCTATCACTTCGTAGGGACCCTGCCACCTAGCCAGAAATTTACTATCGACCCTTGGTACCAGAAACAGAATCCGATTATAAACTCTGCTTTGAGCTCAGTGAGCTGCCTCCATATGTTCCCGAACCAAGGGCAACACTGTTTCTATCCGTTCATGCAACTGAGTGACATACTCAACTACACTTTTGTGCAGCGTGGGCTGTTATTCCCACGGCCAGATCCATAGCGATCCGCTCAAATGGGACCTCAATAATTGGGAGAGGGACCAGGGGACTACAGTAATGTGTCTGGGGGCTAGTGATTTGGCAGGTTGGGCAGGATTCACAATACCTTTCAACACACTGGGCCAGTAAAAGCGCTGCAAAATTCGGTCCTGCGTCTAGGTGCCCCCCTAGAACATGCTGATGGGCTAACTCTAACACCAGCCTCCGATATGCTTTAGGCACCACCAATTGTTCCACATTCTCACCCCAAATTTGGTTTACCCAGTACAGCATCCCTTGGTGGACCAAAAAAACGGGTGTATAGTCTCAGCTCCTTGTTGTTGTGGTGCACCTTCAGCAATTAAAACATTTTCCCAGGCCCGAAAAAGAGTCGAGTCCTGGTGCTGTGCTGTACCAAAATTTTGTCCTGTAACATTGAGGTCTGCCAACTTTGGCCCTGACGGCAGATCCTCCACATCTCCTACCATTACTCTCAGTGGAGACGACACCTCCTCCTCCTCCATCGTAGGGGTAATCACCCCATCTGCCGTTGTTTCTGACCTGGGTTGCCAGGGTTGCGGGGTCACCCTTGAGTAGGGCCTGTCTATTGGGGACACCCCTGCCTCGCAGCTCTGGGGAACTCTTGTCTGGAGCCACAGAGACACGAACCCTGGAAAGTCTCTCCCAAACATTATCTCATATGGCAACTTCATGGCAACGGCCACCTCATGAGTCCAGCAGCCAGTTGCTGTTGACAAAGTCACCAAGGCAGTTGGATAGTCTTTTAGGTCCCCGTGTATACACAGTAGTCAAGCCTGCCAGAGAAGGTGGCCATGGTGAACTCTGTAAAAGAGTTTTAAAAAGGGGCTGGATGCATTTTTGGAGAATAATAACATCACTGGTTATGTATACTAGACTTATAGGGACAGAACGTTGATCCATGGATTTATTCTGACATATTTGGAGTTGGGAAGGAATTTTTACCTCTAGTATGAGTTTTTTTTGCCTTACTCTGGATCAACTCAACTCGGTAGGGACTCATTAGGGGTATAGGTTGAACTTCATGGACTCTCGTCTTTTTTTTAACCTTATGAACTATGTTGCTGTGTTACTATGTTGTAGGTCAATAGCTGAAGGCAGATGTAAAAACTTAGCATCTCCCTCTAGTGTTCCCAAGATACGATCAACGTCATGGTTAGTGTATGAAAATACATTGGATGGACATCCATAGTAGACAGAAGTGGGTGCAAGCTTTAAATGACCAGTTCCACAGAAATGCAAGTATTGAAGCAGCACAGTCCTATGCTGAAAAGAAGTGGGTGCCAGCAGCAATAGTCAGCCCAGGTCCAAAGCTGTAAAGATACATCAAAGCAAAATAAATCTGCAGCATTCCAAGGCAAAATTAATGAAAAAAGTAGTGTTTACTCCATCCAATAAAGTGCCATGTTTTGGTCGCACAATGCAGCCATTCTCAAGCATACAAATAACAGGAAGTGCAGAGTATATATAAGAGCATCAATCCCATTGCATAATTATGTAAAAATTCCATACATAAATGCATAAGTGTATCATTAATAGTGACAAAGTACATTTAATTCACATTCATATAGTCTAGTGTCTCAGTTATGACTGGTATACCCAGTATAAGGTACATCAACATGTTAATAAAGTGACCACAGTGCTAATTGTGTACATTATGTGTACATTAAAACCATGACAGACGCCATGCCCCCTCCCATAGACTTGCATTATGTGGGCATGGTGTGACGTCACGAGGGGCGTGGTGGTTACGTTACGATCCCCACAGCCTGCACCCAGCATTCAGAACTAAATGTTCTGAATGCTGGGGTAGTGGAGTACCCCTTTAAATGGTCGGCATTGCTTGTGTGTATGGGGGGATATTTGTTTATGTTCAGTGGTTTTTATACAGTCACTGTGGTGGTAGTAATTGTAGTGGTCTTGGTGTGGAGGTATTCTTCTCACTTGTATACTGTATGGTCATATTAGTCACTATACAGCATTTGGTCAGTAACAGTATGATGGTAATATGTATGGTAATGATATCCCTCCATATATACTGGTAGTATTGGTTATATTGGTTTCAGTATACTGGATTAGGTCAGGAACAGTATGATGGTAATATATGGTGATAATATTCCACCTAAGTTAACATGTTTTTATAAATATATATATATATATATATATATATATATATATATATATGTATATTTTTGTGTAGGGGTGAGGCATGAGGAGGGATTTGGGTGGGATAAGGGCATGGTAGAGGTGCGGCCAGGGGCAGAGTCTCACAGGGGCCCCTTGCTTTATTTGGTCCGGAGGCCCTGAGTGCTGTCAGTCTGCCCCTGTAACTTATTTTTATTGAAAGCTGGGTGCATTAAATTCTTCTGGACCTGCTAGATATCCATGCCTTCTGATGCCTGCAGGCTATCCTCCACACCGTCAGCTGACAGGCAGCTAAATTGTGCGACATCTGACAGGAGGAGGAGATGGGGGAAGGAGGGGGGTGTTAAAAGAGCCTCTCACTGCCAGCACTAAGGTAAATAAACTCTGCAGCGAGGCTCAATCCTGGATGTTGCTGGCTGCAGGGCTACACTGCTTACCCCAGCTACAAACACTGGAGCAGCCGCAGGGGGCCCCCTGGAGGAGAGGGACCCTGGGCAGTTGCCCTGTTTGCCACCCTTCAACTCCGGCCCTGTATACCAGTGAACTATAAATATCGCTGGTTTCCTGTGACTAAGTGGTTAAGTTGTAGTGCCCAGCAGCGCAACTTAATTCTTTTATTGCTGGTTCAAGTTGACTGGTGATACGCTGAGCAGCAGCGTGATGTAATGGGCACATGCCATTTTTTTCCTGGTGCCTGAACCTATTACATTACATAACACTGCTGCTCAGCATATCACTGGCTGAGAAGGGATATCGCTCAGCACAGTGTCATGTGTCGAGCCCCAGAATGTAAAAGAAGGGCAACAGGACACCAGGGAAGTGACAGGAGGTAAGTAAACACTTATTATTTTTGTTGTTGGAGCCTGGGTGTAATGGAAAAATGGGGGAAAAAATGCTGAGTAACCCCTTTAATATAAAGTTGATCCAGAGAAAGATTAAAAAAAAAAAAAAAAAAACACCATGCAAAAAACAATTAGCGATAGGCTGAATTTTTTTGTTTATTCCCAAGTCAGCAATTTACATTAATAGCAGAACAGTCCAGTAAATACAATACCACAGCTTTTTGTCATTTGTAAAGAAAAAGTCCTATAAAGTCTAACTTCTGCATCATTTAGAAACAGATTGAGCAATGATCCTCCCACTGCAGATCCCTGGGATACTCCATTTGTTTATGAGTTCAGTTTTCATATGAACCTTTTTACAACTACTCTTTGGATGTAGTCTGTACAAACTGTACTAGCTTAACCAATGGCCAGTGGCGTAGCTAATAGAGGTCGCAAAGGTCGCCATCGCGACCGGGCCCCTTACCACAGGGGGCCCGCAGGGCCCCCCTGCCACTATACTATACTATTGCCGCACTTCGGGCCCTCAGGCAAAGCCCGAGATCCTAGGCCTGAAGGGGAGGCTTGTCGCAGCAGATACTGCAGCAGCGGTGCTGTCAGTACCAGGCCCGGCGCTAGCCTCAAACCCCCCGCCCCTCCTCTCCCCCGCCGAGGTCCCCGGCCTAAAGGGGAGGCTTGTGGCAGCGGCGCTGCCAGTACCAGGCTCGGTTCTAGCCTCAACCCCCCCCCTTCCCCCTTCTACCACAAGCCCTAAGCACACACCATAATGTTGCCAAGACATACACCCCCCTCCTCCCCTCACCATATGCAGTGTAGCGTATGCAGACACGCTCCTAATGCTTGCAGCAACGGGCTAGGAGTGAGCGCAGAGGAGGGACCGGATTACCAGCAGGTCTCCTCGCAGAACTTCATTGCGGCCGCAGGTGAGTGAGGAGGGGTTAATTAAATTTTGGGTCTGGAGGAGCGGCAGGGGCTTCATTTGGGGTCCGGTAGAGCGGCAGGTGTGGTAGGGTTGCTGCGGCTTAATTTTGGGTCCGGAGAGGGGTGGGAGGTGTTAATTTCGGGTCCGGAGGGGAGGGGGGACTGGGGGGGTACGTGTTGATTTCGGGTCCGGAGGGGGAGGTTATATTTGGGGTCCAAAGGCAGAGTGTGTATGTATGATGTGTGTGTATGTACTGTATGTATGGTGTATGTATGATGTGTGTATGCACTGTATGTATGGTGTATGTATGATGTGTGTATGCACTGTATGTATGGTGTATGTATGATGTGTGTATGTATGGTGTATGTATGATGTGTGTGCATGTACTGTATGTATGGTGTATGTATGATGCGTGTATGTACTGTATGTATGGTGTTTGTATGATGTGTGTGTATGTACTGTATGTGTGGTGTATGTATGATGTGTGTGCATGTACTGTATGTATGGTGTATGTATGTATGAAGTGTGTATGTACTGTATGTATGGTGTATGTATGATGTGTGTATATGTACTGCATGTATGGTGTATGTATGATGTGTGTGTATGTACTGTATGTATGGTGTATGTATGGTGTATGAATGATGTGTGTATGAATGATGTGTGTAAGCAACATGTATGTATGTATGATGTGTGGAGATGTGTGTAAGCTAGAAGCATGTATGTATGATGTGTGGAGATGTATTATGCGGGGGGATCTGTATATGATGTGTTTATGTATGATGTGTATGTATGATATGTGTATATATTATGCATGTGGGGGGGTGGCGTGTGTATGTATGATGTGTGTGTATGTACTGCATGTATGGTGTATGTATGATGTGTGTGTATGTAATGTATGTATGATGTATGTATGATGTGTGTATGTACTGTATGTATGATGTATGAATGATGTGTGTATATTCTGTATGTATGATGTATGAATGATATGTGTGTATGTACTGTATGTAAGATGTATGAATGATGTGTGTATGTACTGTATATATGATGTATGAATGATGTGTGTGTATGTACTGTATGTATGATGTGTGTATGTACTGTATGTATGATGTATGAGTGATGTGTGTGTATGAATGGTGTGTGTATGAATGATAGATGTGTGTAAGCAAGATGTATGTATGGTGTGTGGAGATGTATTATGCTGGGAGATCTGGAGGCGGCAGGTGTATGTGTTTATGTATAATGTATGTGTGTGTGTATGATGTGCGTGTATATGTATGTATTATGCATGTGTGTGTGTTGGAGGGGCGGGGGGGATGCGGATGGTCTAGGGAGGGGGGAAGAGGAGCATGTAGGAGGACTTATGGGTATGGGAGGAAACGGGGTTGGAACAGAGGAGCTAGGAGGAGCACAGAGGGGTCTGGAGGAGGAGAGGTGTGATTCAGCTAAACTGAGAAGAAACAGTGTGTAACAGTATTAGTAGTATTATTATGGAGGGATTATTATATTTGGAAGGTAGTGTGTGGCAGGGTTATATTCAGAGGGTACAGCGTATAACATGGTTATTTTTGAGGATTTATATTCAGGGGCACAGTGTGTGGAAGTATTATATTCAGGGGTACAGTGGTTGGCAGTATTACGTTCATGGGCACAGTGTGGCAGTGTTATATTAAGAGGGTACGGTGTGTGGTAGTATTATATTCAGAGAGTACATTGTGTGGCAGGATTATAGTCAGGGAGTACAGTGTGTGGCAGGATTGTATTCAAAGGGAACAGTATGTGGCAGTATTATATTCAGAGAGCCCAGTAGGTGGCAGGATTTTATTCAGGGGTAACAGTAGGAGGCAATATTTTATTCAGGGGGAACAGGAGGTGGCAATTTTATATTCAGGGGGAACAGTAGGTGGCAGTATTATATTCAGGGGATACAGTGGGTGGCAGTATTATATGCAGGATGTACAGAGTATGGTAGTTTAATATTCAGGGGATACAGTGTGTGGCAGTATTATATTCAGGGGATACAGTGTGTGGCGGTATTATATTCAGGGGACACAGTGTGTGGCAGTATTATATTCAGGGGAACAGTGTGGCAGTATTATATTCAGAGGATACAGTGTGTGGCAGTATTACATTCAGGGGGTACAGTAGATGGCAGTATTATATTCAGGAGCACAGTGTGTTGCAGTATTATATTCAGGGGACACAGTGTGTGGCAGTATTATATTCAGGGGAACAGTGTGTGGCAGTATTATATTCAGGGGATACAGTGTGTGGCAGTATTATATTCAGAGAGCACAGTGTGAGACAGTATTATATTCAGGGGGTACAGGGGGTGGCAGTATTATATGCAGGAGGTACAGTGGAAGGAAGTTTTATATTCAGGGAGTGCAGTGGATGGCAGTATTATATTCAGGAGGTACAGTATTTAGCAGAATAATAATGATTATTGTCTTCATGCAGAGGATGAGGATCTACTGACAAAGTGAGAACCTATGATGTCCGGGTGTCAGACTCTGCAGAGAAGATGGAGATGGAAGAAGTCCTGACATCTGGACCAGATGGAGAAGAAAAGAAAAAAGACAACAGAGAAGACGTCACTCAGGTCACAGATATCATTGTGTATTCTCCTGACTGTCCAATCAGAGCTGTAGTCACTTGTTAGTTCTGCAGTGATGATAGGTGACAATGTAGCCTAATCTGTGGCTCTCCAGCTATTGCAAAACTACAACTCCTATAATGTCTGAGGCTCTCCAGACATGAGGGGAGTTATAGCTTTACAACAGCTGGAGAGCAACTGGAACCAAGGTGATAGGTTGGACCCCCACTAGAAAAATGGGCTGCTTATTCTTAAATGCCTGGGCCTTTGTTTTGTCTGTCCGGCCCTGCCTGTTAGTCACTTATAGAGTTGTGTATTCTCCTGACTGTGTCTCATCAGTGCTGTAGTCACTGATATCTTTGAATAAGGGGTCACCCGGGATTGGGGAAGTGGGTCGTCAGGTGATAGGGGGGCCCTGGGCAAATTTTTGCACTGGGGCCCTGTGGTTTCTAGCTACGCCCCTGCCAATGGCCCTTGTTCAGTAACCATATGTAAGAAAGAATACCAGAAGCTTTACAAAATAGGTGCTTTTACACAGGTTGTTTTGATGCTGTTTTTCAGCCAAAGAAAGGAGTGGATAGTATTAAGTGGATAGTATGGGGAGAGAGATTATACAGGGAATGCTGCTCTCTTTTTTAAAACCACACTTAGTTTGGGCTTTAAAAACTGCATAAAACTGCATCAAAACAAACACATGAAAGAACTAAAAGAAAAACTGCATGTATATTTTATCCATATTGTTTCTCATCTGTGGTTATGGTGATGATGTGAACAATATCCAACATGTAACATCACAAGGAGCCCCTACAAATAATGTATTGTAATGAAATAATATAGTGCTTCATCAGAGAGACCTAACAGCCTATAAAAAATGTGTGGCAGACTTATTGTTTAACTTAAACTTCAGAATTAAAGGCCTCTCTTACTTACTCTCACTTTACTGTCCTTTGGGTTTATAACCTGTATATGCACACCGTATGCTATTTCATGAGCAATAGTAACCTTATTTCTCACTATGCTCCCCTCTAGACTATTACGTGGCTGTTTGTATACATGCCTTTAACTCTTCTTGGTACCTCCTTTTTTTTTCTTTTGCTGTCATAATTGTATTGCATGATAACCTTCTCTGTTGTTTATTTATTAGTTTTTTAATGTTTACTCTCAATAAAAAAATTAAAAAAATACTAAGTACCAACAAAGAATATTGATTTATTTTTTGAAAATGTAAACAGGATCTATAACTCTAGCACCAATTGATTTGAAAATATTTTTGTTCCTCCACAGTACCCCTTTTATAATAATCATTGATAAAAGAAGTGACACATAACTGACAAAAAATAAAAAATAACCAAAAGACGACATCTTCAAGATCAACCAATTATCCTTATAGTTAACAGTGATTTCATATAAAGTGCACAAATATTGTAACATGTTGCCCATCAGATTACGGTATCTACAGAAAAACATATCCTCTTCCGCAGAAAATTTTGTTGTCTATGAATTGGGACTAAGGGGAATAAATTCAAGATAAATATAAAAAAACATTAACAATCATAGATTATTGTATATAGAAGATCCTACTCATAGCAGTAGACAATAGTGCGCTTGGGATTAAACCGACGCACGTTTCAGAACAGCCTTCATCTGGGAGTGAGGCTTTGAATGGTCTAGAGTAAATTGGGTTTTCCGGGGTAAAATGATTGGTGGCCTACCCATAGCTTTATTTAATTATTGTAGTTTTTTTCTGTTCATATGCAGCTTAAGATCATTCCAACTTTACTGCTGTGTCTTTAGAGTTTCTAAAATCAACTTAGTGAACTGTCTCATGTGTTACAGTGCAGCTTGTTCAGATTGCTCGGTGTAAACACAAACCTGCCACACGTGCATGAGAAATTGGGGGAGGCGAGAATGAATTGCCGGCACTTAGTAGTTCCCGCTGGCAAATGCACCCATCAGCAAGTGATAGATGTACTGTATATCTTCATTTTTCTTCGTAACATCTACTAGACAATACACACATCACAAAAACTTTAAACACAAAAAGTAAAAACATCTGACATTTTTTTAAACAGATACCTACATAAAACCTCTATTTACACATTCCAATGAATAATTGAATTTTTGGAATAAAGATGAAAAATGTACAAAGACCCATATGAAGAAAGGCGACAAATGTGTGCATTTTATTTTTACTACTGTATGTATTTAAATGATAGATTAGAGACATAAAATTCATATCTGTTCTCATCTATAAAGTGTTTTGATACTAATCCTGATATATTTCACATAGGAATTACGGTACATGTTACAATCAAAATGAGGGAAATTCTGCAATAATATAAGTAAAGGAAGCTGACTGCTACAAACAGCATTACTGATAAAAAAAAAAGTAGCCTGAATGCCCAGTGCGTATGGCAGCACAGTGTGATAAATGTATCGTATCAAGGTTGACCATATGTGTATATCAATTGCCTTGCCAGCTGAATAATTTATATAACTGCCTGCCTTTTCTCCTTTTATTGCACTAAAATAGAAAGAATTGAGTGAGCTTTAATGTAAGCCACTTTCCTTTTATAACTCTTTAGGATTTCTTTAAAAAAATGTTTACGTTATTTTGTTTTTAAAAACTGGCATAATTTTTAGGGTTTATTTTTTATTAAGCACTTTTTTGTCCATAAAATTTTCAACATGCATTTTTTCTGAAGCTTTTCATACAAAAAAAAAAGCCTGAAAAATGTCCTGCCTAGAGTGTGCAGTGCACGTTTTGTGAAAAAAACAATCAAAAAAACACCAAAAACACACACCAAGAGGCTGTTTAGTTGCCCCTGCTTTTGCAAGGTGGTTCTGATTGTTTAAAATTCCTTATATTGTGCTGTATTCTTGATTGTATGACATGCTGGGTCTCCATCTACATTATCTTTAATAAGCTAGCACTTGATTTACCCTAAAAACACACCAAAGGAAAAGAAAAAAACTACCACAAACAACAGCTGAGCCTGCTCCATTCTCCCTATCCAATATGCACATCAAATGTCAGGAAGGGTTTAAAATAGTTCCTGTTGTGTTAAATCATTGGTTACTTTGAACTATATGGAATAATTTGAATCTCCCTGTCACATCTGCTTGTAATGCAAATATAACCCCACAGGGATTATTGTTAGTACTATCTTGCAATTACATAAAGTGTTTAGTAGATGGCTGACTGCACAAGCAAAATAAATGAGCAGTGACTAAAACAGAGGAAGGAGGAGTTTTGTGGACATGTATTCGTATCCTAAGGGTAAACCTGAAGCCCTTCTTTCTTCCCCACAATAGGACAGGCTGAATTCAAATAGAGATAAAAAAAGACTTTGATATCTTTGACATATATATATATATATATATATATATATATATATATATATATATATAAAATGTGTAGCAGGATTTTGTATGGGTCCCATCTATTCATATATTCAATATGCACCAACTGAAGGCACCCAATGGCCACTAGGGTGAAGATAAGGGTGTGCTACTGTTGTGTGATTACTGTCCCACCTACATCCTTATCCCCTCCCATTACTCTTAGCTGTAATGTCTTCTTAGTCCTCCCCTTTTCCTGCTGCTGGGATGGTTTCTCAGTTACTGTAGCCTGCTGTATGACATCTGGGAGAAACTTTATCTGTAGGACCAATTAATAGAACAGTCCTTGTGCTGAAGCGAGCTTCAAGTGAACCTGACTACAGAAGAGACTGTTTGTTGTCAGACTCCTCTAGTTAAAGCAGACCTGTGAGCAGGAAAAGAGAGGTGTAAATAAACACTTGGCTAGATAGAGCTAGCCATCAGGATTATGGGAATACCATGTTTTAATGCATCTGGATAGATATTTTAAATATGTTTTCTTCTTTATACCCTCTAACTAACTGTAGACCAGCAATTCACATCAAATATATACAAACTATATTGCACAGGAATGGATTAAATATAATATTTTTGAAATATGTAAAAACTATTATTAAACCAAACTAAATTATAATTGGTATTGCCACATGCCCCATAATAATTGAACAAATCAATATTATATCATGTTATTTTTAGAAGCTGAGTATAGGTATTCAGCTCACCTCTGTGTCCCGTAGTACGCGGACTAATGCGGACTGCACAAGCCAGGAATAAAGAACAGTGCCCAGCGCTACTCCCGTTAAAACGTTGCTATTTTATTCCATAATACACCACAGGTACAAAGACGTAGTGGACACAAGTGAAGCGTTTCGACCAGTCAAAAGGCCTTATTCATACAAAGTGCAAGAGACGGAATTAATACTTTTATGGAGAGAATGAGAGGATGTCACATCCCATTGAGGAGGTGCAGTATTATCCCATTCCTCCCAGGTTTCAGCATGCAGGTGAGTTGAAGCCAGTCAACATAATGAGTATCCCTGCAATGCTGAGACCTTTACAATTCATTATATCCACAAAAGACACATCAATAGTTTAACACAAAGGTTACACATAGGTAAGTGCATTGTCCTCAGACACATATAATACATATAAATAAATAATTTAAATCGGAAGAAACTGGTACATTAAAAAGATGTTATATGCCGGGGTATACGTAGACGATTTTTAGTAATGTAGTATAGTATATATATATATATATAGTATATAATCTTCTATTTAGGCCCCTAGGCATGCAACTTTCAAGTTTAAGAATCCAATAGACCTCTCGGTCCAGTAACTTCTGTATCATATTGCCCCCTCTGATGGGGGTTATAATCCTTTCCAATCCCTACAACATGAGGGATGCAGTGCTGCCTGCATGCCTCTCGGCGCAATGTTTGGACACCATTGATATGTGGCATGAGTTGAAATGCCTTATGTCGGATAGATGTTTCCTCACAAATACTTTTAATGGGTTTGATGTGCATCCAACAAACTGCAGTTCACACTCATGACACATAAAAACATAAACCACATAAGATGTATTGCAATTTATGTACTGTTTAATTTTATGGATATTTCCATTGGAAGAAGACTTTACAACTGAGGAATTACACATGACATTGCACCATATACACTTTGTGTGACCAGATTTGAATGATCCCAAATATTTCAAGCAAGTTTGTTTATTTTTATTTTTGTTCGTTTGTTCCAAATAAAGGCTTGGTGAAATTTTCTGACCGATGGTCGGGGCTTTTTTAGATATACATTTGTATCCATATGTGAATACATTCTTAAATGCCGGATCACTCATAATTAGTGACATATATTTATGTAGTATGCCACAAATGTGTTTAAATGGGCACTGTCACCAACTTTATTTTTTGATATGTTGTGGTACTTATGTACTACAACATATCTCTAATATACTTTTATTTTTATTTTTTTCATTAAAAAGGTTTAATTTACATTTAAAAACCGGCTACTGAAAAAGGACTGATTTTGGAGTGGCAATCAGTCCTTTTTCAGTTAGGCTGCACTCGCTCCCTACCTGTCAATCAGACAGGCGGGAGCGAGCGCATTGATTCCCCGGCCACTGGCTGGGAGGCCACTCCTCCCGCACATCACCACCGCCTCGTTGCAGCCGCTGTCCCTGCAAGCCCGCTGCCGGACTCTGCAGTAACTGCAAGTGTAATGAGGGAACGGGGTATGCGGGGAGGGGGGGGGGGAGGAGGGAACGGGCTAGTGCCGTAGCGGGGGGGGGGGGGGGAGAGGGAACGGGCTAGCAAAAAAATAAATAAATAGGATGGTGGGAGCTACCCTTTAACCCCTTAAGGACCAAGGACGTACCGGTACGTCCTTGGTCCTGCTCTTCTGATATAACGCGGGGTTACACAGTAACCCCGCGTCATATCATGGCGGGCCTGGCGTCATAGTGAAGCCGGGACCCGCCTCTAATAGCGTGCAGCGCCGATCGCGGCGCCGCGCGCTATTAACCCTTTAGCCGCGCGCTCAGAGCTGAGCCGCGCGGCTAAAAGTGAAAGTTAAAGTTCCCGACTAGCTCAGTCGAGCTGTTCGGGATAGCCGCGGCTAATCGCGGCATCCCGAACAGCTGACAGGACAGCGGGAGGGCCCCTTCCTGCCTCCTCGCTGTCCGATCGCCGAATGACTGCTCAGTGCCTGAGATCCAGGCATGAGCAGTCATGCGGCAGAATCGTTGATCACTGGTTTCTTATGAGAAACCAGTGATCAACATAGAAGATCAGTGTGTGCAGTGTTATAGGTCCCTATAGGACCTATAACACTGCAAAAAAAAAAGTGGAAAAAAAAGTGAATAAAGATCATTTAACTCCTCCCCTATTAAAAGTTTGAATCACCCCCCTTTTCCAATAAAAAAAAAAACACAGTGTAAATAAAAATAAAAATAAACATATGTGGTATCACCGCGTGCGTAAATGTCCGAATTATAAAAATATATCATTAATTAAACCGCTCGGTCAATGGCGTGCGCGCAAAAAATTCCAAAGTCCAAAATAGTGCATTTTTGGTCACTTTTTATATCATTTATCAATGAATAAAAAGTGATCAATAAATCCTATCAATGCAAAAATGGTACCGTTAAAAACTTCAGATCACGGCGCAAAAAAATTGCCCTCATACCGCCCCATACACGGAAAAATAAAAAAGTTATAGGGGTCAGAAGATGACAATTTTAAACGTATTCATTTTCCTGCATGTAGTTATGATTTTTTCCAGAAGTCCGACAAAATCAAACCTATATAAGTAGGGTATCATTTTAATCGTATGGACCTAAAGAATACATATCAGGTGTCATTTTTACTGAAAAATGTACTACGTAGAAACGGAAGCCCCCAAAAGTTACAAAACAGCGTTTTTTTTTCAATTTTGTCGCACAATGATTTTTTTTCCCGCTTCACCATAGATTTTTGGCCAAAATGAATGACGTCATTACAAATTAGAATTGATGGCGCAAAAAATAAGCCATCATATGGATTTTTAGGTGTAAATTTGAAAGAGTTATGATTTTTTAAAGGCAAGGAGCAAAAAACGAAAATGCAAAAACGGAAAAACCCCCGGTCCTTAAGGGGTTAAACTTGTTGCTATACTGGGTGGAAAAAATAATAGGTGATGGCTTAGACCTTTTTTACTATTCCCAAATGGAGTTTTTGTAGAGGTGATTATTGTCTTGCATTTCCTGTGGGATGCGATTTTTCTGCCTCTATCAATATCCCATCTAGGGTAACCCCTTGACCGCAAATGCTGTCCAATTTGATCCGCTTCTATCTCAAAATCTGAGTTCGCAGTACCAGTATGTTACGATTTGAATTATTTTTTTTATATGTATTATACTGTTGGATATATATTTATATATATACATATGTTCTTCTTTTTTCCTCACTCATATGTTTGTGTAAAATCCCTTTACTAGTCAAACCGATATACCAGCACCCGATGTGGATATCTATTATTACCGTAACATGGATGATTATTGTTATATTGTGTATCTTCCACATTTGGTGTCTGCTATATCTGGAATGTTTTAGAACCTTGTTTACATCCTGTGGTATTACATGCATTTTGCTCTCAGTTGATATAAGCACTTTGTGGTTTTATATCCTATATATGAACATATAATATTAATATTGATTGTAGAATCTGAGGACAATCCACTTATACCTATGTGTAACCTTTGTGTTAAACTATTTATATGTCTTTTGTGGATAGAATGAATTGTAAAGGTCTCAGCATTGCAGGGATACTCATTATGTTGACTGGCTTCAACTCACCTGCATGCTGAAGCCTAGGAGGAATGGGATAATACTGCACCTCCTAAACGAGATGTGACGTCCTCTCATCCTCCCCATAAAAGGATTCATTCTGTCTCTTGCACTTTGTATGACTAAGGCCTTTTGAGGGGCTGAAACGCGTCACCTGTGTCCACTACGTCTTTGTACCTGTGGTGTATTATGGAATGAAATAGCAATGTTTTAACGGGAGTAGCGCTGGACACTGTCGTTTATTCCTGCCATGTTATTTTTATGTATGTATATATATATATATATATATATATATATATATATATATATATATATATAAAATAGAAAAAAACACCCAATGTCAAAAATGCTGTTTTTTGTAACCTTGCTTCCACAAAAAAAAAAAAAAAAAAAAAAGAGAAATAAGTGATTAACAAGTTGTATGTACAAAAATGGTACCAATAACAACCACAGCTCTCCCTGCAAAAAACAGGCTCACGGGGGACATAGACAGAAGTATATAAAAAAGTTGGGGGTGTCACAATATGGAGAACTTAACTGTTTTTTTAAAATAGATTTTAAGGTAAACTGTCAGCAGTTTTTAACCCCTGTAACCACCAGATATGATTGAACACACAGATATGATGTTTCCTCCCACGTCTTCATGTCCTGGCTCTATGCTTGAAAGTGTAGAAAATCCAACGCTGCATGTAAACAAGCATGAACTAGTCCCTGGGCGGTGCGGCGTTCCAGCTCCCAGGCTGTAATCACACCCCTTTGGTCGCTAAACATGCCTACCTTAACATGATTATGTGTAATCGGCAGCCCAGGTACGGAGGAATCCTCTGCATCTGTTCAGCAAGTCTCGGGCAGGCCCAGAGTTATCGGCGCTTGCACAAGACTCATGGGATGCAGAGGATTCTACCAGGAGCTGGGACTAGTTTAGAATATCACACATTCCCTGGGACTTTCTAATAGGGCCCTTAACTATGTATTATAAGGACAAAAAATATAGATGAATAGGAGGAAGCACTGTTGTTTCTTGAGGTATAGAAATGCATCACCTCCTCAGCTATAATTTAGACAAGGAACTTATATCAACCCTATACTGCAATTTGCGAAGGCCTTGTGGTTCCCATTAATTCAAATAACTCAAACTCCGCCCTTAGAGGTCATATCCCCTATCCAAAGGATAGTGGATAAAATGTCTGATCACAGGGATCCTGCTGCTGGGGAACCCTGAAATCTCCCTGCTGCACCCGGCATTCGTTTAGAGGATCAGGTGCAGCGCCGGAGGCTCGTGACGCCATGTTCACGCCCCGTTCGTGATGTCATGACCACGCCCCCTCGATGCAATTCTATGGGAGGGGTCATGACGTTTGCTCCTTTCACCGGATGTCTGGGGTGCCGCAGCTGAGATCGTGGGGGTCAGACATTTTATCTCCTATCCTTTGGATAGGGGATAAGATGTCTAGGGGCGGAGTACCCATTTAAGAATATGTAAAAGTTTACCATGATTCACAGTGAGACAGTATAATAACAGACTGGCTTTTATAAACCATACATGATATCAAAAAATGTATAGAGGAATATTGCACAGCTCATTGAAATACAACTTTTTAATGCTGAGTTTGTATGTGTCTCAAACAAAACTACCCGCATTAGGTCCCCAGACTATCTAATATTCTCTATGCAGGTGCGGGGAGACAATGCTTCCACCGAACAAATTAACAGTTCAATGAAAATGTCCCCTCAACTTAATTTTTACGTAATGTAATGGTGTTAGCAGGAAAAAAAGTTAGTTAAATGGTTCTTAAACTCCCAAAATTGGCAAGTGACTAATGCATTATTTTGTAAATGTTAAGACCAGGGAAGAAGACATAATTCTGTAATATCCTTGAGTATATACTCTAAGCTGTAACATCCAGTTGATTAATATTCCCATGGTCTGCTGAGCAAGGCTATTTGGCTAAAAACAATTTACGCTTCCCTCTTTATGACTGTCTACAATGCAGATGTTCTGTCCTAAATTTATTTCTAGATACATTTTAAGCTGTTGTAGGGAAATATGTTTACTGTTGAGCAATAACAGAATGTTTACTGAGATGATACTTTGGTCTGAGTATAGGTGCAAGGGTTCATGCATACGGTCATATTACAGATTCAAGTTATTGACTCCTATAGCTTTCTATGGACTGTACTCTGTGTATCTCCAATTTTATATGGAGGAACACAGTTTTCATGGATTAATGTGGAATCTAATAAAAAAAAAATGATATTATGATCAGCTGCATGCAGGGGAATAAATGCCTAACAGAGAAACCGTATGGTGGGACACAGAGTCTGTATTAAGTGTGGGAGCAAAAACTGGGGCAAAGCAATGTGCATGAGTAGTAAATACTCTTTACCTGATTTCAGACATAAGTCACAATTCTTCATTCGTGGTGCATGTACATTGTTAGGTAACCCTTAGACTTCTGGAATGGCATAATAAACTGCATGCAGATTAAAATGAATGACTATGTATTTGTCACTTTGTTGTGCCCCCTCTGCCTAACCTCATTGCATCACAAAATTTGTACTTCCAAATTCTTACACGTTGATACTGGAGAAAGCAAACAAAACTGAATCAGAAAACAACTAATTTAGACCCTTCTAAATGAGATATTGCACATTTAAAAGGGTTATGCAGGAAAAGGAGAACAGAGATAATTTCTTTCAAAAACCACTCCCTATCCATCTCCAGGTTGGGTGTGGTTCTGCAGTTTAGTTCCATTGAAATGAATGGGGCCAAGTTGTAATATCAAACACAAGTCTATCCAAGTCATCTTGTATAGGTTACAAGATGACTTGGATAGACTAAGTGTCAGGGCATCCACTTGGCAAATGAGGTTCAATGTGGATAAATGTAAAGTTATGCATCTGGGTACTAATAACCTGCATGCATCATATGTCTTAGGGGGGATTAAACTGGCAGAGTCACTGGTAGAGAAGGATCTGGGTGTACTTGTAGATCACAGACTACAGAATAGCATGCAATGTCAGGCTGCTGCTTCCAAAGCCGGCAGGATATTGTCATGTATCAAAAGAGGCATGGACTCAAGGGACAGGGACATAATACTCCCCCTTTATAAAGCATTGGTACGGCCTCACCTGGAATATGCTGTTCAGTTTTGGGCACCAGTCCATGAAAGGGACACTGTGGAGCTGGAAAGGGTGCAGAGACGCGCGACTAAACTAATATGGGGCATGGAACATCTTAGCTATGAGGAGCGATTAAAGGAGTTACAGTTGTTTAGTCTTCAGAAGAGACGTTTAAGGGGGGATATGATAAACGTATATAAGTATATTAATGGCCCATACAAAAAATATGGAGAAAAACTGTTCCAGGTTAAACCCCCCCAAAGGACGAGGGGGCACTCCCTCCGTCTGGAGAAGAAAAAGTTTAGTCTCAAGGGGTGACACGCCTTCTTTACCATGAGAACTGTGAATTTATGGAACAGTCTACCTCAGGAACTGGTCACAGCAGGAAAAAGTAACAGCTTTAAAACAGGATTAGATGCATTCCTGGAACAAAATAACATTAATGCTTATGAAGAAATATAAAATCCCATCCCTTCCTCAATATCGCGCCACACCCCTACCCTTCAATTCTCTGGTTGAACTTGATGGATGGATGTCTTTTTTCAACCGTACTAACTATGTAACTATGTAACCTGTGGACAGATGTGGAGTCTTGTGCCTGACATTTTCTTGTTTTTGGTATGCAACATTTTTTTTCTTTATTCCATAGAATTATCAAAATGCCACCTTATATAGTAGAGTCAATCCACATAGAAGTCCACATCATTATCCACATTTCTATCTAGTCATACACGGAGGGCTTGCACCTTAGAAATCCTGCGCATGTGCAATTGTTGTTGATTGCAGCGCCTGCACGTGGGCAAGATGGCTGATGCTGGATCTGGCAAAGGTGAGGGAGTGGTGAGGCGTTGTGGCTATAGGGCACAGCAAACCCCATGCCTTTTTGACACTTCAAGGCCACAATAAAGTAAATTTGTCATGAACAAGGGTGGACAGGGAGAGTGAGCCCTAAGCTGTCCCTAGAAATACTGTCCCTGCCTACTTGCCCATCTGCCCTAAACGGTGGATCCAACCAGTGCCAGTCCCTTCCTGCGCTAAAGTGCAATGGGCACAAAGGTACACAAATAATCCACTCTTAAAGGTTGAGACAGAAAAGGAAATGATGCCAAGGCACTGTTAACCTACTGGACAGACCAAAAGTTTGGACACACCTTCTCATTCAGAGTTTTCTTTATTTTCATGACTATGAAAATTGTAGATTCACACTGAAGGCATCAAAACTATGAATTAACACATGTGGAATTATATACATAACAAAAAATAAGTTTGAAAATATGTCATATTCTAGGTTCTAGCCACCTTTTGCTTTGATTACTGCTTTGCACACTCTTGCCATTCTCTTGATGAGCTTCAAGAGGTAGTCACCTGAAATGGTCTTCCAACAGTCTTGAAGGAGTTCCCAGAGATGCTTAGCACTTGTTGGCCCTTTTTGCCTTCACTCTGCGGTCCAGCTCACCCCAAACCATCTCGATTGGGTTCAGGTCCGGTGACTGTGGAGGCCAGGTCATCTGGCGCAGCACCCCATCACTCTCCTTCTTGGTCAAATAGCCCTTACACAGCCTGGAGGTGTGTTTGGGGTCATTGTCCTGTTGAAAAATAAATGATGGTGCAACTAAACGCAAACCGGATGGAATAGCATGCCGCTGCAAGATGCTGTGGTAGCCATGCTGGTTCAGTATGCCTTCAATTTTGAATAAATCCCCAACAGTGTCACCAGCAAAGCTCCCCCCCCCCCACACCATCACACCTCCTCCTCCACACCAGCACACCTGTGAAGTGAAAATCATTTCAGGTGACTACCTCTTGAAGCTCAACAAGAGAATGCCAAGAGTGTGCAAAGCAGTAATCAAAGCAAAAGGTGGCTACATTGAAGAACCTAGAATATGAAATTTTCAGTTGTTTCACACTTTTTTGTTACGTAAAGTAAAGACCAAAAGTTTGGAAACACCTTCTCATTCAGAGTTTTCTTTATTTTCATGACTATGAAAATTGTAGATTCACATTAAAGGCATCAAAACTATGAATTAACACATGTGGATAAATGGAAGCAAGTAGTAGGTCAGATCGATGGGGAAGAATGGAGGGAAGTGTTTATAAATATTTCCCAATCATCTCTCAACATGAACCATAAAACTTCTATGATAAAGCTGATACATAGGATCCCATATACGCCGGGGTTTTTGTATAAGATAGGAAAAAGACTTGACTCTAAATGTCCGAAATGTAATATGGAAGGTGCGGATTTGTCACACATGGTTTGGAGCTGCCCAAAACTGCTTTCTTTTTGGACAGGGGTATACAAGATGATAGAAACAAAATTGGGTACTAAGATGAGCTTTGATATTAAAACTGCCATTCTAGGGATAGGACTTAGGGTGCAGTGTAAGAACAGTGTTCTTATAAAGTCTTTCGGATTAGCTAGAATAATTATTCTTAGGAGATGGTTTGCTCCCCAGGGCCCATGTTGGGTTGAGTGGCAGAGGGAAGTTCAACAAATGAGAAGATTTGAAGCTATTTACTATCAGGGAAAAAAGATAGGTCAAAAAGTTGAAAACGAGTGGAAGAAATGGGATGAGGCATCCTAGCTGGTAGTGGGTGGGGGGATAGGGGTGTGGGTGGGATTATCTATATTGTGTAAAGCAAATTTTGAAATGCATTATTGTAATTTTGTAATTTGAAATAAAAAAAAAAAAAAAAAAAAAACACATGTGGAATTATATACATAACAAAAAAGTGTGAAACCTCCAGACTATGTAAGGGCTATTTGACCAAGAAGGAGAGTGATGTGGCGCTGCGCCAGATGACCTGGCCTCCACAGTCACCGGACCTGAACCCAATGGAGATGGTTTGGGGTGAGCTGGACCACAGAGTGAAGGCAAAAAGGGCCAACAAGTGCTAAGCATCTCTGGGAACTCCTTCAAGACTGTTGGAAGACCAATTCAGGTGACTACCTCTTGAAGCTCATCAATAGAATGGCAAGAGTGTGCAAAGCAGTAATCAAAGCAAAAGGTGGCTAGAACCTAGAATATGACATATTTTCACACTTTTTTGTTATGTATATAATTCCTAGAGATGTCGCAAATTGTTCGCCCGCGAACAGTTCCCGGCGAACTTAGCATGTCCACGTTCCCATCGCGGGGCGAACATATGTGAAGTTCGATCCGCCCCCTATACTTTAACATTGCAGTAAACTTTGACCCTGTGAGTCAGAGTCAGCAGACACATTACAGCCAATCAGCATCAGTCCCTCCCTTCCAGACCCTACTACCTCCTGCACGGACAACATTTTTCCTTCATTCAGCATGCTGCAGGCTTAGAAAGTGGAGGGACAGAGAAGCTGCTCCTGCTGTAATAGGGAAAGCGATAGCTAGGTTGCTGCTAGGTGGTGTATTCAGGGTCCACTCCGCTCCTAAAGCACTAGTCTAACATCTGCTTTAAGGACAGCACCCATAAAAGCCCTTTTTAGGGCTCAAATATCAGTCCGCGTGTCTTGCAACAGCTGGAGGTACCCTGGTTGGGAGGGAACCGCTGGTTAAAAGGGGTACTCCAGTGTAAAACTTAAGTTCCTTCAAGCAACTAACTACAGTATTAAAAGGGCTATAAGTTCAGTCCGTGTGTCTTTCAACAGCTGGAGGCACCCTGGTTGGGAGGGAACCTCTGGTTAAATGGGGTACTCCGGTGTAAAACTTAATTTCCTTCAAGCAACTAACTACAGTATTAAAAGGGCTATAATTTCAGTCCATGTGTCTTGCAACAGCTGGAGGCACCCTGGTTGGGAGGGAACCGCTGGTTAAAAGGGGTACTCCGGTGTAAAACTTAATTTCCTTCAAGCAACTAACTACAGTATTAAATGGGCTATAAGTTCAGTCCGTGTGTCTTGCAACTGCTGGAGGCACCCTGGTTGGGGACCTCTGCTTAAAAGGTGAACTCTGCTGGCAACCTTTTTTGCTCATTGTCACACTAGTGCAAATCACATTTGCTGTGACAGTTGTTAAAAAAAAAATAAAAAAATTTTTGGGCTGTGAAATAAAACCAGTCAGTTCACGTCCCAGTTGGGAGTTTTTTTTGCCTGCAGGGCTAATTGTGTCACCCTAGTGCAAATCACAATAGGTGTGATAGTTGTTAAAAAAAAAATAATAATAAAATAAAATTTTTGGGCTGTGAAATAAAACCAGTCAGTTCATGTCACAATTGTGAGTTTTTTTGCCTGCAGGGCTAATTGTGGCACCCTAGTGCAAATCACATTTGGCGTGACACTTGCGCAAATTTAAAAATTTTTTTTTTTTTGCCTATGTAATAAAACCAGTCAGTTCACTTCACACTTGGGAGTTTTTGGGCCTGCTGGGCTCATTGTCACACTAGTGCACATCATATGTGGGTTGACAGTTGTATAAATTAGAAAAAAAAATACAATTTTGACTGTAATAGATTGAATAGTAGTTAGTTGTCTGCAAGCGTGTGTGTCAGGCCTACAGCGTCTACGTCTGTCAAGGACATGTTTGAGCGTAAGATGCCAATGTCACAAGGTCACCCCCTAGCTCGGCGTCTGACAGCTGGCTTGTCTGAACTCATAGCCCGCCAGCTTTTAAAAAATGTATTGAAATTTAAAAAATAAAAAATAAATAAATAAATAAATTGCTAAGATTTTTTTAAAACTATTGGGACACCGCAGTGGAAGGTACCCGGCCAAAATTTCTTTGCACAAAAGGCAATCCCCAACCGGTACTCGATTGTGCAACAGGAAGTAATGGCATGTCTGGCACACAGTGTTAGGGCAAGTGTCAATCTGACTACTGATACCTGGTCTGCAAAGCATTGTCAGGGCAGGTATATCACCTACACTGCACATTGGGTAAACCTGGTGACGCTGTGCAGGGTTGCCGCGGTGGATTTTGAATGAAGACAGGCCTCTTGAAGCTGATTGGTCGCTCGCTGCTGGATGGAATGGGGGCGACCAATCAGGAACGTGCCGTACATGGCTGTGTACAGTTACGCTGTCATAGGAAAAAATCGGTGAGGGGATGTCATCCAAACATGGGCATGGGGATGGTAGGCTTAACTCTGATTGGCTGTTCGGGATGTCGAGTGAGCCAATCAGAGAGGGGACGTATGAGTTCAGGTTGCAAGTCTTTGCCGCTGGTGGAGGCAGGATGTCTTTCAAATCTTTCAGCCAATCGCTGCTGGGCGGCTCCGGGCGACGACCAATCAGGTTAAAGACATATAATTCCTCTTTGGGGGATTCCTAGAGGCATCGGCGGCAAATCTTTTTTGAAGAATTCGACCAATCGCTGCTGGGCAGGTTCATCAGGAATGAGACGTGTATTTCCTCTTTGGAGAATTCCAAGAGGCATCGGCGGCAACTCTTTTTTGAAGAATCCGACCAATCACATTCCCTCTGGGTAAGGTGGCGACCAAGGATGACTTGCATGACTTATCCGCCACCAACTATGGTTCAAGCCGCAATGTTTTAGGGCACTTTCCGGCTGGGAAACAAACAGAAATTTTTCTGGCTGCTGCTACAGCAGCGGCTGCAACAATACCAAATTTTTCAGCCATGTGTACATGCCTAATTTTTCTGGTACTCTCTGCTGACATCTCTGTCCATTTTAGCAACTGTGCATATTAAATGTATGGTAAGGGTAGCATGGTGGCTCAGAGGTTAGCACTGCTGACTTGCAGCGCAGGGGCCTTGGGTTCAAATCCCACTATGTACTGCCTAAAGGGGGGCTCTAACTATGTGCTGCCTAATATTGGGTAATCTATGAGCTGCCTAAAGGGGGGATCTAACTATGTGATGTACACGGTTCGAGGTTGAGATAGCTTCTCCTGGGCCAGGCACGGGTTATTAATACATTGATGCAAGGTTACGGATAACTTTACTGTTGCTGGAAGTAGCAAATCTTAAACAGTACAGTGTTTTATGCAGAGTGGAACCTGTGGAGCCTTTTGCCTTGCTGGGAGTTGTAGTTGCTGTTGAACACAGCTTTAAGATTATTAGCAGCAAATGCTAACTTGCCAGACTTAGGGTGCGTTCAAACTACATAATTCCCACGGAATTTCGTGAGCGGAATTCCGTGTGGTGAACTTTAACATCAGTGTGAATGGGTCTTCTGCGAGACTCGTTCACATTTAGGAATTGTTTGCCGTTTAAATTGCTCCGCGCAAAGAAGGAACATGTTCCTTCTTTGTGCGCAAATCCGCAAACTTTGCATAGCCGTCAATGGTGATGGTGCAGTGCCACGTGGTCCTACCACCGAAAAATTTTGGCGGCGGCTGCCAGATCTGTATCTCTGCTCAGTGAATTCCGCGAACGGAGATTCAGCGAGATTTACTTAGTGTGAACACGCCCTTAACTTGACTGAAAAAGAGATTTTACCCAAGAGCTTTGCCAGTCTTTGACATTCACCTGTGTGCTAGGGTTTTTTCTGAGACTGGCTGTGAAATTTTGTAGTTTTCTTCTCCCTAGGCTTCTCCTCACAGTATCTGCACTCCACTCCTTACTCCTCTTAGACTCTTAATACATAATATAACATAATATATCACATTATGAAAGGTCAGACAATGGAGCAGTGGGCCCAACATATAGACAGCGGGAATGCCCGAGGTAATCTTTAACCCACAGGACAGCCTTTGGTGCTGGGACATCACAGTTGGGATAGAGAACAGGAAGCTCTGAGCAGAATGGATGGCATCAAGCGATAAAGGCAGGGGATGAGCAGCAGGTAAGTATGTGTTTTTTTATTTTGTCCTCTCACCCTAAACAATGATATATTTATATATATATATATATATATATATATATATATATATATATATATATTAATTCATTCATTTATTTATTCAGACAAACCCTTCATGAACATACCCTCCCTGTAAACCTGACTTTTCCACTCTAACTTTCCTTTTAAATAGGCCACTGACTAGATAAAATTTTGGCATGCATTTACCTAAAGTATTAGGTAATAGAGTAAAAACTAGCTTTCCTTTTCTGTCTCAACCTTTAAGAGTGGATTATCTACTTGGGCCACCGACACTTTTTGATATTTAGGCTGCAACACTATAATAAAAACGAATGTTCTCTCTGCTTCCTCTACCCCATACAAGCTCTGCCAATCAGAATAACACATATCCTTTGTCACAATGATGTGCCAATAATTCACTTCTTCTCTGGGGCTAACAAGTGCTCCGCAATAGCACTTCTGCTCCTCAGCTCACACAAGCAAATCACCATTGTGGGATAGTGGTGCCAAATGTAACTGTAGAACATTATTAGTCTGCATCCACACTCCAGTGGGAGCGTACGGATCCGGCCGGATTCGGCTGGGGGAGGGGCAAACCGTGCGCTCCCATGCCCCAGCCGGATTGGCACCAAACTCCATTGACTTTAATGAGCCGACCGGAGTCAAACAATGACTCCAGTCAGCTCATTTTTGCCCTGTACCCGGTTTTCTGACCTGACCTAAAACCGTAGTTTTCTGCAGCTTTAGGTCCGGTCACAAAACCGGATACAGGCCAGAAATGAGCAGACCGGAGTCACTGTTTGAATTTGGTGCCGGTCTGGCTGGGGTATGGGAGAGCATGGTTTTCCCCTTCCCGAGCTGGATACAGCAGCCGTACGCTCCAACCGCAGTGTGAATGCAGCCTTACATTGGTGCCCATCTTATGACAGTGTGAACTTGTGCACAATACAATGCATGGGTGTGAAACACATAATCTCCCATGGTCTTCCATGTACGTTTGATCTATCCGTCTCTCTTCCCCTATTGCCCATACTAAGTTATGTGCGCTTTTGTTCATGGTAAAAGTTTAAAAGTTTCTGCTCCTCTCCAGGCCAAACATTGCTAACCAGACATCTCCCAAATGTTTAACTTTGTTGCCTCTGCATACATTATATCATTATATAATTTTTATCTTGTTGGAATGCTTTATCAAGGTCTGTCCTAAAGTCTGTCAAAGTCACTGCAAGTCCCAGCAACTGCAAGATACCCTGTGTTACTGGTCACCTCTCTGGGATCAAGGCCTAGTTGTAAAGACTGTACCATCTATCTACCTCAGTAAAGCTACCGTTAACCCTGACCTGGCCTTGGACTCTTATTTGCCCTGCCTAACTAGGACTAGCGGTGCTACCGTTCTGGTGGTTCTCAGTAAAACCACACCCTGGCGTCACGAACATTTAGGGGTTAACACCATCTGCCCCTGGGCTACAACATCTGCCCCATACACCTCACATCGGACCCCCGTGGCACTCCACATTAACATTTTATATATGATATGTAATGGGAGCTTGAGAGCGGGACCGCATGGAAATAACTGGTATGTCTCTTCTTTTTCATGTGGGTCCCCCTCTCCCATTGAAGTCAATAGGAGATGTAATTTTTTAAATACAAATGTGTGGTTTTTGACAGAAATCAGAACGCAGATAATGCTCATGCGAACATGTCCTAGATACTGTCGAGGAGAGGTTTGGGGGCAGGGGGTCATGGAAGGGTGGGCACTAGGAATGATTTCCTAAGGTGAGCCCAATATACTTCAGTCCAAAACAGGGGCCCAGAGTGTAGATGCAGAAGTAATTGTCTGTATTGACTCAGGGGGGCCCAAACACTTAGTTAGTTACCATAATGATGTAATAACTGCACATCATAAATCATTTATAGCTGTAAAAAAGTGTTTGTAAATAAAAAATGAAAAACAAATATTTAAAGGAGTATTCCGAGATTTTTTTTAATTTGACTGTGCTACTGGGGCTGTAAATTAAATGTAGTTCATAATATAGTGTCTGTATCTGTGTTTCATGGTAGTCTCGCAATTCTTATGTGATTTTTGCCCCAATGCTTATTTTTAACAGCATTCAAAATAAGTGTCATGTCAGCTTTTCCCAGGTTGCAGTGCGGCCCGAGATGTTACATCAGTAGTCAGGGGTTCAAACGAGCCTGTCTTCTTCAATGGGTGGAGCGACCGCTGGGTGGGTGAGTGAACATTCTGCAAGAATTGCAGTTTTGCAACAGCTGGAGGCACTCGGGTCTGAAAACCCTGGTCTATTGCATGGAAAGAATCACAGGTGTGTTTCAATGGGTGGAGTGGCTGATGTGTGGGTGGTTAAAAAGTGACCTCACACTTAGAATTATAGGACTTGTAGTTTAAGGGAACAAACTCCAACAGGAAATATCAACAATATTTATAGGAACAGTTTGCAGAAAGATAACCTCAGTGTTATGGTAATTTCATAACATAGCCATTCAGCCCCAAGACAAGCACGGATCTTTCCTAAGCATGTCTATTATTGTCTGGAAGGTACGTACTAAAATTAGCTTTGTGGATAACCCCTTTAACTATGTTACAAATAATTAACTTTTTTAAATCAGAAAAATGCATTAACGGACCAGTTTAAAATAAATGTGGATTTGTTTTTATAAAGATCTTCCATTTTGTCTAATATATTTTCACTTGATTTTGCTTAAAAATACTCTTGCAAGAAAATAAAGCTGTGTAGTGCCACTTGACATTGTTCACCAAGGTTACTTTTGCTGGTTACAGAGCAGGTTTTATAGATTTCTATGTCTGTTGGTTAAGAAACATACTGCCCTAAATACAAGAGCTGAGTTAGAGAAAGTAGGATTCATTCTACTATTAGGCTAAGTTTCCACTTGTTTGTGTGTAAAAAAAAAAAAAAACGCCAGTGCAATTTCCTGCGTCTGATGTTTTTCTGGCGTTTTTCTGGTGTTTTTGCATGTGAGTGGAAATTGCATTTTTTTCAAAATTTGCTGGGAATCAAAAAAGAAAAAAAATTATAACAAAACTTTAATTAATTTTTAAAAAATAGTTTGTGTTTCACTTTTTTTCTTTCAATTTTTAGGTAGTACTACAAATCCCAGCATGGAACAGACTAATAGACATATTGCCCGGGTGTCACACCTGAAACCCGATGCGATCGTCCATAATATAGTAGAGATGTGGAGCGGCTCTATACAGCGCTCACATCTCTGCACTATACTCCGGCCAGTGATGTGAATAGAACATCACTCATTCATATTTTCCGCCCAGAGTGGGGATTGGCCGGATGGTTGCAGCCAATCACCGCTCTCTGAGGGAAATATGAATGAAATATTCATATCACTGGCCGGCCGGAGTATAGTGCAGAGATGCGAGCACTGTAGTGAGCCGCTCTGAATCTCTGCAATAGATAGGACGATCGCAGTGGGTGTGACACCCGCTGTGATCTGTCCTTAACTGCAGGTACTACTACTCCCAACATGGAGCACACTCTTCTCCATGCTGGGAGCTGTAGTACCTGCATTAATATACAGATCGCAGTGAGTGTAACTTCTGACACCTGTTGCGATCTACCTAATAATGCAGGTACTACAGCTCCCAGCATTGAGCAGAGTGTGCTCCATATTGGGAGCAGTAGTACCGGCAGTTAAAGGGGTACTCCGGTGACATTTTTTTTTTAAATCAACTGGTGCCAGAAAGTTAAACAGATTTGTAAATTACTTCTATTAAAAAATCTTAATCCTTCCAGTACTTATTAGCTGCTGAATACTACAGCGGAAATTCTTTTATTTTTGAAACACAGAACTGTCTGCTGACATCAAGAGCACAGTGCTCTCTGCTGACATCTCTGTCCATTTTATGAACTGTCCAGAACAGCATATGTTTGCTATGGGGATTTCCTTTTACCCTGGACAGTTCCTAAAATGGACTGAGATGTCAGCAGAGAGCACTGTGCTCATGATAGCAACAGACAGCTCTGTGTTTCAAACGGAAAAGAATTTCCACTGTAGTATTCAGCAGCTAATAAGTACAGGAAGGATTAAGATTTTTTAATAGAAGTAATTTACAAATCTGTTTAACTTTCTGGCACAAGTTGATTTAAAAAAAAAAGTTTTTCACCGGAGTACCCCTTTAAGGAAAGAAAACAGAGGATGCCGCTACTGACAATCGCTGTGATCCTCCTGTATAATGTATAGATGCGGGCAGCATAGCCGCTCTTCTATGGTCCCCTGCACAGAAGTATATATACACCTATTCATATTTCCCACAGAGAGTTGTGATTGGCTGGAACCATCTGGCCAATCACAGCTCTCTGCGGGAAATATGAATAGGTGTATATATACACCAGTGCAGGGGACCATAGAAGAGCGTCCGAGCGTAACTATAAATTATAAAGAAGGATCGCAACGGACCCGAGGCGATCTGTCAATTAGTACAGGTACTACTGCTCCCATCATGGAACAATGTGTTCCATGCTGGGAGTAGTAGTACTACCTACAAAATTTAAAAAATAAAGAAAAAAAGTGAAAAGAAACACACATGCACACTACATTTTTATTATTTGGCTACATTTTTAGTTTCCTGCCCGCCCACATAAATTGATCCCTGTTTAAAAATTTATGAAAATTTCATTATAAAAAAGATACATTTCGTTAAATATATTTTTTTCCATCACCACTGTATCTTTTTATTATTATTTTCTAATGGTAACCTACGAAATGTTATTAAAAAAGGTATCTCCATCGCTTTTTTGGATAGCTAAAGTTCAAAAAAGAATAAAAACCGCCTGCAAAAACGCTAAAGTTAAAACCCACATGGCCTTTTTCTTGGCGTGCTTTCACTCCCATAGACTTTTATAGGAGAAAAACACCTCGATTTCAGGGAAAAAAACGCCATAAGCTCAACATGCAGCGACTTTGCAAAACCGCCAAGAAGCTGAAAACGGCAAAAAAGAGTGAAAAAACGCCAAAAGGATTAGAAAAATGCCAAACTGAAAAACACAAAGTGGAAAAAGAATTTTAAGTTTTTTCATTGATTTACAGCTAACATCTGGCCACAGCGTTTTTTCAATAAAAAAATGCCATGGGGGCAGTTTTGGCATTTTGTGGTCAAAACGGAAAAAAAAAAAAAAAAAAAAAAAAAACTGTGGAAACTTAGCATTAGAGTTTCCATTTCCAGTTTTCCGATATTTGAAAGTGGACCTGTCAGCTGAGAAACAAGGATGGAAATAAGCATAAGACTAAATAGATCTAGTCATCAATGATTTGGGGCAAACCTTTGTTATTTCAATAGTGCTCTCCATAAGCGAGATGTTGATACGGAAATGAAGCTCAAGTGCCCAAGGGGTGTTTACTTAGAGCCCATGAAAATTCAACCCATGTCCTCTGTTTCTAGGTTCAGTCAAATATGTTAAGCAGATGCAAGTGAATTATTGGGTGGTGATAAAGAGGACATGTACTAGACTTCCCTTGGCACATGCCATACTGGGGACACCCCCTGGGCTTTTTTAAAGCCTTATTTGCATATCAGCTATAAGGCTTATATATTGCCAATGGAAATGACTATGTAAATAAAAAAGTTATGCTCAGAATCATAAATACACAAAAAGAGAAAAGGTTTTTTACAGCTCACTGCATCTAAAAGAACAGCTTCAGAGTTACTTCCTTCAAGGAACGACACACAGCCGCAGTGTGGCAGTTAATGCACAAAGAAGGTTTCTCCCATCAGGCAATGAATCTAGCACTTTCGGATAATTTTTAAAAAAATATCCAGCTTTATTCAAAATCCATTAAAATGTCCACATGGACTACAAAAATGCAATAAACACCAATAAAGTCTTTTTCAATGCCCAGAATCATGATGACTAGCCCTATCAATCCATGGACTTATATACACCCCTATATTCTTGCTGACTGTGTGTAAGGCTATATTCACACAGCAGAAAATGGGCAGAATGTCAGACATTCCATACATTTGCATGTTCCGCTGGTGCAAAGACTGCTCGGAAATTCACTGTCTCAATAGATGACAATGCATTTCCAAGTGGAATTCGCAGAAATAATAAACATGTCCATTGTTTCTGTGGACTCTGAAATTGGGATTTCCACAGTAGAAATATTCCACCATGTGCACGGTGCACCTGAAATAGGATTCTGCTGCAGCGGATTTTCCGATCTGACTATTTTCGTGGAATTCCGTTCAGAAGATTCACTGTGTGAACATGGCCTAAGAGTAAGCATTACTTTGACACAGTGTGCGGCTCCAATGTGTCCTTTCCCTTCTGATCCGCTCAGCTAAAGCAAGTGGTATAAGGACTTGATTGCAAAAGTCTATGGGACCGCTTAGCCCAGCAGAGAGGAATTGAAACTACACGGTTATTGGAGATAACCTCCATGTCCAAATTATAGGTATCCTTAAGAATATTTTTTAATAAGCACCGGCCTTTTGTTCAATACATATTTTTTCCTAGTATTATTGTCATGTCCTGATGTAGGGATCAGTGCGAACCTGAATTTTGCCCTAACCACTGTCCCTAGCTTCTTGGCCAATCCCTCCTAAATGGTAGCCTCCAACTGGGACAATTCCTATGTTTAACTAAGTGCAGGGGCTTCAAGAAGTGTCAAACAGTCCAGGCAAAAAGACAAAGATATAATAGTCAAGCTAGAGTCTCCTCCAAAATAAAGAGACACCCATCTGTAGACAGCTGTTTCAGGGTGCTGGCTGGCTAGCAGAGAGGCCTTTAGTGTGGGACTGAGAGGGTAATGTTTATCATTTAAATCAACTGTTGTCAAAAAGTTAAACAGATTTGTAAATTACTTCAATTAAAAAAATCTTAATCCTTCCCGTACTTATCAGCTGCTGAATACTACAGGAAATTCTTTTCTTTTTGGATTTCTTTTCAGCCTGACAAATCTGTTTAACTTTCTGGCACCAGTTGATTTAAAAAATAAAATAAAATTCAGAGTACCCCTTTAACACAATCCCAGATAGGCTTAGACCATGCAGTGCTCCACTGGGAAAAATATGTGGTGGAACCCTTCTCCAGAAGGAGAAAAGTTTGCATTATGGTGCCATGCCTTGAAAGTAGAGTCCTATTATCCTATTAAAATTCATTACCTAATTTCTTTAAGAGCTTTGAAACATGATTGAGGATTAATTATTTCTGTTCTTCATTGTGTCTGGTATTGCAGATTGAACCTATTTGAATTAAAGGGGTACTCCGCCGCTAGACATGTTTTCCCCTATCCAAAGAATAGGGGATAACATGTCTGATCGCGGGGGTCTGGCTGCTGAGGACCCCCGCGTTCTCCGCTGCGGCACCCCAATCAACCGGTGCAAGCGCCGTAATCCGCTCCATGCCGGATGACTGATGATACAGCCGCCAAACACCCTCCATTCATGTCAATGGAAGGAGGCATGACGGCTGTGTACTAGCCATCACACCCCCTCCCATAGACAAAAATGGAGGGGGCATGGCGTGACGTCAAAATCATGGAAGCTCCAAGCTTCCGTGACTGTAATGCCGCATCGCCAGTCCGGAGACCACAGGTGATAACCTGTCTAGGGGCAGAGTACCTCTTCAAAATGTGTGTGTTTATTTGTAGTAGTTCCCATTCTTTCCATTATATTGTTGCATGTGGGGACAAAATTAGAAAATGTTGCATTTTATAAGAGTTTACGAAATATATGATTACTGATGGTGCACATGGGGTATTCAAGACATAAATGCAGTAATAAATCAAACATTAGATTGTGTGTTACTTTTGAACAGCCGCTTCGACACGGATGTATTTTGGAAAATAAAAAGAAGGTTTATTCCTTCAGCATGCAATAAACCTTCTTTTTATTTTCCAAAATACATCCGTGTCCAAGCGGTTTTATTTTACCAAGTTCTCGGAAACTTCCACATACCTGTGACGGACTACATCTGTGACGGAGGTGAGCGCCCACAGAAGCACTTCTCTTTTTTCTCGGGACCACGGGACCGATATTCTTCCATTCCAGTGACTGTCCTCCGCCGGTGAGAACGGGTCTAGTGCCGGCTGCACTCCTCCAATCTGTGTCCCCCAGAATAGTGGGAAACAAGCGTCTACTGGTGTTGTGCCCACGGTACAACACAGAAAGGTGAGCAAACCTAACATAACAACTGAAAACACGAATCTGGAAACGGCTGCTCCCCCCCTTCCTTGGAGCCGACATCCATTTTTTATTTAATTTAATTATTTTCTTTTACACTCAGATTATCTATATATATATATATTTTTTTTACTACGCTTAGATACGCATTGTGTCTCCTCTGTCTTTTTCTATATATTTCTGTTGACTTTTGAACAGCGATATAGACAAGTACAGAAGACATTTTGAAGCAAATGAGTCAGTTATTTCACAGTAACCTGGCAGAGCTTCACATAGAAAATAATTATAAATGAAAAATGTGTCTCTTTCTAAAAATTATGGAGTCTTAAAATAAATCTTATTTAATATTTAGTAGCCCAGGTGGTCACACATTAGCTGTGATTAAGAGCTATTTCACCATTAAACCAGATATTGGGTTAGGAGATGTTTTGTAAATTTCTATTATGTGGACATGATACATTTTAACAGATTTTTTTTTTACGCACAGTTAACAGCCTTAAGTCAATTGTCAACAAACGTTTTCCTTGCCATGGCAGAGATATGATTTCTTAGTCAAAGCTGTGACTGTCAGTCTTGGCTCTTAAAGAACATATTGAGCTCAAAATCATTAAGGGGAACTGCATCATCACCATAAATGTTGAGCAAGCTTTTCAAAAGTTCAATTCCCCGGACTCATAGAATTTTTTTGAAAAAGTTTGGCTTGCGGCAAACAAGTCCTACACGAAGAGGCAGAGCAATAACCCTTAAGATATACTGTAACACTGCCTAAGAGCCCTATAACAATGCTAGGGTCACTTCAAACAATTTTAAAGTGCTTTTTAAGGCTAAGGTAATGTCAAAGTTACAGTGACATACAGTAACCAATGGTAACTAACAGCTTGTTTAAAACACACACTTACTAGCAGGTTTTTAATGCTTTTTACCATTAAAATAAAAAGGTACACAAAGTATTCCTTTCTGTTGGCAGATACCTGCTGGTGTTAAAATGCACACAGTGGTATCAGAAGACAAAATGGATTTTTCAATGTGTTCCAAAAATAATGCCTTTTGGGAGTTGCAACAGGATTGGTGCTGCAAAATAGTGAATAAGAAATGGATTTTGTATGAAAAGCCAAAAAAAATTATCCCTTTGGGGGGGGGGGGGGGGGTTATGGGTTGTGTATGTGTAGGTCTAACTAGTAGTAGCAGCAGCAGCTGAGTTGTGGACTGGAGGTAGTTGTAGCCACCGGACAACAGGCTGTGGTGGACTGAATGTAGTTGAAGCAGCCATCAAACAGGTAGGCAGTGGTGGACTGGTGATTGTTTCAGCCAGCAGACAACAAGCAGTGGTGGACTAGTGGTAGGTGTAGCCAGCGGACAGCAGGCAGTGGTGGACTAGTGGTAGGTGTATCCAGCGGACAACTGGGGTGGTGGAAGCGCTATAATCAGTGGCATCAGGCACAGGAGTTTTACATTACCTTACTGATCAATGCCTGATTCATTTAACAAAAATTAATTTTTCATGTTATTGACAGACAATCTTACAAGCTTAGTGGTAACACCACCTGCCACGCTGAACACTCTATCTGAGAAGACAAGATAGAACATCCATGGCAAAGAGTGCAAGTTTTGGCCAATAGACTAATCTGGTGACCCAGAAGTCCATGGAGTCTGGGCTCACGGTGTCTGTCAGAGAAAGGGCTAAGCTTATAAAACTTTGGGGGAGATTTATCAAAACCTATGCTGAGGAAAATTGACCAGACTATTTCTTTAAGTTTTAAAAAGGTCTTTAGACACAACCTGATTGGTTGCTATGGGCAACTGGTCAACTTTTCCTTTGCACAGGTTTTGACAAATTTCCCTCTTTGTCATCATGTACTCCAATGTGAAGATGCTGCTACTGCTGCTCCTTGCAGGGGTATTGCTGGCAGGGGGAGTGGAGTGCTGGAAAAAAACTGGAAATGCAGGTAACTTGGCGTTAAAGCCTAGTCCATATTTACTCTCAATGGTAGAAATGCAGATTTATGTTAATATACAGGTTGTTTGTTGGTCAAGTTCACAACCATGGCAGAGGACAATTTATCTGCAGTTTTATAATGGGCACATCTGAACCAAGACACCAACATTATAGGAAACTCGTAAGAGGGAGAAAACAACAGAGTGAGCACTCAAGTTTAGGGTGAAATTGCAGGTGGTGTCTTTATTTTTAGGTGATGTGGTACAGGCACTTCATGGAGCAAGACACCAGGAACCCGTGGAAAAACCTGGTGAACTAAGCAGTGCTTCTTCAGACCTTCCGTTACCTGGGCGCAGGTAAATACTCCTCCTGTACCCACGTCACGGAAGAGGGTGTAACATTTTGTCTAGTGAGTTAAAAGCAAAACATGTAAATCTAAACACAAGCCTTCAGATAAAGTTAAACGAATGCATTCATTTCCAATCTGTCATTCAACCCCGGGTTACCCAGGGCATTTGTCCTGAGTATCAAGGTACCTTCTTTTTACAGTAGGCTGTTACGGACATCTATGCCATTTGCTGCTGTGATTCTTTCCACGCCCAAAAATTGTAATGTTCTTGGATCATTCTCATGTGCTTCTTTTACATGCTGTATTAATCTAGGGGAGACCTTTCCCTTTTTAAGGGAGTTTACGTGCTCCCGAAATCTGACATTCAGAGGACGAGTAGTACAGCCAATATAAAATCTATGACAACTGCTGCGAATGGCGTAGACTACATTTTTCGTACGACAACATATAAAGTCTCTACAGGGAACCTTGATGCCTCCCAGCGAAAAACATTTGTCTGTACAGCAAAAATTACACCAATTGCAGGTACCACATTTAAACGTTCCCTTTAGAGTATTTTTTTGCTAACCAGATTCTTTCCAGTGTATTTTTTTTTAGATTTTTACACTTTTTAAAGGTTATTACGGGATGATTAGTGGACAATTTTTGCAAATCTGGGTCATTCTGCAAGAGGAACCAGTTGTTATTAATAGCTTTTTTTTATTTTATCTGCTATATCTGGGCTGTATGCAAAAGAAAAGGAAAACCAATCTTTTGTTTCCCTCAATTGATTATGTTGTTTTTTGTTGAGACTTTTTACTTTTTAAGAGTACTGTCCCATCACAAGTATACTTTCCGATCACAAGTATAAGCTTTCATGAATGCTTCTTCTAGTATTTTGTTTGGGTAGCCTCTCTGCCTTAGTCTGGCCTGCAACTCTCCTGCTTGCAATCCCAACTATTTATTCTTCTCAATCTGAGAAGCTGTCCATATGGGATTGCTTTCTTAACGTGTTTTGGGTGATAGCTTTCATAGAGCAAAAGGGAGATGCAGGCCGTAGGTTTGAAGGTTGTATATTGAGAGAGTTCAGTTATAGCCTTCATTAAATCAGATGTGACTAGAGCGTTCTCAGCCTCATTTTTCTTTATTACAGCTTTCACCATATTCAAGCAGTAGTCTAAATGTATTTGGTGCCATTCTTGAATGAATGACTCATCTACCATGAAATGCATGTTCTTTATAATTTCGAAGTCCTCTGGGACTCGGTTACAGGCTTTGTAGGACTTTAGAGACCTTATTGTCCAAAACAGTCTTGTCTCTTTTTCAGACAGATTGGAGATCTTATTTTCAAGACTTTTGACGCTCATGATTTGAAAGGCGTCTTTTATATCACAGTCTGTAAAAAAGTCATCCGCGTCCTGGTGCCCCGCAGAGAAGGCCCCTTCATTAAGAATAATTATAGGACTCTCATACCTACAGACCCCCCCCATTGTCATGAGGCTACAAGGAAGGTGCCCAGGGTTCAGCTACTTAGTGGTTGTCACAGGTGTCTTTGATGATTTTCTAATGAATGCCCACCTGCCCAGTCTGAGTTTTGGTGGGTGGGCTTCATTCGACAGTTTTGTAGTTATGTCATATTCTTTCCATTTTATTATCAGCGGGATGATCAGTGGGAGATCATGTGACTCTTAGAATGCCCACAAGAGGAATCCCATTTAAATCGTGTAACTTGAAGACATTTGATAGGAGCAGATCTAACATCTTTATTATTTGTACCAAGATTTCTTACACTTCACTGTAACAGATTGGACAATTTTGTCAGATCCATTACATAAAATCTAAATTAAAAATAATTTTTATTTAAAAAAGAAAACACATATGGGATGGGGATGAAAACTTTTGCAAGACGATGACAAGATATTTACTATTTTGTAGCATAACTAGCTTCACATATTTTTAGTTATGAACCCCTCCATAGATAAATAATAAGGGAATTATATATAAACCCCTAGCTCTAGCTATTATGTATTTAGCTTTTTATTTTTCCTTCATATTTTACATATTTCTTATTCTATACATGTGCATGGTTCTGCCAAATAAAATAAAACTCAGGTGGCAATAATGTATCCTTCATACTATAGGTCCGAATATTATACTGATTCATTTCTGCAGTATGCAATGAAACTAACATTTTAACACTTTTATTTGAACACATTATTTCACAACGGTTCATTACAACATTAAGTTACATGAATGTGAAGGAATACAGAAAACCTCCGAGAGCTCCTACCGCCACTGCAGTCTTATGGCTCAGGCAAATATCTGTAAGCAAACAGAATTTGTATTACTTAGTGGTGTATATTATATATTAGTGACACAAATTAATTACTGGGCTAAGTACAAAAATATGACTATTGTATGTAGAATAATTTTCCCATTTAAGAGGGGTTTTCTTGCCTAATATGCAATAATGGCCTCAATCCTTAGGATGGGCTATCAATCACTGTTTGGTGGCGTGCCAACACCTGGCACCCATGGCAAGCAGCTTTTTGGCACAGCCACGATGCTTGCACTATGCCGTAAATGGGGCTAGAGGCATTTGGCTCTATACATAGCATAGTGGCCGGCGCTGGTTACTGCAGCTTAGTCACCATTCACTTGAGCTGTGGTAACATGAAGCCAGCCCTTTTTACTGTGTAGTGTGGACACAGTGGCTGTGCCGAACAGCTGATCGGTAGAAGGTGCAGGTGTCATCACTGTGCCGATCAGCGATTGATGGCCTATCCTTAGAATAGGCCACCAATCTGGAAAACCCCTTTAAAGATTTCCTGGTTTGGAGACACATTTAGGCCTTATACACACACAACATTGCCAATTGCCAAAACCCTTAATGGGAATCTTTCATCAACACCCACCGAACATTAGAATGGGCAGGGAGAAAGGCCGAGATAATCCCATAGACTTACATTGTAAGTTTGTCAGTTAGTGCACTTTTCTCCCGGTTCATTCTTGCGATTGGTTGGGGTCTGAACACACAGACCACAACCAATTAAAACTTTTGACATGTTTCTACAATATGTTGAAAGTTTTTTTCAAGTGACAATGCCCTTTTAAAAGACAGTGCACAGCAATATTTAACTATATCTTTTTTTGAACTCACCTAAAAACATTCTGTCTCTTCTTTTAACCCTTTTTGGAGAATTATATTCATTGGCAGTATTCTCAGAATTTAAGCCAACTCCTAGGATGAATTTCAAAGTACATTTCACATAAACTTTCAGTTTAGTCATTTGTGTGTTTACTGCTGTTTACAGTTGAATAATACAGACATTTAGGTGCACTACTGTGGTAGGTGTAGACAGTAACATCTGACTAATCCTCAAAATGATGTTAAAATTGAGACATTAGCCAGTATATCCTTATAAGAAGGACATACCTGAGCCCGCACACCAATGCCAAGGTTTCTCAAGTGGCACGGGACCTAACATTAAACCTAGCTGTGCCATATGGACAATACCAGGAGCCAGTGGGCAATTACAGCGCCTTAATCACTATTATAGGCAGCATTTTGGTGCACCTGTGAGGCCGCCAACATAGCCTACTTGGGTGCGGCTCATAGCCTTCCTTCCTCCTCCCACTGTGTGTGCTTAGCCACACTGGAGTGAACTGGAAGCAGGCTGTGAGTCGGACGTAATGACACTGTAATTGCCCACTGATCCCTGGTATTGCCAATACGGCACAGGTAGGTTTAGTGTTAGGTCCGGTGCCACTTGAGAAACCATGGCATTGGTGTGCGGGCTCAGCTATGACCTTCATATAAGGATATACTGGCTAATGTCACAATTTTAACATCATTTTGAGGGTTAGTCAGATGTTACTGTCTACATCTACCACAGTAGTGCACCTAAATTTATGTATTATTCTATATGTTACACATCCACACTTTTCATTGGGTGTAGCATGTTTTGCCATTTTTGCCACAATTTTCCCCCAAACATTGTTCTGGTAATGTGAGCTGTTGGTGACCTGTGGACACTGGAGGAGGGAAAGTGACCCCACTGGACTGCTACTATACACATCTCCCAGCCCCAGGATATACTGCTGATCAGAGGGGAGAGAGGCAGGACACAGGGATATCACTCACCCTCACATGAAGTGGCTGCTCTGTTTTCCTGGGAGGCCTGTCAGCACTTGGCCCCGTCCTCTTCCTGTGCTGGGGGCGGAGCCAACAATCAGATACCCTTCATCCCTGCGCTGCTGCCTGTCTCTGCTACTGATACACAGAGCAGGAGCAGCGTAGGGATATTTACATAGAGAAAGACATCAGGGAAAGTAGCGCTTGTCTGACTGGGGATCCGGGACAAATATCCTGAATCCTCAGCAGCTGCAGCAGGCCCTTTACTTGGCCGGGCCTTCAGACCACGACTGAATGGACCGGCCGGTCAATCTGCCCCTGCAATAAGATGACCTGCTCTTTTGTCAAGCTTCGAATTTCTTTTTCAGTATAAAACTTTAATGTTTCTTTTCTACTTATATACAAAAAAAATAGCAATACTTAATACACCACGTGCTCAGATGAAAAAGTCCTGATCAACTCACTGCACTATGAAACTGTCTGTTTTTTTTCATTACAACCAATCACGGCTCAGCTTTCATTTCTTTAATGAGCTCTGGTTAAATCAAAGCTGAGCTATTGCAAAGCCAGATAGATTTGGTTTCAAGCAGATTTATAAATCTGGGCCATTATCTTATCACAATAGGGATCTATTGTTTAATGTTGTTTATTGTTTTTATGTTAAACTTTTTATATGAATGTTGATTTTTTTTTTTTTTCAGATTTTCCATATTACTCAATATATACAAGAAGAAGGAAAGTCCAAGTGGCACTACTGCAATATAGGTAATGTTCCCAACTTCAATGGAACAATAAAGGATAATGTCAGTGGGTCAATAGGCATAAATGGGTCCCTCGGCGGTGCTAGGACAAATAATAACCAGACTCATAAAGTGCAATACAAGTGAAAAAATTTAATCCTACACTCACCGCGTGGGTACCAACTATTCTGCTCCTTCTCCCGGATCCTCCGTCAGCTCAGCAGACATCCATGGTGTGGGGCGCTCAGAGGCAACTGCTGGCGGTTTTGCGCACAGTGATGCTGCGCTTCTTCCGGCCTCCTTCTTCAGGCTGGAAGAAGCGCATCATTACTGTGCGCGAAACCGCCGGCAGTCGCCTCTGAGCGCCCCACGCCATGGATGTCCGCTGAGCTGACTCACGCGGTGAGTGCAGGATTACATTTTTTCACTTGTATTGCATTTTCCATATTACTATTTATTATGAAATATTCCCTGAAATATTCACAATAGCTGATGCTCAAAACTCAGCCTCTCCCTGCCTGTTAAATGACCTCTGCACAGGTCACAGAACTTGCCTAGTAACCTCTCCCATTAATGTGAATAGCATTTGGGCCAGACTTATTGTGTCTAAGTCCATGGAGCATAGTAAAGGTGACACATTCACTATTTCAGTTTATGCTAAGTATTACACAGTATTAATAAAACTGCCCCTACAGTATGTTCTCAACTTTTGGTTTGTGTATACTAGGAGGCACACACCGTGTCAGTATTTTAATTATTTAAGCAGGGAGTACTTTGTTTATTGCGTGTTATTTTTTATGTTTATAAACACTTATGTACAACATACCTGCAACATATATGATCTGATCATCTTTAGAAGCTGGCCAAACATAATATATATGATACGTGTGTTGTGTGATATCACAATAAGTCTTGTTATTTATTTAGTGAGTTTTATTTGTGAGAATGTTCTTTTAAATTTCCCTTGCTCTTTCCATAAACAGCAGGTGTTTGTATCTATGGGAGACTATTGAAATGAGGAGACTAGATCACCTAATGAGTTTACCCAATCAGTGTGACATTGACTTATAATCAGAAATATAATTATAGAGGTTACTGATTAAATTGTAAGACAGAGCATTTCCAAATAACTCAGTGATTATACATTTGCTTTAAAAATGAGGGTTAAAAAAACCTGCTTCACAAGGATTTTGTGCAATAAAAGATAATTGTTACTGGAACAGAATTGCTGCACTAAGTAACATAATGAAACATATGGATGAACTATTTGTAAATGCGGAGAGCTGAAAATGATGCTCATAAATCTTACCTGTATCACCAAAACAGCCAATGATCGGATCTTGCCAGCTGATAATTTTATTCATCCATTTTAGTTTGTAGAAGTCCGAATATCCACATAAACCACAAAGCATAACTGCAAGAAAAACAAGTATGTGAGAACATAGAAAACAAATCAGCCTTCAAATGGGTTGTCTACCAACAAATGATTTCTTTAAAAAAAATATCTGATACGGGAGCAGGGCCGGCCTTTGGGGTGTGCGAGCTGTGCAGCTGCACAGGGCGCCATAGCAACAGGGACACCGGGCGGCCGACACAGCTCGCAGTAACAGGCCCAGGGCCAGATCATCATTGGGTCTTGTGCCCACAGGGGGCCCCTGTCACATTCTGGACATCCCTGTGTCCCGAAAAATCTTTTCAGGACACAAGGATGTCCCGGCGGTTACCTCTCTGAGGCGGCCCCCACATTAACTTTAAAAACGCAGGGGCCACCCAGAGGTAGCGCACGCAGGGACAGCACTGACATCCCCTGCGTGCGCCCATAGGAGAAAAGCAGAGCGGAGCATCGAGGAGGAAGCGGGCGCATGGTAAGTCACCAGCGGCACGTCATCTTCAATATTCCGACATCTGCTCCCCGGTCCCGGGACCTACTGCTATGGCCCATAGGCCATAGCAGAAGATCGAGACCCCGGTCCTCGGGGTCCCCGGAACCGGAGGAGCGGTGCTTGGAACACTGAAGTGGGGCAGCAAACAGGCATACAGCCTCCAGCCATACACTATATGGCTAAAGGCTGTATGTCTGTAGGGGAACTGTACTGCACCTAATGTGGAGAACTATACTGCACCTAATGTGGGGAACTATACTGCACCTAATGTTGGAAACTATACTGCACATAATGTGGGGGAACTATACTGCACATAATGTGGGGGAAATATACTGCACCTAATGTGGGGGAACTGTACTGCACCTAATGTGGGGGAACTATACTGCACCTAATGTGGGGGAACTGTACTGCAACTAATGTGGGGGAACTGTACTGCCAACCTAATGTGGGGCAACTATACTGCCAACCTAATGTGGGGGAACTGTACTGCCAACCTAATGTGGGGGAACTGTTCTGCCAACCTAATGTGGGGGAGCTGTACTGGACCTAATGTGGGGGAACTGTACTGGACCTAATGTGGGGAACTATACTGCACCTAATGTGGGTGAACTGTACTGCACCTAATGTGGAGAACTATACTGCACCTAATGTGGGGAACTATACTGCACCTAATGTGGGGAACTATACTGCACCTAATGTGGGGAACTATACTGCACCTAATGTAGGGGAACTGTACTGCACCTAATGTCTAAGTAAGGGGGACTGGTGAAGGGGAGAGGGTCTGATTAAGGGGTGAAGGGGGGGGGGAGATGGTCTGATTATGAGTGACAGGGGACTGAGTAATAAGAACATGGGACTGGTGAAGGGGGGGGTCTGAGTCTACTTAAGGGGGACTGGTGAAAATATTTGATACAAAGATTTTTTTCCTCTTTGTGTATGTTTATGGGGTAATGGGGGGGGGGGAGCACCACATGGTTAGCTCGCCTGAACACCTCAGGCCGGCCCCGTATGGGAGGCAATGAGTAAGGTGAGTAGAGGCATTTCTTTTGTTTTATTATGGAACCTAGGCACATTGTACAACCCCTTTAAAGAAAAATGGCTGTTCACATGCACTAAACCCAAAACATTGGGTTATACTGCGGATGAACAGGAGTAAAATGAGGTATCCCTTACTTAACCCCTTAAGGACCAGGGTTTTTTCCGTTTTTGCACTTTCCTCCTTACATTTAAAAAATCATAACTCTTTCAATTTTGCACCTAAAAATCCATATGAGGGCTTATTGTTTGCGCCACCAATTCTACTTTGTAATGACATCAGTCATTTTACCCAAAAATTTACGACGAAACGGGAAAAAAATTATTGTGCGACAAAATTGAAGAAAAAACAAAATGTTGTCAATTTTGGGGGCTTCCGTTTCTACACAGTAAATTTTTCGGTTAAAATGACACATTCTCTTTATTCTGTAGGTCCATACGATTAAAATGATACCTTACTTATATAGGTTTGATTTTGTCGTACTTCTGGAAAAAATCATAACTACGTGCAAAAAAATTTACACGTTTAAAATTGTCATCTTCTGACCCCTATAACTTTTTTATTTTTCCCCATATGGGCCGGTATGAGGGCAAATTTTTTGAGCCGTGATCTGAAGTTTTTAGCAATACCATTTTTGATTGCTTTTTATAAATTTTTTCATGATGTAGAAAGTGACAAAAATACGCTATTTTGGACCGCCATTGACCGTGCAGTTTAATGATATATTTTTATAATTCTGACATTTTCGCATGCGGCGATACCACATATGTTTATTTTTATTTACACAGGTTTTTTTTTTTTATGGGAAAGGGGGGGGGGGATTTAAACTTTCATTAGGGAAGGCGTGAAATGATCTTTATTAACTTTTTTCCCACTTTTTTTTGCAGACCCATAGGGGACTATAACACTGCACACACTGATCTTTTACATTGATCAATGGTTTCTCATAGGAAACCATTGATCGATAATTCTGCTGCTTGAATGCTCATGCCTGGATATCCAGCACGAAGCAGTCATTCTGCGATCGGACACCAGGAGGCAGGTAAGGGGACCCTCCTCGTGTCCTACAGCTGTTCGGGATGCCGCGATTTCACCGCGGTTGTCCCGAACAGCCCACTGAGCTAGCCGGGGGTAGTTTAGTTTCACTTTAGATGTGGCGATCAACTTTGAACGCTGCATCTAAAGGGTTAATAGCACACGATACCGCGATCAGTGCCGTGCGCTATTAGCCACAGGTCCCGGCCATTGTTAGAGGCTGGGCCCGACCCGCTATGACGCGTTATAGAAAGGGAGCAGACTCACAGGTACGCCCTTGGTCCTTAACAGGTTAAAGGGATACCCCAGTGGAAAACTTTTTATTTTTCTTTTTTTAACCCCTTAAGGACCAAGGATGTACCGGTACGTCCTTGGTCCTGCTCTCCTGATATAACGCGGGATTACACAGTAACCCCGCGTCATATCACGGCGGGCCCGGCGTCATAGTGATCGCGGCGTGCTATTACCCTTTAGCCGCGCGCTAAGAGCTGAGCCGCGCGGCTAAAAGCGAAAGCGAGAGTTGCCGGTTAACTCAGTGGGCTGTTCGGGATAGCCGCGGCAAAATTGCGGCATCCCGAACAGCTTATAGGACAGCGGGAGGGCCCCTACCTGCCTCCTCGCTGTCCGATCGCCGAATGACTGCTCAGTGCCTGAGATCCAGGCATGAGCAGTCATGCGGCAGAATTGTCGATCACTGGTTTCCTATGAGAAACCAGTGATCAATGATGAAGATCAGTGTGTGCAGTGTTATAGGTCCCTATGGAAGCTATAACACTGCAAAAAAAAAGTGGGAAAAAAAAGTGAATAAAGATCATTTAACTCCTCCCCTATTAAAAGTTTGAATCACCCCCCTTTTCCAATAAAAAAAAAAACACAGTGTAAATAAAAATAAAAATAAACATATATGGTATCACCGCGTGCGGAAATGTCCGAATTATAAAAATATATCATTAATTAAACCGCTCGGTCAATGGCGTGCGCGCAAAAAAATTCCAAAGTCCAAAATAGTGCATTTTTATATACTTTTTATTTTATTTAAAAATGAATAAAAAGCGATCAATAAGTCCTATCAGTGCAAAAATGGTACAATTAAAAACTTCAGATCACGGCGCAAAAAATGAGCCCTCATACCGCCCCATATGCGCAAAAATAAAAAAGTTATAGGGGTCAGAAAATGACAATTTTAAACGTATTCATTTTCCTGCATGTAGTTATGATTTTTTCCAGAAGTCCGACAAAATCAAACCTATATTAGTAGGATATCATTTTAATCTTATGGACCTACAGAATAAAGATAAGGTGTCATTTTTACCGAAAAATTTACTATGTAGAAACGGAAGCCCCCAAAATTTACAAAACGGCGTTTTTTTTTCAATTATGTCGCACAATGATTTTTTTTCCTTTCACCGTATATTTTTGGGCAAAATGACTGACGTCATTACAAAGTTGAATTGGTGGCGCAAAAAATAAGCCATAATATGGATTTTTAGGTGCAAAATTGAAAGAGTTATGATTTTTTAAAGGCAAGGAGCAAAAAACGAAAATGCAAAAACGGAAAACCCCCCGGTCCTTAAGGGGTTAAATCATAGTTACATAGTTACATAGTTACATAGTTAGTACGGTCGAAAAAAGACATATGTCCATCAAGTTCAACCAGGGAATTAAGGGGTAGGGGTGTGGCGCGATATTGGGGAAGGGATGAGATTTTATATTTCTTCATAAGCATTAATCTTATTTTGTTCCAGGAATGTATCTAATCCTGTTTTAAAGCTGTTAATTGTTCCTGCTGTGACCAGTTCCTGAGGTAGACTGTTCCATAAGTTCACAGTTCTCATGGTAAAGAAGGCGTGTCGCCCCTTGAGACTAAACTTTTTCTTCTCCAGACGGAGGGAGTTCCCCCTCGTCCTTTGGGGGGGTTTAACCTGGAACAGTTTTTCTCCATATTTTTTGTATGGGCCATTAATATACTTATATACGTTTATCATATCCCCCCTTAAACGTCTCTTCTCAAGACTAAACAATTGTAACTCCTTTAATCGCTCCTCATAGCTAAGATGTTCCATTCCCCATATTAGTTTAGTCGCGCGTCTCTGCACCCTTTCCAACTCCGCAGTGTCCCTTTTATGGACAGGTGCCCAAAACTGAACAGCATATTCCAGGTAAGGCCGTACCAATGATTTATAAAGGGGGAGTATTATGTCCCTGTCCCTTGAGTCCATGCCTCTTTTGATACATGACAATATCCTGCCGGCTTTGGAAGCAGCAGCCTGACATTGCATGCTATTCTGTAGTCTGTGATCTACAAGTACACCCAGATCCTTCTCTACCAGTGACTCTGCCAGTTTAATCCCCCCTAAGACATACGATGCATGCAGGTTATTAGTACCCAGATGCATAACTTTACATTTATCCACATTGAACCTCATTTGCCAAGTGGATGCCCAGACACTTAGTCTATCCAAGTCATCTTGTAACTTATGCACATCCTCTATAGACTGTACTGTGCTACAAAGCTTGGTGTCATCTGCAAAGATAGAAACAGAGCTGTTAATACCATCCTCTATATCATTAATAAATAAATTAAACAACAGCGGGCCCAGTACAGAACCTTGGGGTACACCACTAATAACCGGGGACCAATCAGAGTACGAATCATTGACCACCACTCTCTGGGTACGATCCATGAGCCAGTGTTCAATCCAGTTACAAACTAAAATTTCCAAACCCAAAGACCTTAACTTACCTGTCAGACGTCTATGAGGGACAATATCAAATGCTTTAGCAAAATCCAGAAACACTATATCCACAGCCATTCCTCTGTCAAGGCTTCTACTCACCTCTTCATAAAAGCAAATTAGATTGGTTTGACAACTTCTATCCTTAGTAAACCCATGCTGGCTATCACTTATAATATAATTATCCCCTATGTATTCCTGTATGTAATCCCTTATAAGTCCTTCAAACAATTTACCCACAATGCACGTTAAACTTACCGGTCTATAGTTTCCTGGGGAAGACCTAGAGCCCTTTTTGAAGATTGGCACCACATTCGCCTTGCGCCAGTCCCTTGGCACAATACCAGACACCAGAGAATCTCTAAATATCATGAACAGGGGTACAGATATTACTGAACTTACCTCTCTAAGAACTCTTGGGTGTAGTCCATCCGGTCCTGGGGATTTGCTTACATTTATATCACTTAACTTACCTTGTACCATCTCTACATTAAGCCAGTTCAGTACATTACATGATGTGTTACCAGCACTGACCTGGCCAATGTCAGCTCCTTCTTCCATAGTGTATACAGAACTAAAGAACCCATTCAGTAGCTCCGCCTTCTCTTGATCGCCTGTGACAACCTCCCCATTATCATTATTAAGGGGTCCTACATGCTCTGTCCTTGGTTTTTTTGAATTTATATGTCTAAAAAAATATTTAGGATTAGTTTTGCTTTCTTTGGCCACCTGTCTCTCATTTTGAATTTTTGCTGTTTTTATTACATTTTTACAGATTTTATTAAGCTCCTTGTACTGTTTAAATGTTATAGCTGACCCATCAGATTTGTATTTTTTGAAGGCTATTTTTTTGTTGTTTATTGCTCTTTTAACCTCATTTGTCAGCCATGTAGGATTTAGTTTTAATCGTTTATATTTGTTCCCCTTTGGTATATATTTAGCTGTATAGTTATTTAGAGTTGATTTAAAGATGTCCCATTTACCTTCTGTATCAGTATTTGACAACACCTCCCCCCAGTCTATGTCCTGTAGTGCAGATCTCAGCCCAGGGAAATTTGCCTTTTTAAAGTTATATGTTTTTGCCTTCCCCGCCTGTCTTTGTTTTCTACATTTTAAGTCAAAAGTAACTATATTGTGGTCGCTATTCCCAAGGTTTTCCCGCACAGTTACATTCCCAACCAGCTCTGCGTTGTTGGAAATGATCAGATCCAACAAGGTATCACTTCTTGTTGGGTCCTCCACAAACTGGCCCATAAAATTATCCTGCAATAAATTTAGGAATTGTCGCCCCTTTGTAGTTTTAGCCAACCCCGGACCCCAATCTATATCTGGATAGTTAAAATCTCCCATTATTACCACTGTACCTGCCCGGGCGGCCCTCTCTATTTGTTTATGAAGCTGAACTTCTATCTCTTCAGTGATATTAGGGGGTCTGTAGATTACACCAAATACTATTTTTTCAGTATTTCCCTCCTTTTGTAATTCTACCCACAATGATTCCACATCCTCAGAATCATCACACACTATGGCATCGTTCACACTGACTTTCATACCACTTCTTACATACAGACAGACTCCACCACCTTTTCTGTTCATTCTATCCTTGCGAAACAATGTAAACCCCTGCAGATTGACAGCCCAGTCATGCGAGGAGTCCAGCCATGTCTCAGTGACCCCAACTATATCAATATGTTCCTCCAGTATCAAGGCCTCAAGCTCCCCCATTTTATTTGCTAGGCTTCTGGCATTTGTGAACATACACTTTACATTTCCATCCTTTATGTTATTGGGGTTAATGGGATTCAAGGGTGTAAGTTTTATTTTCCTATGAAGCTGATGCCAGAAAGTTAAACAGATTTGTAAATTACTTCTATTAAAAAATCTTAATCCTTCCAGTACTTATTAGCGTCTGTATACTACAATAGACCACAGTGCTCTCTGCTGATACCTCTGTCCATTTTTGGAACTGTCCAGAGCAGCATATGTTTGCTATGGGGATTTTCTCCTGCTCTGGACAGTTCCCAAAATTGACAGAGATGTCAGCAGAGAGCACTGTGGTTGTGATAGAAAAGAAATCCCAAAAGAAATGAATTTCCTCTGTAGTATACAGCCGTACTGGAAGGATTAAGATATGGCCCCCATCGCTAGAAGGCTAATTAGGTTTACTGCATGATGGTGGCGGGAGCCAGCTTACCGAGATTCCCTGCCTCCAATCTGTATGCTGCAGTATGCCTGCCTATCTTGCATATTCATTATTCTTTATTCTTACATCAGACATAAGAGTGATAAATGATGCATGAGATAGGCAGGCATAGCGCAGCATATAGGATGCAGGCAAGCTTTGCAAGCCGGCTCCCACCTCCATTGTGCACTAAACCTAATTAGCCTTCTAGCAACGGGGGCCATATCTTCAAAACACGTAGACCAATTTAAGTAAGTGATTCCTTACAGGGGAAGTTTTTACCCCCACCACTTACAATGAACCATACGTTGTTCCCTTCCACCTTTTAGAGGTCTTTGTATCACATCAATACTTGGTGATGTAGGTGGCACATGGTGTTTTTTGCACACCTTTTGTTTGATTTAAAAAAAAAATATTTGGGTACATATATTTTATCCTAAGAATATTATTAAAAGTAAACTTTATGTAATGCATATCCTCAATACTTACCTGTGCAAACTAACATTTTTACAAATGAGACCGTTTTCTTCTGCCTACCTGCCTCAGCTACTATTCTGATCCTGCCACCTGCCTGATGCCACACATCTGATGCCAAGTTCTCACCGGGTACTGGTATTACCAATATGTCACCGGGTCACTTTCAGGACTGCTGCTGCTGCTGATGCCATCTCCAGGCTGTCTCATTCTGCCACCATATGTTCTCCTGATGCTGATGCCAGCTCCAGGCTGTCTCATACTGCCACCACATGTTCTCCTCATGCTGCTGCCACCTCCAGACTGTCTCATTCTGTCATCATATGTTCTCCTCATTCTGCCACTATATGGTCTCCTCATGCTTCCTGTTACGCCTAGCGCTCCGGGTCCCCGCTCCTCCCCGGAGCGCTCACGGCGTCTCTCTCCCCGCAGCGCCCCGGTCGGTCCCGCTGACCGGGAGCGCTGCACTGTCATGGCCGTCGGGGATGCGATTCGCACAGCGGGACGCGCCCGCTCGCGAATCGCATCCCAGGTCACTTACCCGTCCCGGTCCCCTGCTGTCATGTGCTGGTGCACGCGGCTCCGCTCTCTAGGGCGCGCGCGCGCCAGCTCTCTGAGACTTAAAGGGCCAGTGCACCAATGATTGGTGCCTGGCCCAATTAGCTTAATTGGCTCCCACCTGCTTCCAGACTATATCTGATCACTGCCCCTGCACTCCCCTGCCGGATCTTGTTGCCTTGTGCCAGTGAAAGCGTTTAGTGTGTCCAAAGCCTGTGTTACCTGAACCCTTGCTATCCATCTTGACTACGAACCTTGCCGCCTGCCCCCGACCTTCTGCTACGTCTGACCTTGCCTCTGCCTAGTCCTTCTGTCCCACGCCTTCTCAGCAGTCAGTGAGGTAGAGCCGTTGCTAGTGGATACGACCTGGTTGCTACTGCCGCAGCAAGACCATCCCGCTTTGCGGCGGGCTCTGGTGAACACCAGTAGCCTCTTAGAACCGGTCCACTAGCACGGTCCACGCCAATCCCTCGCTGACACAGAGGATCCACTACCTGGAAGCCGAATCGTGACAGTAGATCCGGCCATGGATCCCGCTGAGGTGCCGCTGCCAAGTCTCGCTGACCTTACCACGGTGGTCGCTCAGCAATCGCAGCAAATTGCCCAACAAGGACAGCAGCTGTCGCAGTTGACCGCCACGTTACAGCAACTTCTGCCTCTGCTACAGCAGCAACCATCTCCTCCGCCAGCTCCTGCACCTCCTCCGCAGCGAGTGGCCGCTCCTAGCCTCCGCTTGTCCCTGCCGGACAAATTTGACGGGGACTCTAAACTCTGCCGTGGATTTTTGTCTCAGTGTTCCCTGCATATGGAGATGTTGTCGGACTTGTTTCCTACAGAACGGTCTAAGGTGGCGTTCGTAGTAAGCCTTCTTTCAGGAAAGGCCTTGTCTTGGGCCACACCGCTCTGGGACCGCAATGATCCTGCCACAGCCACAGTCCAGTCCTTCTTCGCTGAAGTCCGGAGTGTCTTCGAGGAGCCAGCCCGAGCTTCTTCTGCCGAGACTGCCCTGTTGAACCTGGTCCAGGGTAATTCTTCAGTGGGCGAGTACGCCATCCAATTTCGTACTCTTGCTTCCGAGTTATCATGGAATAACGAGGCTCTCTGCGCGACCTTTAAAAAAGGCCTATCCAGTCGCATCAAGGATGTGCTGGCCACACGAGAGATTCCTGCCAACCTGCAAGAACTCATCCATTTGGCTACCCGCATTGACATGCGTTTTTCTGAGCGACACCAAGAGCTCCGCCAGGAAAAAGACTTAGATCTCTGGGCACCTCTCCCACAGTATCCATTGCAATCTACGCCTGGGCCTGTCGCCGAGGAGGCCATGCAAGTGGATCGGTCTCGCCTGACCCAGGAAGAGAGGAATCGCCGTAGGGAAGAAAATCTCTGTCTTTACTGTGCCAGTACCGAGCATTTCTTGGTGGATTGCCCTATCCGTCCTCCACGTCTGGGAAACGCACGCACGCACCCAGCTCACGTGGGTGTGGCGTCTCTTGGTTCTAAGTCTGCTTCTCCACATCTCACGGTGCCCGTGCGGATTTCTCCTTCAGCCAACTCCTCCCTCTCAGCCGTGGCCTGCTTGGACTCTGGTGCCTCTGGGAATTTTATTTTGGAGTCGTTTGTGAATAAATTCAGCATCCCGGTGACCCGTCTCGTCAAGCCGCTCTACATTTCCGCGGTCAACGGAGTCAGATTGGATTGCACCGTGCGTTACCGCACAGAACCCCTCCTGATGTCTATCGGACCCCACCACGAAAGGATTGAGTTATTCGTCCTTCCCAACTGTACCTCTGAGGTCCTCCTCGGTCTGCCCTGGCTCCGGCTTCATTCTCCCACCCTTGATTGGACCACCGGGGAGATCAAGAACTGGGACTCTGCCTGCCATAGGAAGTGCCTCTCCCCCCCCTCCCAGTCCCGTCAGGCAAGCCTCAGTGCCTCCTCATGGCCCCCGTCCTGGTGTCACACTGCCCCCTGCCAGGCTTCGCCCTCTGCCCTCCCTCCCCATTCCCACTCCTGCTGTGCTGCCTGCCGTTGAGGAAACCCTCCATTCTTTCCCGGTGTCCTCATCCCAGGGGAGGCAGTTACCGGACAAAGAAAAGGGGAGACCTAAGGGGGGGGTACTGTTACGCCTAGCGCTCCGGGTCCCCGCTCCTCCCCGGAGCGCTCACGGCGTCTCTCTCCCCGCAGCGCCCCGGTCGGTCCCGCTGACCGGGAGCGCTGCACTGTCATGGCCGTCGGGGATGCGATTCGCACAGCGGGACGCGCCCGCTCGCGAATCGCATCCCAGGTCACTTACCCGTCCCGGTCCCCTGCTGTCATGTGCTGGCGCGCGCGGCTCCGCTCTCTAGGGCGCGCGCGCGCCAGCTCTCTGAGACTTAAAGGGCCAGTGCACCAATGATTGGTGCCTGGCCCAATTAGCTTAATTGGCTCCCACCTGCTCCCAGACTATATCTGATCACTGCCCCTGCACTCCCCTGCCGGATCTTGTTGCCTTGTGCCAGTGAAAGCGTTTAGTGTGTCCAAAGCCTGTGTTACCTGAACCCTTGCTATCCATCTTGACTACGAACCTTGCCGCCTGCCCCCGACCTTCTGCTACGTCTGACCTTGCCTCTGCCTAGTCCTTCTGTCCCACGCCTTCTCAGCAGTCAGTGAGGTAGAGCCGTTGCTAGTGGATACGACCTGGTTGCTACTGCCGCAGCAAGACCATCCCGCTTTGCGGCGGGCTCTGGTGAACACCAGTAGCCTCTTAGAACCGGTCCACTAGCACGGTCCACGCCAATCCCTCGCTGACACAGAGGATCCACTACCTGGAAGCCGAATCGTGACACTTCCGCCACCTCCATGCTGTGTCATTCAGCCACTAAATGGTCTCCTAATACTGATGACACCTCCAGGCTCGGCCATTGTGCCACTCTGTGACAGTGATTCTAATAGCGATGCCTCTGATCTGCATGTCATACTGAATAACAGTATTATTTAATTAACCCAGCACACACCCTATGCGTGTTACAGCAAGGCAAAGTGCTTTACACCCCTATTGAGGCTCTCTGTAGGCCAGAAATAGCTGTTTTTAATAGAGATTCACTGCAAAAAATTCACTCATCCCTAATACCTATCAAATACAGGGTTTATCTGAGATAAATCAGACTCTCTATGGATTCACCTTTTAAATCCTAATAAATCTGAAAAAGTATTCCTTGATTTGCTTCATACATGTCTGAAAAGAGTTCCCAGTAGTGCTGGGCAGTATCCCAGTTCATACCGAATACCGGTGTTTTTTTTTTGTGATATGAATTTTTCATATACCGCAATACCGGTGAGTATATACCCTGTTGGGGAGGGAGGGCCTACCTGTACGCCCTCTGCCCGCTCCCTTCCTATAACACGGGGCCATGCCATGGCCCCACGTCATAGTGGGTCGGGCATGGCACCTAGCAACGGCTAGGACGGGCCCAGCACCTAACAACGGCCAGACGGTGTCGAACACTATTAACCGTTAAGACGCGGCTATTTCTGGCCTACAGAGAGCCTCAATAGTGGTGTAGAACACTTTGCCTTGCTGTAACATGCATAGGGTGTGTGCTGGTTAGTTAAATAATACTGTTAATCAGTATGACATGCAGATCAGAGGCGTCGCTATTAGAATCCCTGTTGCAGAGTGGCACAACGGCAGAACCTGGAGGTGGCATCAGTATGAGGAGACCATATAGTGACTGAATTTGGAACAGACATCACAATATGGTTCTCAATGATATTGGGATTTTACCTAATTTAAACCAATCAAGCTTTTCTTTCTTCCAATTAAACAGTACAGATACAAACACTGCATATTGTTAACCCTTTGTCCATGTAATATTCTAAATAAGGGAACGGCTAAAAGATACATAAAAATGAAATAACTATAAATTGAAATAAGAGAAAAACTTTTATCTTTTTTTTAAGTGCACAACTTTGCTTTTTTACTACTAACAGCTACATACTGTATACTTATGTAGATTATAGAAAACAAATCCAATGTCTAATACTAGGCATAGCATATTCTCTGGATAGACCATCAATATTAGATCCCGGTGTAACCACCAATCAGCTGTTTGAAGAACTTGCAACTTTGTGCAAGAGCTGCAGCCTCTTCAATGTTTACTGCTGTAAGTACGAGCATTGTGGCCCCATCAAACAGCTGATTGGCGGGGGTGCCAGGAGTCAGACCCCCACCAATCTAATACTGATGGTCTTTCTAGAGAATAGACTATTAAGTTAAAACACCCAACAACCTTTTAAACTTTTTTTTAGCCTTTTTAATTTTTTATTTAGTAGGTCTTCTATTAAAATGGACCATATTGCTCTTCAGGTGAATTATTAAGCCTTGGGAGTCCATGAACCTCTCACTGGTTGTCCCTTTCTAGATCACTTTTGGTAGGTACTTATGATTTAAGTGGTTTGTAAAGGCTGATCAGTGTAAATGTATGTATTCTGGCATAGTTGTGCCAACAAAGTGCTATATTTTGAACGCTTATCCAACTAAATATATACAGAGTGCTCAGTGGTTGTGCAGCTGTCAAATACAGATACCCTCCTACAGCTGTTCAAGGATGGCTTTTGTGCATTCTTACACACGATTAGTGTTGCTCGCGAATATTCGCAAAGCAAATTTTATTCGCGAATATCGCATATTCGTGAATTCGCGAATATTCGCGAATATAGCACTATATATTCGTTATTATGAATATTCGTTTTTTTTTTTTCTTTTTTCTTCACAGTACACATCACAGTGATCATCCCTCTCTCCTTCTAGCTTGTTTGGTGTGAAGAAGGCTCTAATAGTACTGTGTGAAACTGGCGTGCGAATTTTCGCACATGCGAATATTAGCATATGCTAATTTTCGCATATGTGAATTTTCGTTTATGCTATTTTTATGCAAATTTTCGCATACGCGATTTTTCGCGCATGCGAAAATAAAACGAGGATATTACGAATATGCGAATATTCGCGAATATATGACGAATATTCGTCCATATATTCGCGAATATTCGCGAATTCGAATGTGGCCTATGCTGCTCAACACTACACACGATGCCACCTGCCACGGCTAGCATTAATGATAATTGCAGGTGGGACCTGGACTTGCTTTCATTAGTGGCAAATAGGTGCATAGCAGATCGCTAGTGGATGTGGCCAGTACTGACAGATCAATGATAATTGGGGACTCTACTTGGACTTGCAACTGTTTAACCCCTTAAGGACCGGGGGGGGGGGGGTTCTGTTTTTGCACTTTTGTTTTTTGCTCCTTGCCTTTAAAAAATCATAAATCTTTCAATTTTGCACCTAAAAATCCATATGATTGCTTATTTTTTGCGCCACCAATTCTACTTTGTAATGACGTCAGTCATTTTGCCCAAAAATCTATGGTGAAATTGAAAAAAAAAATCATTGTGCGACAAAATTGAAAAAAAAAGCGCTGTTTTGTAACTTTTGGGGGCTTCCGTTTCTACGTAGTAAATTTTTCGGTAAAAGTGACACCTTATCTTTATTCTGTAGGTCGATACGATTAAAATGATACCCTACTTACATAGGTTTGATTTTGTCGTATTTCTGGAAAAAATCATAACTACATGCAGGAAAATTAATACGTTTAAAATTGTCATCTTCTGACCCCTATAACTTTTTTATTTTTCCGCGTATGGGGAGGTATGAGGGCTCATTTTTTGCGCGCTGATCTGAAGTCCATTGATAGGACTTATTGATCTTAGTGACCAAAAATGCACTATTTTGGACTTTGGAATTTTTTTGCGCGTACGCCAAACATATCCTCCTCCCCTTCACCGCCTACCGTGCGGTTTAATTAACGATATATTTTTATAATTCGGACATTTCCGCACGCGATGATACCATATATGTTTATTTTTATTTACACTATTTTTTATTTTTTTATTTTTTTTTATGGGAAAAAGGGGGTGATTCAAACTTTTAATAGGTGAGGGGTTAAATGATCTTTATTCACTTTTTTTTTTCACTTTTATTTTGCAGTGTTATAGCTCCCATAGGGACCTATAACACTGCACACACTGATCTTTCACATTGATCACTGGTTTCTCATAGGAAACCAGTGATTGACGATTCTGCCGCTTGACTGCTCATGCCTGGATCTCAGGCACTGAGCAGTCATTCGGCGATCGGACAGCGAGGAGGCAGGTAGGGACCCTCCGGCTGTCCTGCAAGCTGTTCAGGATGCCGTGATTTCCCAGCGGCTATCCCGAACAGCCCACTGAGCCAGGCTGGCCAGTGGAGTACCCCTTTAAAGGAGATCTCCCATGCAGAAAAATCTTCTGCCATTATGCCCGGGCGGCCAAAATAAAAAGCATCAAAGGTGACTCACCTGCTGCCGTTCCCTCGGTGTCCCGTGTGGCTGCTCCAGTTCTCTGGTGGTTTCTTGTTCCTCTTTGCCCGTGGTCAACACATCACACTGTGGCTCAGCTAATCGCTGGCCGCAAAGATGTCCCGCCTCGGCCAGGGGTAGGCTGAGTGGCAGTGTGGTGCATTGCGTCCCCATGCAGAAGATTGTTTTGCATGGGATGTCTACTTTAAAAGCAGAAAGTCCATGTCCCACCTGCAATAAGCATTATTTCAAGTGCTATCGGTAGCCTGTAGCACAGAATATAAGAAAAACCTTTCTGCAACCAATTAGAATCTCCTCGCTCAGTCTGTCAAGTAACTTCTCCTATTTCAATACTTGGGGCTCATTGTGTTGTTATTTTTCAGTAGCCAATATTTTCTAACTAAAAAGCATGTAGCTTTCGAAAAACAACAAGTCATTTAGATGAGAAGATGGGAAACATTTACTATATAACCTAGTTTTTATACTATAACTGAGTACCCGGCATTGCCCGGTTTTTCCTTCCTAATCCTTGTTGGGGAGGAAAATCAACAAAGGAGGAAGCTTTTCACTTCATATCCCTACCTCATATATTGTTGTCATATCCCGTCCTCATATCCCATCCTCATATCCCGACATCATATCCCGTCATCCTATCTCGACCTCATATCTTGACCTCCTATCCCGTCCTCATATGCCCTCCTCATATCCCGACCTCCTATCCCAACCTCCTATCTCGATCTCATACCCCGTCCTCATATTCCGTCCTCAGGTGGGACTGATTTGTGACGAAGATATTGTAACCTGAAAATAGAAGAGGACATGGTTTTGTGGGACTGGGCATGATTTGCAAGCCAGACCGATGCACAAAAGGGTAGATAATAAAAGGGGGGGGGCTTACAATGTGGGCATGTCTTTTTGAGATGGGAAGTGGCTTGCAAGCCAGATTGACACATTCACCAGGAGATGCAGAGCGGAGCTTGTGGAGTAAGATACTGAAAGTCCCATTTACTTGCATGGGACTTGAAACAAAAACCCATCTTTTATATAAGGGTGTAGGTAAGGGTTAATTTAACTATCATATATATTTTTTTGACATATAAGTAATATTTGTACCAAGTATTACTGAAATATCTCCATTCTTCACAAGGGAACATACATTTCCCATTGATTTGCATGGGACTTTAAACAAATAACCCGACCTTCGCAATTGGGGCTAGTAAAGGGTTAAATTAACTATCCCATATTTTAAGTGGACATATAAGTAAAATGTGACCAAGTATTATCAAAATATCTCCAGCCCTTTGGAAGTTATGCAGTAACATATATTTCTCATAGACTTGTATGGGACGTTAAACAAAAACCCTGACCCTGGCATATGGGGGTGAAAAAGGGTTAAATAACCTATCCTATGTTTGTTGTTGACATATAAGTAACATGTGCCAAGTTTCATGTTAATATCTTTATCCGTTTGGACGTGATGCTGGAACATATACACATACACGCACAAACATTGGCCCTCATTTACTATTGCAAACTCAACATGTTTTGTTGGATCGTGCGCCAGATTCTGTTGCAATGCGCCAGAATTGAAAAAACCCGACTAACTCTCCATTTTGCTAAGAAAACCTGAAAAGGGGGCGTGTCTGCTGGGGAAAGGGGCGTGGTATTCAAAAAGGGGAGTGTTCCTGACATTTTCACAAAAACCCAACATATTTACTAAGGTTTCCACATAAAATGTGGTGGATTTGAGCTGAAGAAAACCAGACAGATCAGAGCAGGTGTAAAAAAAAGCTAAGTGTAGGGAAAGTGGAAAATGTAGGGAAACCTTAGTAAATACCGTGGAAAATAAATTGTAGGGAATTAAAGCACACAAAGAAACCTACACTCCACTCTTAGTAAATAAGGGCCATTGAGTTTTATATATATATATATATATATATATATATATATTATTATTTTTTTTTTTTTTTAAAGAGTACCTGTAACCAAACTAAACTTTTAATATATTGTTCCTAATGTAATTATAAGACACTTTGTTATTTGCTTGCTGTTAACCTTCTCAACCTTTATATGTTTTTAATTTGACTGAAAAAACGGCCAATAGGTGGCTCTGTTCAGTTCCCTGCACAAGTCAGTTAGTTTTGTGTCCTCCCGGCCTGGCAGGAGACCAACCTCAGGAAGTGCAGGGCATGGCGAGGCACAGCTCTCGCAGGCTTCAGTGATGTCCTGCCTGGAGCTCACACAATGGGGTTTATTTACGAACGTGATCCCCACTCTTCTTTCTCGGGCTCCATGTGACACAATAGCCTTGATTTTCCAAAGTAAACCCGAGTGATTTTGTCGGGTTTTGCGCCTAATATTCTGTCGCATGATGTATGCAACAGTGTTTGCGACCAAAAAAACCTGTCTTTTTGAAAACTCTCCGAGTGTTTAGTAAAACACACCAAATGGGCATGTTTTCAACGAAATGGGGCGTGTTCTCGAGTAAATTAGAAAAAACTCTCGGAGTATAATGTGAAACACACGGAAAAAGTGTGAGATTGTGAAAATGAAAATCCGACTGCCATCAGCACTCGGAAAGTTCATGAAAACAGAGGGTTTTAATGATGTTCACAACAACAGCCATTAGAGATGTTATTTGCATCTCTCAGTCCAGATAAACAAGCTGGTGGTTGATTTTGTGCCTTTTACTATTTGTGCCTTTTGCTATTTTTGTAAACTTTAAAATCAATTTTGACAAGTGATGGATAATTAGATTGTTATTGCTTTGAACATAGTCATTTTCTACAAAAGTTCTCTCTTCTCAATAGGGTCTCCAAGTCTGCATTTAAAAAAAATAAAAAATTTTACCCGGGTTTTACCCACCTAGTTTGTGCGACCAAACAATATTCCGTGAGACAGAAAATACCCGACACTTGCGACACAATAGTAAATAAGGTGAGAAAAATAATGGAGGAAAAGTAAAAACACTCCAAAAAAAACTCTCAGGTCTTAGTAAATGAGGGCCAATTTGTGACCAAAAAAACCAAAGCCCTCCATTTTACAAGAAAAACCCAGAAAGGGGGCGTGGCCACGGGAGAAAGTGGACGTGCCCCCGACAAAAGGGGCGTTTCCCCTACAGTTTTGAAAATCCCAACATATTTACTAAGGTTTCCACAGAAAATGTGGTGGATTTGAGCTGAGGAAAACCAGACAGATCAGAGCAAGTGTAAAAGAAAGCAAAACGTAGGGAAAAGTGCAAAATGTAGGGAAACCTTAGTAAATACTTAGGGAAAATTTCTGTCGGAAATCAAAACCCACAAAGAAAACTACACTCCACTCTTAGTAAATAAACACAAATGTGAGCAAGGGAAAAGGTATGATACACAGCTTTTTAAATTAATTTAAGGGCAGGAGGGGTAGTTAGGAGGGGTGGTTAGCTTTGAAAATATGGTTTAGTGGTACTTTAAGTTATCCAGCAGGCAGTACAATTTGCTGACTTTAAATCAACATTTTTCTAGCTCAGCTGAGCATCAATCCAAAAGGTCCAATTTACATGTCAAACATGCACAGACAAAAAGCAATCTGTATAGATTTAATCACTCTTACTTTCATAACTTATTTATAAAAACAAATACAAATGGCATCCATGGCAATAGGCAAAAAAACTTGAGTTTTCGAGAGTAATCATTTCTGTTTAATTCACTACATTTCCCAAATTACACAAAAGAAAATGCTAAATTATTCTTTTTTATATACAGATTTCATGAAAAACTATACCAAATTTTAAATAACTGTGTTGGAATGTTTAAGTATTTTAAATTGTTCTTACTATTTTCCATGAAGAGGTCTTGTTGGTGAAAGGGGTAACCACTATTCTCAATTTCTTGGTTGATTTTCATCATATTGGAGCAAAATATATTTGTGTAATAGCTGCCATCCTTCACAAACAGATCATTCCTGCAGTGCTTCTGTGGAAAGCCAAAAACAAAGTAACGTTTTGGGGTCTACAAACAGCTCCTCCTATGGTTGTAATAAGTCCACAAGCAGATCTGGTGTGTTTGACCAGCACACAAAGTAAGGATAATATGTGCCTCTGAATCAAAACTCCATTTAAAGCTAAATCTACTCACAGGACACACTATGGTTATATACCTGATCTACAAGTAATACATATCTGCCGTTTAAAGTACAACATTGACGTGAATTAAACCTTAAAGGGGTACTCCGCCCCTAGACATCTTATCCCCTATCCAAAGGATAGGAGATAAGATGTCTGATGGTGGGGGTCCCGCTGCTGGGAACCCCCGCAATCACCCTGCTGCACCCCTGTCATCTGGTGCACAGAGCGAGCTTCGCTTCACGCCTGATGACTGACCATGCAGGGGCCGGAGGATCGTGATGTACAGCCCCGCCCCCTTGAGACGTCATGCCCGGGGTGGGGCTGTGACGTCACAAGGGCGGGGTGTGACGTCATGAGGGGGTGGGGCTGTGACGTCACAATCCTTCGACCCCTGCATCACCAGTCATCAAGGTGCACCAGATGACAGGGGTGCTGCAGAAGAAATTGCGGGGGTTTCCAGTGGCTAGCATTTCTCCTGCGGTGTTGCTATCAGTGTGTGAAGAGTGGGAGAAGAGGGTTACATTGACAATCCAACACAATGGGCAGCACATTGAACACATTTTATAAGTGGTCAGAAACTTGTAAATAACTCATGAAAGAATAAAATTACGGTAAAACCAAGCACATCATTGTTTTTCTTGTGAAACGCCCAATAAGTTTGATGAGTCACATGACCCTCTTCCTATTGAAAAAACAAAAGTTGGATTCAAAATGGCCGACTTCAAAATGGCCCGCCATGGTCACCTCCCATCTTGAAAAGTTTCCCCCGTCACATATACTAATGTAGCACAAACAGGAAGTTAATATCACCAACCATTCCCATTTTATTAAGGTGTATCCATATAAATGGCCCACCCTGTATATGTACATGTGAATATATATATATATATATATATATATATATATATATATATATATATTTATTTATTTAAATTTAACTTCTTAAAGGGGTACTCTGCTGAAAACATGAAAACATCTTATCCCCTATCCAAAGGATAGAAGATAAGATGTTAGATCGCAAGGGTCCTGCTGCTGGGACCGTCTCAATCTCGTGGCTGGCAGCAGCGGCGGCCAGAATACGGAAGCTTGCAGCTCCCACGTTTGAGACGTCATGCCACACCTCCTCCATTCATGTCTATGGGAAGTGGCATGATGGCTAGGGGATAAGATGTTTTCAGCGGAGTACTTTAAAGGGGTACTCCCTTGGAAATTCTTTTTTTTAATCAACTGGTGCTAGAAAGTTAAACAGATTTGTATATTACTTCTATTTAAAAATCTTAATCCTCCTTAATCAACTGGTGCTAGAAAGTTAAACAGATTTGTATATTACTTCTATTTAAAAATCTTAATCCTCCTTAATCAACTGGTGCTAGAAAGTTAAACAGATTTGTATATTACTTCTATTTAAAAATCTTAATCCTCCCAGTACTTTTTAGGAGCTGTATACTACAGAGGAAATGCTTTTCCTTTTGGATTTCTCTTATGTCATGACCACAGTGCTCTCTGCTGACCTCTGCTGTCCATTTTAGGAACTGTCCAGAGCAGCATATGTATGCTATGGGGATTTTCTCCTGCTCTGGACAGTTCCTAAAATGGACAGCAGAGGTCAGTAGAGAGCACTGTGGTCATGACATAAGAGAAATCCAAAAAGAAAACATTTCCTCTGTAGTATGCAGCCCCTAAAAAGTACTGGAAGGATTAAGATTTTTTAATAGAAGTAATTTACAAATCTGTTTAACTTTCTGGCACCAGTTGATGTAAAAAAAAAAAAGTTTTCCACGGGAGTACCCCTTTAAGGACCCACATAATTTGTAATGACATCAATCACTTTACCACAAAATCAACAGTACCATTTTGCAACTTTTGATGGCTGTTTTTACGCAGTACACTTTTTAGTAAAAATTACATTATCCTTATTCAGTGAGTTTATATCACTATAATGGTACCTGATTTATATAGATTTTATTTATTTTACTACTTATAATAAGTTAGAACTCTTTGCATGAAAATCAGTAAGCTTATAGGGGTATTCCAGGAATTTTTTTTTATTTTTTTATATCAACTGGCCCCAGAAAGTTAAACAGATTTGAGAATTACTTCCATAAAAAAATGCTTCCAGCAGTGGGGTAACAGTAAATTTGGGGGCCCCCTGCGAGACTCACTGAGGAGGCCCCTAAGCTCCTCCCCCACCTGGACTTAAATTTACTTTCTGTACATGATGTGAGCACTTTAAATGGAAGCAGGAGTGGTGAGGTGAGGGGGCCTGCCACCCTTTCCAGGGCTGGCCCTACCATGGTACCTAGTAGGTTCATGGTAGGGCCGGCCCTGCGCAGCGGGCACTTTAGACAGTGAGCCTGCAGTCGGCCGATCTGGGTCTGACGAGGAACGTAGTGACCTGCCGCCGAAGAGGAGAAGCGCTGTACAGGCTAGCTGTCTGTGTCTCTGCGTGTGTCTGTGTGTCTGTCTTTTTTTTTGGGGGGGGGGGGGACTATGCTACCTAATGTGGGGAAACTGCTAACTAATGTGGGGAATCTATGCCACCTAATGTGGGGAAACTATGCTACCTAATGTGGAGAAGCTATGCTACCTAATGTGGGGAAACTGCTACCTAATGTAGGCAATCTATGCTACCTAATGTGGGAAAACTGCTACCTAATGTGGGGAATCTATGCTACCTAATGTGGAGAAACTGCTTTCTAAGGTGGGGAAACTATGCTACCTAATGTGAGGAAACTATGCTACCTAATGTGGGGAAACTGCTAACTAATGTGGGGAATCTATGCTACCTAATGTGGGGAAACTATGCTACCTAATGTGGAGAAGCTATGCTACCTAATGTGGGAAAACTGCTACCTAATGTGGTGAATCTATGCTACCTAATGTGGAGAAACTGCTTTCTAAGGTGGGGAAACTATGCTACCTAATGTGTGGAAACTATGCTACCTAATGTGGGAAAACCATGCTACTTAATGTGGGGAAACTACGCTACCTAATGTGGGGAAACTGCTACCTGATGTGGGGAAACTACTACCTAATGTGGGGAAACTGCTACCTAATGTGGGGAAACGATGCTACCTAATGTGGGGGGACTTCTGTCTACCTAATGTTGCAGGTAAATGTGAGTTGCAGTGCAATTTTATGGCATAGTACTTTTTTTTTCCTCATTTGTGAAGAATGGAAGCAGAGGGCTTTGAATGGAAGCAGGAACTGTGAGGTGGCCCGCCGACCTTTCCAGGGCCAGCCCTAACATGGTGCCTAGTAGGTTCGTGGTAGGGCCAGCCCTGCGCAGCGGGCACTTTAGACAGTGAGTCTGCAGCCAGCCAATCCGGGTCTGACGAGGGACGTCACGCAATTGACCTGCCGCCGGAGAGGAGAAGCGCTGCACATGCCAGGTGTGTCAGTGTGTGTGTTTCTGTCTGCTGGGGGGCTATGCTACCTAATGTGGGGACACTATGCTACCTAATGCGGGGAAGCTATGCTACCTAATGTGGGGAAGCTATGCTACCTAATGTGGGGAAACTGCTACCTAATGTAGGGAATCTATGCTACCTAATGTGGGGAAACTGCTACCTAATATGGGGAATCTATGCTATCTAACGTGGGGAAACTGCTACCTAATGTGTGGAAACTATGCTACCTAATGTGGGAAAACAATGCTACCAAATATGGGGAAACTGCTACCTAATGTGGGGAAACTATGCTACCTAATGTGGGGGAACTGCTGCCTACCTTATGTTGCAGATTAATGTGAGTTGCAGTGCAATTTTATGGCATAGTACTTTTATTTTTCTTCATTTGTGAAGAATGGAAGCAGAGGGGTTTGAATGGAAGCAGGGGCAGGAGCGGTGGGGTGAATGGAAGCAGGGGCAGGAGCGATGGGGTAAATGGAAGCAGGGGCAGAAGCGGTGGGGTGAATTGAAGCAGGGGCAACAGTGGTGGGGTGAATGGAAGCAGGGGCAGGAGCAGTGGGGTGAATGGAAAAGGGGGCAGGAGCGGTGGGGTGAATGGAAGCTGGAGCGGTGGGGTGAATGGAAGCAGGGGCAGGGGGGTTTGAATGGAAGCAGGGGAGGTTTGAATAGAAGCAGGGACAGGAGGGTTTGAATGGAAGCAGGGGCAGGGGGTGAATAGAAACAGTGGTGGGTGGGTTGGCTGGTTGCGGGTGAATGGAAGCAGTGAGTGGTTGGTGGGTGAATGGAAGCAGTGGCAGGGTGAATTGAAGGAATGGCAGGGGGAATGAAGGCAATGGCGCAGGGTGGCAGGAGGCTGGAAGCAACATGGGTGGGTGGCTGGAGGCATTTGGGTGGGAGGCTGAAGGCAAAAAGTGAGTGGGTGGCTGGCTGGGAGTCTGAAGGCAATAGGGGAGTATGAAGGCAATTGGGGAGTATGAAGGCAATAGTGGTGGGTGGCTGGGAGTCTGGAGGCATTAGGGGTGGGTGATAGGCTAGAGGCAAAGGGGTGGGTGAAAGGCTGGAGGCAATGGGGTGGGTGAAAGGCTGGAGGCATTTGAGAGGTTGGAGGTAATTGTGTATGGGAGAGGCTGGAGGCATTGTGTGTGAGAAGGGGGTTGGAAGTATTGTGTGTGTGTGAGGCTGCTGGAGGCACTGTGTGTGTGTGTGTGTGTGTGTGTGTGTGTGTGTGAGGCTGCTGAGGCATTGTGTGTGTGTGTGTGTGTGAGGCTGCTGGAGGCACTGTGTGCATGTGGGAAAACTATGCTACCTAATGTGGGGAAGCTATGCTACCTAACGTGGGGAAACTATGCTACCTAATGTGGGGAATCTATGCTACCTAATGTGGGGAACCTGCTACCTAATGTGGGGAAACTGCTACTTTGCACGTCGCATGTCGAATATTATTCGGTAGGGGTGCTCCACGAAAAAAAAAAATTTGCGAGGGGTGCCCTGAGGCGAAAAAAGTTAGTAAACACTGATCTAAGGTAAACTCCCCGAGTGGAGACATCTGGATAATGTATATTTAAATTCTGTTGAGATGTTTCTTTTACCCCAAATACAAAGGGAACACAGTCCCCATCTACACTAAAAGAAACAGCAGGGGCCTTGGCTACTATAGCAAATGCCAAGATTCCTTGATTTGACAGGTTTCCTATTGAAATATAAAAGCAGTATCTTGGGGATCTGTTGGCAGAGCTACTGCGGATCTTTGATGAATCACTGAGAAAAGCTGGATTAGCTCCTCAAATGGGAAGGCATTGATTATTCGTATCCCTAAAGAAGAACAATACTAAAGATTGTATGTAGTCAATCTTTCAAGAATGATTGCCAAAAAGGATCTAGACAAGGATAATCAAATGCTCCTAAGACAACATCTCTATCCATCTATTCAATTTCTGTCATATTACTATAAAATGGTGATAGTTTATTTCTAATGAAGAACTTAGATTTTCATTTCCAGTGAAGGGAAGAACAAGTTAAAAGTATTGGAAACACATTGTGAGTAATTCAAAGCATGAATGTACTATGACACACATTAAAGGGGTATTCCAGGATTTTTTTTTTATTTGGCTATGCTACAAGGGCTGTAAAGTTAGTGTAGTTCATATTAAAGTGTCTGTATCATTCTCCACAGCTCTGCAGGGAATTGTAGCTCAGCTGTGCTGCAGTGGGTAGGGTGATTGATGTGTGGGAAGATAAAAGGTGACCCCACATTTACAAACAAGGAATCCTGGGACTTGTAGTAGCCATTTTACAAAAAGGCACCTTATGGTGGATAACCCCTTCAATACTAATATTGTTTAAAAAAAAGTAAGAAAAAAATAAAAAGTTTGCAATCACTCTCTGGATCAAAAAGATACTAAAAACAAAACACAGACCGGAAGTCTTGACCAATATTTAAAAATGCTGATGCCCCGTACAAACCCTTAAAGGGGTTCTCCACTGGAAAACATTTTCTTTTAAATCCACTGGTGCCAACTTACTTCCATTCAAAAATCCCAATCCTTCCAGTACTTAGCTGCTGTATAATACACAGGAAGTTGTTTTCTTTTTGAATTTCCTTTCTGCCTGAAGTGCTCTCTGCTGACACCTCTGTCCATGTCAGGAACTGTCCAGAGCAGGATAAGTTTGCTATGGGGATTTGCTTCTACTCTGGACAGTTCCTGACGTGGACAGAGGTGTCAGCAGAGAGCACTGTGGTAAGGCAGAAAGGAAATTCAAAAAGAAAAGAACTTCCTGTGTATTATACAGCAGCTGATAAGTACTGGAAGGATTGGGATTTTTTAATAGAAGTAATGTGCAAATCTGTTTAACTTTCTGGCACCAGTTGATTTAAAAGAAAACGTTTTCCAGTGGAGTACCACTTTAATCATTTAAAATGTGCTGCCTGTCCCTTGGGGGGGTAGTGGGGCATTCAGGACCTCCACAGGGCGATCCTGATCAGCCTGAATGATGGACGAGGGGTCTCTATCTGCCTATGTGCCATCCCAATGGTGCTCTGCTTCTCTAGGCTGCTTTGGCAGATAACACTGATTAACACTGCTAATTCTGTGGGAACTAAAAAAAAAAAAAAAAAAAAGTTCCTCCCCTAATAAAAGTTTAAATCCCCGCTTTTCTATTTTTTCAAATAAAGTAATGTAAACTAAAAAAAAAGCATAAACAAATCCAAAATTGCAAATTTTTGGTCACTTCATATACCTGAAAAATCTAAATGTCCCATTCAAACAAAAATAGTTCTTGTAAGATTGTTATACGGGGTCAGAAAAGGCAAATTTTAAGCATGCTCTTTTTCTTACAAAAAGTTTTTTTAAAGTAGGAATCTAAAACAAAACCTATATAAATTGGGTATTGTAATCAATGGGCCTACAAAATAGCAATTACATGTCATTTTAACCATAAAGCACACTGCGTAGAGACAAGACCCCCAAAAGTTGCAAATATTTTTCACTTTTTTTAAATTTGGCCCACAGAAAACAAGCCCTCAAATGGCCCTGTAGGTGAAAATACTTATGGCTTATTAAAAGGCAAGGGGAGGTGTGTTACGCCGAGCGCTCCGGGTCCCTGCTCCTCCCCGGAGCGCTCGCGGCGTTCTCCTCTATGCAGCGCCCCGGTCGGACCCGCTGACCGGGAGCGCTGCACTGACATTCACGATGGGGATGCGATGGCGGGACGCATATGTGTGGGGCAAAGCACAGGGGCATTATATGATATAATGCCCCCTGTGCTGTGCCCCACACATATAATGCCCCCTGTGCTGTGTCCCTCACATATAATGCCCCTGTGCTGTGCCCCACACATATAATGCCCCCTGCGCTGTGCCCCACACATATAATGCCCCCTGTGCTGTGCCCCACACATATAATACCCCATGTGCTGTGCCCCACACATATAATGCCCCCCTGTGCTGTGCCCCTAACATATAATGCCCCCCTGTGCTGTGCCTCTCACATATAATGACCCCCTGTGCTGTGCCCCTCACATATAATGCCCCCATCATGCGCCCCTCATATATATTGCCCCCATCCTGCGCCCCTCATATATAATGCCCCCATCATGCACCCCTCACATATAATGCCCCCTGTGCTGTGCCCCTCACATATAATGCCCCTGTCATGTGCCCCAAACATAAAATACCCCTGTGCTGTGCCCCTCACATATAATGCCCCCTGAAAGGACAGGACAGGGGGCATTATATGTGAGGGGCACAGCACAGGGGGCATTATATGTGAGGGACGCATGATGGGGGCATTATATATGAGGGATGCATGATGGGGGCATTATATATGAGGGGCAAAGAATGTGGGCATTATATGTGAAGGGCACAGCACAGGGGACAATATATGTTAGGGCACAGGACAGAGGGCATAATTATTATATGTAGGGGCACAAGATGGGGCATTATTACTATATGTGAAGGCACAGAGTGTTTTGCATTTCAGAAGTATAGTGTATATTATGAGGAATTTATGGGGCGGTAACTTTTTTATGGGCCACAATACATTTGGGTATTTTATTCAGAGGGTGGACTGCACAGCAAGTTATATTCAGAGAGTGCAGTGTGTGGTAGTATTATATTTAGAGAGCACAGTGTTTGGTACTATTATATTCAGAGAGTGCAGTGTGTGATAGCATTATATTTAGAGGGCACAGTGTGTGGTAGTATTATATTCAGAGAGTGCAGTGTGTGGTAGTATTGTATTCAGAGGGTACGGTGTGTGGCGGTATTATATTCAGAGGGTACAGTGTGTTGTATATTCGGGGGGTACAGTGTGTCAGAATTATATTCAGAAGGTATGTGCCAGTATTATATTCAAAGGATACAGTGTTTGGCAGTATTATAATAATTATTGTTTTCATATAGAGGATCAGAATCCGCTGACATAGTGAGGAAACATCTGGGCATCAAGTTCTGCAGAGAGAAGATTTAGCTGGAACAAGTCCTGGCGGTATGTACCATTTGAATTAGATTAGAAAAGACTATAGAGAAGACGTCACCTGTAATCACTGATATCATTGTGTATTCTCCTCACTATAGAGAAGACGTCACCTGTAATCACTGATATCATTGTGTATTCTCCTCACTATAGAGAAGACGTCACCTGTAATCACTGATATCATTGTACATTCTCCTCACTATAGAGAAGACGTCACCTGTAGTCACTGATATAATTGTGTATTCTCCTCACTATAGAGAAGACGTCACCTGTAGTCACTGATATCATTGTGTATTCTCCTCACTATAGAGAAGACGTCACCTGTAGTCACTGATATAATTGTGTATTCTCCTCACTATAGAGAAGACGTCACCTGTAGTCACTGATATCATTGTGTATTCTCCTCACTATAGAGAAGACGTCACCTATAGTCACTGATATCATTGTGTATCCTCCTCACTATTTCCCATCAGAGCTGTAGTCACTGAAAAAGGTTCTGCAGTTATGATGGGTGAAACAAAAACTCCCAGCATCCCCTTACCACTGCTTAGGTCATACTGGGAGCTATAGTTTTAAATGGTAAAAACTTCTTTAGCACTTTCCCATTCTGTGGCAATTGGTATAATTGATTATTATTCTAACATGTGAGCATGGCCAAAAAGTCTTAAACAAGGTTAGGACTGTATGATACATTTAATAATAAGTTCCATAAGCAACATCTTATTTTCTGTCCACCAACACAAAATACTCTAATAGTGCCCCTCCCGAGACTCGACTCTGGATCCGCCCCTGCTATACATACCATTTTTCCAACAATGAAAAACAGCAATTGATGGGACAATGAGAAGCCAGTACACCCTTTTTGTTTCATCTCCTTCCAGCAAGGTATAGTCACAACACATGGTTCCTTGTCTTCATTGCTTTAGTACAAAAATAAATGTATATAGTTTAATAATGTCCCCTATTACATAGAACCTTAGGCTGCTGTATTAATACACTTACAGAATCTTAAAAAAGCATCAAAGGCTACACAGTGCAGAATCTTATCTTCATGTTGCATATTTGACAGCACTTAAAGCATTGGGCACAGTGCACCCTGCTGGTACAGTTAATGAGCTCACTTTGAAATAACTCTGCTCCAAATGAAGAACCATGCCTTCTATTCATTTTAGATTTATTTTTTATTTTTCAGCTGCAGCTTGTTTTATTTCATTTTGCTGTCACCTTTTCACCTCTATTAAATTGGTTATACTTACAAGAAAATGAATGAATCAATACGTTGAATGCTTGTTAAACTCTGTAGACAAATTAACCTATAGTATCAGGTCACATTAGTTAACGCTTTAACGTTGATGGTACAGTGGTCTATGCATACATTGGCTACAAAAATCAGGTAAGTATGTCCAGCTCACTGTAGCTACCAATCCACACCCCCTGCAAGAACAAGGCCCAATGTCTATAAACCTAAAGTCAAATCCACAGAAGCTGACTCCTCTGATACCCTAGGGGAGTAGTCGGATGTGGAGACTCTTGACTCTCAAAAAGTAAATCCATTCAGCAAGAAATGGATAGCATGTGGTAAAAACCCTACAACAGGTTCACATACATGTGATTAAAAGTGTAAACAAGCATGTCATTATATATCTAAAAAGTTTTTAAGCTTAAAGGGTTTATCCACCATAAGGTGATTTTAGGAAGAATCTATGCTTGTCTTGGGGCTAAATGGTTATGTTGCAAGATTACCCTAAGGCTGTTTGTCAGCTGGGTATTTCCTGTTGGATTGCGTTCTCAAACTACAAGTCCCATAGTTCCCTGTTTGTAAGTGTGAGGTCACTTTCCTCCCTCCCACACATCAGCCACCCCACCCATTGATACAAAAATTAGCTGCATTCCTTTCAAAAGACCAGTGTTTTCTAACCAAGGTGCCTACAGCTGTTGCAAAATGATCTCTCCCCCACCCAGTGGTCGCTCCACCCATTGAAGCAGGACAGATTCTCTTTGTACACCTGACTAGTGATGTCACGTCTCGACACGCTGCAACCTGGGAAATCCCGAGACATGAATAATTTTGTATGCTGTTAAAAATAAATATTGGGGCGTAAATCACAGAACAAAGAAAACCGTCACACAGGTATAGACACTACACAGCCCCTGTAGCATAGTCAAATAAAAGAAAAATTCTAGAATGCCTCTTTAATAAATAAAAGCACAAACAGAACTGGCAGCTCGTGATAACAAAGGTGGGTGTATTCACAAATAACAAGATAACATTACAGGCATTAAATTCTCTCCTTAAGTATCTGAATCTACATTAGATATCACTGCTAAAATAAAGAATTCTCCATGACTATGTGTATACATTTTAATTATATATGTATGCATATGTATATGTGAGGAGTCACCTCAGAAGAATGAATGAGCGGCATCTGGAAGCATGTGGAATCAGTACTGGGATAAATATATTGCAAGTAAAGTACAAAGTGCTCAATAATATAGTAACAATTTCCATTTTCACGTTTAGACCATTAGGAAGAATGGTATGCAATTGGTGCATTAAGAAAGCCTCTTGATCTGTGAGGCATATTTTCATGTACCCTGTGGGAGAAGAAACTCTTTCAATGGCCGAGGCTTTGAATGAGGCAGATAGCGTATTTTGACGTTGAGCACAGTGTTTTGGGGCATTCAATACGTGACGACCACTGATGTGACCATCATTGTTCAAATGAGACAAAGGCCTTATATACTAAGAGTAGAGTGTAGTTTTCTTTGTGGGTTTTTGTTTCTGACAGGTATTCTTCCATGATATTTACAATTGTATCTTAAATTTGGCGATTTTGGCGATTTTCCCTAAATTTTCTCTCTTTGTACATGCTCTGAGCTGTCAGGTTTTTAGAGCTCACCACATTTTATCTGGAAACATTAGTAAATTTGTAGGTTTCCTTTGAAAATGTAGGTTTTTTGGAGACATGCCCCTTTTCTCTGATGACTCCACCCCTTTGTTGGGTTTTCTGAGTAAAGTGGAGAGTTAGTAGGGTTTTTTGGATTTTTTTGTCGGAAATTATGGCGCATGACACATGCGACACAAAAAACCCTACAAAATCTACTCGGAAAAGCCTTAGTAAATGAGGCCCAACGTTTTTCAATTTTCCCTTTATACTACCAACATACATTAAACTGCATATATTGGAATGTGCAGTATCTCACACGTCCACTCCTCACATTTTTTTGTTAATAATCCTTTCATGTGACAATACTGAAGAAATGACAGTCTGCTACAATATAAAGTAGTGAGTGCATGTGTATATCAGTTTTTAACCCCTTCCCGACCTATGACATACCTGTACGTCATGGGTGGCAAGGTGTTCCCGACCCATGACATACAGGTACGTCATGGACATTACTGCCGCTACTCGCGGCATCCCGCAGCGCCCGGAAAGATGGTGGCTATCACTGATAGCCAGCCATCTTACCATGCGACCACGGGGGGTTTCATCCCCCACCCCCCCCAGCGATCGCTGCTATCAGCTGGTCAAATCTGACTATCTGATAGCAGCGTTTCGCTATCAGAATACTTAGCAGCGCGGTGTGTGAGTTCCGATCACGGGGATCGGGACACACACCGCTCTGCTAAGTGTCCCTGTCCCGTCCCCCGGCGTCACTTACCCGTCGGAGCGGTGTCCCGAGCGGTCCCGGCGTCCTCCGTGCGGTCCCGGCGTCCTCCATGCGGTCCTGGCTGCGCTGCGTCCCGGAGGTGAGTTTCCGGCAGCAGTGCAGCATCTTCATTGGCAGCAGTGAGATCGCCGTAAAGCGATCTCACTGCTGCCTCTGAGAGTTTCAAAACTGCAACTCCCAGCATGCCCAGACAGCCTTTGGCTTTCTGGGCATGCTGGGAGTTGTAGTTTTGCAACATCTGGAGGTCCACAGTTTGGAGACCACTGTATAATGGTCTCCAATCTGTGCTCTTCCAGATGTTGCAAAACTACAAATCTCAGCATGCTCAGTCTGTCCAGGCATGCTGGGAGTTGTAGTTCTCTAACATCTGGAAGAGCACAGATTGGAGACCATTATACAGTGGTCTCCAAACTGTGGACCTCCAGATGTTGCAAAACTACAACTCCCAGCATGCCCAGACTGCCCAGGCATGCTGGAAGTTGTAGTTCAGCAACATCTAATCCTTCAGATATTGCCGAACTACAACTTCCAGCATGCCTTGGCAGTCTGGCCATGCTGGGAGTTGTAGTTTTGCAACATCTGGAGGCACACTAGTTGGGAAACATTGTCCGTTTCCTACCTCAGTGCCTCCAGCTGTTGCAATTGTTGCAAAACTATAACTCCCAGCATGCACTGACAGACCATGCATGCTGGGAGTTGTAGTTTTGCAACAGCTGGAGGCACACTGGTTTGGAAACACTAAGTTTGGTTGCAAAACACTTGAAAGTTTATTACTTAACTTAGTGTTTCCAAACCAGTGTTCCTCCAGCTGTTGCAAAACTACAACTCCCAGCATGCACGGACAGCCAAAGGGCATGCTCGGAGTTTGCAACAGCTGGATGTTTGCCCCCTCCCCCCAATGTGAATGTACAGGGTACACTCACATGGGCGGAGGTTTACAGTGAGTGCTGCAAGTTTGAGATGGCGCAAATTTTGCGCTGCAGCTCAAACTTCCAGCGGCAAACTTGCTGTGAACCTCTGCCCATGTGACTGTACCCTAAAAACACTACACTACACTGACACTAACCTAAAATAAAAAGTAAAAAACACTACATATACACATACCCCTACACAGCCCCCCTCCCCCCAAAAAATGAAAAACGTCTGGTACGCTACTGTTTCCAAAACGGAGCCTCCAGCTGTTGCAAAATAATAACTCCCAGTATTGCCGGACAGCCATTGACTGTCCAGGCATGCTGGGAGTTTTGTAACAGCTGGAGGCACCCTGTTTGGGAATCATTGGCATAGAATACCCCTATGTCCACCCCTATGCAAATCCCTAATTCAGGCCTCAAATGCGTATGGCGCTCTCTCACTTTGGAGCCCTGTCGTATTTCAGGGCAACAGTTTTGGGACACATATGGGGTATTGCCGTACTCGGGAGAAATTGCCTTACAAATTTTGGGGGGCTTTTTCTTCTTTAACCTCTTATGAAAAGGTGAAGTTGGGGTCTACACCAGCATGTTAGTGTAAAAAAATAAATTTTTTACACTGACATGCTGGTGTTGCCCTATACTTTTCATTTTCACAAGAGGTAAAAGGGAAAAAAGACCCTCTAAATTTGTAACGCAATTTCTCCTGAGTACGGAGATACCCCATATGTGGGCGCAAAGTGCTCTGGGGGCGCACAACAAGGCCCAGAAGGGAGAGTGCACCATGTACATTTGAGGCGATTTGCACAGGGCTGGCTGATTGTTACAGCAGTTCTGACAAACGCAAAACAATAAATATCCATATGTGACCCCATTTTGGAAACTACACCCCTCACGGAATGTAATAAGGGGTGCAGTGAGCATTTACACCCCACTGGTGTATGACAGATTTTTGGAACAGTGGTCTGTGAAAATGAAAAATAAAATTTTTGATTTGCACAGTCCACCGTTTCAAATATCTGTCAAACGCCAGTGGGGTGTAAATGCTCACTGCACCCATTATTACATTCCATGAGGGGTATAGTTTCCAAAATGGGGTCACATGTGGGGGGGTCCACTGTTCTGGCACCATAGGGGCTTCCTAAATGGGACATGCCCCCCAAAAACCCTTTCAGAAAAACTCACTCTCCAAAATCCCATTGTCGCTCCTTCCCTTCTGAGCCCTCTACTGCGCCCACCGAACATTTTACATACGCATATGAGGTATTTCCTTACTCGAGAGAAATTGGGTTACAAATTTTAGGGTGATTTCTCTCCTTTTACCCCTTGTAAAAATTAAAAAATTGGGTCTACAAGAAAATGCGAGTGTAAAAAATGAAGATTTAGAATTTTCTCCTTCACTTTGCTGCTATTCCTGTGAAACACCTAAAGGGTTAAAACACTTACTGAATGTCATTTTGAATACTTTGGGGGGTGCAGTTTTTATAATGGGGTCATTTATGGGGTATTTCTAATATGAAGATCCTTAAAATCCACTTCCAACCTGAACTGGGCCCTGAAAAATTAAGATTTTGAAAATCTTGAGAAAAATTGGAAAATTGCTGCGGAACTTTGAAGCCCTCTGATGTCTTCCAAAAGTAAAAACTTGTCAATTTTTTAATGCAAACACAAAGTAGACATATTGTATATGTGAATCAATATGTAATTTATTTGGAATATCCATTTTCCTTTCAAGCAGAGACTTTCAAAGTTAGAAAAATGCTAAATTTTCAAAATTTTCATGAAATTTTTAGATTTTTTACCAAGAAAGGATACAAATATCAGTGAAATTTTACCGATAAAATAAAGTAGAATATGTCACGAAAAAACAATCTCGGAATCAGAATGATAAGTAAAAGCATTCCAAAGTTATTAATGTTTAAAGTGACAGTGGTCAGATTTTCAAAAAATGCCCAGGTCATGAAGGTGAAAATGGGCTGGGTCATGAAGGGGTTAATGTTAATGTCCCTGCAAAATAACTCAACACACAGCCACCAATGATTCCCCCATCATCCATCTACCCCTTCAACCTCTGCAGCAATGCTGGCAGCACTCATACGTTTGTTTGTCCAATAACAACCTCTGGATATGACGCTAAGCATGTGCAGTTTACTTCTCTGGTCGACCATTGCAAGGCCTGTTCTAAGTGGAACCTGTCCTGTAAAGCAGCTGTATGGTCATGTCAACTGTGCTGCAGCTCAGTTTCAGAGTCTTGACAATCTTGTTATAAGTGTAAGCGATAATACCAAATTTAAGTCACCTACTCCTTATTCACACCTGAGACCTTGTAACAATAACAAGTAAAATGACACCGGGAAGGGAAAATGGCTAATTGGGCCAAATTAAGACATTTTCACTTAGGGGTGTACTTACTTTTGTTGCCAAAATTTTGACATAAATGACTGTGTGTTGAGTTATTTTGAAGGGACACACCATTAAAAACTGTTATACAGGCTGTGCACTACTTTACATTGTAGCAGAGTGTAATTTCTTCAGTGTTGTCACAGGAAAAGATTAAATAAAATATTTAAAAAATGTGAGGGGTGGACTCACTTATGTGAGATAATGTATGACATTGAAACTATTGCATGCAACGTGTTGGTAGACTTTATGGCCCAGATTAATCAAAGATTGCCTACGGTAGAGCTATTTTCCCATGTTTATTTGGGTGGTGGGTTTGACTAGCGTGCATCTTATTTATCAAGAAGGTGCAGCAGGATGATGAATTTTGTGCAGCTCTGCTGTGGTGGGAAAAGCTCTACCACATACACTTTTTCTATAAGCTTGCAAGGGAGAGAAATAAACACTGAATTCGGCAGGTTAGGTGTTTTTACTTACTTTCACAGAGCTGCCAGGACATTTTTACTTGCATATTAGACGCTACAATCAAATTTGATTGCGGTGTCTAAGGGGTTAAAGCTGGGCATTACCATGATCGGTGATGTCTGGCATTAGAGATGGGTCCTGGTGGCAGAGAGCCGCCAGGACCACCCAGCAATGACCCGCGCTCAGCTCCTGAGAATGTGTCATAGAAGGGCATGGGACAATGTCGTTCACAAGAGGTTAAAGGTTGAATTGAGGAAGGTAGAAGTGATTCTCACAATTCTTATGTGATTTTCACCCCAATATTTATTTTTAACAGCATACAAAATGATTGTTGTCTCAGATTTTTCCCAGGTTGCAATGCGGACGAGACCTGATTCACTAGTCAGCTGATGACAGGGAGCCTGTCTGCTTCAATGGGTGGAGGGATCGCTTGGTGGAAGAGAGATCAATCTGCAACTAACGCAACAGCTGTAGGCACCCTGATTGAAAACCACAGGTCTTTTGAACGGATGCAGCTCATTTATGTTTCAATGGGTGGGGTGGCTGATGTGTGGGAGGGAGGAAAATGGAATTGGGGGATTTGTAGTCAAAAAAAGAAAAGTCAAAACAGGAAATACCAGTTCACAAAAAGCTAGCCACAGTGTTATGTTAATCTCACAACATAGCCATTTAGCCCCAAGACAAGCGCAGTTCCTTCCTAAGCATGTCCATTACTGCCTGCCAGGTAGGTACTAAAATCACTGTATGGTGGATAACCCCTTTAAATGGGCACTGTCATTATATAAAACTATCAGAGACATATCAAACGGATTTAATAGGTCAGGGCCTGAGTGTTCAGACCCCAACAGATGACTAAAAAGAGCCAAGATAAGTGTGGGCCTAATGAATTCTATGCCAGCATTGTGTTACAAGTCAGTCTCATAATGGAAGTCTATGGGACAGTCTGGCTCACATAAACACAGGGCAGGGAGTGAAGAACACTCTTCTAATCATCGTTTAAGGTCTAAGCATGCAGATCCTGATCTATAAAAACTCATCATATGTTTCTAGGACATGTCAAATGTTTTTTTTCTTTTTTCAATTACACTCTATAGTTGATATCTATAGATGATATCTTGTCAGCAGAGGTGTAACTTGTAGCTTCTGGGCCCAGATCTACTGTTATTGTATATCCCATTTGTCTTATGTTATGTTTCCTAAACTCCCTTTTCATGTGCAGTGCTCTTGAATTCACGTAGTTTAAATAAAATAAATAAATAACATAAAACAACATCCAACACAGTATTTCTACAGTGGGGTTCAAAAGTTTGGACAACCCAGGTAAAAATTTGTATTAATGTGCATAAAGAAGTCAAGGAAAGATGGAAAAATCTCCAAAAGGCATCACATTACAGATTAGACATTCTTATAATATGTCAACAAAAGTTAGATTTTATTTCCATCATTTACACTTTCAAAATAACAGAAAACAAAAAAATGGTGTCTGCAAAAGTTTGGGCACCCTGCAGAGTTAATATCTTGTACTGCCCCCTTTGGCAAGTATCACAGCTTGTAATCGCTTTTTGTAGCCAGCCAAGAGTCTTTCAATTCTTGTTTGAGGTTTCTTTGCCCATTCTTCCTTACAAAAGTCTTCCAGTTCTTTGAGATTTCTGGGCCGTCTGCCACGCACTGCTCTTTTAAGGTCTATCCATAGATTTTCAATTATGTTGAGGTCAGGAGATTGTGAAGGCCATGGTAAAACCTTCAGTTTCCGCCTCTTGATGTAATCCCCGTGGATTTCGAGGTGTGCTTAGGATCATTATCCATTTGTAGAAGCCATCCTCTCTTTAACTTCAGCTTTTTCATAGATGGCACAAGTTAGCATCCAAAATTTGCTGAAATTTTATTGAATCCATTTTTCCTTCTACTCGTGAGACGTTCCCTGTGCAACTGGCTGCAATACAACCCCAAAGCATGATTGATCCACCCCCATGCTTAACAGTTGGACAGAGGTTCTTTTCATTAAATTCTGTTCCCCTTCTTCTCCAAACGTACCTTTGCTCATTCCGGCCAAAAAGTTAAATTTTAACCTCATCGGTCCACAGAACTTGTTTCCAAAATGCATCAGGCTTGTCTATATGTTCATTTGCAAAGTTCAAATGCAGATTTTTGTGGCGAGGACGAGGTTTTCTTCAGATGACTCTTCCATGAAGACCATATTTGTACAAGTATCTCTTTATAGTGGAATAGTGTACTACAACTCCAGTGTCTGCCAGAACTTTCTGGAGGGATTGTGCAGTCAAACGTGGGTCCAGATCTTGCTTTAACTTCCACTGTTCCTGATGACTGCCATTTCTTAATTACATTCCGAACAGAGGATATTGACATCTGAAACCCTTTTGCTATCTTCTTATAGCCTTCTCCAGCTTTGTGAGCATCAACTATTTTTAGTTTCAGATTTCTAGACAACTGCTTACAAGAACCCATGGTGCTGATTGTTGGGGCAAGGTCAGATGAGTCTGGGCATTTCAAACCTTTGAGATTTACATCACCTGGTCTTCCCAGATGATTATTGAGAACAATCTATGACACTGGCAGGTCTCAGCTTTGCAAAGGAGGCAGTGCATGCTATAAATTCTGCAGGGTGCCCAAACTTTTGCAGACGCCATTTTTTTGTTTTCTGTTATTTTGAAAGTATAAATGATGGAAATGAAATCTAACTTTTGTTGAAATGTTATAAGAATGCCTAATCTGTAATTTGATGCCGTTTGGAGATTTTTCCATCTTTACTTGGCTTCTTTATGCACATTAATACAAATTTTTACCTGGGGTGCCCAAACTTTTGATCCCCAATGTATGTCTCTATATGTTGGAGCTGTAGGCACTTCATGTGTTTTCATGTTTCTCTGTATAGGACCTTAAAGGGGTACTCCGGCCCTAAGACATATTATCCCCTATCCAAAGGATAGGGGATAAGATGTCTGACCGCCGGGGTTCCGCCACTGGGGACCCCCGCAATCTTGCATTCAGCACCCACCTCGGGGAGCTGCATGCCGTGCTGCCAGCTCAGAATATGCCGTGTGACGACCATGGGGCCAGAGTATCGTGACATCAAGGCTCCGCCCCATGTGATGTCAAGTCCCACCCCTGCTATGCAAGTCTATGGGAGATAGTCTTCCTAATTATTTAGTGGAGCATTTATGTTTCCTGTTGGATTTCATATGAATTTGACTGAAAACCAAACTTTTACCTGTCTCCATAATAAATTAGAGGCATACAGAGTTACAATATAGCTCCGTACATTGTGGGTTCAATATCACAGCAAAGTACAGATCTGAACTATAATATGTCCTAATGCTAAATCAGTTTTAGTCCACTTTATGCATTGAACAGTGGCTCCACTTATGGGCTGATTTAGAGAATTTAAGTTTTTTTTTTTTTTTTTAACTACACCATTAAAAAAATGTAGGTAGACAAAAAACTGTTTACTTACAGGCTTCCCAGAAGAAAGGACAAACATTCATCACTAAATTGTTCTGTTAAGCACAGAGACTTATCAGGTACGGATTCACTGTAGACCAGGCTAGGGATAGACTGATTCCAGGAGGTAGGCAATATCCAGAAATTATCTTCAAAAAGTTCTTGGAACTCTAATCAATAGAAAAATAAAGTCGAATAATAAAATCGGAAACCATCTGGGAGATAAAACGGGATAGGGAAAGGGAAGGACTCCTATCAGAGAAGCCACCACGTGTAAGTCACTGGATGTACCTGTTTATTCTGCTGCCTCTGTGCCTGATCTGTATTTTATTGTTTTTCTCCAGTCTGCAGTGTGGAGATGCTCTGCAGATGTCCTGCATGGAGTCTGATCTCTATATGATCACAGTATGCAGTATAATTCAGTCACAGTATGGTGATTTTATATATTAATAGTACTGTGGTGTCATCCAGTCACTATATAGCAGTAATATCCAGTCACAGTAGGTTGGTCTTATATAAAGTCACAGGCATGGTGGTATTGTCCAGTCAGGTATTGTTATACTTACATTTTATCCCTATATATACATTTTATCCCTATTTATACTATTTGACAAACAGTTTCTCTTTGAATCATTTTCTTGGGAAGTTCTGGTTAAATGCCTTATATGGGATGCTACAAAGAAGCATATGGTATGCACAAAAACTGGTGTATTTGATCTGTAACCTGCTTTTATTAGGGGTTCTTAGGGGTTTCCTAACCATAAGGTGCTTTAGGGGAGATTCCACAAAATCTGTGCAGAGAAAAGGTGACCAGTTTCCAGAACAAACAATCAGATTTCTTCTCTCATTTTTCAGAGGCCTTTTTAACAATTAAGAAGCAATCTGGTTGCTATGGGCAACTGGTCAACTTTTCCCTTGCACAGGTTTTGATAAATTTTCCCATTTGTTTGTTAACAAGTGTGTTTACAATGGCCTCTGTAGTAATGTACATGGCCAGTAGTGTTGCTCGCGAATATTCGCAATGCGATTTTTATTCGCGAATATCGCATATTCGTGAATTTTCGCAAATATAGCACTATATATTCGTAATTCCGAATATTCGTTTTTTGTTTTTTTCACAGTAAACATCACAGTGATCACCCTCTCTGCTTCCAGCTTGTGTGATGTAAAGAAGGCTCTAATACTACTGTGTGAGACTGGCTTGCGAATTTCCGCATATGTGAAAATTTGCATATGCAAATTTTTGCATATGCAAATTTCCGCATATGTTAATTATCGATTATGCTAATTTTCACATATGCTAATTTTTGCATACGCGAATTGTTGCATATGCGAAAATAAAACGCGAATATTACGAATATGCGAATTTAGCGAATATATGACAAATATTCGTCAATATATTCGCAAAATATCGTGAATTCGAATATGGCCTATGCCGCTCAACACTAATGGCCAGTTGTCACGCACCTGAATGCGGGTTGTCACGGAGCTGGATGTGGATCCTCTACCTGTGTGGCTGATGACTCGGACCATATCGGGGAGCGGAGTCTAAGGTGCCGCTGGTCTTCACCAGAGCCCGCTGCAAAGCAGGATGGATTTGCTGTGGCAGGGGACACCCAGGACGCTACCCCCAATACGGCTCGACCACACAGGTAACTGGGCAAAGCGAGGTACCGGAGGATGAGGCAGAAGCGTAGTCAACGTAGCAGAAGGTCTAGGCAGGCAGCAAAGGTTCGGAGTCAAAAATGTAGCAGGAAGGTCTGGAAACGGGTAGGCAAAACATGCAATGGGAACGCTTTCTCTTTCTCCTGCCTGATCTTTAGGCAATAAGCACTAAAGATCAGGCAGGAAAGTGTGGGAGGTGAAAACAACTTATAACATGGGGACAGGTGCATTCATTAATTATGGGCGCCCTGGCCCTTTAAATTTCAAAGCTCCGGCACGCGCGCACCCTAAGGGACGGGGACGCGCGCACCGGGGCTGAGAGGAAGCAGCAGGAGCGGGACGAGGTAATGGACAGGCCGGGATTCGCATGCAGGCATGTCCCTGGATGCGAATCCCGGCCCCGCCGGGAGTCGGGGACACTGCACTCACGGCCGGAGGGCAGCATGTTACACCACTCATTAAAAGAATTATAATTCAGATCACTGTGAGCACCTGTAGTAACCATGGAAACCAGGACCACAGCTTATGTCATAAAGGAAGATCCCATAAAACAAGGGCACGCTGCTATGATCAGCTCAGACCTTGAGCTTGACTCCCTTACTCTACCTACCATTGTGTAATTTTGAAGTTTTAGCAGGTCAAAGTGGAGTAGTTGGACCCCAAAAAAGCAACTCCCGCCTAACCATCAATATGGTGAGGGATATCGCAGCCAGACTTCTCTCACGTCTAGTTTAGTATATGTATTGTGTGTTTTTGTTATGTTGTTATCTGTAAATTGGGTAAAATGTGCAGACTCTTAAACTGCACGATGTTACATATTGGCATTACCCTCTAAGCCCAAGGGAGGGGCAACTCTCCAGTCATGGCTCCCTTGAGATTTCCTCCTCCATAGAGGGAGTTTTTCCTCGACTGAGTACTGGAAGGTTACTTGCCATTTTATGTGTAATTTGTCATTTCAAATAAAGTTGTGACTATTTGACACCTGATTACAATGTCTCTTGTGTTCATTTAACATTCTTTGGTATCATTTTGCTTGGGAGTTGGGGGTCAATGACATATTTAAAACCCTTCCAGCAAATAGACGTATAATTATGTCCACTGCGGGATCCTGCGGTATGAAACATGCTCAGCAGGTGAGCGCGCATCATACCAGGTTGGTCATGGTTGCTATCAGCAACCAGGACCCGCAGAACATGCCAGATATCGCCAATAGGGCCGATTAACCTTTTGGAGGCTGCGATCAAAGTTGATTGCAGCTTGTAAAACGGGAGATTGCCGTTGCCGGTTAGCTCAGTGGGCTCCGCCGCAGTGAGACCGCCGCAGTGAAATCGTGACCTCCCAAACAGCTGATAGGACAGCAGGAGGGTACTCACCTTCCTTGCCGTTGTCTGATCGTCACTTGATTGCTCCAAGCCTGAGATCCAGGCTTGAGCAATCGAGCAAAGATAACACTGATCAATGCTATGCTATGGCATAGCATTGTTCAGTGTATTTAATCAAAGTATTGCATGAAATAGTCCCCTATGTGGACTAAAAAAAAGTGTAAAAAAAGCAAAACAAAAAGTTTAACCTCCTTCCTTAACAAAAGTTTGAATCACCCCCCCCCCCCCTTTTTCCATTTAAAAAAATATCTAAAAAAGTATAAATAAACATATGTGGTATCGACGTGTGCGAAAAATGTCTGGTACTGATAAAAACTTCAGATCATGGCGCAAAAAATGAGCCCTTACTACCCCTTATATGGAAAAATAAAAAAGTTATAGGGGTCAGAATATGACAATTTTAAACACAATTTTGGTGCATGTAGTTACAATTTTTTTAAAGTAGTAAAATTAAATAAAACCTACATAAACTAGGTATCCTTGTAACCATATGGACCTACAGAATAAAGACAAGGTGTCATTTGTACTGAAAATTGCACTGTGTAGGATCGTAAGCCCCCAAAATTTACAAAATGGCGTTTTTTTTTTATTTTTTTATTTTGCCCTGCAAAAAAATTTTTTCTGGTTTTGTGATAGATTTTGTGGTGAAATTATGAATGGTATTACAAAGTAAAATTGGTGGTGCAAAAAACAAGCCCTCATATGAGTCTGTAGGAGGACAATTTTAAGTGTTATGATTTTTAGAAGGTGAGGAGGAAAAAACAAAGGTGCAAAAATGAAAAATGGCCTGAGAGGGAAGGGGTTAAAGTCATAAAGAAAGACATCTGCCTGCCACACAAAACCACAACATACTCCATGGGGGAGATTTATCATTATATATGCACTGTTTTGTGTAATATGCAATGCTCTAAATTGCGTTAAAAAAATTGGCAATTGCGTATTTTACGTGTTTTTTTGCGTACTTTTTTATAGAAGATCACATCTGGAATTCTAAGTTATAGTCTACGGTAAAGTTAATTATGCAGTGTACCTCAATTCATCAACTGCATACTTTTAGTATAGATGCTCAAACTTTGTGCACGGAGCAAAATAATTACGCAAAAATAAACCAGCATGGAGAACATATAAAACTTTGCTCTAAATCATCCATCTTATATAGATTTTTTATTCAGCCTACTAAATTATAATAAGTATCCAAGCAAGATACAGCTCACTCCTGCAATGCGCACACCTGTGTCTCGGACCCGCCGGCACCGCCCCGGCTTCCACAGTAAATCCAACACAAACGAATGTCCAGCACTTGGTATGCGAATAAAATAATTTTCGTTTATTGAAGTTGCACAGGACAAACAGGTACAAGTGGTCTTTCTGACGCGTTTCGCGCTTAGATGCGCTTAGTCATAGTCTATGACTAAGCGCATCTAAGCGCGAAACGCGTCAGAAAGACCACTTGTACCTGTTTGTCCTGTGCAACTTCAATAAACGAAAATTATTTTATTCGCATACCAAGTACTAAATTATAATAGGCTAGACAATTTTAACCACCCTTATAAGTGCCTAAACATTTGTATCTAATCAAGCTCCTTTTATTTTTAATATAGAAATGATTCCCGATGTCCAAACTTCTCATATCTTCTCACTCGTAAATGCATACTTGCTCCTTGGAATACGGGCTTTCTGCTCCCCCTTCCAGAGCTATAACATGGGGTCACCTCGCGTAATAGCTGGTATTTCCCGGCACTTTGGAGAGGCCATGACCTGTGGCTAATACCGGACATCACCAAGCCCATCCAAAATACTGCAGCACTGGACCCTCCTCATCACTGCTCCGTACTGAGTGAGGTAGAGCAGGAGTGCACAATAGAGCAAGCGGGGTGTATTTATCGTTGAGCAAGATTTATCAACTGAAGTGTGCCCATTCACTTCAAAACCCCCCTGGTCAATGCCTTGTATATGTGTATGCTACATAGAATCAGTGCAACTGTAGGTTTACACTCAATGGGGCATCCGTAGCAGCCCTACAGCTCTCCGTTGCTTTCCCAGAAGGGGGAAATGTAATGCTATTGCATTACGTTTATCTATGTTTTGTGCATTCGATTGCTAAGAGCTGCCAAAGGCAGCCTTCTGCAATCACGAGCCAGGAAATCCTGAGGAGCAGAGGTAAGGCTTCCCCAGCAACCCATTGTCTCCCCGCGATTACATCGTATGGGGGCTATGGGGCCACTAGACACCAGGGAATAGAGTCATTTATTGTTTAAATGCTGTGATCTATATAAATCTCCATTGTCCATCGTTACCGACTTGTGGGTCCACTTCATGTCCGTCCACCCGACCTATAACATACATGTATGTGTCAGGATCCGAGTACTGTGAGGATACTGGTGGTGGATCCTCTGTGTCAGTGGGGTGATGACGTGGGCCGTACCAGGGGAACGGAGTCTAAGGGGTTACTGGTATTCACCAGAGCCCGCTGCAAAGCGGGATGGACTTGCTGCGGCAGGTAACCCCCAGGTCGTTCCACCCGATAGCGACTCAACCCCGACTGACTGCTGAGATAGGAGGTAAGTATAGTTTATTGAAGAAATTTTTTTTTCCATGAGAACCCCTTTCTTTAAGAATATTCCAGTACTTTGCTCCATTCAGTGGCTGGCACCATTATTTAAAAAACCATCCCCACAGCATGATGCTGCGGTATTGGGCATGTGATGAGCAGTGAGTACCTGGTTACTTCAGACATGAAGTTTGGAAATGAGGCAGTAGAGTTCAATATTGGTTTCAACAGACCAGATAATCTTTTTTTTTCACAGCCTGAGAGTCCTTTAGATTTAGCCCTTTTTTTTTGCAAACTCCAGGTGACCTTTTATGGGCCCATTAGTGAGGAAAAGCTTCTTTCTGGCCACTCTGCCATAAAGCCCAGATTGGAGAAGTGCTGCAGTCATGAGTGACCTTCTGAAAGTTTCTCCAATCAGCACACAGGATCACTGCTCCAGCTGCAAGCTCCGGCTGTGAACGCAGTGTCCCTGGGTCCCCGTCTGCCGGTGGGGCTGGGATTCGCATTGCGGGATGCGCCTGCATGCAAATCCCAGCCCATCACTCACCACGCTCCGCTGTCCCTCTGTCTCAGCTCCGGCACGCGCCAGAGCTCTGAAATTTAGAGGGCCAGTGTGCCCATAATTAGTGTTTGCACCTGACACCCCATTATAAATCCCTGCACCTCCCACACTTCCGTGCCGGATCTTCAGTGCCCCTCGCCTGAGATTAAGTGTTGCCTATTGCCTGTTTGTCTTTTCCGTGTATTCAGACCTTCCGCTACGTTACTAGACTCTGCACCTTTGCCGCCTGCCTTGACCTTCTGCTACGTTTGACTACGCTACTGCCTTATCCTTGCGTACCTCGCCTTGCCCAGCTACCTGTGTGGTCGAGCCGTGTCGGGGGTAGTGACCTGGGTGTCGCCTGCTGCAGCAAGCCCATCCTCCCTTGCGGTGGGCTCTGGTGAAGCAGCAGCACCTTAGACTCTGCTCCCCAATACGGTCCGAGCCATCAGCCACACAGGTAAAAGGATCCACATACAGCTCCGTTACAGCAAGATCCGGCCATGGATCCCGCTGGGGTTCCTCTGCCTGATAATCCAGATCTCGCTTCCATTGTGGCGCTCAAGTCACAGCAGTTGGTCCAGCAGGCACAGTAGTTAAGCCAGTTATCCGCCATGATGCAGCAGTTGCTAACAGCACAGCAACAACCACCACAACCATGGCCTCCTCCTGCTCTGCTGGAACACTTTCGCTCCTGCAGTCATCTCCGGATCAAGACTCTGTCTGTCTCTTCCTGAGAAATATGAGGGGGATCCCAAGTACTGTCATGGTTTTGTGACTCAGTGAACTCATGGCGGATCAGTTTCCTACAGAATGAGCAAAGGTGGCCTCCATCCTTAGTTTTTTAACTGGAAGGGCTTTGGCCTGGGCAACTCCGCTTTGGGATCGCAGTGATGCTCTCACTACCAGTCTCCAGGCATTTCTGACGGAATTTTGGGGTGTCTTCAAAGAACCTGCTCAAGCTTCCTCCGTTGAGACGGCATTGCTAAGTCTTACTCAGGGTAACTTCTCTGTAGGCGAGTATGCCATTTGGTTTTGTACCCAGGTATCAGAGTTAGCTTGGAATGATGAAGCCCTTTGCGCCACTTTCAAGAGAGGACTTTCTAGCCATATCAGGGATGCCCTTGCCGCCCGGGAATTGCCCGCTACCTTGAATGAGCTCATACAGTTGGCGTCTCAGATTGATATTCGTTTCTCTCATTGACGTGAGGAACATTACCAAGAAAGGGAGTCTGCATGACCTCGGCACTTCCCTTGTCTGGCGCCCGTCTACCAGCAACAACCGCAGCCCTCTACGATGCCTCCCACTGTGGAGGCTATGCAGGTGGATTGGTCTCGCCTGACCCTGCAGGAAAGAACCCGCTGTCGAGCTGAGAATCTGTGCTTATATTGCGCCAGTGCAGACCATTTCCTCAGAGACTGTCCTCTGCACCAACAGTCACAGGGAAACGCTCGCACCTAGGGTTTGTAGGAGAGGCCTCCCTAGGTGTGAATACCTCCTCTACACGCTTGAATTTGTAGGTCCAGCTGTCTCTACCCTCCAAAGAGACTATCTCCATTCTAGCTTTCCTGAAATCTGGTTCTGCAGGAAACTTTATCAATGCCTCATTAGTGCATAGGTATCACCTGCCTGTAACCTGCCTTCTGAAGCCTTTGAACATCTCCTCGGTTAAGGGAGAAAATCTGGACTGTACTATCTTTTTCCGCACAGTACCCTTTTCTATGCTATTTGGAGTTCTGCAAAAGGAAAAATTGTCCTTCTATGTACTTCCACATTGTACCTCCACTCTTCTACTAGGCCTTCCCTGGTTACAACTACATGTCCCGCATCTTGACTGGAAGACTGGAGAAGTACTTCGCTGGGGAACATACTGCTATAACAACTGATTCCATAGCCTGCCGTCCAAGTTGGTGTCTCCTTCCACTCCTCTGCCCGATCTGCCGTCTTTTCTTCAGGATTTTGCTGACGCCTTCAGCGAGAAACAGCTGAAGTTTTACCTCCACATCGTCCTTATGATTGTCCGATTGACTTATTGCCTTGGACCACACCTCCTCGGGGCAGAATTTACCCCTTGTCTGTTCCAGAAACTGAGGCCATGTCTAACTATATAAAAGAAAATCGAAAGAAAGGTTTTATTAGAAAGTCATCCTCTCCTGCTGGAGCCAGATTCTTCTTCGTGGAGAAAAAAGACGGATCCTTGCGACCTTGCATCGACTACTGCGGCCTGAATAAAATTATTGTAAAAAAACGCTACCTACTTCCATTGATCTCTGAGTTATTTGATTGTCTAAGTGGTGCTACGATCTTCTACAAACTCGACCTAAGAGGGGTCTATAATTTGATTTGCATCCGTGAAGAGGATGAATGGAAGACTGCGTTCAATACTCGTGAAGGACATTCCGAGTATCTTGTCAGACTCCTCACCTTTGCAGTCTGCCTTGACCTTCTGCTAAGTTTGACTATGCTACTGCCTTATCCTTCGGTACCTCACCTTGCCCAGCTACCTGTGTGGTCGAGCCGTGTCAGTGGTAGCGACCTGGGTGTTGCCTGCCGTAGCAAGCTCATCCTGGCTTGCGGCGGGCTCTGGTGAAGACCAGCGGCACGGTACCTTAGGCTCTGCTCCCCGATATGGTACAAGTCATCAGCCATACAGGTAAGAGGATCCACATCCAGCTCCGTTACAATTGGGTTCTCGGTCACCTCTTTTAGCAAGGCATCTTTCCTCCCAATTACTTTGTTCGGTGGGGCAGCCAGCTGCAGGAAGAGTCCTGATTGATCTACACTTCTTCCATGTAAGAATAATGTAGTCCGTTGTGCTCTTGGGAACCTACAGTGCAGAAGAAATAGTTTTGTACACTTCTCCAGATCTGTGCATCCACGCAACCCTGGCTCTGAACTTTACAGGCAGTTCCTTTCGCCTAATGACTTAATTTTTGTTTTTATATGTGTTATCAGCTGTGAGACCTTATATAGACAGGGCTGTGTCTTTCCAAATCCTGTCCAACCACTGAATTGACCACAGGTGACACCAATCAAGGTGTAGAAACATCTCCGAGGGGATAAAGAGAAATGGGAAGAGCCAGAGCTAAATTTTAATTTGGTAATTTCATAGCAAATGGTCTAAATACTGTACTGTACATGTGGAATTTCAGTTTTTACTTTTAATATATTTGCATGAGGAACTATGGCTGGCACCATTATTTAACCCCTTATGGACATGCGCCATAAATGTACAGGGCTGCATAGTGTCACTGTTACGCCGAGCGCTCCGGGTCCCCGCTCCTCCCCGGAGCGCTCGCAGCATCCTCTCATTCGCAGCGCCCCGGTCAGACCTGCTGACCGGGTGCGCTGCAATATCACTCCCAGCCGGGATGCGATTCGCGACGCAGGAGGCGCCCGCTCGCGATGCGCATCCAGGCTCCCGTACCTGACCCGTTCCCCGTCTGTCTTGTCCCGGCACGCGCGCGCCGGGTCTCTGCAATTTAAAGGGCCACTGCGCCATTGATTGGCGCAGCAGGCCTAATCAGTGTGTTCACCTGTGCACTCCCTACTTATACCTCACTTCCCCTGCACTCCCTCGCCGGATCTTGTTGCCATTGTGCCAGTGAAAGCGTTCCCTTGTGTGTTCCTAGCCTGTGTTCCAGACCTCCTGCCGTTGCCCCTGACTACGATCCTTGCTGCCTGCCCTGACCTTCTGCTACGTCCGACCTTGCTCTTGTCTACTCCCTTGTACCGCGCTTATCTTCAGCAGTCAGAGAGGTTGAGCCGTTGCTGGTGGATACGACCTGGTTGCTACCGCCGCTGCAAGACCTTCCCGCTTTGCGGCGGGCTCTGGTGAATACCAGTAGCAACTTAGAACCGGTCCACCAACACTGTCCACGCCAATCCCTCTCTGGCACAGAGGATCCACCTCCAGCCAGCCGAATCGTGACAGTAGATCCGGCCATGGATCCTGCTGAAGTCCCGCTGCCAGTTGTCGCCGACCTCACCACGGTGGTCGCCCAGCAGTCGCAACAGATATCGCAACAAGGCCACCAGCTGTCTCAACTGACCGTGATGCTACAGCAGCTATTACCAGAGCTCCGCAATCTTCTCCTCCGCCAGCTCCTGCACCTCCTCCGCAGCGAGTGGCCGCTTCCAGCCTTCGATTATCCTTGCCGGATAAATTTGATGGGGACTCTAAGTTTTGCCGTGGCTTTCTTTCGCAATGTTCCCTGCACTTGGAGATGATGTCGGACCAGTTTCCTACTGAAAGGTCTAAGGTGGCTTTCGTAGTCAGCCTTCTGTCTGGGAAAGCTCTGTCATGGGCCACACCGCTCTGGGACCGCAATGACCCTGTCACTGCCTCTGCACACTCCTTCTTCACGGAGATTCGAAGTGTCTTTGAGGAACCTGCCCGAGCCTCTTCTGCTGAGACTGCCCTGCTGAACCTGGTCCAGGGTAATTCTTCTGTTGGCGAGTACGCCATCCAATTCCGTACTCTTGCCTCCGAATGATCCTGGAATAACGAGGCCCTCTGCGTGACCTTTAAAAAAGGCCTATCCAGTAACATTAAAGATGTGCTGGCCGCACGAGAAATTCCTGCTAACCTGCATGAACTTATTCATCTTGCCACCCGCATTGACATGCGTTTTTCCGAAAGGCGTCAGGAGCTCCACCAGGATATGGACTTTGTTCGCACGAGGCGGTTTCTCTCCCCGGCTCCTCTCTCCTCTGGTCCTCTGCAATCCGTTCCTGTGCCTCCCGCCGTGGAGGCTATGCAAGTTGACCGGTCTCGCTTGACACCTCAAGAGAGGACACGACGCCGCATGAAGAATCTTTGCCTGTACTGTGCCGGTACCGAACATTTCTTGAAGGATTGTCCTATCCGTCCTCCCCGCCTGGAAAGACGTACGCTGACTCCGCACAAAGGTGAGACAGCTCTTGATGTGAACTCTGCTTCTCCACGCCTTACTGTGCCTGTGCGGATATCTTCTTCTACCTTCTCCTTCTCTGCTATGGCCTTCTTGGATTCCGGATCTGCAGGAAATTTTATTTTGGCCTCTCTCATCAACAGGTTCAACATCCCGGTGACCTGTCTCGCCAGACCCCTCTACATCAATTCTGTTAACAATGAAAGATTGGACTGTACCGTGCGTTACCGCACGGAACCTCTCCTAATGTGCATCAGACCCCATCACGAAAAAATTGAATTTTTGGTCCTCTCCAACTGCACTTCAGAAATTCTTCTTGGATTACCGTGGCTTCAACGCCATTCCCCAACCCTTGATTGGTCCACAGGAGAAATCAAGAACTGGGGTACTTCTTGTCACAAGGACTGTCTTAAACCGGTTCCTAGTCGTGACCCTGTGGTTCCCCCGGTATCTGGTCTTCCTAAGGCTTATCTGGACTATGCTGATGTTTTTTGCAAAAAGCAAGCAGAGACTTTACCTCCTCACAGGCCTTATGACTGTCCTATTGACCTCCTCCCGGGTACTACTCCACCCTGGGGCAGAATCTATCCTCTGTCTGCTCCAGAGACCCAAGCCATGTCGGAGTACAACCAGGAGAATTTAAAAAAGGGGTTTATCCGCAAGTCCTGCTCTCCTGCCGGAGCTGGATTTTTTTTTGTGTCCAAAAAAGATGGCTCCCTACGCCCTTGCATTGATTACCGCGGACTTAATAAAATCACGGTAAAAAACCGCTACCCCGCTACCCCTTACCTACAAGGCGCCCACATCTTTACCAAACTGGACTTAAGAGGTGCTTATAATCTCATTCGCATCAGGGAGGGGGACGAATGGAAGACTGCATTTAACACCAGAGATGGACACTTTGAGTATCTGGTCATGCCCTTTGGCCTGTGCAACGCCCCTGCCGTCTTCCAAGACTTTGTTAATGACATTTTTCGTGATCTCCTATATACCTGTGTTGTGGTTTACCTGGACGATATTCTGATTTTTTCTGCCAACTTAGAAGAACACCGCCCGCATGGTTCTTCAGAGACTTCGGGACAATCAACTTTATGCCAAAATGGAGAAATGTCTCTTTGAATGTCAATCTCTTCCTTTCCTAGGATACTTGGTCTCTGGCCAGGGACTACAAATGGACCCAGATAAACTATCTGCCGTGTTAGATTGGCCACGCCCCTCCGGACTCCGTGCTATCCAACGTTTTTTGGGGTTCGCCAATTATTACAGACAATTCATTCCACACTTCTCCACTATTGTGGCCCCTATCGTGGCTTTAACCAAGAAAAATGCCAATCCTAAGTCCTGGTCTCCCCAAGCGGAAGACGCATTTAAACATCTCAAGTCTGCCTTTTCTTCTGCTCCCGTGCTCTCCAGACCTGACCCATCTAAACACTTTCTATTGGAGGTAGATGCCTCCTCTGTGGGAGCTGGAGCTGTCCTTCTACAAAAAAAATTCTTCCGGGCATGCTGTTACTTGTGGTTTTTTTTCTAGGACCTTCTCTCCGGCGGAGAAAAACTACTCCATTGGTGATCGAGAACTACTGGCCATTAAATTGGCGCTTGAGGAATGGAGGCACCTGCTGGAGGGATCAAAATATCCAGTTATTATATACACTGATCACAAGAATCTCTCCTATCTCCAGGACGACTAGTATATTTAGGTATACAGTATTATCATGCGTAAAAAAAACTGTCATACATATGTAAAATATATCTATCTATCTATATATATATACAACCAAAGAATATACGGGGGAGTGGCTACCTCCATGTTGGCTCTTGCACCCCTCCCACCTCTATCAGGTGTATATAAGGTGCACTGGATGTTTCAGATCCTGCAATGCCTGCTGAACTGTTCACACAGATATTGTATTGTAGGGTCAGTCCCAAAATGAGGTCACCGTGGTGGGACGGTCCTAGCTATTTAGCTGCCAAATTTGCAAGCTAAGTACCTCACTGTTTCATAATTTCATATTTTCATTTGTTGCACTACAGCTGTATAGCTTTTCATGTTTAACTATATACTCATGTTTCATCTATATACTCATGTTTTATCTATATCTTTGTGCTAGCAGTGTGCTGCTGTATTCTCCTGTTGCTATCTCTCTCTCTCTATATATATATATATATATATATATATATATATATATATATATATATATATATATATATATATATATATATATACATACAAGTGTGTTTGTGCTTTTTCGGGGGGGGGGGGGGGGGCACATTATAGTTCCCCCACATTAGGTGCAGTATAGTTCCCCACATTAGGTGCAGTATAGTTCCCCCCATTAGGTGCAGTACAGTTCCCCCACATTAGGTTGGCAGTATAGTTCCCGGACATTAGGTGCAGTACAGTTCCCCCACATTAGGTTGGCAGTACAGTTCTCCCACATTAGGTGCAGTACAGTTCCCCACATTAGGTGCAGTACAGTTCCCCCACATTAAGTTGGCAGTATAGTTCCCCACATTAGGTGCAGTGTAGTTCCCCCACATTATGTGCTGTATAGTTCCCCACATTAGGTGCAGTATAGTTCCCTACATTAGGTGCAGTATAGTTCCACACATTAGGTGCAGTATAGTTACCCACATTAGGTGCAGTATAGTTACCCACATTAGGTGCAGTATAGTTCCCCCCCCCATTAGGTGCAGTACAGTTCCCCCCCCATTAGGTGCAGTACACTTCCACCACAGACATGCAGCCTTCAGCCATTTACAGTGTATGGCTGGAGGCTGTATGCCTGTTTACTGCCCCACTTCAGTGTTCCGACCGTCACGCCTCCGGTCCGGGGTCACGATCTACTGCTATGGCCTATGGGCCATAGCAGTAGGTCCCGGGAGCGGAGGAGCGGTGGTCGGAACACCGAAGATGATGTGCTGGTGAGTGGTGACTTACCATACCTGCGTGTCCTCCTCACCGATCCGCTCTGCTCTTCTCCTATGGGTGCACGCACGGGACGTCGGTGACGTCCCTGAGTGCGCTACTTTCTGGCGGCGCCTGCTTTTTTAAAGTTAACACGGGGCCGTAGAGAGGTAACCGGCGCATCCTTGTGTCCTGAAAAGATTTTTCGGGACACAGGGATGCAGGGCCGCAAAGATATTCAATATGAATCTTTTCTTTATGCAATACACCCACTTGCATGACAAGAGATTCAGTACGGAAGTGAACCATACAGTCCAGATTTTGTCCATTAACAGAGGAGATGAACAAGGGCTTGGCAAGCCGAGTGACAGGAAGATGATACTTGTGGATCAAAGAAGAATTAATAAAGTCACCTGCTGATCCAGAATCCAAAAATGCTGTAGCACTGAAGGAAGACTTGGTAGAAGCGAAGACTTGTACAGAAATAGTTAAGCGAGGAGAGAACCTAGGGACATCTCTCCTACGTGCCCTAGGTGCAAGCCTTTTCCCAGGTACTGTGGACGAACAGAATAGTCTTTGAGGAAGTGTTCGGGGCTAGCACAAAACAAGTACAAATTCTCACTGCGTCATCGTGATCTCTACTGTTGCGCAAGATGGGAACAATCCACTTGTATCGGCTCTTCAGCAAGAGGCGCAGGAAACTTTAGAGGTGGATGTTGAAACACAGGTGCCTGGCGAGAATATCTCCGTGTTTGGGCAGATTTCCTCTCTAAGTTCAGTTCTTCCTGCATTTCAGCAAAACACACATCAATAAGTGTGGCCAAGGGTATTAGTTCAGTCAAAGAAGATGGAGGATCCCGTGCAGCAAGGGCATCTTTAATCCTGCTAGACAGTCCTTTTTTGAATGTGGCATACAAGGCCTCATCATTCCATGCTAGTTCTGAGGCTAGAGTGCAGAATTGAACCGTGTAGTCACCAACAGATGAATTCCCTTGACATAGGTTCAGCAAAGCCTTCTCAGCAGAAGAGGCACGTGTGGGTTCCTCAAAGACACAGTGATATTCTGCCAGAAAAGCCGTCAAGTTGGAAGCTACTGGACCCCCGCGGTCCCAAAGGGGTGTAGCCCAGGCCAGGGCTTTTCCTGACAGTAGACTAATGACAAAGGCCACCTTTGCACGTTCTGTCGGAAACAGTTCAGACATGAGCTCCAGATGCATGGAGCACTGTGTAACAAAGCCTCTGCATGACTTGGAATCCCCATCATACTTGGAAGGTAAAGGCAGACATAACTGGGAGCCAGAATATACTGCAGGAGCTGGTGGTGGGAGTGGACCAGGTTTCGGTAGCGGTAGCTGTTGCATCATAGCTGAAAGTTGAGAAAGTTGCTGTGCCTGTCGGGCCAACTGCTGTGACTGATGTACCAGAGGGAAAATCTGCGACTTCAGGCAGGGTTACCTCAGCTGAATCCATGGCCGGATCTTACTGTAACACTCACGTTGCAGAAGACAGGAACTCCGGTGGATGTGGATTCACTGGACCTGTGTGGCAGATGACTCGGAATGTACCAGGGAGCAGAGTCTAAGGTGCCGCTGGTTTTCACCATAGCACGCCGCAAAGCGGGATGGACTTGCTGCGGCAGGCGGTACCCAGGTCGCTACCCCTGGCACGGCTCGAACACACAGGCAGCTGAGGAGATGCGAGGCACAGGAGGGATAAGGCAGCTCGTAGTCAGGATAGCAGAAGGTCAAGGCAGGTGGCAAAGTAGCTTAGTCAGGATGTAGCAGGAGGTCAGTAGGCAGGCGGCAGAGGAGCAAGGTCAAGTCACAGAGAAAGGATCAGTTACATGGTAAGGCAACTCTCAGGCAGGGTAGTGAGGAGGGTGGAGGAATTTATCAATGAGCCACATGTGAATTACACTAATGAGCACACTGGCCCTTTAAATCTTAAAGCTACGGCACGCGCTCCCTAGGGCATTGGGACATGCATTCCGGAGCAGAGAGGCAGAGGCTGCGGCAGGAGAAGCACCAGGTGAGTGACGGCCTGGAGCTGGCATCCGGCCGCACACACTGGTCGTGAGCGCATGGTCCCGTTACCTGCTGCTGCCGGCGGGGTTAGGAGTCTCAGTGCCACCAGCAGCAGCAGGTAACGGGACCATGCGCTCACGGCCAGCATGTGCGGCCGGAGCGCATAACCTAACAGTTAATAAGTCTCCAAAAAAGTTGCCATCCTTCAGAACAAACAATACTTTAAAAAGTATGCAACCAGAGAAAAAAGTACAAAAGAAAGTAGTGAAAAATTGGCAATGGAAAATAAATAGCACACATAAATATCCAGGTGGTTGGAGAGGAGGTGCTAATTATCCAGTGTGGATCAATAGTGGTGCATCACGTCTCAAGAAACAAATATGTAACTGTGACGATCCGTCTTGGGGATTAGCTCTGGGATCGTCCTGGACCACGCCACAGGATGCGTTTCTTCTCAATAAACCAGAAAACAAACGCTTATAATGCAAATCTGGCACCTTGCCAGTTTTATTAGACAGGTTGCAACAAAACAAAATCCTAGACCGTCTGGTCACTGACTAAACAGATCAGTTTGTCCTGACTAACAACCGCTGAGCTTCCCTCAGCCAGTTAAACATATGTCCCCTGCAACCTTCTACTCACACTTCATGGCAGTCTCTTTGAGCCTCTCATAGCTCGGGCTGTGTACTCCTCAGCAGGTTCTGTCTCTTCCCTACAGCCCACATGCTGTCTCCTAGGAAGAGACTCCATTACACTGAGTCTCCATCTCATATACACACCTCCCTTCCCTCCTGCCTCATTACTTAAAAAGCAGGTGAGAGCTTCTGCAGGGTGAGCCAAGGAAATACACCCTTTCCTTGCCACACTGCCACATATCCCCCCCCCTTTGCTCAGACCACCGGGAAGGAGCACATGTATTTGAAAGGCAGAAACCATCTGCCTTTCCTTTCTCTTGGACAACTTTTGTCCCAGTCTCTGAAGTCCTTGACTTTTTTCTTCCGGACTTTTACCAGCCACCAATTGCAAGTCTCTCGGTCACACCTCTCCAGTACAAGGTTCTTCACCCTGGTGTGGGCAGGATTCTTGAAATTAAGGAGTGAGAGGACCGATGCTTCTAACCTTTGTCTTCTTCTTGCTTGCCGGACCTCTGCCTCTGCTTTAGAGAATCTTTCGGCCTCAGTGGCTTCACCAACCACTGTCTTGTTCTCTGTACTGTCAGAGGACCTCTGACACGGGTCCATCTCAGTTTCAACTTTAGAGGACTTCCCATCTGGTTTCACCTCAGTCTTGTCTTCAGTGGATTTCTCACATGGTTTCACCTCATCCCATCCAGCTTTCTCTTCTGGGGCACCAGCTTCCTCAGGTTTGGCTTCAGAGTCTTTGGCTCCTTCAGATTCTTGTGTAGAATCAGCTTCTACTACTGCAGCTTCTTCAGGCTTACTCTTCTCTTCACCTGTAGCTTCAGTTGTGCGATTCTCTTTACTCACAGCTTTTGAGGTTGACTTTGGCACCTCCTCTGGTTTAGCTTCTGCTTCAGAGGATTTCTCTGCCTCAGCATTACCTTCAGAATTTTTGGTCTGCTCAGGTTCAGAGGATTTCCCACCTCTCTTCTTCTTAGTCTTCACTTCAGAGGATTTCCCACCAGGTTTCAGCTCAGTCCTAGCTTCAGGAGACTTCTTAGAGGACTTCACCTCAATCTTAACTTTAGAGGACTTTTTCGCAAATCAGAGAAAGCATAACTGTATCCTGTAACTTCTGCCCCAGAAGCCTTTCTTGAGCCAATTCCGCCATATCTTGGTCTCTGCTCTCTTTTAGGACTTCCTGGTCCTCTTCCTTTTTCTCACATTTTCGCAGCTTACACTGGAGCTTAGCGGACTTCATCCTCTCACTGTCAAGTAACTCTGTCAAGTCCCTGACAGTATCTTCCGAAGACAGCAATTGTTTCCTCAATTGTTCATTGTCCGCCAGCACAGCCACCTGCTCATAGAGTTGCACTCCCAGCAAAACCAAGGCAGCTACGTGGGACCTTCTGCGCGTTTCGTTCTGCGCTTCCAGGCTCTCTTTTAAGATCTTCATGTCATCTTCCAGCTTTATATATCTCAGCTGCTCACTCTTGAGTTGTGCGGAGATCACCTTCTCACTGTCCAGCAACTGTTTCTTGGACTTCACTAACTCATTGATAGATTTTCCACTCTCACCAATCTGTTGAGATAGATCTGAGATCTCCTGTTGCAAGTTCTTGTTTTCATGTTGCAGAGTCTCAACTTGTTCCAGGGCCTCCTCATACTGCTCACGGAGCAAGTCATTGTCATGACGAGCAGATTGAAGAGCATGTGCAAGGGCATTCTTCACCGTGACTTCCTCCTCAAGTTGTCGCTTAGCTTTAGAGACACTCTCCAGATTGCTGGCAAGAGCTTCAGCTTCCATCTTCATTTCATTCTTCTCTTTTTCTATTTTTTCCATGGCTACCAGGCTAGCCTTCTGATCACTCTGCAGAGCCTGATATGCACCATGTAGAAGACTCAGTTCTTCCTGGAATGACATCCGCTTGGCCAGACTCTGCACTTCACTCTCCTTGCTGGTCACAAGACCCTGGGAGCGGGACAGTTCATCCTGCAGAGCCACAAACTCACTTCTGTGATGCTCCATGACTTTTTCCAGCTGAAGCCTCACTTCTTGCTCTTTTTTAAAGTCAGCAAGTGATTTGTCCCTCTCCTCTGTCAAGCGATGTACCTCTTTTTCTTTCTCCAACAACTTCACAGAAACCATCTGCAGGGTTTCTTCCAGATTCTGGATCTGCTCCAGTTTTTTCCCCAAGGCCAGCTCGTCTTTTCCGAGACCTTTTACTGACACTGGTCTCCTCACTCTCGCTGTTAGACCTTGAGACATCCTCTGGTCCTCTGTCAGACACTCGACCCAGCTCTTCTCCATCTCTAGATGAAGTCTCCCCCTTTTCCGTGGTTGCGGCCACTTGTGCCTCATTATTATCATTCACAACAGGTGCCACTGACACCTGGCACTCTTCCTCTCCCACCACGTTGGCAACTCTGGAGACTCTCCCTAAACACTCCCGTCGGACCGGCAATCCCTTGGCGGTAAGTTTGTTGCCCCTAGCAACAACTTCAATGGCTCTTGGCACCAGCGAGTCAGAGAGATTCCTGATCAGTTCCTCTGAACTGTCTCTCGGCTTCTTGGCAGACTTTTCTTTTGTCTTGTCACAGTCTCCTTCACTTAGGACTCTGTCTGTGACCGTAAGTGCAGCCCCCAGCTCCACTGGTACTCTTTTCTGGAGTTTTGGTTTTTCCACAGCCATCTCTGGAGCTTCTATTCCAGTCACCACTTTAACTTGACTCGTGGACTGTTCTTCAGCTCCCCTAGTGGTCTGGCACACTCCCACCTGACATATACCTAGGGTCTGCTGACACTCCCCGTCCTCAGCCTCTGCTGAGTTACTGTCCCCTGCTATGTGGTGAAAACCAAGTGTTGTGAGCCTATCAGGTGTTCCTGCTCTAGTTACCTGACTATCTTCCCACAACTGCTGAAAAAACGGAAAATCCTTCCCCAGCACTACTTCATACTCTAAGGTGGGCTCTATTGCAACCTTGTGACTTATGGTACCATAGGGAGTAGAAATACACACATTAACTGTTTTATAACCCCAAATACCGGCTTGTATAGACACTATAGCGGGGTCTGGTTTTCTGCAGCTGGTCTTTACCAGACTTATTACACATTTTGGATCTAACAAAACCATCATCTTTTTACCTTCTATTTCCAGTTCACACAGGTTTTCTTTTGTCCTGCGAGAGGTGGGAATAGAACTCTTTACATCAGAACACATTAACATAAGTGTTTCAAGAAAAACATTATCAGCCTGCATGGGTTTACAATATACAGCACCATTCACACAGTCCAGTAGAGACCCCCCAGTCCTCACTCCTTCCGGAACCTTTGTGTGCGAACTCTCAGGTGCACTCTCAGCATCCCACAGCTGCCAGAAATACGGAAAGCCTCTGCCCAGTACAATTTCCACTGTAAGTGCCGCACATACCTCCATCATATGGCTTACTGTCCCAAAACATGTATCAAAGGTAATTTGAACAGTCTTACCGGGCTCCGGGCGGGACTTCACAAAGGGAATTATTTCTGGCATAATCCGAGATACAGTCTGGCAACAATCCAAGTCCACCCACAGTGGGATTCCGCCCACCGACAACTCACGGGACCTCGGCTTTGTCTTGGCGACCACAGCTTGTGGCCCACGTCGGTTGCTCCCAGCAACAGCCTTTCGAGGTTGTCCCATTTTCTTGAAAAAAATTCTCGATCCGTTGCCCCTAGCAACGCTCCTCCACAGACACCAAACTGTGCTTGAACTCCTCTGCTGGGCTCCTCCGACTTTCAATCTTGCAGGGGGTTGCTCCTAGCAACAGCTTCTCTCCAACTCGCTTGTTGGTTGCCCTTAGCAACGGCGTGCCCGCATCCTCCACCAAAATGTGACGATCCGTCTTGGGGATTAGCTCTGGGATCGTCCTGGACCACGCCACAGGATGCGTTTCTTCTCAATAAACCAGCAAACAAACGCTTATAATGCAAATCTGGCACCTTGCCAGTTTTATTAGACAGGTTGCAGGGAAAGAAACAAACAAAAAGCAGGAACAAAACAAAATTCTAGACTGTCTGGTCACTGAATAAACAGATCAGTTTGTCCTGACTAACAACCGCTGAGCTTCCCTCAGCCAGTTAAACATATGTCCCCTGCAACCTTCTACTCACACTTCATGGCAGTCTCTTTGAGCCTCTCATAGCTCGGGCTGTGTACTCCTCAGCAGGCTCTGTCTCTTCCCTACAGCCCACATGCTGTCTCCTAGGAAGAGACTCCATTACACTGAGTCTCCATCTCATATACACACCTCCCTTCCCTCCAGCCTCATTACTTAAAAAGCAGGTGAGAGCTTCTGCAGGGTGAGCCAAGGAAATACACCCTTTCCTTGCCACACTGCCACAGTAACATAGAAAAGAAAGCGGAGCACTCACACGCTGCCGCCGTCTGAGCTACCCCCAATTCCACCTTCGCCTCCCTGCAGAAGTCACCGAAATCGGGACCTCCGTTGTTGCAGCCTGATTTGAAGACCTGTGACCGTGTGAGTGCTCCACTTTCTTTTCTTTTCTATGTTACATAATACTTTAAAAAGCTTGGTAAACTGTTAAAAAATATTTATAAATAAAAAAAGTAATTTTTTTGGGGTAATAAATTAATTTGGTATTACATAGTCATAAAGTGAACTACTCATTTATAATTTAAGATTAAGGCGTAAGGAGTAAAAATCACAATTGCAGAATTGTTGTTTAAAAAAAATTAAGTAAAAAAAAAAACTAATCAAACAGTAAAAGCTTTTTGACAGCTTATGTTTCCCCCAAAATAGTGCAAAAAATACAACTTGTCAAAAAGCTTACATACAGCTATGTCAACAGAAAAATGAAATCGCTCCGAGAACACAGGGATGAAAAAGATTGAAAAATTGCTGCATCCATAAAAGGATTAACTACATTGCATTTACTGCAAAATTGCAGGATAAATTGAAACCCAATAGAGTGTATACATTTTTTTCTGTCTGTGCATCTAGAATTCAGCGGAAAAACCTCAGTCTGCTTACACTTAAATTTGGAAGAAGACAGATTGGAGGATGCTGTATTATAGCGCTTTACAACATTGAGGTTGGGAGTGAAAAGTAGATTAATTTTGGGTTTGAGCCTCTAGATCAGTGATGGCGAACCTTTTTGAGCCCGCGTGCCCAAACCGTAATGCACGCCAACTTTTTTTCCCCTCAAAGTGCCAGCATTATTATACCTAATATAAAATTATACCTAATATAAAATACATAAATAATAAAAATTTAAAAAATGTTATTTCAGCTACCGGGTTGGATGCTAGGTCGTTGCTGTAGTAGTTTTTAGTATATTTGCTGGTAGAAGAGCATTGACTGCAGAGAGCAGGCCGTGCCCCGTGTATCAGAACAAAGGAAAAAAGAAAGTTGTCTCTTTCAAGGTGCTTGTAATTTTAAAACATCAAACCTTTAATCTGTATCCATTAAAAATAGAAAAAGGTGGACATCACTCATAAAAGAGAAGCGAAACACCAAGACGTTATAAGCTAAATGTAGCTCTTAATCATGGCTACATGTAGCTCGAAACGCACTGGAGTTTAACTTCTCCTTGGAAGATCTGGAGGCAACTTTCTTTTTCTTTTGTTCTGATTCACGATACATATATACATACGTCATACATACATACACACATCATACATACATAACACACACACATATATATATATATATATATATATACATACTGCATAAATACAAACATCATACATACTGCATAAATACAAACATCATACATATATAATACATACATACATCATACATACATAATATATACATATGTACATCATACATAATACATACACAAATCCATAATATATACATGCACACATCATACATAAATACATCATACATACATAATAAATACATACCTAATACACACCATATATACATCCCATCCCCCTCCCATCCTCGGTCTGTGCACTCTTCTCACCTGCGGCAGCCATGTTGGGGTCAGATGCCGGGCGCGTCCACTCCCATCTGCTGCACACTTTGCACCGTCGCCCACTTCTTCCTGATGCCGAGGAATGGACACTCGGCGGCAGAAGTTGCGGCCAGGATCATCTCAGGAGGAGGAGGAAGGGCAGCCCCTGCTGTTAGCGCAGCAATGTGCGTGGCCGTTGAAGAGGGGGAGGAGCAGCCAGAGGAAAGGGGATAGAGCAGCCAGAGAAAGGGGGATAGATCGGCCGGAGAAAACGGGATAGAGCGGCCGGAGGAAGGGGGATAGAGCGGCCGGAGAAAGGGGGACAGAGCGGCCAGAGAAAGGAGGACAGAGCGGCCGGAGGAAGGGGGAAAGAGCAGCTGGAGGAAGGGGGAAAGAGCAGCCAATGAAAAGGCGATATAGCAGCCCGAGGGAGGGTTATAGAGCGGCCAGAGAAAGGGGGATAGAGCAGCTGAGGAAGGGGTAAAGAGTGGCCGGAGACGCAAATTAAAAAAAAATTTTTTTTAAACATTCCCAGATGGCGAACTATGGCCGCGTGCCCACAGAGGGGGCTCGGCGTGCCACCTGTGGCACGCGTGCCTTAGGTTCACCATCACTGCTCTAGATGTAAGCACAAAACAGGAGAAAAAGTAGAAACTGTCTCTTTAGCTGTAATCGAGCCCATTTTTAAAGGAATATTCTGAAGTCCTAATGTATATAACACAACAGATGGCCCTGCAGCCACTGAGCTTCCACACCTGTGCAGACGTTCATTAGTCAGGCTTCAGAGCAGATCAGATGGATTTGTATCATATCCTACTGAACAGTGAAATAGGAGAAAATCATTATGCTTATCACTGAGAAAATGGCTTTCAATCAATCTATAAAATGTCGGCCAAGATTAAGAATGTGCAATTGTTTTCTACGCAATTTGGTTTCTCATGTCTAAGCTACATAATATACAGGTATTACAAACTATCAAAAGGCAGTCAAGTACAAAATGTGGTCTTACCTTCAAAGTATTCCGGGTCCTGTTGCTTTGTAAAGTAAGTTGTCTTGAGTATTTTATTTAATACTTTTGTCAACCTTTTCATCAATAAGTAAGTGTATGGGTCCTTCTTTGCGTCAAATCTTTCAAGTGTGCCTTTAATTTGCTCTACAATGAGGGAAAAAAGCTGAAAATCAGCTTGTTATTTCAGAAATGTCATAATCAATATTATAGTAAACTGTAGGGTTAAAATTGCTAAACTACTCTTATTACTTCATACCTTGTCACATGGTTTTCTGAAGACTAAATATGGTGTCAAATGCAATCATGACTTTTTGTTGACAAGACACTTGTCTTTTCCTAAACACTTTCAAAGTTTTTTCTGCAGAACCTGCCCAGTGCTGAATGAATGATGCCAAAGCAGCCACCTATTGGTTACAACTTACGCATAAGAGTATCCATAGAATAAAAAGCTGGCTCTAGAATATTGTTATATGGAGCTCCAATCTTACACTTGTGTACTATTTAAGTACCATAAGGGTCCAATCTTGACTGCATTCGAAGTATGCATTTTTTTCATATCTTTTTTCATAACTGACCCCTCCAGTGCCACAGCACTGCTTTTATAAATAAGCAAATGTCAGGACCCACAAAACCAGATAGAGATGGTAGTGCAGTACAAGTAACACCTTTAAAGCGTACCCATCAGATCCAACAAAAAAAACCTTTTTTATATATCACTCAGTAAGTAATCCTGACCATGTACATCTAATTTTTTATTTTTTTCAAATAAAGGTTTATTTAGTTTTAGTTTTACAGGAAATAGTAACAACAGTAAAGCATGAATCACATATATCATATGGGTGGAAGACATAACCACAATAGTACCTCTTGTTTCCAAGACAATGTATTCCTACATCAGTTGAAAAAGTATGAATGGTTCCCGGTGTAGGAAGGGTTATGGTCCACGCAATCAGACCCAAAGATCTCTAATGGGAAACAACAGTATAACTTAAGAGACTAAGAAAGCAAATGAGTATGTGTGGAGGTATAACTGGGCACCTATATGTGTTAAAGGCACAAATTTAGAAGGTTAGAAGAGAAAGAGAAGAAATAGAATGAAAAAAAAGAAAGAGGAAGGGGAAAGAAGAGGAGAGGAAAGCTGGGTGGGGAATGAGGGAGGGGGTGGTAGGGGGAGCCGTCTGGACAAGAAAAGGGATAGGGATAGTAGGGGTTGGGAGGGAAACAGAGGAGAGTAACTGGAAGAGGAAAGGACCTGCTAGCAATTCAAATCTACTTACCACGTGGTCTGGACTGATGTGGGAGCGCGCATGCGTCTTAAGATCTCCTGTTGGGTAGGATGTCAGGGATCCGTCATAGTCCATGTCTGAGGGATATGTCAAGTCAGTCAATTATAGCTGGTGCGTGAATGGGTAGACATTAGTTGTCTAGGTGTAGAGCTGCAAAGTCAGGTGAAGAACTAAAAGTCAACCATGGCAGCCAGATGGCAGAGTACTTGCTATGTTGTTTGGGATTGTCCGCCAGTAGCTCCTCAATTTTGTGTATCTTCGAGATCTCTGAGAGCCAGGCCGATATGGAAGGAGGGTTAGGGGATTTCCACAATCGGGGGATAACCGACCTGGCAGGCAAGAGCAAGTATATCATCAGGCGTTGTGTAGTCTTAGGAGGTTGGTAACTGAAGATCGAGAGCAAAAGGACGTCCGGTGCGTGCTGGAGCGTCACCGACGTCATGCGTCTGATGATATCAAGCACCCCACTCCAAAAGGTAGCTAGTCTTGGGAAAGTGAGCCATATGTGAAGCATGTGGCCTTTCGCCGCATGACATCTCCAGCACACATCAGAGGCCCTCGGGAACATCTTAGCCAGTAATGCGGGAACTCTGTACCACCTAGTCAAGATTTTATAGTTTATCTCTTGTGCTTTGCAGGAGATCGAAGATTTATGGCAGTTATGCAAAGCTTGAGACCAATCTCGATCAGAGATTGGCCTCTCCATATCTCTCTCCCATCCAGCTTTGAAAGGTAGGGTTTTTTTGGTGTGGCGTTTTAATAGTAAAGGATACAGGGCACTTACAGCGTGTGGAATAGGCGAACAGGCCATGCATAGTCGTTCGAAGTCTGAGAGTGGTCTATGCAGTTTCAGGCTAGCGTGGGAGGCTTTATAGAAGTGAGCCAACTGGGCGTATTGATAAAGATGTATAGGAGAGGGTGCACAGACTCCCAATATGTCTGAAAGGGGTTTTAGACCTGTACTAGTGAGGAGTGATTGGAAAGTGACATAGTCACTATCGCATTGGGCGAGATACGTTCCATTTCCTCGAGTCGGAGGGAAGGCGGGATTGTGGAAAAGTGCCATCAACTGACCATCCTTGGTATAGAGGGGATTACCAGATGTATACGATTTGAGAGAGTTATGAATAGAAGCCAAAACCGGGGGAGGATTAGATATGCCTACACTGGTGCCTGGGGGACCCCAAAGTACAGCTCTCAAATCATATCCAATGGTTTCCTTTTCAACATTAATCCATTGTTTGTCAGTGGAGTGGTGGAAACAGTCCAGGACTCGAGTCGTTACCACTGCAGGTAATAAGAGAGGTAATCAGGCAGTGCCAAACCACCCTCATCCTTGCGTCTGATAAGGACGTGTCTTGCTAGTCTAGCATAATTCTGTGCCCAAACGAACCTGGATTGTAAGGTGGTCACTTCAGAGAAAAAGGCGCGGGGCACATTTATGGGAGTGCCAGAGAACAGGTACAAGAGGCGGGGCAGGGCATTCATTTTGAGGATGTTGATCCTCCCTATCCAGGAGATATCCTTCTTCTCCCATTTAGTTAGGTCAGTTTTTAGAGTTTGTAAGAAGGGGGGGAAATTACACTTGAATATGTCCGATAGCGTAGAAGTAACTTGTATACCTAAGTATTTTAGCGAACGGGATTGCCATTTGAAGGGGTAGTTGTCTTTAAGGTGTTGGATCGCTGCTGTAGATAGGGTGATGTTTAATGCCTCGCATGTGGACATATTCAGTTTATAGTTACTATGTATAGAGAAGTGTTCTATCGTGTTTAATAAGGATGGTAATGATATGAGGGCTGAGGACAGGTAGAGTAACAAATCATCCGCGAACGCGGCACACTTACAATGGCCCGAGGACAGGGGCAGCCCCCTAATGTCTGGGTTTTGTCTACTACCTATCAGGAGGTGTTCCATACAGAGAACGTAGAGCAACGGGGACAGGGGGCACCCCTGTCTCGTACCATTTCTAATATCCAGGTTCGCAGACAGTTGGCCGTTTATTCTAATCTGCGCTTGTGGGGACGTGTAAAGGGCAGACACACGGGACAGCATCCTTGAGCCTAAGCCAATTTGGGAGAGGGAAGCTTTCATGAACTCCCAGTCCACCCGGTCAAACGCTTTCTCCGCATCTAATGATAATAGGAAGATGGGAGATTTCACTTTGTGTGCTCTATGAATTACAGAGAACCTCCTTAGGGTGTTATCCCTGGCTTCGCGGCCCTGGATAAATCCCACTTGGTCCGGGTGGACTAGGGAGGGCATGTGGGGGGATAATCTGTTAGCCAGCAATTTCGCAAATAGTTTCGTGTCAGTATTTAGAAGTGATATGGGCCTATAACTGGGACATAAGAGTGGATCCTTACCTTCTTTGGGAATAACGGTGATAAATGCTTTCAAAAAGGGTGCGGGTGGAGGCGTAGAATCAGAGATGGTGTTAAACGCTTCAAGCAAGGAGGGAGCAATCTCTTCCCGGAAAGCCTTATAAAATTTGGCCGTGTAGCCATCAGGGCCTGGGCTTTTTCCCACCGGTAATTTTCCAATAGCCGTAGTAAGTTCATTCAGGGAGAAGGGCTCCTCCATCGCTTGTATCACCTCCTCTGGTAATCGGGGGAGAGCAGTGTCTGAAATGCACTGTTTATGAGTAGGAAACTGACCTGCGGATGATTGGGAGGTCTTATGTTTGGGCAGGTTGTATAGTGCGTGATAATATTGCCAGAATGATTCAAGGATTTCAGGCGTGAGATACGTCGGAATACCCATTTGTGTTTTAATGGTTGGAATAAAGAGGGATGCTCTTTTGGTTTTAACAGCTCTAGCGAGTGATTTACCAGCCTTGTTACCCCATTCATAAAAGTGTTTGCCAGTTAATTGCTTATAGTGTCTATAAGAGGCATTCATATGTGTGAGTAGTTCAGCTCGAGTTTTGAGGAGGTCCCTATACACGATGTCTTGTTGAGTACGTTTATGTAATGATTCCAACGTCTGTAATTTGGTTTGTAAGGTGAGGAATTTCGCCGCTGCCTCTCTCTTCAGCCTCGCCCCATGTCTCATGAGCACCCCTCGTAGCACACATTTCAGTGTTTCCCATCTGGTGGCTGGGGAGGTGTCATCCGAGGCGTGGTCAGTTATGAAGTTCGAGATCGTAATTTTAAGATCGTGGAGGCACGGTTCATCTAGCAAAAGAGATTCGTTCAGGCGCTACAAGGAATGGGGCTTGGCGAAGGAGGGCAGCGTGAATGAGCAAAACATTGGAGCATGGTCGGATAGGGTCCTCGTACCTATACTGGTGTGGGTAATAGAACTCAGGAGGTGGTGTGGGCAAAAAATGTAGTCTAATCTACTATATGAAGACCTGGCATGTGAGAAGAAGGTGTAGTCCTTCTCCTGCGGGTGGGTTGTTCTCCATGTATCACTTAGCTGTAAGTCATGGAGTTTTTGTGGGAAATGACTGACGATCCTGCAGAAGTGTCAGATTGGGGAAAGAGAGGGATATTTAAGTCACCTCCCAGTATGATTGGGCCTAGGGCAAATGCAGAAAGTTCCTCAAGGGTTTTTATCAGGAAAGGGACTTGATTTCTGTTTGGGGCATAAATATTTGCAAAGGTGTACGTTCGACCTAGTTGTTCACAATTTGCAAATATGTAGCGGGAGCTTGAGGCTATCCAGGTAGATGAGATTTTAACTGCGAGGGATCTATGGAACGCTATTGAGGTACCCTTTGAGCGAGAGTCCAGGTTTGCGCCGTGTAACCATGTGGTGTAGTATTGGTTTTTGAGATGCGGGATATGTCCAGTTTTGAAGTGTGTCTCCTGTAAGAATATGATGTGTACCTTCTGTCTGTGTAAAGAATATAGCGTCTGAGCCCTTTTCTCTGGAGTGTTAAAGCCCTGTATGTTTAGGGTAACTAGTTTCAGGTCAGTCCCCATTTATGGATGTAGTCGATGAGCTCCACTTACCCGTATTGAGATAGGACATCCCACAGTCCAGACCACGCGTCAATATAGCAAGGAGTAGAAGGGTCCAAGTCCTGTCAGTTCTATAAGAAACAAAAGAAAATAGTAGGTAAAGTAGGTAGAGTAAGGAGGTAAAGGGGAGTATTTGTAAGAGAACAAATACATGGTGGCTAAGAGAAGGGGCCATAAGGGCCAGTAGTAGGATTGGAGCCAGTCCAATCAAACAGCTAGGTACAGGGGTAACTCAGTAGAACCAAACCGTGACCGCGGTAACACAGAAAGGCAAGCACTTCATAAAGATCCAAAGTGCCCATATCAAGGTGTGGAGGGGCTATGGGTATAATAGAGAGACAAACTAAGTCCATCCTCTATGTGTCAGCAGTGTGTGGGAGGCATGAAGCATGAAATATTCGGGTGGGGTGATGCCAAGCATCACTTAATGATAACAGATAGTCAACAGGTAAGAAACTATGTAGCAGGCAGGAGCAATTTTTCAACATCAAAGGGTCAGGCAAAGGGGCGTTTGGCAAGTATTCAGGTATTGTTGCCGAACACAGTCAATATAATCCTGAGAGTAAAAACTTCTTCTTCTGTACTTTCAAGTCTTGCGTCTCATCGTTGGGGAGTGGAAGGGTGTCAGGCGTGTGTCAGGCATAGGAGTGGGTGTCTGACGAGGTGCTGGCGAAGTTGAGGCCCAGCGTCTGGAGGCAGGATGTGTCTGCGGAGGGTGAGAGGTGAGTTGAAAGATCCTCTCCCAATCAGGTAGTTGGATAGGGGGCAAGCGGAAAGTGGACAGAAAATCATGTAAGTCCATAGGATAGCCATAGAAATCCCCATCTATAAAAAATTTGGCCATTATTAAGCATTTGGAGCAAAGGCTACATCGCAGCTCTCAGTCTGAGTGTCTGTAGTGACAAATCCGGAAATAAGGAGATCTGGTGACCATTGTACGTCAGGTTTTTAAGGCGTTTTTCATAATTTCTTCTTTCAAGAGGAAGTAATGGATCCAACAGATGGTGTCCCTTGGTTTAGCTGGATCCGGGTTTTTTGCTCTAAGCGCTCTATGGGCTCTGTCGAATTCAATAGGAGCATCTGGCGGTTTTCGCAGTACTTCATTGAAGAGTTTTTGTAGTGTGGAAGCTATATCTTGTGGCAAGACGGATTCGGGTAGTCCTTTGACACGTATGTTATTGCAATGGTTTCTATTATCTAGGTCGTCTAGGTGAGCTATTTCCGCCGCTTGATACAGAGACAGATTTTTGGTCGTAGTTGAATTTGAGAAGAGGCTGTGGAGCGAAAATCCTCTAAAGACTGTACCTTGTCTTTCAGTTGGCTCACGTCCTTCTGTACAGGCTTCAAGTCTTTTTTCCAAGCTAGGCACAGGTCATTGGCCATTATTTGGTTATCAGACTTAGTCGGGATTAAGGCAAGTAGAGCCTGGAGTTCAGGGTGGTTTTTCAATGTGTTTGTGGCCATTTTTGGTGAGGGCAGGGAAGCGTCCAGTTTGGATGGGGTAGTGAGCTGGGAGCGATCTGACATGCGGGATCTTCTCAGGTTTTGTCTTTTGTCAGTTAAAGTGTCATCTGAGGAGGAATAATCATGAGCACATGCAGCATTGGGCACCGTTTTCAGCGGGGTTTTGAACAACTTTGTTTTAGCCGGTGGGCTAGCTCCCCAATATTTTGGAGTGTCACTGTCCCCTGTTGAATCATGCTCATGAGTCACCCTCAGAGTGGGATATGTCAGAGTCCATTGTGTCAGCCCAGTCAACAGCATTAATGGGACAGGCCGTTGTGGTTGATCATGTTTATCAGAGAAAGCTGCAGAGGGAAGTTCATAATTGTCAGATGCATGGGACCTCTTGGATGTGGGTAGATGTACTGGGGCACCAGAGTGAGCAGCTTCTCCAGAAAGTGTAGAGGTCAGTGACATATTATTAGGCTGCAGTAGAGTTGGGGAAAGTACAGGGTTTGAGGGAGGAGAGGTCTGGGGCAGCTGGGCCTCCAACTGTGAGGGTCCATGAATCTTAGCAGGTGGTTTATTGGCAGAGAGGTGAGAGGAGGTATTTGGCTGGTTTACCCTCTGTGAGAGCGTTTTACTCTCTCCTCCTGCAAGACGCTGACAGTTTCAAACGGGCCTCTACTCCCTGAGATCACTGCAGTGACTGGGGAGGAGGTCGCGCTCTTATTCGGCTGGTGAGTCGCACTGCTCCGGTCCCCGAGTCCCGAGCGCTGTGGAAGCGGCATTAGTGCCTGAGCGGCCCGTGTAGTTGGAGCTCCGGCGGGTCCCTTCTGTGTGGCCGGTGCCGCCGTTTCCATGAGCGGTGTTGCGCTGGACATTCCGTGCGCTGTTTCTCCAGTGGAGCCAGAAGCTGAGCCTCGGGGTGCTCTCACAGCGCAGGGAGGCTGAGGCGTCTGTACAGAGGCAAGCCGCGCTGTTGTGCCCGCAGGATCCCGGGGCTTAAAGAAAGTTTCAATGCTCTGTGAAGCGGAGCCGGGGTGAATTCTCTTCTTTCTTTTGTGTGATCTGCCTCCCATAGCAGTTAAATAAGCCCGGTGCTTAGTGTGCGGTCAGGCAGGAGCTCTCAGTCCCTGCATCTCATCACGAGCGCGCCAAGCCACGCCCCCGTACATCAAATTTTATGTGTCTAGCACCTTTATTTATTTTATTATTATACTTTTAATTTAGCTCACTAGTCTGAATTCCTCTCAAAGGGAGGGGGCATGGCCTCACTGTCCAGGTCTCCGCCCCCTCCCTCAGTATGCTGTCTGCTCACATCTCCCCTAGCATTAGCAAAACTACAACTCCCAGCTTGTCCATACTGACCGTAGCGGGACACAAGCTGACAGTGGAAAGATTTTTCCTCCAGCTGTAAGCCCTGTGCTCACAGCTGTCAATCAAGGAAGTGTGTCCATGACATAGGTGATGATGCATGGACACAGCAGGACTAGTATGTGTCCAAGCAGGTTGGGGGGGGGGCAGTTGTTTTAATTGCTTTTTCAGTATGAAATATTGAAAATTACGGTATCTAATAAAAGCAATTGCAAAAGTCTATTGGTTTTGCATGCTTTACAACAGATCAAAATGTTTTTGTATCTGACAGTGCCCATTTAAAGAGTACCTGTCATTATCTTGTTAAATTCTATAATCCTCCCAGTTCACTGCATCCATCATAATAATCCATCCTGCCTTTATTTTTATTATTTTTTAGTTTTCTACCTTGATACTGCTATGTATTTTCTGCTCAGTCTCAGTCAGACTTACAGACAGCAGGCGTGACATCATCTGAAGCAATACAAGGGAGAACTTCCTCCCTCACTCAGCTACATACAGCCCAGAGTAGTTCAGTGCAAGATGAGTTATGATTGGCTAAGGCAGAACACACACCCCTCAGCACTCCAGACTGCATTTCCTGATTTTGGACTTCTGCCAGGCTAGCAGGAGTCCAAAGTCTGTGCAAGAGATGGAGGGAAATGTGCTCTGGAAAAGTAGGGAGACACCTAGTGGCAGCTTTTTTAAACACACATAAAACATAGAAAACTTTTTTTTTTTTTAAACAAAGTACATTAGAAAGATGTTTTATTTAACATAAGGAGTGCAATAGCAAAAATTAGTTTTAATGACAGTGCCCATTTAAATTAGTATTAGTTAATAAATACAAAAACATAAAACAATAGCAGAATCCAGGAACTTTGTCCAACCCACAGCCAGGGGTCAGGAGCCAAAGCGGATACTTAGGAATAGCCAAGGCCAGGATACCAGAAGCAGAGTAGTCAGAACTAGGAACCAGAATGGATGTCAGACAAGTAAGGCGTAAGGAACAGAAAAAAACTAGAACAGGTTTGGAGATCAGAGACCATACAGGGGCATAGGCAGACTGAACTGTAGCAGGTTAAATAGCCAGGGTCCAGCAGAGAAGGGATGGGCTGATTAGCAGTTGGCCAGGGAAATGAGTAGCTATTCAGTAGTATAACTTGAGGGTTATTGTCTGCTGAAAAGCAAGTAGTGGAGCAGGGGAAGGGCAATAATCCCAACAGCAAATGAGCTTTAAAAGCCCACAGGGTTGCCCAGGGAAAAAGCCCTTCAAAGTTGTGCCTGTCCAGTTCCATTGAATACCTCTGTGCCTGCTGGTAACCTCCCCTTGCACACTGATTGACAGCCATCAGGCTGTATTGTCCCCCTCCATCCCTTGGCACAAATGCTGTGTAAGTACTTTGCAACCTGTGCTGGGTGCATGTGTAGTAATGTCAAGGTCTTCTGGCAGCTTCAAAGAATGTTCTGTTCTTGTGCACTTTAGTTCTAGAGGCAGCCCTGAGAGCATAACATTATGCACAAGCAGCAGTTTTCATGATAAAAACAAATGCACTCACCAAAGATTGTGTTTACATTTCATTTATTCAGCCATTTGGAAGGGGGACTGAAGAGCAGGTGCACTCTAGAGTATGCCTTCTCTTCCATACTTTCTTTAAGATGACTGAATAAAAGAAGCTTAAAAATACAATCTATGGTGAGAGCCTTTATTTGTTTGTCTCTCTTGAAAGCTTTGTAGCATTTCTGCTGTATCTATTGAACTAGCACCATCATATAAGTAGCCAGAATATTTGGACTAAGGATGATCCTGCAACAACAGGCTGGTGTACATTTCCACATTGAGTCTGGAAGTTGTAGTGCCGACCCTTACATTCTCTCTGTTTATAAAACTAGTTGCAAAATGCTTGCATTGCATTTGTGCTAAAAGAGAGATGGAAGGGACAGTACCACCTGGTGATGGCATTCAGTGGGCTCTGGGAGGTTACAAGCAAGCTCATAGGCGTTGTAAGTACATGGATGGGCAGAACTTTGCTGAGCTTTTAAAGACGATTTGCATATTTAAAAAAGCAGCACTATCTAGGCTCTGGAGGGGTCAATGATGAAAATAACAGACGTTATGTATACCTGAAATACATCACATGAATTTTAACATGACCTAATAAAGTTTTGGGATTTTTCTTGTACACTTTGCACTTGACCTTCATTGTTTTACCAGTGATTAAAATAAAGGTATAGACGGAATCTGGGTAGGAAGCCATTTGCAATCCTGCCCTTAAAAGAGTTGTCCTGTGATTTTTTATTTTTATTATACTATTGTGTCCAGGCTGCCCAGTAAAAACAATAAAAGCTTTAACTCATCGCCCTCGTAGCCTCCGCGGATCATGGTACCCTGTCGGTGGCCAGTCTACAGCTCAGGTAGCTCGCCAATCACTAACTGAGTCAGGATGCTGCTCTGGTCAGTTCTACAGCGGAAGCTGAAGATCAGCGGACACCCATCCACAGACAGATCCCTCTGATACCAGAGGCTACAAGGGAGCGAGGAAGGTGAGTTAAAGCTTTTACTGTTTTATTGGGGAGCCTGGGCACAATAGTGAAAAAAAATGCACCAAGGATGCAGCAGTTTTTTTTTTTTTGCACTTAGTTTTTTTCCTCCTCACCTTCTAAGAGCCAGAACACGTTACATTTTTCAACTACAGACCCATATGAGGGCTTTTTTTGTGCCACCAATTGTACTGTGTAACAACATCACTAATTTTACAACAAAATCCATGGTGAAACCAAATTTAATAAAATTTGAAAACACAAAAAAAAACGTCATTCTGCAAATTTTGCAGGCTTTCCTTTCTAAAAAAAATCTTTCTTCTGCAGGTTTATATGATTACAATGATACCCAATTTATATAGGTTTTGTCCTTTTCCGACCGCTATAACACTTTAGATTTTTCTGCAAATGGGGGCGTAAGAGGGCTTGTTTTTTGCACCATGATTTGTGGGTTGTAGGGGTGTTGGGGTTATCCACCATAAGGGGATTTTAGTAGTATGTACCTGCAAGAACTGGGTACTTCCTGTTTAATTTCATTCTCTAAACTACACATCCCATAGTCCAATCCTTGTAAGTATGAGGTCACTTTCCTCCCTCCCACACATCAGCCACCCCACCCATTGAAACACACCTGTGATCGCTTCAATGCAATACATCAGTGTTTTCTAATCTGGGGGCCTACAGCTGATGCAAAATGATTTCTCTCCCACCCAGCAGTCGCTCCACCCATTGAAGCAGGACAGGCTCCCTCTGATCACCTGACTAGTGATGTCAGGTCTCAACGCATTGCAACCTGGGAAACCCCGAGACATGAGTAATTTTGTATGCTATTAAAAATAAATATTGGCGCGATAATCACATAAGAATTGTGAGACCACCGTCACACACAGGTACAGACACTATTTTATGAACTACACTAACTTTATAGCCCCTGTAGCATAGTCAAATAAAAAAAAATCCTGGAATATCCCTTTAACAAATTTTTAAAGGAAGGGGCTTATTCACATTTATAAACCTTTCTTTTTTTTTTTTAAACATTTTATTCACTATTTTCAGTCCCCATAGTGAAATATTACATACAATCTTTCGATTGCATTCACTGAACATTGCTGTGCCACAGCACAGATCAGTGTTATCGACGTTACATTACTACAGGCTGCTGATTAACGGAACGGAGCCTGGTAAAAGACCTCCGTCCTCTCAGCTGATCAAGTCCTCACAATTTTGCTGCAGTAGTGACAAACAGCTCCTTACATGGGCACTGTAAGATCCAAAAACTTTTTATATGTTGTTACTGATGAAAATTAATGACCTTTTGTAATATGGTTGTTTAACATTTTTTGAATATTTAATAAAGAAAACGGCTCCTGAAAATCCCACCACTAGGGGTCCCCATACCTACTGGGACACTAGCCAGTCCTGCAGCAGCATCAGACTTGTCCATGAGTCATTGACAAGAAATGACTCATGGACAAAGCTGCATGAGCAGACGCACCAATCATATCCCACCACCACAATGGAGGGACACGCACCCTTTCCCCTGAGAGGACTTTTAACACTGTGAGCTAATGAACAGAGGTAATTTCATAATAAATATAGGTCAGGATTAGGTACTGAGTAACATTTTTTTTGAGCTAACCAGACCATCAACTTTTATTATGGCATCTAAAGGGTTAATGCTGGATATCGGCGATGTCCGACATTAGTCGTGGGTCCTGCCAATTGATTGCAACAGGGACCCAATTGTTATGAAGTGCACTCAGCTCCCTAGTGTGCTTCATACAGTGGGAGCGGACGCTGCTGACTAAAGTCCGCAATTCCATTCAGCAAACTTTGCTAAACTGAATTTGTGCGGAATTCTGCCATGTGAACATGCCCTATAGCTGAGACTAAATGTGAGTTTTATTTTTTCTTCCTCATAAAGTTCTGAAAAACTCATTCAGATATTAGAAATATTGGACCCAAGTGTGATTAAAACCATGGCCTGTTTTGTGGGTATTTTGCACTGTCTTTAGCAACAATCCTGTTTTTTAATTTAACATTTTGGTTTTATAGCACTGAATTCACTTTATACAGGATCTCACATAAGTAAGTACACCCCTCACATTTTTTGTAAATATTTTATTCTATCTTTTCATGTGACAACACTAAAGAAATGACACTCTGCTACAATGTAAAGTAGTGAGTGCACAGCCTGTATAGCAGTGTTTACTGTTTCTCCCCTCAAAATAACACATACATTAATGTCTAAACCTTGGCAATAAAAGTGACTATACCCCTTCGTGAAAATGTCCAAATTGGACCCAATTAGCCATATTTCCTCCCTGATGTCATGTGACTCATTAGTGTGACAAGGTCTCAGGTGTGAATGGGGAGCAGGCCTCTTAAATTTGGTGTTATTGCCCTCACACTCTCTAATACTGGTCACTGGAAGTTTAACATGGCAAAGAACTCTGAAGATCTGGATAAAGATGGCCTAGGCTACAAGAAGATTTAAAAGACCTTGAAACTGAGCGGCGGAACAGGAAGCAAGACCATACAGTGGTTTCACAGGACAGGTTTCACTCACAACAGGCCTTGCCATGGTTCACCAAAGAAGTTGAGTGCACATGCTCAGCGTCATATAGAAAAAAGACCCATGGGGGTTGCCAGCATTGCTGCAGAGGTTGAAGCGGTTAGGGGTCAGCCTATCAGTGCTTAGACCATATACTTCTTCTAAAGATATTGCACAGGAAAGCCTGCAAAATCTGTTTTTAATTTAGCTTAGTGATATCCTCATGACTACCAGCCATTTATGGGGGCAAAGTCTAGACAGAACAATTTATAGTGATCATAGGCACTGTATATAGGGGCATAATATGGCCACTGCATGCTATTCTAGGTTGTTGTTAGGATTAAATAAATAAATTACCTGCAGAAATTTTTTACTGCAGATTTTTATGCAAATTTGTATATCCTGTATGCAGATTTTGCTACAGTTTCACTATGGATTTTATCTTTGCTACATTGACAGCAGAAATCAGAAACAAAATGAACATGCTGTGGATAAAAAAACAAAAACAAAACAGAAGCATGTGAATGAAATCTTTAAAACCCTATCCATTTGCCAGCTACTGTAATCCACAGGTTTAATCTGAAGAATTTCTATATCCACCAACTGAAAACAGCTTTGTCAATCTGTAATTTTCCATCAATACTCCAGTTTTGTTTAAAACCAGTAGAAATGAAGAAATCCCGCCACTCGTATTATTTTTCAATTAATTTTACTTATCAATTGTAGTATATGTTGGACGCAGCACACGTTTCCGGTTCTGTAGCCTTTATCAACTGCCAATATAGGTATAGACAATAGTGCAATTTATATGCGTCTGAGGCTCACAATTATGACATAAGTGTTGCCATAGTAACATTATAAACAAAATCACAGCTGATGCACAGAAAACAAATATGCAAAAAAGTAAGTATACAAAAAAAGGGGAAAAGATACAAAAAAACATGACTTGAATCATTCTGTTGGAAATCAAATTTCTCAATTCTCATCGCTTCATGTATGTCTCTGTGGGTGAGAATAATAGTATATCAATTATATTTTTATTTTTATATCAGGTAAGCAAGATCATATTCCCGATTCATTCCCCTGGGTTCCAATGTACCTAGTTTGTGAATCCAGTATGCCTCTTTTTTGACAAGTAATTTCTTAATGTCTCCCCCTCTCCTGGGTGGCAACACTTCATCAATCACCTGATATCTAAGTTGAGCTATATTATGTCCCATTTGCTTGAAGTGATGTGGTATTGGGAACATTAAATTCTCACATCGGATAGTAGACTTGTGTCTATTGATGCGGTCTCCCACACGCTGGGTGGTCTCCCCAACGTATAGAAGACCGCATGGACACTTGATCACATAGATAACATTTTTCGATTTACAAAAATGTTATCTATGAAAAATGTTATCTATGTGATCAAGTGTCCGGAGAGCCGGAACGCGTGCTTCGTCCAACATATGCTGTAATACTACAATTGATAAGTAAAATTCATTGAAAAAATAATACGAGTGCCGGGATTTCTTCATTTCTACTACCTCTACTTATCCACGAGCACCGGACCTTTTTCTCCAGTGCCAACCAGCTACAATACTTTGTTTAAAACAAGAGCCCTCATTTACTAAGCCAAACCCAACAGTTTTTATGGGGTTTTGTGGAATAAATTTAGGGGCACGCCTGTGCGACACCTTTTGCGACATGTTTGGACAAAAAATAATCTACATTCTCACAAATCACAGTTTTAGAAAATCCTACAAAGGGGCGTGGCTTATCAAAAAATGGGTGTAACCCGACATTTTAAAAAATCACTCCATTTTTTTTGTCCACAAACCGATGAAAAAGCTTTGAAGAGTGATTTCTGAATAACCTACTGCCAGAGGTTGGTGCAAGAACAGCTAAATCGGTCTGTTTTTCACAAAGTATGTTTTTCATGGGAAATATGCATAAACTATGTAAACTAAAATTTAAAAGACTGGTTTACTTCACCCGTTTTTCATTGGGACTTATATTCCTGACTCGATAATATATATGACCAATTTTTTTTTACCTTCAATGTGTTCAGATTGAAAATAAATGTAGTTTTCTGAAATGGTTTACTTTGATGTTTGCATTTCTGAATGTTATTACTCATCCTTTTCTCTCGTCTGGTATGTAGAAAATTGTCGCTATGGCTCGCAGCCTCAGGGTCCAAACAAATGCATAAAAGTTTTTCTAAAATTTAGTGAAAACATTTTTCTTATTTCTTAAATAAAATCACCATGGTTCAAAGAGCACATTTGGAACCAAATTTAAAAGGTGTAATCCGGTGGAGCACAATTTTTTTTTTTATCAACTGGCTCCATAAATTTAAACAGATTTGTTAATTACTTCTATTAACCTGTTAATGACCATGGATGTCTATACCCGTCCATGTGCCATTAACGGTGTATGGTGCTCCCGCGTCAAACAGGCCGGCCCCCAGCTGATTCCTGATTCCGTTAATAGCAATCCACTGCTGAGGTAGCCTGAGGGCTTACCTCTCCTTCCGTGCCGAATCAAATGATTCCTCCTAAAAGTCCTCTGAGGGGACTAAAAGTGTAAAAAAAAAGTTTAAAAACACACACATTAACTCCTTCCTTATTAAACATTTAAATCACCCCCCTTTTCCCAAATTCCATATAAAAAATATATAAACATAATACAAGTAAACATATGTGGTATTGCCGTGTGTGTAAATGTCCGAACTATAAAAATATATTGTTAATTAAACCGCACGGTCAATGGCGTATGCGTAAAAAGAACCTGTCCAAAATAGCGTATTTTTGGTCACTTTTCATACCATATAAAAAATGAATAAAAAGCGATCAAAAAGTCAGATCAAAACTAATATGGTACTGATAAAAACTTCAAATCATGGTGCAAAATATGAGCCCTCATACATATGCGAAAAAATTAAAAAGTTATAGGGGTCAGAATATGACAATTTTAAATGTATAAATTTTCGTGCATGTAGTTATGATTTTTTCCAGAAGTACGACAAAATCAAACCTATATAAGTAGGGTATCATTTTAATCTTATGGACCTACAGAATAAAGATAAGGTGTCATTTTTGCTGAAAAATGTACTGCGTAGATTTTATCTTCAATTTTGTCCTACAATGATTTATTTTTCCGTTTCGTTGTAGATTTTTGGGTAAAATGACTGATGTCACTGCAAAGTAGAATTGGTGGTGCAAAAAAAAAAAAAGCTCCATATGGTTTTTGGCGTGGGAGCTGCTGAGTACTACAGAGGAAGTTTAGTTGTTCTTTTCAATCTAACCATAGTGCTCTCTGCTGACACCTCTGTCTAGTTGGTGTGGTTTCTTTCCTCTTGTTGGTGATCTCGTTGCTCACAGACCAGAAGAGCCACTATTGTTTATTCATTCTTTTTTTTTTTTTTTGTCCTTTCCGATGTGGACAAAATTAAACCCTCTTGCACCAAAAAAAAAACAAAAAAAAAAAACAGCGTGAGACAAAATAGTAAATAATTAACAGAAAACAGGAGGACAAAAATAAAAAAAACTACAGACAAAAAAAAACACACTCTTAGTAAATGAGGCCCAAAGCGTTTTGTTTGCCTGTAAAAAAATGGCTATTGAATTAGTTTTTCCATAAATATCCCTCTTTTTCTTTATGCAGATAATTAGGGATTGCATTTTTTCATCTATACTTGTAAGCTACGTAATGTAAAATATGTTGGAGCTGATTAGCAGACAGACAAGACACCTACATGTCAAGCACTATCATACAATACACATTCCACCCTAAATATGTTAAAAACTAGAAATATAGCTATATATTGCCACTTAGTGGTCATAACTGGTACTTTTTTCCCTTCAGATGACAATGTTTGAGATTTGTAATCGTAATCATTGGTCATATAAATAAATGGATAATAGTCACCCCTCCAGTTGCCCCTTGGTCCAGCAAGGTGGAGTCCCCAGCGGAAGTGCATCCATTGTGTTTTAAAACATGCAGCCCATTTTTTTTTGGGTGGTGGTCCAACTGCTGGTACCCCCACCAATCACCTCGGTTTTAGAGGCTCTTTTAGATGTTACAAAGCTAGAACTCCCATCATGTATAGAGACCTTCAGTACACACAAGTGAGAGTCAGCTCACCTCCCCCAACTCTCTGCACGGATCCACCCGGAACAGGTGCACAACGTAGCAGAAAAAAGTGAGGGATCCAGCAGAGTCTAGCAATTCCGGTTTATTGTATATAAAATCACAAATCACAAAATAAAGATTTTATATACAATAAACCGGAATTGCTGGATCACTCACATTGTTTCTGATAGAGACCTTCAGGCATTATGGGAGTTGTAGTTTAGCTCTGATGAGACAGGAGAATACACAATGACATCAGTGACTTATGAGTGACATTTCTATCTAGTCTTGCCCTTTCTTTTTCATCCTGTCCAGATGCCAGGACTTCTTCCAGTTACATTTTCCTCTGTAGAGTGTGATGTCCAGACATTATTGGTTTCTCACTTTGTCAACAGATCCTCATTCTCTGTATGAAGACAACAATCATTTTAACCATTTTCACCCTGCCGCACAATGCACCCCAGAAAATAATACTGCCACACAATGTTTCTTCTGAGTTTGGATGAATCCCACCTCTGTACTGTCCTCCTCCAGACCCCTCCCCCATCCTTTCTGTTCCCTCCTCCAGACCCCTCTGTCCCCTCCTTCTCTAGACCCCTCTATCCCGCTAGACCCATCTGTCCCTTCCCCCTCCAGACCCCATTGTCCCCCCCAGACCACTCTGTCCCCTCCTCCTCCAGACTCCTCTGCCCCCTCTTCCTTAAGATCCCTCTGCCCCCCATCCCATAACCCTCCTCCTTCAGATGCCTCTGATCACTCAAACCCCTCTGCCTTAGACTCCTTTTCCTCCACACTCCTCTGTCCCCTCCTTCACACACCTCTGTCCCCTCCTCCTCCTTCTACTGTGCCCACCTCCTCTGTCCCCTCCTTCTCCTCCACATGCCTCTGTCCCCTCCTTCTCTTCCACAAGCTCCTGTCCCCACCTCCTCCTCACACCTGTCCCCTTCTTATGCCTCTGTACACTCCTCCTCCTTCTCCTCCACATGCTTCTGTCCTCTCCTCCTCACACCTCTGTCCTCTCCTCTTCCTCTGTCCCCTCCTTCTTCTCCACATGCCTCTGTCCCCTCCTCCTTATACTTCCCATGTGAAGACTGTCTAAGGGCTGTCTAAGGGCTCTAAAGCCCAGTACAACACTGCTAGGACCACCAAGGAATGTATTTAAATAGTTTTATAGGCCATTATGCCTTCTCCCATGAACTTGCATTGAGAGGGCGTGGTGTGATGTCACAAAGGGGCCTGACCAACCCCCGCAACGCACACATAGCGTTCGTAACTAAATGTTCTCAGCACTGGCCAGTGGACTACCCCTTTAAGGCTAAGTTACGGTGACATGCAGTAACACATGGTAACATCTTGTTTACAAACATACTGCACTAGCAGATTTTGTATGCTTATTAAATAAATGGGGAATTCACTGACAGTCGGCTCACCATCATATTGTCAGACTCTTCTTCCTCCTTCCTGAGAAGACCTCAAACAAGTCAACCACTCCACAAGGGCCGTACTATCCTCTAAAACCACACAATCTCTGGAAGACAGTGACAACTTTTGCTGGTAACACAGCTGCTTCTACTACAACAAGGCACCTGGCTACTGCTGCTATCTGTACTGATGCTGGTACCGCCACAAACATTCTTACTAGTATAGGACATGGCAGGGGTGTTCTGTACTGTACCCCGTCTAACAATACCTTTGCCGGACATATATGCTGTCTATATTTTTTATTTGAAAAGATTTTAAGGTTATTTTCATCTTTTTGGGCAGTTAGTCAACTTTCACTCTCAATGCTTTTAACTGCGTTGTTATTTTAAACCCAGGTGACAATTTAATTAAACCCAGAAAATACATGTAACTGGTCCTTAGATGGCTATGAACGTTTTTAATACACATTACCAAAATACAGGTCAGCCAAGAGCTTTGCTCAGTTTTCTAGGTATTTGTATTTGCCCTTGCTGAAGGCAGCATAACAAAAGGGGCAGACATGCTGTTTGTACCTTAAAGTATACCTATCATTTGCAAAATGTATTATATAATGTAGATAATAACATTATATGTATTCTTTAATGACAGGGATTATTTCACAGGACTGGTTCCTAGCAAATGTGGTACCAATATAAAAAAAAGGGATCAAAAAAGATCCTTGATATATACATGGAAAGCCAGCTCACAATCTAACTGGGAAAAGATCCAGGCGCTCAGATATCCGCAGTGCAGTGGAGCAAATTGTAGCATGAAGAGAAAAAGTCCAGCGCTCCTCGGATAGTCAGCATACAGACATGTACCAGTGCAACATGACTCAGTTTAGCCATGTCTCACGTCTGTACATGTTTGTATGCTAATTTGAAAAGAATTCTAATAAAGTCGTTATTTTATCCACTATCCGAGGAGCACTAGACTTTTTTCTTGATGCTACAAAAAGGGATCTTGGGAACCAGGGGCGGACTGACCGGCTGAGTAAATGGCCCGCTGCAGCTGCTGAGGATTCAGGACACTTGTCCCGGATCACCAGTCAGACAAGCGCTACTTTCCCTGATGTCTTTCTCTATGTAAACATCCCTATGCTGCTCCTGCTCTATGTATCAATAGCAGAGACAGGCAGCAGAGCAGGGATGAAGAGAACCTGATTGTTGGCTCCGCCCCCAGCACATGAAGAGGACGGGGGTCCAAGAGCTGACAGGCCTCCCAGGAACACAGAGCAGCCCCTTCATGTGAGGGTGAGTGATATCCCTGTGTCCTGCCTCTCTCCCCTCTGATCAGCAGTATATCACGGGGCTGGGTGAAGTGTATAGTAGCAGCCCAGTGGGGTCACTTTCCCTCCTCCAGTGTCCACAGGTCATTAACAGGTCACATTACCTGAATAATATTTGGGAAAAATCGCGGCATAAATTGCAATTTAAAAAAAAAATTGTTCTGGTAATGTGACCTGTGGACACCGGAGGAGGGAAAGTGACCCCACTGGGGCGACAACATGAGAACACACTGCTTGCTCATTTATCATTGACCCCTTAAGGGTACATTCACATGTACAGGATCTGTTGCATATTTTTGCTGCATATTTTTTAAGCTGATTTTGCAACCCATTAGCTTCAATGGGTAGCAAAATCAGCTGCAGAAAACATACAACAGATCCTGTATGTGTGAACGTACCCCAAGTGCTCATTCACACGGATGGATCCTCAGACCCTACAGTGCTGCCTCCATATGTGTCTGCTCGTAGCGGTAGATTGCGTGAGTTCGCCACGCACATGCGCAGTATACTCGCACACATCGCAGCCGCTCCCCCTGCTCCCTGAGCTAGGCTGAGAGCAGCCGCAATATGTGCGAGTATACACATCGAAGCATGTCTGCTCGTAGCGGCGGATTGCTGTTATGAGCAGGCACAGATGGAGGAACCCTGTAGGGTCCATTGCCGGCGGATCCGCACCGTAAAATAAGCTGCGGATCCGTCCGTGTGAATGAGCCCTAAGGACACAAGGCGTACATGTACGCACAGTGCCTGATCCCACTGTGTTGTATAAATCATTAGCTGGAACCCTCGGCTAATGCCAGACATCACCAATCAGGCTGATGTCCGACATTAACCCTTTAGATGCCGCTATCAAAGTTGATGGCGGTGTCTAAAAGTGTTAAAACGCATGTGCTAGTCAGTTAGGGAAACTGATCAGGACCACAGCGGCAAAATCACAGAGTCCCAATCAGCTGAGAGGAAGGCTGAAGGGGCCCTACCTGGCTCAGTGCCGTCAGATCGTCGCTCCAAGAATATAGGCAGCCTGTATAAATACCAATAACACCAATAACACTGATCAATGCAGTGCTATAGTACAGCATTGTTCAGTGTTTGCAAACAAAAGATGACATGTGACAGTTCACTAAAAAAACTAAGAATGGTGAGAAAACTTTAATATAGGACCCAGGGCTTTTTCATTTTTGCACTTTGGTTTTTTCCTCTTCATCTTCTAAAAATCTTAACGCTTTCAATTTTCTACCTACAGAATTATATGAGGGCTTGTTTTTTGCGCCACCAATTTTGCTTTAGAATGACATGAATCAATTGTCCAGAATTGCTGAGTTTTGTTCATTTCATATACCTTCATATACAAAAATCTATAAAATAAGATCAAAAAGTCCAATCTGAACAAGAATGGTAAGGATAAACATGACAGATCATGAGCCCTCATACATCCCCACACACGGAAAAATAGAAGTTATAGGGGTAAGAGGATTATTAGAAACATACAAATTTCCCTACAAAAAGCTATCATTTTTTAAAAGTAGTAAAATAAGACAAAAAATGTGGGTATCGTTGTAATAACATAATATTATTATCATAAAGATAATGGCCCAGATTTATCAACCTGTGTGAGAGAAAAAAACTAAGTGACTTTTCCACAGCGACAGTGACTTTTCCAATCACAGTTCAGCTAAGGAGCTCTGGTAAAGTGAAAGCTGAGCTGTGATTGGTTGCTGTGGGAAAATCACTCCACTTTTTCTATCACACAGTATGTCATTTTTGTGAAGTAACAAACCCCTCCAAAATTTGCAAACTGCTGATTTTAAAAAAAAATGTTACCCACAAATATTGTTATTTGCTTTCGCCATAGATTTTATGGTAAAATGAGTGATGCAATGACAAACTACCTAGCTAGTTACCTGGATACTTATATACATGGCTACCTAATTACACACCTACCTAAATACCTGGCTGGCTACCTACCTATCTGGCTAGTTACCTACCAACATACCTGCCCTTTTACTGTGCAGGAGGGCATTATAACAGTTCGGGGCCTATAGATGGGGATATTGTGTAGAGGAGGGAAGGCACTATAAAAATGGAGAGGTTAAGGGCTCGTTCACACCGCCGCCTGCTCCCGTCAAAAAATTTTACTTATTTTGCAAACGGGTTGCAAAGGGCTGTAAATGGATCCCATTGATCTCAAAGGGAATTTTTTTACAGTCCTTTATCATCCGTTTGCACCCGTTCTGTTTGTAACCCGTTATTTTGGAATAGACGTACCATGCAGAATTTTTTGGGCCGTCAAAAATAACAGGTGAAAAACGGGTCTTTTAAATTTAACATTGAAGTCAATGGCACACGGATGAACCTTAAATGTCATCCATTAGCCCTCGGTTTATACTAACCATTATTTCTTCTGAGCATGCTCAGAAGAGGTGAAATCAGCAGACTCCTGCAGTGCTGAGGGACTACTACTCCAATCATGGAACAGACTTGTTTTCATGATGGGAGTAGTAGTTCCCTGGCTGCAGGAGACTGGGGGTGGCTGTGGAGACTTCATTAGTCTGTTCCATTATGGGGGTTGTAGTACAAGGGCTGTGTGATTGATCGCACCGGGTCTCACTTCTGAGACCCAATGTGATCAGAAGTTATTAAACAGGGGAGCGTGCGGCATGGTCCGCAACCCTGCGATGTATCATGTGTTTTAAATTTCATTTTTAAATCCCCCGCGGGGAGCCCTGAATGGCCAGTACCGAGGGGCCATTCAGGGCTCTCAGCAGCGTTTTTAAAATGGACATTGTGAGTGACAGTGGGGGCCGTATCTATATTAAAATCGCTGTGGAGGGCAAGATATATAGCCCTGCGGGAGGGGGGGGCAGACATATAGCCTATATATCTAGCCCCCCAGCGCATTTATAATATGCCCCCTGCAGCGCATCAATAAAGATATGACCCCCGCCAGCGCATTATATATATATATATATACATATATATATATATATTTATATATACCCCCTGCCAGCGCATTAATAAAGACATGCCCCCGCCAGTGCATTATATATATATATATATATATATATATATATATATATATGCACACACCCCGCCGGCGCATTTGTCATAATATGCCACTGCAGAGCTTTATGTGAAATGTATTTATATCAGCGGCGCATAGTGCCAGCAGCGACCAGATGCTGCTGATAGATATACTTTTCATTCATAGCGCTGCAGCGGCATATGTATATAGATGCACTGGGGGGGCAGATAACGCTATATGTCTGCCTCCCCCAGCGCATCTATATACATATGCCGCCGCAGTGCTATGAATGAAAAGTATATCTATCAGCAGCATCGGGCAGCCGGCTGCTGGCACTATGTACTGCTGTTAGATATACATTTCACATATAGCGCTGCAGTGGCATATTATGAAAAATGCGCTAGCGGGGGGCATATTATAAATGTGCTGGGGGGCTAGATATATAGGCTACATGTCTGCCCCCCCCCTTGCAACGCTATATATCTTGCCCCCCACAGCGCTTTTAATATACATATGGCCCCGCTGCCACTCGCAATGTTCATTTTAAAAACCCCACTGAGAGCCCTGAATGGCTCCTCGGTGCCGGCCATACAGGGCTCCCCACGGGGGATTTAAAAATGAAAGTTAAAACACACAATACATCGCAGGGTTGCGGAGCTTGCCGCCCACTCCCCTGCTTAATAACTTCTGATCACATCGGGTCTCAGAAGTGAGACCCAGTGCGATCAATCCCTCAACCCCTGTACTACAAGTAGTAGTAGAAGCACTAATGTAGTCTCCCCAGCCATCCACTGACTCCCGCAGCCAGGGAACTACTACTCCCATCATGGAAACAAATCTGTTCCATGGTGGGAGTAGTAGTGGTCCTGGCTGCAGGAGTCTGTAGGTGGCTGACTTTTCATACTAATGGATGAAAAACTGATGCAAAAGGATGCCACAGAATGTCATCCGTTTGCATCAGTTTGCATCCGTTAGTAGTATGGTCCGTTTAGGAGGCAGTGATGGGAGAAAAACGGGACGGAATTAAACGGCTGTGTGAACCTAGCCTTATATGTTTTTCTTACATATGTTTTGGCTTGAAGAAGTCATCATGGCGGTCTCATGTGGACAGAGAAGAAAACGAAAAAGGACGACACTGATCAGAAAAATTTTTGATTGTGAGACCTCAAATGTAACAGTAATCATTTTATATGATATACACATCCTGTGTACAGCTGGTGTCTATCTCTATATGGCCCCGTATATAATCACTTATATGTTATACAGATCCTGTGTACAGCTGGTATATACCGCTATATGGGAACTGTATGGGGGGGATACTGGTGTGTGTATAGTTGTTTAATTCAGTACAGTATATTGGTATTATCCAGTTATTGTGTGGTGGTATATATTTCCTCCTTGTATACAGGTATTATTGGTGAAGAAAAATTATCTTACCTACGTTATATATATTTCATTTTATTTTGTATGTATACATGGTGCATGAAGAGGGATTTGGGTAGAATAGGGGTGGGGAAGAGGTGTGGCCAGGGGCCGACTCGGGGCCCTTGCTTTATTTGGTCCAGGGGCCCTGAGTGTTGTCAGTCCGCCCCTGCTGGGAACCCTGCATAATATGTTTGAGGGTGTTCTGAGAGATGCTATTCTGAAATATCTTAACTAGAACAACCTTCTAACACAGCACCAACATAGGTTTATGCAGGATCGGTCCTGTCAGACTAATCTGATCAGCTTCTATGAGGTGGTCAGTTATAGATTGGACAGGGGGATGTTGTGGTTAGTACATAAAATGAGGATACTGGGACAAGGCGAGGACATATGTAAATGGATTAGCAACTGGCTCAGTGACAGTAAGCAGAGGGTAGGGATCAATGGAACTTACTCTGGTTGGGTGACAGTTACTAGTGGGGTACCACAAGGGTAAGTACTGGGTCCACTTCTTTTCAATATGTTTATTAATGACCTTGTAGAGGGATTACAGAGTAGAATTTCTATATTTGTAGATGACACTAAATTAGGCAAGGTGATCACCACAGAAGAGGATTACCTAATATTACAGAGGGATCTGGGGAAGCTTGAGGCTTGGGTACAGACATTGCAAATGAAATTGAATGTGAATAAATGTACAAATATGTGCTAAATAATAAGACATTAGTAAAACTACTACTGAAAAGGACTTAGGGGTACTGCTGGACAGTAAACTCAACTTAAGTAATCAGTACCAGGCAGTGGCTTGCAAGCCTAATAAAGTCATGGGATGTATCAAAAGAGGCATAGAGGCTTGTTACAGGGACATAGCTTTGCCTAGGTATAAATCATTAGTCAGACCACATATGTGGGGAGATTTATGAAAACCTGTCAAGAGGAAAAGTTGCTGACTTGCCCATAGCAACCAATCAGATCGCTTCTTTCATTTCTCAGAGGCCTTTTCAAAAATGAAAGAAGCGTGCTGATTGGTTGCTATGGGCAAGTCAGCAACTTTTACTCTGGACAGGTTTTGATATATCTCCCCCATGGAGTATTGTGTCCAATTCTGGGCACCTTTATATAAGAAGGACATGGCCGAACTGGAGAGGGTGCAGAATAGGGCGACAAGGAAAATTAAGGGTAAGGGAGGATTACAGGACCAAGAAAGGTTATCAAGCTTGAGGTTATTTAGTTTGGAGAAAAGACGTCTCAGGGACAATTTGATCACAATGTACAAATATATGAATGTACAGCACAGACATCTTTCTAGTGTCTTTTTATACCTAGGTCATTACCCATGACAAGGCGGCATCTTCTACGTCTAGAGGAAAGAAGGTTTCCCCATCATCACAGATAGAGATTCTTTACTGTAATAGCAGTAAAACTTTGGACCTGATGAAGAGGGGGTCTTGCCCCTCGTAACGCGTAGTCCCTCTATTAAAATCCTTGATTTATTATTCCACCTGTCCGCTATCGCTTATTGCCGACCGAGGCTTTACATACCTCTCCCTGCTACTGCCAGCAACCACCGAGTGAGCACCACTACGAGGATCTTTTCTCCTGCTTCCACGGGACAACTCAAGCTATCCAGCAGAGACAACCTCCGACACGGGATTACCTCCGGCAGCTCCCGGTCTTCTACCCTGCAATTGGGTGACATACGCTACAAGGTGTTGTACTCTGCTTACAACACCATCAGGTGAGCACCGTTCTATTTGTATTACGGCATCGATTGCCATCAGAGTAACGGCACAGGTTGCGCCCCCCCCCCGTCTGTCTTTCCCTCCCCTTTCTTCTATTACATGTGCAGCAGTAAAACTATGGAACTCTTGCAAAATGAGATTGTGTGTTGTGTTGTGATGTCTGACTCAATAAATATGTTCAAGGCAGACCTGGATGTTTTTTTTGGAAAAACATAATATTACAGGTTATGAATACTAGATTTATGGGGATAGAATGTTGATCCAGGGATTGATTCTTATTGCCTTATTAGAGTTAGAAAGGAATTTTTCATGGCATCAGCCTCATGGGGCTTTGCCTTCCTCTGGATCAACACAGTAGGGATTTAGGTTGAACTTAATGTACTCTTGTCTTTTATTTTAACCTTACAAATTATGTAACTATGTACTTGTAATATACATTGGATAACAATTTGTATATTTTTGGCTGAAAAATGCTGTCCCTGCTATTGCCTGTGTGTCTTTGTGTAGAGACAAAATACAGGAAATAGGGGCAGGACAAGCAGGGCTCTTTGCAGGCTCCCAACTTTTTAATCAGCCTGCTTTGTGAGCTAGGAGTGTGTCATAGAGCCTCACTGCACAGAGCCCTGCTTGACCTCAGTGCACAGAGCCCTGCTTTTCCTCAGTGAACAGAGTCCTGCTTGACCTCAGTGCACAGAGTCCTGCTTGTCCTCACTGCACAGAGCCCTGCTTGTCCTCAGTGTACAGAGCCCTGCTTGTCCTCAGTGTACAGAGCCCTGCTTGTCCTCAGTGTACAGAGCCCTACTTGCCCTCAGTGTACAGAGCCCTGCTTGTCCTCAGTGTACAAAGCCCTGCTTGTCCTCGGTGTACAGAGCCCTGCTTGTCCGCAGTGTACAGAGCCCTGCTTGTCCTCAGTGTACAGAGCCCTGCTTGTCCTCAATGTACAGAGCCCTGCTTATCCTCAGTGTACAGAGTCCTGCTTGACCTCAGTGCACAGAGCCCTACTTGTCCTCAGTGTACAGAGCCCTGCTTGACCTCAGTGCACAGAGCCATGCTTGTCCTCACTGCACAGAGCCCTGCTTGTCCTCAGTGTACAGAGCCCTGCTTGTCCTCAGTGTACAGAGTCCTGATTGTCCTCAGTGTACAGAGCCCTGCTTGTACTCAGTGTACAGAGCCCTGCTTGACCTCAGTGCACAGAGCCCTGCTTGTCCTCAGTGTACAGAGTCCTGCTTGTCCTCAGTGTACAGAGCCCTGCTTGTCCTCAGTGTACAGAGCCCTGCTTGTCCTCAGTGTACAGAGCCCTGGTTGTCCTCAATGTACAGAACCCTGCTTGTCCTCAGTGTACAGAGCCCTGTTTGTCCTCAGTGTACAGAGCCCTGCTTGTCCTCAGTGTACAGAGCCCTGCTTGTCCTCAGTGTACAGAGCCCTGCTTGTCCTCAGTGTACAGTGCCCTGCTTGTCCTCAGTGTACAGAGCCCTGCTTGTCCTTAGTGTACAGAGCACTCTTTATCCTCAGTGCACAAATCCCTGCTTGTCCTCAGTGTACAGAGCTTTGCCTGTCCTCACTGCACAGAACCCTGCTTGTCCGCCCACACGTCCTGTGTCTCTGCACACAAGTAATAGCTGCAGGGACAAGACAGCATTTTTTACCCATAAATAGACAAAAAAAAATTACCAATGTATATTACAAATATACATATAATACTATTATCTACATTACATAAAATGTTTTGCAAATGATTGGTACATTTTAAATCAGGATGAGGTGTAGGTTCAGCGAGTGACAAGAAAAGAGTCCCACTGCCCTGGCCCATCAACAAATGATTGTGGTGAATGACTTCTTTCTGCTGCCTGCTTTTGGGTATAGGTTTCCTGAACATTCACTACATCCCAGTGAAAGGGACAGACTACTGGGAAGACTGTGTCTGTCCCATTGCTATGCTTTCCTTCAGCGAGGGCAGTAGAACAAATAACAGATTCAGCTCAATAAAATACAGAATGACCTGTGCCTTTATTGCTTATGACATCTAATAGTAATAGTTTCACTCTTTCTTACCACACAGCCTTGAATTTAGCTAACCTCACTTGAAGGCTATTCGTAAAGGGCTTAACATTTGTTTTTATGTCTACATATCAGCAGAAATGTGGTGGGCCCACTCACTTGACCACAGATGTATACCTTTATTTTTTAGGATGCAAAAGCATTGTCTACTGCACTTGAAAACAGACTGAACAGTCATGACTAGACTAAGCAGCATTCATTAGTAATGTGATCATAGCCTTCGGTCAATTGATAAAATAAAGAGTTGCTCACAAACACTCTATTACTATATTTACAATTCAAAACTAATTTACACTGCAAAGTACATTTTCATAATATAATATTATACAACATAAATCACAGATGTATTCCATAACTACATCTCATGGAATTCATTTTAAAACACTGTGTGAGTTTATCTTTACCATGAACTACACAATGAGTGTCTGAAGTAGTAAAAACTCATCATATGGACCTAGACCTGGAAATAAACCTACAAATAATGACAGTAGCAGTATTAGGATAGTGAGACATTTAGCTCTTTTAAATATGTATAGTGGTCTTAAAGGAACAAAAATAGACCTATTTCTATTAAGATTTGGTTAGATAAATTCCATACTGTACCTAATAAAATCTTGAAGCCTGTCATGCCATCCAGATTGAATTCCTTATATTCATTCTTGAGGAGTATTACAGCTTTCCCAATAGATGATATAGCATTTCTTACAGCAGTCATATTATTTGTTGAACAAGAAGGGAACAGAGCTAAAAGAACAAAAAAAAGCAGTAGTCGCATTGTCAATATACCTGCTCCTGCCTTACACAAATAGTAGTGGTAAGAATCTCTTCTGCTTGCTCAATAGCTCAAGATCTGTATGTTGGGTGTAGATAAACTTATGTTCATGTGTGGGAGGGATCTGTCTAATGGCTTATTAACCTTTTATTATAGAGCAAAGCTGCCCAGGAATCTAAGAGCTAGGTTCACACTGCATTCCTGCCCCCATTAATTGTATTTATCGGCATCCTGACAAAAACAGGATGCTGATGTAACGGGAGCAGCGGACCCAATTCACTTCTATGGCCAAACAGAGTCACCTAGTGTACAGGACCCAAAAGCGGGAGCTGATGCACTTTTAAAATAGCACATACGTCCTGAATGGAGTCACTAGGTGACTCTGTTGGGCCAAGAAATTGAATGGGGTCTGCAGTGCCCGTTAACATTATACATCAGCATCCCATTTTCGGCAGGATGCCAATGGATACGATTAACAGGGGCTGTGAGAACTAGGGATAGTGTGAACCTAGCCTCAGGCTAGGTTTACATGGTGTTTTAGCAGTCTGTCAGCGGTATTTGGTGGCATCGCCGAAAAATGGATGCCGAAATATACTGCAACTGAGTGCTGCCATGCCATTCATTTTAATAGCCCATTCGGGACATCAGCTGGACTGGACAATGCAGTAGACCAGGCTTTTGAGTCCTCTAAAAATAGCACATCCAAACAATGTTGCTAAGTGACTCAGTTCACGCCATTGAAATCAATGAAGCCTGCTGCTTTCCATTACAGTATATGCCAAACCAACGTCGTGATATTTTATTTAGCAATTTTTGTCAACTTTTGGGGCATTTTTAGGCTCAGAGTTGATTTTCCAACCTTGCAGCTTGTTGAGGGTACGGTGCTTTTTCAGGAAACTATTGCGTGTTTCTTCCCATAAACTTCTGGCATTTTATTTATACCTCCTTCCAATTCTTCAGTAGAATCCTTAAGTAACACAATAAATCACATTAATTAATCACTTGACTTGAAAATAGCACCACAAAAACTGCATCTTGGAGGTGAAGAATATGGGGGTACAGTTTTTTGGGGGAGGGGCCAAAATAATGCCACAAAATGTGAAAGTGTGGAATTGCAGCCTCAAAAGGTATCCATTGGCATTCTGAAGAAAACAGGATGCCAACATATACTATAGCAGCAGATGGCATTTATTTTAATGGCCCGAACAGAGTCACCTAGTGAGTGACTCTGTTTGGTCCATATAAGTTATTTTAAATGGTCATGAAATCAAAAAATGTATATGTTGTAGTACTTAAGTACTACAACATATCTCTAATATACTTTAATTTAAAAAAGTGATTTTAAAACAGTTTAAAATCACTTTTAAATTCGGCCACTAGGGGTCGCCCTCCTAGTGGCCGAATGCATTGGGCAGTGACGTCACTAATGAATTTTGACTCGTTGGCCTGGCAACGAGTCGAAATTCAGTCACTGTGGTGCTCGCCCCCGCCTCAATCAGACAGGCGGGAGCGAGCGCTTTGAATGAAGAGGACGCGCGCAGGCTCCCTGGCAGGCCCCGGCGACAGGTAAGATTATCTATGTTGTGTCTGTTACTGAATGCTTTTGCTGGGGGGGGGGAGGGGGTTGTGCGGCGCAGCGGGGCCAGGGGGGTTTTGGGCTGCGCGGCGGGAGCGGGATGGGCCATCACGGTGTGCCTCCAGTTGTTTCTCCACTACAACTGCCAGCCTGCCCTGACAGCCAATAGATGTCAGGGCAAGCTGGGAGTTGTAGTGGGGAAACAGCTGGAGGGACACTGAGTAGGTGAACTAAGGGGGTGGGGGGGTGGGGAGGGAGTTGTGCAGTGCGACGGGGCCGGGGGGGGGATTGCGGGCTGCGCGGCGGGATGTGCGGCCATCACGGTGTGCCTCCAGTTGTTTCCCGATTACAACTCCCAGCATGCCCTGACAGCCAGTAGATGTCAGGGCATGCTAGGAGATGTAGTGGTGAAACAGCTGGAGACACCCTAGGAGAACTAAGGGCGGAAGTTGGCCACCAGCAGGCATCAGTTACGTGGTGCCTGCTGGGGAAGTCTGCCTGGTAGTGAGCACACTACCAGGCAAACTAAATGCCATTTTTAAAATAGTAAAAAAATTAAATAAAGGCAGGGAGGGTGTTAGGGATAGAAGGGCAATAGGCAGGGACAGAAAAAAAAAAACATGATGGTGGGAGCTATCCTTTAAGCCAACCATACTCACGCTATTTAGATGGAAAACAGCACTATACGGAATGAACCCAGCCTTAGGCTGAGATCACATGTTGCTGTTGATTTGCAGTTTCGCTGCAGTACAAGATTTTTGCTGTAATTATGTAGTATAGATCTGCAATGCAACTGCAGCTTTGTGACATCAATATTATTATGTAAAACAATAACTTATAAATATTGGCACCAATGGGAGCCAAAGAAGTGATATATTACAGACAAATGTATCAGATATCTGTACTTCATTTGCTTTTCTTATAAACACCTGTACTTTTTGAAAGGGTATTCCTAACACAAAAAGTTATCCACTACCCACATCCACGTTTCGCTGCACCATTTGAACAGGAGAGTCAGTCGTGGCGGTCCCAGCTGTCAGACCCCCACAACCAAATAAATAGTTACCCCCTATCCTGTGAATAGATGATAACTTTGCCAGTTGGGACAACCCTTTTAATGGTGTATACCGATAGAAAATAAATATTTCCTATTAAATGGTGCCAGAAAGTTAAACATATTTCTATTTAAAAAACTTAAACCTTCCAGCACGTATCAGCTTCTGTATGCTACAGAGGAAGTTGTGTAGTTCTTTCCAGCCTAACTACAGTGCTCTCTGCTGCCACCTCTGTCCCTGTCAGAAAGTGTCAAGGGAAGGAGGAAATTCCCATAGAAAACCTCTCCTGCTCAGAGGGATAATCTGGCACCAGAGCAGTCTGGCTGCGGCTTACCCCCTCCTCTCCCTATAGACAACACATGAATATTCAACAGTGTCAAATGTTAATGTATATGGGGAGGTCCAGAGACCTCACTGAATGTCTGAACAATAAGTATTGACAATGTATGGCTACCTTTAGAGAAAGGTAAAATAGAGAAAAAAAAAACATTATTTCTTATTGACTCTGAATACATTGTTTCCTTTAGAATCCAACAGCGACAATTCTAGTTACCTCTGTATTTATTTTGTAAAGTATGCATTTTAAGGTAGAACTGTACTAAATATACAAATGCATGTAAATGTTGTAAATCATCTGTATTCAAATCTAGTCTTTATTTTAAATTTACACTGACAAATGACAGGCCCATAATGCCATTAGGATAAGGGATGTCATGAAAATTAACAAACTCTGGGATGTAAATACCAGAATAATTATATTACCAATTAATGTTTGAAATTATGTTAAGAGACACATTTAATTAAGTCTGAAAGCATTTTTCTATACAGTATATGCTGGGGGGAAGTAATTACAGAAAAATGGTGGGTATTTTAGCAACAGGATTGCTACTGGGAGAGCTCCACAATTATGTATATCCAGTATTGGGCAAAACATTTTTTATCATTTATTTATTTATTAAAACAAAAGATTTGTGTGAGGCCCCCCCCCCCCCCCATAGCCAGATATAAAAGAAGCAGCAGCCTTACGTTACCAGGGTGGCAAGAACCATGTATTTTGGCCCTCTCAAGCCCAAATTACACCAGTCTGCTACCACTCATGCACAGAGCACTCTTTTTGATACCCCTGGTAGAGGTGGGTACTAGAATAATACTGTAGGGAGGATTAGCAAAAGCCATTTTATAGGTCCTGCACAGTAATGCACACCGTCTATGAGATGACTTCTACTACCAAGCTTGTAGAGTAAATCAAATAAAAATACATCACCAGTGAATTTTTTTCACTGACAAAAAATACTGCTCCACAGCCCTCGTAACCTATTTTATTGAAATAAAAAAAGAAAGGTCATCGTCATAGCCCAACCAATCTGACGTAGTCATCTGCATTTATGTATCTGACAAAGAAAAAGAGAACACAAAAATGGGCAAGTACATTTTAGGCGCGCTCCCCAGGAGTTTATGAGGGTTGTGTTCATAACGTTTTAAAGTGTTAAAAATGCAAGATGTGCATACAGCCTTACTCTCAACCTACTCGCTCCTGTCTGTTCTTCTTCTTTTGTAGTCCTGCCTCCAGAAAAATCACTCAATAACTACATCAGCAACAGTATAGTTCCAAAAGATCTTTGAATCAACATTAGACTAGCACCAAGGGTAAGAACCACGACCCTGCTAGATAAATGGGAAACCCTGGCCACGGAAAGCTCCATCTTGATCATGCAGTTATTGGTTGAAGAGGAGACTCTTACTTTAACATGAAAATAAACTTGATGAACAAAACAATACTGTGTTAACCTTCAGAGACCATCCGGATTTCACAAAATGTGGAAAAATATAAAAACCTAATAAAGGAACGCAAATACAAGCAGTACCGTCGGGACCTATTGGAGTTCAGAGAGAACCCAGACTCCAATGTAAGGAACTCAGATACTGAACAATCAGGATCTGTAATAAACGGGTCAGACTCAGAACATAGAGAAGAAACTAATCCGAAACGTGGAGCATGGACAAGAGAAAGAGGCCGTGGCAGCGGACAAAGAGGCAGATACCCCTACAAAAAACGTGGAGCACCCACTACCATACCTACAAGAACAACTGTACCAGTAAGAATGGAAGGCCTAAGCAGAGGAAGCATTCCCAACAATGATGCACAAACAGCAGGAGCATCGGCCCAAACAACTATGACACATACATCTATCCTAATTTCCTCCTCCTCCTCTGTATCACAACCTTTTTTACAGCAGGGACAAACAGGCACGCTATATGGCCTATGGGAACGCCTGATGGCAGCACAGAAAACCTAGGGAGGAGTCATCAGGGTACCACTATAATCAATCTATCTGGCAGAACCCAGTTCCAGGCCGAATCCTCATTAATTAGCAAAGGACTTAGCTATGTACCCACCACATGTTTCAAGAGATTTCTATGTGTGAAGGATTTAAATTTATTCTGCCGAAAACTTTGCTGGTAAAAATTCTTCAAACATGTAGATAGAAGAACCTGCATGGAACTCGGGGTTGAGATGGTGTACAAACATTAACCTCTTTATTATACGAAATTGATAGCGACCAAACGAAAGGTCCTTTCACTAACCTTGAACTAGCCAGTAAGAGATTCCCTCCGGAAGGAGATAAGACTAACATTGACGTCTTTTATCAACTGGAAATGCAGGATTTGGAAAAACTAGAAGTTGAAGAAACTAAAGGATTATGTAATTATTCCCAGAATGGAATGACGGCACTAGTCACTTTAGAAAAAGACAAATAAATTATAATTAAGCCCTCAGAAAAAGGGGACAATATTGTGATCCTCTCCGCTACCCAATACAAGGATATGTACCTCACCATCATAGAAGATCCTAAAATCTATGAAAAACTAAAAGTAGACACTACACACACACATATCAACGTGAGTTATTCAATATATTGATACCAGCTAAAGATGCCGGCTTGATCAATCAAAATTAATATATTTTTCTCTATCCCAACTGTCCAAAGGTAGCAACCTTTTAGGGTCTACCTAAAACACATAAAGGACTTAACCCCCTCAAGGGGCGTCCAATCGTATCTTGAGTTAATTCTTTGAGCCAGAATTTAGGGATCTATATCGACCACATCTTAATAACTTTTATGACAGCCCTTCCATCATACATACGTGACACCACAGACCTCCTGCAAAAACTTGATCGTCTGGTTCTGGAGGAATCATGGTATATGGCTTCAATAAATGTGGAGGCCCTCTATACATCCATCCTACACAATCTAGGTATCAATGCAACATCATATTTTCTAAATACTAGAAGCACCCATCTGCAACCACATAATGAATTTGTCCTTAAATTACTCCAGTTCATACTAACCCATCATTTTTTTGCTTTCAACTCAGTCTTCTACCACCAACTCAGAGGGACGGCAATGGGGAGCCTGGGTGCCCCCAGTTATGCCAACCTCACTCTGGGTTGATGGGAGGACTGCACCGTTTTCAATATGAAAAGTATACCAAATCAATTCTTTTATGGGTAAGATATATTGATGATATCTTTATTGTCTGGACAAGTACTGAAGAGGAATTTAGAGGAATTTGTTGGAACCCTAAACAAAAACAATATCAGACTCTTCTTCACTTTTGAAATACAGAAAAATACACTACCCTTTCTGGATATCTATATCAAGAGAGGTCCAGGAGGGAAGGTAGAAACATCACTCTATTGAAAACCCACAGCAAGCAATACCCTACTACGATGGGAGAGTTCATATCCCAAACCCCTCCATAGAGGTATTCCTAAAGGACAGTTTCTGTGCCTACGCAGAAACTGTTCTCTAGAAGATTTTCTGACGGAAGCATTGGACCTTGGCAATCGTTTCAGAGAAAGGGGTTATCCTACTAGATGCATCGAAGAAGCATGCAAAATGGCTCACCGCACCCCAAGGAATGTGTTGCTAACCCCAAAAAATAAAGAATCAGGTAGTATGGTCATGAGACTAATTGGCACTTACGATGCTGCAGCCACAGAGATAAGAAACATAATTTCCCAACATTGGAAAATACTATGTCTAGATCCAGACCTGAAAGACACATATCGGAGGGGAAGGAACCTCAAGGACAGACTGGTTAAAAGTCACTTCGAGACACCAAGGAACATAACTTGGTTGGAAAGAAGACCAAAAGGGACTTTCAAATGTGGCAAATGTCGTGCTTGCCATTTTATTAACATAAGACCTTACTACTTTGACATACATCTCAATTACACATTTATAGCTAGACAGTTCACTAATTGCTGGACTACGTGCCTGGTCTATCTTGGGGTTTGCAAATGCAGTATGAGATACTGTACATGGGCAAAACCATCCGGGAATTTAGAAAACGGATCATCGAGCATGTAAGCAATATTAATAATAAACCAGACAAAACAATAGCCCACCACATTAATGAAAAACACAAAGGGGATCCCAAATGTATTTTATTCAAAGCATTGGAAGTTGTGGAAACAGGAATTCGTAAGAGTGATGTAGATCAATTGGTAACACAAAAAGAAACTAGATGGATTTTCAAATTGAAAATGGTCTATCCATACGGACTCAATGAACAATTGCATTTCTCCAGCTTTCTCTAGCTATTCATAGGTGAACAAGTCATAATGAATATTCTCCCTTTACAATGGGGGTTGGCACCTACTTGCCTCACCTCATACATAAATGTTCATTTAATATTCATGCTCAATCCTGTATAAGTACCTGTAAGCATGGTAAATATTCTCAGAAAATCCGGTTATAATAAATTATTTCATTTCTTAATTTTATATCTACCTACCTGATAATTCTCTCTGAATAGTATCTTTTCCTATTCAGTAATATTACTAGCCTTATTTATCTTATCCTCTGCATCAAGTTCATAAATACTAATAGAGGACATAGCTAATTGTCCACCCACTGCGTTATAAACATTGTCCCAACTCATTGTATGCTCTTGTAATTTCACCCCAAACCTGTAGAGGGCATCGGAATAGGCTTGTATCTCCTATCCTGATCTCTGTCCTATCTTTGCTGCAATCTACATATTGTTTATCAAAAAGCTGATCTAATTTCAGCTGTATTATCTATAGTTTCAATTGTAGAAAACTACTAATAGGGACCCCTTTATCTCTGCGTCAGGTACCTACACTATTTACATCACCTTCCCCATTATTTTAATATATTCTGTATATTGGTTAAATAGCTGAATTTTCTGGTCTAGGACCATGCAATAGCCATATTGGCGAAATTTATCTTAATATATCTCCATCAATCGCACCTCCACATTATTACAGTATTATATGGCGGCTAATAGGTATGTGTTATCACATAGGGGTTATTTATTTATATATATTTTTTTCACCACTAACGCTTAGCATTTAAACTACTAAAAGAATTAAAAAAGCTATAGAGAAAAAATGTAAAATATGTAAACTACAGATAAAAGCCGCAAAAATAGAGACAGAAAGACTCATGGCCAAAGACAGTAAAACTAACCCCAAAATGTTCTTTAACTATATAAATAGCAAAAAGGTAAAAAATGAAAGTGTTGGCCCTTTAAAAAATGAGGAGGAAGAAATTATAGACGGGGATCAGGAAAAAGCAAATATATTAAACAAATTCTTCTCCACTGTAGGCGAAGGTGAAATGCCAGGTGAAATACAGCGAGATAAGGTAAACTCCCCAGTACAGGTCCCCTGTCTAACCCAGGAAGAAGTACAGTGCCGTCTACAAAAAATCTAAATAGACAAATAACCAGGTCCAGATGGCATTCACCTTTGTGTTCTAAAGGAATTAAGTAATTTAATAGACAGACCCCTATTTTTAATATTCAAGGACTCTATAGTGATAGGGTCTGTTCCCCAGGACTGGCACATAGCAAATGTGGTGCAAATATTTAAAAAGGCATCAAAAGGTGACCCCGGGAATTACAGACCTGCTAGTTTAACCTCGGTTGTATGTAAATTGTTTGAGAGTTTTCTAAGAGATGCTATTGTGGGGAATCTTGATAATAATAAATGTATGACTCCATATTAGCATGGCTTTTTGACGGATCGGTCCTGTCAAACTAATCTGATCAGCTTTTATGAGGAGGTGAGCTCCAGACTGGACCAGGGGCAATCGCTGGATGTCGTATCTCTGAATTTTCCCAAAGCATTTGATACGGTTCCACATAAAAGATTGGTACATAAAATGAGAAGGATTGGGCTGGGGGAGAATGTGTGTAACTGGCTCAGTGATAGAAAACAGACGGTGGTTATTAATGGTACTTATTCTGATTGCGTGACTGTTACTAGTGGGGTACCACAGGGGTCAGTCTTGGGTCCTAATCTATTTAATATATTCATTAATGACCATGTAGAGGGGTTGCATAGTAAAGTAGCAATCTTTGCAGATGATACTAAACTCTGTAAAGTGGTTAACACCATAGAGGACCGTGCACTGTTACAAATGGATCTGGATATGTTAGAAGTTTGGGCTGGGAAGTGGCAGATGAGGTTCAACCCTGATAAATGTAAGGTAATGCACATGGGGAGGAAAAATCTGGGCTGGGATTATGTATTGATTGGGAGAACACTTGGGACGACTCACATGGAAAAGAACTTAGGAGTCTTAGTTAACAGTAAATTTAGCTGTAGTGACCAGTGTCGAGCAGCTGCTGCCAAGGCAAATAAAATCATGGGGTGTTTCAATAGGGGCATTGATGCCCACGACAGGGAAATAATTCTACCGCTGTACAAATCACTAGTCAGACCACACATAGAATACTGTGTACGGTACTGGGCACCAGCTTAGGGGCGACCTAATAACTAAGTATAAATATATCAGGGGACTGTACAGAATCCTCTCCCATAACCTATTTATACCCAGGACTGTATCTATAACAAGGTGGCATCCTATTCTCTTAAAGGAAAGAAGGTTTCTACACCAGCATAGACGGGGTTCTTTACTGTAAGAGCAGTGAGACTGTGGAACTCTCTCAGAGGAGGTGGTCATGGTGAACTCTGTAAAAGAGTTCAAAAGGGGTATAGATGCATTTTTGAAGAGTAATAACATTGCTGGTTTTGGATACTAGATTTATAGGGACAGAACATTGATCCAGGGACTTATTCTGACTACCATATTGGAATCAGGAAGGAATTTTTATCTCTAGGGTTTTTTGCCTTCCTCTGGATCATCTCATTATGGACTCATTAGGGCTATAGGTTGAACTTGATGGACTCTGGTCTTTTTTCAACCTTATGAACTATATATCTGATTCTTACAGGTCACCAGGATCGAACTACAAGTGACACTCTAAAGACACACTGTCTATTATCTTATACTACTAAGAAGAATACTAAATTGTGTCCTATATTGTCACACCTCCACACAGTCTATGATTGACTATACTTTGTGTAAATACTAAGTGCGGCAGGTGGTTATGTAATATTGTCCACCTCTAGCATTTTACTTACCTAATTATTCCCTGATGAGTTATGTCATCTTGTAACTGACTAACGAAACGCGTTGGTATTATGGGATCTTAATCAACATACCTTTGTAATTATGTTACTATAATCATGGCCCAAACACAATAGATACTTACCTAGTATAATTTGGAGGGTATTCATACCATTTGACTTATTACCAATTATTCTGCCCCTTGTCCGTACTTCCCCATCATACAAAGGTACAGACCTCCCATGCCACCATACTATAGGGTAAGATAGGAGGTTCCAGCTACTTGTTAGTCCTCACCGGGAGGCTACCGTGCAGTAATAGGTAGGGAGTCTGGTTGGACTAGGGAAGTTCTAGGTTACACACATACATCCAGGTGTCCTTGTAGTCACTCTACTTGCTGAAACAGCATAAATCCGATGTTTCATCAGTACCAATATATATATATATATATATATATATATATATAACCCTTGTTATCACTTTTTGGTTTAATTAAATACATGTGTTACTTGGTATAACTTTAAATTTTTGATACATAATAAAAGCTATATTTTAAGACCCAAATGTTGTTCTTTCTATAATGCCTCCAGCAAAAAAAAGTTACCACTATATAAACGCAACGCATGAACACAGCCTCAGAGATAATATTGAAAAGTTTTGATGAATTATTTATAGTTTTATTTAAAAGAAAGTGTACATCATCTGCATTTTTGACAAGATGTAGTTATTGTAATGGAAGAAATAAAAGGCTTAAAGTCTAACTAATAATCCACTTCTGTGTAAGTACTATGGGTTAAAAACTCTTTCTGCTCCATATAAACACTCCTGGAACACTACAGACTATTCATGTTCTTTCTGGAGAGTTTAATGGTGCTCTCCACATAGACTATTATTAGCTGTATAAATGGGGGACATGTTGCTTATTTTCTATTCAAACTCTGGTAGACTCATTTTACAATGCTTTGCAAGCAGCTGCTGTAAGCTTAAAGGAGTAGTCCAGTGGGGAACCCAGTGGTGAACAACTTATCCCCTATCCTAAGGATAGGGGATAAGTTTGAGATCGCGGGGGGTCCGACCGCTGTGGCCCTCTGCGATCTCCTGTACGGGGCCCCGACAGCCCGCGTGAAGGAGGCGTGTTGACCCCCGCACGAAGCGCCGGCCGACACGCCCCCTCGATACAACTCTATGGCAGAGCCGAAGCGCTGCCTTCGGCAATCTCCGGTTCTGCCATAGAGATGTATTGAGGGGGCGTGTCGGCCGCCGCTTCGTGCGGAGGTAGACACCCGCTATCTGGCCGGAGAGCCTGGCCCCCGTACAGAGAGATCGCAGGGGGCCCCAGCGGTCGGACCCCGCGCGATCTCAAACTTATCCCCTATCCTTAGGATAGGGGATAAGTTTTTCACCACTAGACTACCCCTTTAACTACCGGTACTCATTTCCAATGAACTTCATTTTTTGGGGGCAAAGAAAAATACTACTACAAACTATAGAACAAAATGAAGCAATTGTTTGTCCTAAAGTCATAAAATAAACCCTAAAATGTCTGAATATTAACAATATGTAACACATACGGTAGAATCTCCCAAAAGCAAACACTCACATGGAAAAAAAAAAGTGTCCACTATTGAGAAATATCCCCTATTGGAAAAAGAGGCTGAAAAATTATTCTAAATTACAGAATACAGTTCTGGACTCACACCAGAGTGTTATTACCTATAAAACCAAATAAAAAGCAATATTACAGTAGAATATTTCAGTGCTGGTTAATCATCCCATAAAAGGGTATTCCAGGAATTGTTTTTATTTGACTATGCTACAGGGGCTGCAAAGTTAGTGTAGTTCATAATATAGTGTCTGTACCTGTGTGTGACGGTTTTCTCACAATTCTTCTGTGATTTCACTCCAATATTTATTTTTACCAGCATACAAAATTACTGTTGTCTCAGATTTTTCCCAGGTTGCAATGCGGCCGAGACCTGACTCACTAGTCAGCTAATGACAGGGAGCCTGTCTGCTTCAATGGGTGGAGCGATCACTTGGTGGGAGAGAGATCAATCTGCAACTAATGCAACAGCTGTAGGCACCCTGATTGAAAACCACAGGTCTTTTGAATGGATGCAGCTTATTTATGTTTCAATGGGTGGGGTGGCTGATGTGTGGGAGAGAGGAAAATGGAATTGTGGGATTTGTAGTCAAAAAAAGAAAAGTCAAACAGGAAATTCCAGTTCACAAAAAGCTAGCCACAGTATTATGGTAGTCTCACAACATAGCCATTTAGCCCCAATACAAGCGCAGATCCTTCCTAAGCATGTACATTACTGTCTGCCAGGTACATACTAAAATCAACTTATGGTGGATAACCCCTTTAACACCCCCCTGTACCATTTTATCACCCCTGTGCTATTTCATTACCCCTCTTGATCCCTTCAATGCCACTTTATTCCTCCCACTTGAACCCCCTGTGCCACTTTATTCCACCTGTGCCCTGTGCCAAATCATCCCCTTTACCCGCTGTGCCACATCATTTCCCCTTGACCCCCCTGTGCCATTTCATTCCCCCTTTATTCCCCATGCTATTTACTGCTGAGAGCCCCTGAGAGAGGTCTTCTTCCTTCTTCCGTGTGCACGGATCGTCACACTGCACAGCCTATGACCAGCTGCAGTGATAGGCTGATGATAGTGTGACCATCCGTCCCCACGGAAGAAGGAAGAAGACCGGATCGGAGGACTGAACAGCTGTAGTGGCGATATGGGGGAACGGAGGAAGCCGAGTTAAAGTTTGTTTTCTTTTTATTTTCAGCCCAGGCACAATGGACTGAAGATACTTTTCAGTAGACTACTCCTTTAACTCTTATGGGACTCTGCCGGGGAATAACAAACTGTCCGATATTGGGAGGTGTCCCCTAATGGGTGGCTGGCCCGTCGCAAGATGAAAGGCAAACCAAGCAATAGCTTGGGGCCCTGAGCTGGCCCGGGGCCCTGAAGCAGAGCCGGTGTTTGCCTGTCCTCCTGCGCTATCCCGTTTGGGCCAGGCCAGCAGTGTGAGAGCCTGCCTGGAGCAGGAGGCAGAGACTGAAGTCGCTGCCTCTGGCTCCTTTTTGTGCCCCACTCCGGCTCACCTTCGGTCCGGACTTCGTATGTTCGCGCGTCACATGGCTTCACGCTGAGTCCCAGGGCATCCTAACGCCGGCCCTAGAGCGTGACGTGACATGTCACGTGACTGTGTGCGGCGTTAGTTACATCTCAGTGACTCTGACAGTGAGTACCCCTAACTACTTGCCTACTGGGTCTGGGGGGAGGGGTTTAATCTGGGGTACTACCTGCCTACTGGGGGGAGGGGGTTAATCTGGGCCCCCCAAGTAGGTAGGTAGTACCCCCAGGTTAACCCCCTCCCCACCAGTAAGAAGGTAGTACCCCCAGATTAACACCCACCCCCGCCCAGTAGGAAGGTAGTACCCCCAGATTAACCCCCTCTTCCCCCCAATGTGGGGGTGCTACATGCCTACAGGGGTAGGGGGTTAATCTGGGGGTACTACATTGTATCCAATATACATTAAACATTTGCAAAAAACACCACTGTCCCATACAATTTGTATGGTACAGTGGTGTTTTTTGCAAATGTTCATTTGTTGAAAATGTTCAAATTTCATGCACATTAAATGCAACAGCAGTTTTTGCACAGTGCAAATACTGCTGTTGCATTTAATGTGCATGAAAATTGCAATGTAAATTTCCTATTTTATTTATATAAATTGTGGGTAAACTTAAACTGTATGGCTATGCTGTGGTTCCTGTAGGCTTTGCGTGGGTGGGGGGCACCCAAATTCCTTCAAATGGCCCTGATGGGTGGTGTCTGCTTAGGGTGCATTCACACCACGTTTTTGCAATACAGTTCCCGTATCAGGTTTTTGATGAAAAACGGATTCCTCAAAACCGGACTAAACTGTATCAAAAGGTGTGTACGAATTTCAACCCATATACGGTTTGAAAAATGATGTCCGGTTGCTTCAGTTTTTTTAAGAAAAAAACTTATACGTTTTTAACTTTTAACCACATTTTGAATAAAGTTTCACTTGAAATTCTAAGAAAAAAAACTGTGCAAAGTCAAAAACCGTATGGTGAAAACCGGATGGAACCGTACGCACAAACAGTTCTGTACGGTTCCCATTGACTCCCATGTTTAAAAAACAACGTATACGGTTTAATACAGTTTTTCCCCCGGACCAAAAATCGTGGTGGACTATGGTTTTGGGTAAAGGGAAAAAAAACTGACAAAACCTGATGCATCTTTTGGCATACGGTTTTCAATGGAGAGTCAGTGCATACGGTTTTCAATACGGTTCCATATGGAACGTATACGGGAACTGTATTGCAAAAACGTGGTGTGAATGTAAGGGAGATTTTACTGTATAATGTCTTCTGTTACATGCCAGGCTATTTTCACACCATGTTTGTGCTTTTACCAGCAAACTACACTTTTCAGTACAACTAAAGTGGTACACCTTTTTTAATGGGTATGGCAGAAGTTGAGAATGTGGGCATGGTGAGCGGCTGTATCACCAGATAGTCCACATGCTCTGCTTGCAGTAAAGGCAGGATTTAGTTTGCTCCTGTGTAGTTCGGTCAGCAAAGGAATGGTTAACTCCCCCTGACTGAGCTCTGTTGCTATGCAAACCCAGCTACTTACCTCCCTCACTTCCTAAGCGTCAATATGCAAATGCACAAGTCCAGGGGAGGAGGGGGCATCACAGCTAATGTAGGTGCTTGTCGGAATTGATCGTGGATTATCAGGGCCATGGTCCCTAAATGTCACAGTATGGCAAAGTGTATTCCAGGTTGTAACTAGTATTGTTCTCTGGCACTTGTAGTACCACTCCAGATCTTGTCTCCTGACTACGCCTGACTAACCCCCGTCTTATCCTTTGGTTACCATACCTGAAACTTGTAGTTTGACTCATGGTCCTGATTTCTGGCTATGCCTGATCAAGTTCCTTCCACAGCTAAGTACTTATCACTACTTCAGGATCAGGTTGGTGGTGACCGTGAGTGACCCGATCTGGGCCATGCTTTTAGCCAGGATATAATTGATTGGAACTTTTGTGTATGAGGACTGTAAACCCTAAAGTTATAAGCATGGTTGTCAATTGTGACATTGCTGTCTTTGTGCTATATCAGTTTTCAACCAGTGGACCTTGGTCCTTATTTACTAAGAGTGGAGTGTCGGTTTCTTTGTGGGTTTTAATTCCCTACAATTTATTTTCCACGGTATTTACTAAGATTTCCCTACATTTTCCACTTTCCCTACACTTTGCTTTTTTTTACACATGATCTGATCTGTCGGGTTTTCCTCAGCTCAAATCCACCACATTTTATGTGGAAACCTTAGTAAATATGATGTTTTTTTGTGAAAATGTCAGGAACACGCCCCTTTTCAGAGACCACGCCCCCTTTCCCTGGCAGCCATGCCCCTTTTCTGGTTTTCTTAGCAAAATGGAGCGTTAGTCTGAGTTTTTTCAATTCTGGTGCAAATTCTGGCACAAAATCTGGCGCAGACAGAATTTCTGCCGCAATGCAACAGAATCTGGCGCACAACCTGACAATAGTTTGCAATAGTAAATGAGGGCCGTTGTGTATATAACTTTACCTGGGATGCTGTGTATATCTTAGGCCTTGTTATTCACTCTAATCACGTGTGCTGCATCCCGCTGCCTACCTCGGCCAAACTACTTGCACGACTCCTCCTCCTCACTGAAGGCTCTGGACCAGTGGCGTAGCTATACAGGTCGCAACGGTCGCCATGGCGACCGGGTCCGTTAGCCAGGGGGGCTCGCAGGGCCCCCTTTGCCACAATCACATTATGGTCGGCACCGCCATCAATTAAGGCCGACACCGCCATTAATTAATCAGTATGACTGCAGCCGCTGCTACCAGACCTGTCCGTCTGGCAGCAGCGCAGTCTATATGAGGAAGACCTGGGGTGGGACCTGAGTGACTATCCCACCCCTGCCTTTCCGCCACATTAAGTGAGTAGAGGAGGAGGGGCATGGCACGTACGGCGCCAACAGGAAGCCCTGCCTCTCTCCTTCCCCAGTGACTGCCCGTAATCTCACCTAGTCGCACCGCCTGCAGGACCGTCAGTCACAGCCCGGTAATCCGCCGGCAGGACCGTCTGTCTGACTGCTTCCCTTTCCTCCGCCCGGAATGAGTAAACCCCGCGCATTATAAATGAATGGCGCTGCAGCGCCGTTCATTTATGTCAGTGTTCTTCAACCTGCGGACCTCCAGATGTTGCGGTCCGGGCATGCTGGGAATTGTAGTTTTGCAACATCTAGAGGTCCGCAGGTTGGAGACAACTGATTTAAGGCATGCCTATGAAGTTAGCGCAGGAACTCCTGCGCTCACTTCATAGTAGTTGAGCATAGTGACATCCTCTGATGTCAGAAGCCAGTGTTTTCCAACCATGGAGCCTTCAGCTGTTGTAAAACTACAACTCCCAGCATGCTCAGGCAGCCTTTGGCTTTCCGGGCATGCTGGGAGTTGTAGTTTTACAACAGCAGAAGACACAAAACTACAAATCCCAGCATGCCCAAACAACCTTTGGCTGTTTGGGCATTCTGGGATTTGTAGTTTTGTGTCTACAACTCAAGCCAAAGGCTGTCTGGGCATGCTGGGAGTTGTAGTTTTGCAACAGCTGGAGGTGTCATGGTTGGAAAACACTGGCTTACGGTAAATGTCTTAAAGGAGTACTCCAGGATGCAAAAATTGTCATTCAGACTGCCAGCAGTAAAATAATAAATATATATACCTGCTGTCGCTCCCCCGGTGCCTCCAGTAACCCGCTCTGGCCTCTGCCCCGATCCTTTTCCTGGTTGCCGGTGGTCGGTGAGTCCCACTGCCGCTAAGCCTATCGCCGGCAGAGGCGGGGCTTGGCTGAGTGCAGTATGACTCATCGACCACCGGCAACCAGGAAAAGGATCGGGGCGGAGGCCAGAGAGGGTTACTGGAGGCATCGGGGGAGCGACAGCAGGTATGTATATTTATTATTTTACTGCTGGCAGTCTGAATGGCAATTTTTGCATCCTGGAGTACTCCTTTAAGTTAGAGAAATATATATTGTGAAAACCCCCTAGGGTAGAGTTACATGTAACAGATCCGCCGATGACTTGACTCTATAGAGTGCCTCCTGCTGTTTTCCCCCCTGTGTGCTGCTCACAACAGCAATCTACCACTAACAAGCAGCCACACAGGGACCTGCGAGTCACCGCGGGCACATGCTGTGTACTTGGAAACATCATGGAGCGGCTCGTAGCGGCGGATTGCTGCTGTAAGCAGGAAATGGGGGAAAACAGCTGGAGGCACACTATAGGGTCAAGTCATTGACGGATCAGCAGAGTAACATACACTACTGATCTGTTACATGTGACCCTACACTAAGGGTGCTGTTACGCCGAGCGCTCCGGGTCCCCGTTCCTCCCCGGAGCGCCCGCCTCATCTTCGTTGTTGCAGCGCCCCGGTCAGATCCACTGACCGGGTGCGCTGCGGTCCCGCCTTCAGCCGGGGTGCGATTCGCGATGCGGGTAGCGCCCGCTCGCGATGCGCACCCCGGTCCCCGTACCTGACTCGCTCTCCCTCGGTCCTGTCCCGGCGCGCGCGGCCCCGCTCCCTAGGGCGCGCGCGCGCCGGGTCTCTGCGATTTAAAGGGCCAGTGCACCAATGATGGTGCCTGGCCCAATCTTCCCAATTAGCTTAATTGGCTCCCTCCTGTGCACTTCCCTATATCTAGTCACTTCCCCTGCACTCCCTTGCCGGATCTTGTTGCCTTAGTGCCTAGTGAAAGCGTTCCCTTGTCTGTTCCTAGCCCGTGTTCCTGACCTCCTGCCGTTGCCCCTGACTACGATCCTTGCTGCCTGCCTCGACCTTCTGCTACGTCCGACCTTGCTTCTGCCTACTCCCTTGTACCGCGCCTATATTCAGCATCTTCAGCAGCCAGAGAGGTAAGCCGTTGCTAGTGGATACGACCTGGTCACTACCGCCGCAGCAAGACCATCCCGCTTTGCGGCGGGCTCTGGTGAAAACCTGTAGTGGCTTAGAACCGGTCCACTAGCGCGGTCCTCTCCATCCCTCTCTGGCACAGAGGATCCACTACCTGCCAGCCGGCATCGTGACAGTAGATCCGGCCATGGATCCCGCTGAAGTTCCTCTGTCAGTTGTCGCTGACCTCACCACGGTGGCCGCCCAGCAAGCCCGACTGATCGCCCTTCTAACCCGTCAGCTGTCGGAAATGTCCACCATTTCGCACCAACTTCAGTCGCAACTTCTCCAGCAATCTTCTCCTCCGCCAGCTCCTGCACCTCCTCCGCAGCGAGTGGCCACTCCTAGCCTCTGCCTGTCCTTGCCGGACAAATTTAATGGGGACTCTAAGTATTGCCGTGGCTTTCTTTCGCAATGTTCCCAGCACTTGGAGATGATGTCGGACCAGTTTCCTACTGAAAGGTCTAAGGTGGCTTTCGTAGTCAGCCTTCTGTCTGGAAAAGCCCTGTCATGGGCCGCACCGCTCTGGGACCGCAATGACCCCGTCACTGCCTCTGTACACTCCTTCTTCTCGGAAATTCGAAGTGTCTTTGAGGAACCTGCCCGAGCTTCTTCAGCCGAGATTGCCCTGCTGAACCTGGCCCAGGGTGTTTCTTCCGTTGGCGAGTACGCCATTCAGTTCCGTACTCTTGCTTACGAGTTGTCTTGGAATAGTGAGGTTCTCTGCGCGACCTTTAAAAAAGGCCTATCCAGCAACATTAAAGATGTTCTGGCCGCACGAGAGACTCCTGCTGACCTACATGAACTCATTCACCTTGCCACTCGCATTGACATGCGTTCTTCCGGATGGCGTCTGGAGCTCCGCCTGGATATGGACTTTGTTCGCACGAAGCGTTTTTTCTCTCCGGCTCCTCTCCCCTCTGGTCCTCTGCAATCTGTTCCTGTGCTTCCCGCCGCGGAGGCTATGCAAGTTGACCGGTCTTGCTTGACACCTCAAGAGAGGACACTACGCCGCATGGAGAATCTTTGCCTGTACTATGCCGGTACCGAACTCTTCCTGAAGGATTGTCCTATCCGTCCTCCCCGCCTGGAAAGACGTACGCTGACTCCGCACAAAGGTGACACAGTTCTTGATGTCAACTCTGCTTCTCCACGCCTTACTGTGCCTGTGCGGATATCTGCCTCTACCTTCTCCTTCTCTACTATGCTCTTCTTGGATTCCGGATCTGCAGGAAAATTTTTTTTGGCCTCTCTCATCAACAGGTTCTACGTTCCTGTGACCAGTCTCGCCAGACCCCTCTACATCTATTGTTTTTACAATAAAAGATTGGACTGTCTCGTACGTTTCCACACAGAACCCCTCCTAATTTGCATCGGACCTCATCACGAAAAAATTGAGTTTTTCTTTCTCAGGTTCTTTGGCCCCAAGAAGAGGGGGAGACCCAAGGGGGGGGGTACTGTTACGCCGAGCGCTCCGGGTCCCCGTTCCTCCCCGGAGCGCCCGCCTCATCTTCGTTGTTGCAGCGCCCCGGTCAGATCCACTGACCGGGTGCGCTGCGGTCCCGCCTTCAGCCGGGGTGCGATTCGCGATGCGGGTAGCGCCCGCTCGCGATGCGCACCCCGGTCCCCGTACCTGACTCGCTCTCCCTCGGTCCTGTCCCGGCGCGCGCGGCCCCGCTCCCTAGGGCGCGCGCGCGCCGGGTCTCTGCGATTTAAAGGGCCTTTGCACCAATGATGGTGCCTGGCCCAATCTTCCCAATTAGCTTAATTGGCTCCCTCCTGTGCACTTCCCTATATCTAGTCACTTCCCCTGCACTCCCTTGCCGGATCTTGTTGCCTTAGTGCCTAGTGAAAGCGTTCCCTTGTCTGTTCCTAGCCCGTGTTCCTGACCTCCTGCCGTTGCCCCTGACTACGATCCTTGCTGCCTGCCTCGACCTTCTGCTACGTCCGACCTTGCTTCTGCCTACTCCCTTGTACCGCGCCTATATTCAGCATCTTCAGCAGCCAGAGAGGTAAGCCGTTGCTAGTGGATACGACCTGGTCACTACCACCGCAGCAAGACCATCCCGCTTTGCGGCGGGCTCTGGTGAAAACCTGTAGTGGCTTAGAACCGGTCCACTAGCGCGGTCCTCTCCATCCCTCTCTGGCACAGAGGATCCACTACCTGCCAGCCGGCATCGTGACAGGTGCATTCACATGTGCGTATTTTTGCTTCAGATTTGCTTCAGCAGATTTTGCTGCCCATTGACTACAATGGGTAGCAAAATCTACCACAGCAAATCTGCAGCAGGACATTTATTGAATCTGTGGGGGGGGGGGGCGATTTGTGGGCTGCACACGTTCAGCCATCCTGAATAATGGTATCTGCTTGTTCATGAGGTGATCATAGAATTTGGGGTCCGGAGGCAGCGTGTGTATGTATGGTGTGTGTGTATGTACTGTATGTATGATGTATAAATGATGTGTGTATAAATGATGTGTGTGTATGTACTGTATGTATGATGTATGTGTGTGTATAAATGATGTGTGTGTATGTACTGTATGTATGATGTATGAATAATGTGTGTGTATGAATGATAGATGTGTGTAAACAAGATGTATGTATGATGTGTGGAGATGTATTATGCGGGGGGATCTGGAGGCGGCGGGTGTATGTATGATATGTGTATGCATGATGTGTGTATGTATGTATTATGCATGTGTGAGGTGGGGGGCGGAGGCGGCGTATCTATGATGTGTGTGTATGTACTATATGTATGAATGGTGTGTGTGTATGTACTGTATGTGGCAGTATTATATTCAGGGGGTACATTGGGTGGCAGGATTATATTCAGGGGGTACATTGGGTGGCAGGATTATATTCAGGGGGTACAGTAGGTGGCAGGATTATATTCAGGGGGTACAGTGGGTGGCAGGATTATATTCAGGAGGTACAGTAGGTGGCAGTATTATATTCAGGGGGTACAGTAGGAGGCAGTATTATATTCAGGGGGTACAGTGGGTGGCAGTATTATATTCAGGGGGTACAGTGGGTGGCAGTATTATATTTGGGGGGTACAGTGGGTGGTAGTATATGCAGGAGGTACAGTGGATGGTAGTTTTATATTCAGGGGGTACAGTATTTAGCAGAATAATAATGATTATTGTCTTCATACAGAGGATGAGGAGCCTATGATGTCCGGGCGTCAGACTCTGCAGAGAAGATGTAGCTGGAAGATGTCCTGACGTCTGAACCAGATGAAGAAGAAAAGAAAAGACAACAGAGAAGACATCACTCAGGTCACTGATATCATTGTGTATTCTCCTGACTGTCCTATCAGCTGGAGTCACTTGTAAGTTCCACAGTGATGATGGGTGATGCTGTACCCTAATCTGGGTCTCTCCAGCTGTTGCAAAACTACAACTCCTATAATACCGGAGGCTCTCCAGACATGATGGGAGTTATAGCTTTATAACAGCTGGAGAGCAACTGGAACCAGGGTGATTGGGTGATTGTTGGGGGTCCCAGCAGTTGGACCCCCACTAGAAAAATGGGCTGCTTATTCTTAAATGCCTGGGCATATGTTTTGTCTGTCTGGCCCTGCCTGTCAGTCACTTATATAGTTGTGTATTCTCCTGACTGTGTCCCATCAGTGCTGTAGTCACTGATATATTTGTGCGGCCGAGTAAGGGGTCGTCCGAGATTGGGGAAGCGGGTCGTCAGGTGGTAGGGGAGCCCAAGGCAATTTTTCGCACCGGGGCCCTTGGGTTTATAGCTACGCCCCTGCTCTGGACTGTTTCCTCTGCACTGTCTGAGGTGGCGACATACAGTATAAGGTCAACCTCTTTAAAGGGGTACTCCGCCCCTTGACATGTTATCCCCTATCAAAAGGATAGGGGATAACATCTCTGATCGCGGGGGGACGGCCACAGTAAGACCCTGCAATATCCGGGCTGGCGCTGCGGTGTTACGGTAATGGAAGCCTGGGGCCTTGACGTCACGCCACGCCCACTCCATTTATGTCTATGAGAAGGGGCGTAACAGCTAATACACAGCCGTCACGCCTCCTCCCATAGACATGAATGGAGGGGGCATGGTGGCTGTGTTCGCCAGTCATACGGCATGGAGCGGAGTTCGCTCTGGATGACTGGGGTGCCACGGCAGTGATTGCAGGGGTCGGACCCCCGCGATCAAACATGTTATCCCCTATCCTTTGTAACAATACTGAAAATATATGTTTTTTATTATGTTTTACTACTTAAAAAAAATTTCAACATAAAATAATAAATAAATAGAATTGATTTGAATCTCCCTACTCTAACCCCTAAGGCTATGTTCAGATGGCAGAAATTCTGCATCGGTGCATGAATTCCGCAGATGCATTAATTTGCCCAGAATTCCGTATCTTTCAATCATACGCAGAATTTCTGCATGTATTCCACATGAATACACAGTGCAAATAAAAAAGTCCCTGTATTTAATGCAAATGTTACATTTTGCCTAAAATCTGTGCGAATTCCGCATAAATTCTGCATGAAATTTGCACCAAATCCACATTCAGAAGAGAAAAAAAAAAGCCCCATTGACTTCAATGGGCTTCCGCAGCACAAGTCTGCCAAGAAATAAGATATGACTTATATTTTACTACTGAATGCTGAATTTCAGCTGGCAAACATCCGAAGCGAAAATTCTGCAAAAATGGAAGGTCCTCTTTATTGTAGTTTCAGAACCCAAAAAAGTGCCCAGGGCTATGGTAGGGAGATGTGGTCAGCAGATGCTGACTGACTGGCTGAGGCTGACAAGTTGATTAAAATGATTCTGACTGCCGATCAATATATATTAACACTTATATATTTATATGCCATTTCTAATGTGAAAAAATATATTTGTTACCTACTTAACCTACACACCATGCTCCTGATGTCATGTTCCTGATCTTGCTATCTGCTCGTGACTAAGATGGAAACCTTGGAATGACACCAAGATAAGACATTAGAAGACAAAACTTTTGAGGAAGATGCAGATTGTATAGAAGGACAAGGATCTGGAATTTTCCAGTATGAGAGCGAGAGGGCCGCATAAATGAACTTTGGCCAAGAAAGAAAGAAAATATTAAATATGCAAATATATACAGAGATAAAGCTCAAATAACCAATCAAAATGTAACATGATGATTTTGACATCATAACTAAACCTCCCTTTTTTGTCAAATGTAAAAACAATGTACTTCCATCCAATTAAACAGAACTCCTTTGGGGCAGCTGCTTAGCGAGTATGCTGAGAAGGAGATATGTTACCAACATTCTGTCTGGTGTACCTTCCTTGTGCCGGCAATCAGTGGTATATAGCAGCAGTCACTCACATTTTAATGCCTCACCTCAGGCCATCCTTGAGAAGGCGATGCTCGTTTCGTTCGAAAGCTGTCAGGACTGCGAAAAGAACGTTGCCTCAGCCAGTCAGCGTCTGCTGACCACATCTCCCTACCATAGCCACTTTTTTGGTTATGAAACTATGATAAAGAGGACCTTACATCTTTTCTGGGTGAGTGCAATCTTTTCTTTTAGTCTCATCATTGTACTGTATTCTGCATGGACATTTAAAGGGGTACTCCGGTGGAGAACATATTTTTTTTTTAAATCAACTGGTGCCAGAAAGTTAAACAGATTTGTAAATGACTTCTATACAAAAAATCTTAATCCTTCCAGTACTTATCAGCTGCTGTTTACTACAGAGGAATTTCCTTTCTGTCTGACCACAGTGCTCTCTGCTGACACCTCTGTCCATGTCAGGAAGTGCCCAGAATAGGAGAAAATCCCCATAGCAAACCTCTCCTACTCTGGACAGTTCCCGACATGGACAGAGGTGTCAGCAGAGAGCACTGTGGTCAGACAGAAAGAAAATTCAAAAAGAAAAGAACTTCCTGTGGAGCATACAGCAGCTGATAAGTACTGGAAGGATTAAGATTTTGAAATAAAAGTAATTTACAAATATGTTTCACTTTTTTGTCACCAGTCGATTAAAAAAAAAATGTTTTTCTCTGGAGCACCCCTTTACATTTAGATGTTCACCCCCAGAGGTCACTTGCACACACGGTTCTGTATCCTCAGTCCCTTATTTTTTGCAATGGTGTCTGCCATGTTTCTATTATTATTATTATAATAATAATAATAGTATTTTATCCTCTCACAAATCTATTAGGTCAAAAAGGAACCAACCATTGTCCAGGCCAGTGTTTTCCAACCAGGGTGTCTGCAGCTGTTGCAAAACTACAACTCCCAGCATGCCCGGACAGCCAAAGGCTGTCCGGGCATGCTGGGAGTTGTAGTTTTGCAGCAACTGGAGACACCATTGTTTGGAAACACAAGTCCAGGGACTGAAGCATCTACACTGGGAGTTGTAGTTTTGCAGCAACTGGAGACACCATTGTTTGGAAACACTAGTCCAGGCACTGAAGCATCTACACCAGGTTGTCATCTTTGAAATAGACTCAAGAAAAATAACACAAGTTTCTAAGTGGAAAACCAATGCGGTATTTTTATGTAGCGCATGGTGTGAACAGCACTTGGACAGGCTATATGTGAGGAACTCCCCAGCCTGTACAACCTGCTGTTGCACAACTACAACTCCCAGTATGCCCTGATAAAAGAGTTGTTCACTTGTAATTACTGGAGAGAAACAGTTGTTAAATGGGCACTGTCACCAACTTTATTTTTGGATATGTTGTAGTACTTATGTACTACAACATATCTCTAATATACTTTTATTTTATTTTTTTACTAAAATTGTTTAATTTTCATTTCAAAATAGGTCTCCCTCCTAGTGGCCGGCTGCAGCCTGGCGTGACGTCACGCCTGAAAAAGGACCGATGCGGCCGGGCATCGGTCCTTTTTCATTCAGCCTGCGCTCGCTCCCTGCCTGTCAATCAGACAGGCAGGGAGCGAGCTCATTGGCTCCCCGGCCACTGGCTGGGAGGCCACTCCTCCCGCACATCGCTGCCGCCGCCTCCGCTGTCCATGCACACCCGCTGCCGGACTCTGCAGTAAGTGTAATTGGGGGGGGGGGGGTGTTGTGTTGTGATGGAGGGAACGGGGTATGGTGCAGGGGGGGTGGGGCTAGCGCCGCATGAAACTGTCAGGGCAAGCTGGGAGTTGTAGTGATGAAACAGCTGGAGGCACCCTGTGTAGATGAACTAAGGGCGGAAGTCCCCCCCAGCAGGCATCAGTGACGTGGTGCCTGCTGGGGAAGTCTGCCTGGTAGTCAGCACACTGCCAGGCAGACAAAAAGCATTTTTAATATTGTAAAAATAAAAATTAAAAGCAGGGAGGGGGTTAGGGATAGATTGGCAATAGGCAGGGACAGAAAAAAAATAGGATGGTGGGAGCTACCCTTTAAGGCACATTGTCATACAACCTCCAGGCCTGTAAGCTGCGCAAGCGAGCTCTGTCCCAGCACAGCTATAGAAGTAGTTAGGAGGGCAGCAGCCAATCAGCGTGAGGGAGGCGGAGCTGAGCGCTATGTCGCCTGTCACTGTCTCTTCCGCACACCAAAATGGTCGTTGTCAGAGCGGTGCTGCTGGCCGGCTGTACGGGTGCCGCGGCTGCTCTGCTGCTGTTCGGCACTGGCGCCGCTGGTATGGTGGGTGTGGTAACGCTGGTGGTCGCGCTGGTGTGTACTTCCGGTTTGGTGTTCCCCGGCAGCCCGTCCCATGTGTGTGTTCTGGTGCTGGGAGACCTGGGCCGCAGTCCGCGGATGACGTATCACGCTCTGTCACTGGTCAGGAATGGCTTCAGTTTGACCCTCGCCGGCTTCCGTGGTAAGAAAGCTGAAGTATGTATTGGCCATACTATGCGTATTACTACCATGCTCATTGACGGGCACCCGGTGGTTCCCATTTCAGTATTGGAGTATGTTCACATGTCCCCGAAAACACTGCAGATTTTGGCAATTTAACTACAATAGGGAGGGGAAGTGTACAGTAAATCTGCACCTGGGAACATTACTTCTGTGTTCCCCATCCAGGGTGCCTACAGCTGTTGCAAAATTACAACTCCCAGCGCGCTGGGCATGCTGTGAGTTGTAGTTTTGCGATAGCTGAAGGCACCCTGGATGGGAAACACTGTCCTACATACAGTGCTATGGTCTACAGCTGCCTGGGCATGTTGGGAGTTGTAGTTTTGAAACAGCTGAAGCCTCCTATATGGAAAATTCTGCCAACAGTGCTTTCCAACCAGGGGGCCTCCAGCTGTCTGGGCATTTTGGGAGTGGTAGTTTTGAAACAGCTGGAGGCCCCCTGGTTTGAAAACACTGCTCTATATACAGTGCTTCCCAACCAGTGGGCTTCTCTACCTTTCCAGGCCTGCTGGGAGTTGTAGTTTGGCAACAGCTGGAGGCACCACCATTGGTAAACACTGCCTTGGATCATCCTGCTTGTGGAAGTCCCTTATCATTGTGGTAATATCAGACATAACTGCTTTGTGCATGCTGGAGAGTAACACGCTTTTTTTTTTCTTTTCTTTATGTTAAAAGAAACCGATCCTCACAAAGATGTATTAAACAATCCGAAAATAAAAATTCATCCACTGTCTGACTTCAAAGGGATAAAGTGTAAGTGTTTTTATTTTAATTTTTTTATTTTTTTTTTAAATAGTTCCCCTGTCATTTAGAATAAACATGTCAGAGACATGTGAAAAGTTTTTTTTTTTCAAATGACAGGGATCCTTTTTAAAGGGAATGTAGAGGCCATTGTTCATTCTTGGACACCACAGGTGTCCTAGCGGTCCCCACCGGAATGTCACGGTAGAGCTGGGCCGTATGGCCAAATATGTGTATCACGGTATTTTTGTAACTATGGCGGTTCCATGGTATATAACGGTATTCTTATATGACAGTGGGCTCAGCCTATCACTGGCAGGGGCGGGACATCGCTTCGGCCGGTGATAGGCTGACAGCTGTCCGACGTTCCAGTCCCCAGCGTAAGGCCGACGTAGGTAAGTTAAAGTTTATTTTCTTTATCTTTTGCAGCCCAGGCATAGGGATACAGCATACTGCAGTGGTCTCCAACCTGCGGACCTCCTGCTGTTGCAAAACTACAACTCCCAGCATGCCCGGACAGCCGTTGGCTGTCCGGGCATGCTGGGAGTTGTAGTTTTGCAACATCTGGGGGTCCGCAGGTTGGAGACCACTGGTGTACAGTGTAGAGTTCCAGCGCCGGTGGCCCCCAACAAAGAGGAGGAGGGCAGTGCTTGACACGTGAGTAGTACGCCGCTGGGCTGATAATTAATTGGGGGGAGCAGAACAGCGCTCACAGGGAACATGATTTGGTGGGGGGAGCAGAGCAGAGCAGCGCTTGCGGGTCACGTATGATTAGTTCCCCGATGTGGGGACAGCGCTGCGCTGGGCTGATAATTCATTCCCAAGGGGGAGAGGCCAAACCGGTATTGCGGTATGGGAAAAATTCATATCGTGCAGCCCAAAAATTTCGGTATTCGGTATGAACCGGTATATCGCCCAGCCTTATGTCACGGCTAGAGATGAGCGAACTTACAGTAAATTCGATTCGTCACGAACTTCTCAGCTCAGCAGTTGATGACTTTTCCTGCATAAATGAGTTCAGCTTTCAGGTGCTCCGGTGGGCTGGAAAAGGTGGATACAGTCCTAGGAAAGAGTCTCCTAGGAATGTATCCACCTTTTCCAGCCCACCGGAGCACCTGAAATCTGACTAATTTATGCAGGATAAGTCATCAACAGCCGAGCCGAGAAGTTCGTGACGAATCGAATTTACTGTAAGTTCGCTCATCTCTAGTCACGGCACCCCTGGCGAGTTCTAGTGGTACTCTTAGGAAACACTTTTGAGCCGAATAAAATGAGGTTTCCCACCCCTGGTTTAGATGAATCCATCAGTCTGATATGCTCTGATCTACCTCTTTGCCCACAGGTTGGACACCCGTTTCACTGTAACAGGTTCCTTTTAACCCCTTAAGGACCAGGGTTTTTTCAGTTTGTGCACTTTCGTTTTTCCCTCCTTACCTTTTTTTTTTTTTTTTTTTTTTTTTTTCAAAGCTCTGTTTATTAAAACCTTAAGGACTCGGGGGTTTTCCGTTTTTGCACTTTCGTTTTTTCCTCCTTACCTTTTAAAAATCATAACCCTTTCAATTTCCAACCTAAAAATCCATATTATGGCTTATTTTTTGCGTCGCCAATTCTACTTTGCAGTGACATTAGTCATTTTACCCAAAAATGCACGGCGAAACGGGAAAAAAAATCATTGTGCGACAAAATCGAAAAAAAAAAAAAAGCCATTTTGTAACTTTTGGGGGCTTCCGTTTCTACGCAGTGCCTATTTCGGTAAAAATTACACCTTATCATTATTCTGTAGGTCCATACGGTTAAAATGATACCGTACTTATATAGGTTTGATTTTGTCGCACTTCTGGAAAAAATCATAACTACATGCAGGAAAATTTATACGTTTAAAAATTTCATCTTCTGACCCCTATAACTTTTTTATTTTTCCACGTACAGGGCGGTATGAGGGCTCATTTTTTGCGCCGTGATCTGAAGTTTTTATCGGTATGATTTTTGTTTTGATCGGACTTTTTGATCACTTTTTATTCATTTTTTTAATGGTATAAAAAGTGACCAAAATACGCTTTTTTGGACTTTGGAATTTTTTTTGCGCGTACGCCATTGACCGCGCGGTTTAATTAATGATATAATTTTATAGTTCGGACATTTACGCACGCGGCGATACCACATGTGTATTTATTTATTTTTTTACACTGTTTTATTTTTTTTATGGGAAAAGGGGGGTGATTCAAACTTTTATTAGGGAATATTACCTTTATTAACACTTTTTTTTTTTTTTTTTTTTTTTACAGTGTTATAGGTCCCATAGGGACCTATAACACTGCACACACTGACCTCCTATGCTGATCACTGGCGTGTATTAACACGCCTGTGATCAGCATTATCTGCGCTTGACTGCTCCTGCCTGGATCTCAGGCACGGAGCAGTCATTCGTCGATCGGACACCGAGGAGGCAGGTAAGGGCCCTCCCGGTGTCCGATCAGCTGTTCGGGACGCCGCAATTTCACTGCGGCGGTCCCGAACAGCCCGACTGAGCAGCCGGGTCACTTTCAGTTTCACTTTAGAAGCGGCGGTCAGCTTTGACCGCCGCTTCTAAAGGGTTAATACCGCACATCGCCGCGATCGGCGATGTGTGGTATTAGCCGCAAGCCCCGGCCGTTGATGAGCGCCGGGACCGACGCGATATGATGCAGGATCGCGGCGTGATCCCGCTTCATATCGCGGGAGCCGGCGCAGGACGTAAATATACGTCCTGTGTCGTTAAGGGGTTAAACTTTTTTTTTTTTTAAAACAAGGGGTACAGAAAAGAAAAGAGGAGGTACAGGACAAGTAGGGTTTCTCTTGTACATAAACATGTCTAAGCACAATCTATAATAGAGAGAGGACCTATAAGCCCTACATAGTGGTACACCATATACAGTAGGTAATAGCATGTTGGTATATTAACAGCTTATTATAGCTTCCTAGGTATAATAGAGGGGAGTAAAACAGTGCTTTGGTTTAAAGCCACCAAAACCTAGGGGAAAGAAAGAAGAGAGGAGGAAGAGGGAGGAAAGGGGGGAACGAGGATAAGAGGAAATCGGAGGTGAGTATGGAGTGAGTGCGGAGAAGGGTGGGGAAGGAAAGGTGGGAGGAACAAAGAAACGGGATGAGATGGAAAGAGGGGTGGTATAAAACAAACAAGATAAACTATATACAAACCAGACAGTTCGTGGCAACTATAACAGCATATGTATATTGCAGAATTGTCTAAAGTATTACAACAAAACTTTTAAGGACTTAAGCACCTCAGGGGAGATGTCCACAAGGGAAGGTGTTAATGTGACAGAGGAATATCAGGAGAATCTTGATGATTGGGAGAGTGATGAATCGAAATAGTCAGCCAAGGCCATGAATGAGATACAGCTAAAGGAGCGATCTAGGAGTTTTCATGTGGTTGGGGAGATAGATAACCAGTGAGTGAGGAGCGGAACTGCTTCCATGGGGACCAAGTTTTCAAAAAGGCATCATGTCTCCTAAGCTCCCAGCTAACCAGCTCTTCCATGCGGTGTATATATAATCAATTTTTGCGTACCAAGAATTCAGTGTGGGGGATTCCGTTTGACGCCAAAGGGTAGGAATCAAGAGTTTAGCAGCTATTAAAAGCATGGGTAAAAGCAGGGTGCGGGGCCCAAAGGAGGAAAAGAGGTGCAAAAAAGGGGATTTTCACTTTGGCAATTCAGGGGTGTGGAAATTTTTAAAAAAACTACTTGTCCAAGGGACTAAAGCGGAACACAATCTACTTGTCCCTCAAGAAAATCTACTTGTCCTGGTAGATAAAATAATTTCCACCAAAATAGTCTGATCCCCCCACTAGACCACCAGGGATGGATATAAGATCCTTTAGACACTGCTGACAGCGGTGATCTAATGGGTTAATAGGCGATCGCAGTATGCCAGGGTATTAGCGGTGGGAGAGCTGTAGCTCCTCTTACAGCCGAGGCATGACCAGAAAAGTCTAGATGTAACTTTTTGATCACCTTATAAAAAATTTCTCATATGAAGTGACCAAAAATGAACAATTCTGGACTATTATTTACATTTACACCGTTCACCGTACGGTTTAATTAACATCATATTTTAATAGTCTGGACATTTCCACATGCAGCGATAACACTTATGTTTATTTTTGTACATTATTTTTATTTAAAGAAAATTGGAAACTTTTATTAGGAAAGGGGCTTATTCACATGTATACGCACTTTTTAAAATATTTTAATCACTTTTTCAGTCTCAATAGGGACTTATGTTACTGGGGGGGGGGGGGTGTTCTGCTTCTTCAGTTTATATGGTGCATTTTGTGTCAGAAAATGCTGGAAGTTGCATTTAGTTACTAGATAACTACAACTCCCAGCATGCCCTGATACAGCCTATGGTTGTGTGGGTGTTGCAGCATGTTGCACTGTATAGTTAAGGTTATTGTGTAACATGCTGGGAGTTGTAGTTTTGGTTTGTGTCAGCTGCAGAGCCATAGTCTGTGTCAAGGAATACTGGGAATTACAGTTAGTAACTACAACACCCAGCATGCCCTGATGCAGCCTATAGCTCTGCAGCTGACCCGAACCAAAACTACAACTCCCAGCATGTTGCACTTTATAGTTCTACAGTTTAGGTTATGGTCCACCATGCTGGGAGTTGTAGTTTTGGTTCGGGCGTGTTTGCGTGCATCCATGGGGCTCTAGGTCGTCGGGTGAGTATGAAGGGGGCGGGATTCTGGGGGTGCAATTTAGTGCGGGTGCCACTAAAAATAAATAAAATTAGATGGCACAACTGCCCTAATGCCCGTCTGCTCCTATACAAAACATTTATGCATACACATATCATACATACACCAGCCACTGCCCCCATATACATACACACACACACCTGCCACTGCCCCCCCCCCACATCATACATTACATACACCCATACACTCACACCATACATATACACCATACATATGCACACATCATACATTACATACACACATCACACACACCATACATATACACCACACATATGCACACATCATACATTACATACACACATCACACACACCATACATATACACCATACATATGCACACATCATACATTACATACACACATCACACACACCATACATATACACCATACATATGCACACATCATACATTACATACACACATCACACACACCATACATATACACCATACATATGCACACATCATACATTACATACACACATCACACACACCATACATATACACCACACATATGCACACATCACACATACACCTGCCGCTGCCCACCCCACATCATACATTACATACACATCACACTTAGACATTATACACACATCATACATTACATACACATCACACTTAGACATTATACACACATTATACATTACATACACATCACACATAGACATCATACACACATACACTCACACCATACATATCCACCAGTGTTACCCAACCAGGGTGCCTCCAGCTGTTGCAAAACTACAACTCCCAGCATGCCCAGGGCATGCTGGGAGTTGTAGTTTTGCAACAGCTGGAGGCACCCTGGTTGGGTAACACTGATATACACCATACATATGCACACATCATACATACACCTGCCGCTGCCCCCCCATCATACATTCACACATCACACATACACTCACACCATACATATACAACCACCCTTCCTGCCGCCTGTATTCTCTGTCTCCTCACCTGAGCCGCCATGAGTGGACATCAGAGCTGTAGTCCCAGCCGGTGTGAGGTGAGATTTCCGTCCTCTCCTCTCCTCTCTCCCCTCCCCCCCTGCTCTGTGTTTTCCTCGTGAAAACTGGCAACCTCCCCGTGGTGGATTAGGTCCTGTCTAGACAGAGCCGGGGAGGGGGAGGGATAGAGCTGTGTGCGGGGGATGGAGCTGTGCACGGAGCTGTGTGCGGGGGATGGAGCTATGCACGGAGCTGTCTACATCCTCTCTCTCCCCCTGCTGTGTCTTCTGAGCTGCGTCCATCCTCCGGGAGGGGAGATAAGGGGTCTCTGCAGTCAGCTGGAGGCCGCCGCCCCTTCCATACACTCAGAGCTGGTGTGAGGTGAAGACTTCCATCGGCTGCTGCGCCTCACACCGACATTAAAGAAAAATAAGGGGGAAGTCTGTCTGTCTCTGCTAGCCCGATACAGGGCTAAATCTATAAACAATTCACCTGCCCGGAGCCCAAAACTACTTGTCCCGGGCGTCGGGCTATAGGATTTCCACATCCCTGCAATTGATTCTATAGTCCTTAAAACACCCTCCCAGAAGTGCTTAAGCCTAGGGCAGAACAACCAGATATGCAATAAGGAGCCAGTTTTTTCATTACAACGCCAGCAAAGATTACTGTTAACGAGTTTAAGGCGATAAAACCACTCTGGCGTGCGGTACTACCTAGTCAGGAGCTTGTAGGAGTTTTCTTGAATTCTAATGCATCTAGAGAAACCATGTGAGCGTGAGAGAATAGTTTTAACTTCATCTCTAGAAAAAGTAATATTTATCTCAGTGCTCCAAGCAAGCAGATAACTAGGTGTCGCAGGTGAAGAAGAGATCAGTAAATCTGCATACAAATTAGACATAATACCTTTGGGAAGAAGGTAGTATTTATCAAGCCAAGAAAGAGGGGGTAGCGAGGGTAGGAGTCTACAAAATTGCCTAGTTGTTTGTTGTAAGTGTAGACGTGATAGAAAATTAAGTTCCTTGCGGGCGATATTGGGCAGCAAGCCCGCCGGATCACCATTCTCGGTGGAGTAAAGATCTTTTATGGTGAACCTGCTGAAACGTGACCAAACATCCTTGTGGTCGCCCCCTAAGTTTAAATAGAGGGGCAAATCTGAAAGGGGAGCTAGCGGGGATATGTTGTGTATACCTGACTCTGAGCCTAAGTAATTGCGGTATGTTTGGATGGTGCCCTTGGTTAAGGGGTTAAGGGAGTTTGGTAAAGGACTGGCAGAAAGAGACGACCTAAGTGCTCCCCGAGAGGCACTATCTATGAGGCACCATTCCAGTTCTGCGAATAAAGGCCTGGGGGTTGGACGGGCTAAGTCCAGCCATCTTATAAGATGTATGGCCTGGTAATATTTATATAGATCTGGTAGGCCCATGCCTCCCTGCGAGGACTTAAGAATTAGCAGTCTATGGGGGAGTCTTGGCTTTCTACCAGTCCATAGGAATCTAGTGAATTCCTGACGGAGGGTGTTAAAAAAGGAGGTAGGAACCGCAATTGGTAGGGTCTGTAGGACATATAGGATTTGAGGGACTATGTACGTTTTAAGATAATTTTTTCTACCTAACCATGAAGTCATGGGGAGTTTAAAATTAGCCAGTTGTTGTTTAATTTTATTCAACAACTGAGTGTAGTTTTCTGAGACAGTGGATGCCGCTGTCTTAGTTAGATGGATGCCTAAAAACTTCATATATTTATCTAGCCAATTAAACGGGGCTAGTGTTTTTAGAGAGGGTACTTTCTTTTCGGGTACAGATATGTTTAAAATTTCGGATTTACTAAAGTTCACTTTAAATTTAGAAATTTGACCATATTCCTTAAAGATTTCTAACACCCTGGGGAGTGCCACAGAGGGATTAGTAATGATTAAAAGCAAGTCATCTTCAAAAGCAGCGGTTTTATGCATATAATCTCCGATTTGCATACCTTTGTATGGCTTCAGTTTGTCCGATCTTTTGTATCAGGGCTTCTATTGTTAAGACAAATAGGGTTGGGGATAGCGGGCATCCTTGGCGAGTCCCGTTTGTGATATTAAAATGTGGTGATAATGTACCGTTAATGCGTAAACGGGCTGAAGGGCATGAATATAAGGTGCAAATGGCAGATATGAACCCTGAAGGAAAATTAAATTTCTGTAGTATTGCTTTCATAAAGGACCATGAGACACGGTCGAATGCTTTTTCAGCATCTGTACCCAACAAAATAAGATCAGTGTGGGAATGTTGTGCATGGTGTATAAGAGAAAGGAGGTGAGTCGTGTTATGTTTACCTTCTCTGGTTTGAACAAAACCTACTTGCTCAGGGCCAAGGAGCTGGGTGATAAGATGTTTCATACGGAAAGCTAATAGTTTGGCATACCATTTTATATCGGAATTTAATAAAGAAATAGGGCGATAATTGCCACAATCAAGTTTTCTCTTCCCTTCCTTTATGTAGTAATGTGTGCTTTCAGCGCCTGGGGGGGTAGCACCCTGTAAGAGGCTATTGCATAGAGAAGTAAATTTAGTAAGTAAAGGTTGTTTAAGAGTTTTGTAATAAGAAATAGGGAGGCCGTCTGGACCAGGGCTCTTTCCCGAGGGGATGGAAGCCAGTACTTTGGAAACCTCATCTTCTGTAAATGGTGATGTTAAGGTTTCTTTATCAGCTTCGGAAAGGGAGGGGAGCAAAATTGAGACAAGAAAATGGGAAGTCAGGGTTGCAGTATCAGGGGGTTGAGGTATATTGTATAAGGAGCTATAAAAGTGGAGGAAAGTTTCTGTAATAGAATCAATATCACTAGATACCGATCCTGAGGGTGTGTTGAGTTGGGAAATAAATGTTTGTTCCGCTAGTTTTTTTTAGTAAGGAGGTAGTTAATTTAGAACCTTTGTCACCACTAGCATAAAATCTGAAAGAGCTCCTTTGGTAAGCTTTCGCAGATTTTATATTTAGTAGATCATTCAGGGAGTTACGGAGAGTAGCCAGATCAGATTGAGCAGATCGCATATCTGATAGCTTACTCAATCTTTCTAATGAAGATATTTGAGATAAAAGTGAATTAAGTTCTGAAGAGCGTTGCTTCTTCAGTTTAGAACCTAATGCAATAAATTCTCCCCTAATAAAGGCTTTGTGAGCCTCCCAGACAATTGGAAATGGAGTATCTTTGTTTTCATTGTGTTCAAAATATTCTGTCACTAAGTGAGTGAAACGATCTCTGTGTGCTTCAGAATCTAAAAGAGTTTCGTTAAGAGTCCATGTCCAATGCCTGGGGGGGTATATTTGTGAAGGGAAAAGTTAACAAATACTGGGGCGTGATCAGATAGTGTGGTGGGTCCAATAGAGGAAGATATTGGTTGGAGGAGAAACCTATTTGATACCAAGATATAATCTAACCTGTGGGAAGAATTGTGCGTAGGAGAGTAGAAAGTATAGTCTTTTGTGGTAGGGTTGTGGGACCTCCAGAGATCAATAAGGTCAAGGGTAGATAGTGCCTTATGAATTGCTGATAGTACTCTACAGGAGATAAATGAATGTTGGGAGGAAGTGTCTAATAATGGATTGAAAGCAACATTAAAGTCTCCTCCTACTATGAGGACACCTTCGGTGAACTGTTTCAGCTGATCCAGTACGGAGACAAACCAATTTGCATGTTGTATGTTAGGAGCGTATAAGTTAGCTATGGTTACTAAAGAACCAGCTAAGCAACCCTTAATAAAAATAAATCTCCCCTCTGGATCAGAGAAAGAAGCAGTGTGTGTGATGGGAGTGTTTTTGTGTATAGCAATACTCACTCCTTTAGAAGCTGAGGTGGGATGTGTGCTGTGGAACCACTGGGTGTAGAAATGGGTCGGGAGCTTGGGAATGCGGGTGCCTCTAAAATGTGTTTCCTGGATCAGGGCGATATCCACCCCTGTCTTTCCGCATAAGGGACAAAAGTTGTCCCCTCTTTTTTGGCTCATTGAAGCCCCTGACATTATAAGTAGAAACCGTTACAGCGATAGTCATCACATAACATGAAGAAGGAGGTGAACCATCATTATCTGCTCACAATAAAGTTGCTTGGTGAACAAAGGCCAGTTGAGTCGGCCAATTTTAACAAACCAATAAACAATTCTATAACTATACCACAAGTTATATGGTAGAATGTAGACCATCTTGTAGTCAGTATTTATATAGCAACCAACAATTAGTCAGAACTGCATTAAAGAATCGTGAAAAAGTTATAACATTGTCCCGCAACGGGAAGAACGGTAAAGATAGCAGAGGGAACTAGGGGGAGAAGAGCAATGAGTCAAGATGAGGAGTAGGTAGCAGGTAGAAATATGAGGGGTATAGGGAGAGAGTGTAGGAAGGTTATTGTAGATATAGGGATATAAGTGGTGTAAAAAAGAGGAAGAGTAGAAGGAGAACTAGGTTAAAGGAGTAGTCCAGTGGTGATTCAGTGGTGAGCAACTTATCCCCTATCCTAAGGATAGGGGATAAGTTGCAGATCGCGGGGGGTCCGACCCCTGGGGCCCCCCGCGATCTCCTGTACGGAGCCCCGACAGCCCGCTGGAAGGGGGCGTGTCGACCTCCGCACGAGGCGGCGGCCGACACGCCCCCTCAATACAACTCTATGGCAGAGCCAAAGCGCTGCCTTCGGCAATCTCCGGCTCTGCCATAGAGATGTATTGAGGGGGCGTGTCGGCCGCCGCCTCGTGCGGGGGTCGACACCCGCTATCTCGGCGGAGAGCCGGGGCCCCGTACAGAGAGATCGCAGGGGGCCCCAGCGGTCGGACCCCCCGCGATCTCAAACTTATCCCCTATCCTTAGGATAGGGGATAAGTTTTTCACCACTGGACTACCCCTTTAAGAGAGCAAATGTGGAAAAATTTAGAGTAGACACAGTAAGGGGCACAGTTTCACGGACAACGTGTAATAGAGAATGCACCAAATAATAACTGTAACCCATTTGGGTATTTGCCAACGCAGTGCACACCGCTAATAACTATTAAACTATGGGACTAAATATGTTCCAGAGACCTATTTGGTATCTGGCACCACATCTCTAGTGGTGAGATCACCTGTAGGAGGGAAAAATTATTAGGTAAAGGTGAAAAAAATGAAAACATTCTCCAAATGCAGCACAGGTGCGGGTCCCAGTTAGGACTCTTGGAGATTAATTATCTCTGCTAAGATGTCCCTCGGTCCATCGTACGTAATCGGGTGTCTGCTAAGTCGATTCTTCTCGGGGTTAATTTCCCTGAGCGTCTTCTAGCTTTGTGATTTAGTCGTCCCAACAGTTTCCCACGGTGTTGGCGTTGGAATGGAGGGAAGATCTGTGAGATCCATGACAGCAGCCCAGTCGGCACATCAACATCACCCCATTCCAGAATAGAGAGTGCATCCGTGAGATCTGTTTTTGTGCGGATGGTAAATCGTTTGCCGCTCACGGAGAAGGATAGGCCGAAGGGGAACAGCCATTTATATGGAATAGACTTGGAGCGGAGCAGATCTGCGAATGGTCTCATGAGGTTACTTTTGGATAAGGTAATGCGGGCTAGGTCTTGGTATATGGAGAGAGGGGAGTCCTCAAAGGAAAGGTCAGATAGATTCCTAGACTTGCAAAGAATATCATCTCTGACCATATAGTTGAGGAGGCGGCAGATTGCGTCTCTTGGAGGTTCTTGCAGTTTCGGTTTGGCTCTCAAAGCCCGATGTGCTCTCTTAATTTCTATAGTGAGGTGGTAGGAGCCTCCGAGTATTTGGATGAATATTTGTTTGAGGGTCGGTATCAGCAATTCCTGCAGAACGGTTTCAGGGAGACCTTTTATACGTAGGTTGTTCCACCTCCCCCTGTTATCTTGGTCCTCCATCCACTCGACAATTTTGTTCAGGTGGAGTTGGCATTTTGCAAAGGTGGAGGTAGAAGATTCTGCGTAAGAAATAAGATGAGTTTGCGTAGTTTCAAGTTGCTCTACCCTGTTACCCACTTGTTTTATATCATGCTTAAGTTCATTCAGGTCTTGACGGATGGGGTCCAGGGCAGAGGTAATTAGTTCACTCATGAAGGATCTGGAAATTGGGAGTTCCCCCAACTGCGACTGGTTATCCATTTCGCTGTCTGAGCAATTACCAGAGCGGGTTCTAGAGACAGGCGTAGAATATTTAGCAGATGGAGAGGCTTGAGATTGTGCCTTACGTTTATCTCCCTTTAAGTGCTTAGTAACAAAGTCTTCGATACTACTTTTCTCCTGGTGGTTAGCTGATGTATCTCTGTGTTTTGGAGGTCCTATTTTAACCATCTCCACTCTCCCAAGGGGTAGAGAGGGGCTTAAGGATTTAGAGGATGAAAACAAAGCTGCATGGACAAATCAGGTGCAGTTCTGGCAGATAAGGTAGAACTTAGTGCATTGTAGTTAGGTGGTGCTTAACCCCTTAAGGACGCAGGACGTAAATGTACGTCCTGGTGCGGTGGTACTTAACGCACCAGGACGTACATTTACGTCCTGTGCATAACCGCGGGCATCGGAGCGATGCCCGTGTCATGCGCGGCTGATCGCAGCCAGGGACCCGCCGGCAATGATCTCGCCATTAACCCCTCAGGTGCCGGGATCAATACAGATCCCGGCATCTGCGGCAGTGCGCGATTTGAATGAATGATCGGATAGCCCGCAGCGCTGCTGCGGGGATCCGATCATTCAGAACGCTGTACGGAGGTCCCCTCACCTTCCTGCTTCTGGCTCTTCTGCTCTGGTCTGTGATTGAGCAGACCAGAACAGAAGATAGCCGATAACACTGATCTGTTCTATGTCCTATACATAGAACAGATCAGTATTAGCAATCATGGTATTGCTATGAATAGTCCCCTATGGGGACTATTCAAGTGTTAAAAAAAAAAAAAAAAAAATGTAAAAGTAAAAAAAAAAAAAATTAATTATATATTTTTATAATTCGGACATTTCCGCATGCGGCGATACCACATGTTTATTTTTATTTACACTTCTTTTTTTTTTTTTTTTTTTTTTTTTTTATGGGAAAAGGGAGGTGATTCAAACTTTTAATAGGGGAGGGGTTAAATGATCTTTTATTCCCTTTTTTTGCAGTGTTATAGCTCCCATAGGGACCTATAACACTGCACACACTGATCTTTCACATTGATCACTGGTTTCTCATAGGAAACCAGTGATCGATGATTCTGCCGCTTGACTGCTCATGCCTGGATCTCAGGCACTGAGCAGTCAATCGCCGATCGGACACCAGGAGGCAAGGTAGGAAGCCCTCCTTGTGTCTAACAGCTGTTCGGGATGCCGCGGCGAACCCGAACAGCTCCCTGAGCTAACCGGCATGGTCTCACTTTCGACGCAGCGTTCAACTTTGAACGCCGCGTCTAAAGGGTTAATAGCACGCGGCACCGCGATCACTGCCGCGTGCTATTAGCCATGGGTCCCGGCCGTTGTTAGAGGCCGGGCCCGACCCGTTATAGAAAGGGAAAGGACTCAGGACGTACCGGTACGTCCTTGGTCCTTAAGGGGTTAAAGCGACACTCCAGCCACCATTTTTATTCCATAAGGGCATTAGCAAGGTAAGTGAAAACAGCTTCCCTGCACGCCCTTTCGCCATGCGGCTCTGTTCCCCTGCTAAACACTCAGCTCTGGTCCTGGCGCGCTGCCTTGTGACCAGCCGTTTTACACATGGGTTTGTGTGTGGAGCGGAAGTCACTTTATGGAACTATGAGCATCTCATAGAATTACATAGAGAGAGACTGGACTGGAGCAGAGTGTTAAGCAAGGTAACAGCCGAGCTAATACCTCTCATGAAATAAAATTGGCTGGGTGTCTCTTTAAGACATGGTCATTTTAATTATTTTCGTTCAACATGTCAAATTTTAGACCAGATAAACCGAAATAAATATTCATTTTTTTTCTTTATTCAGTTGGACCACGAGTACTTCAGTATGCGCTAAAGGTTATTGTGCAGGCTGTTCAGCTCTTTTGGGAACTTTTGAAGATTGATTCCCCATCTTTTATCCTACTTCAGGTAAGGATTCATCTACATTTAGCTGTAATTATTGTTATATAACTATCCTTGTCCTCCAGCTTATCTACAGGCTGTAAAGGAAAGGGTTAAAACTTTCCTTCAACCTCTTCTTACATAACCTGTAAATGATATGGGTAAAATTGTCAGTAATTACCCTTTTTTCCATTTATCTAGTTGTAGTGTAACTCAAAGCTTCACATAAAGTATTCTGGTTTTAAATCCACTTAGAGGAAGGTTTATTTTTCTTTATTTTTTAAATGGGTACTCTACTGTAAGCATCTTATCCCCTGTCCACAGTATAGGGGATAAGATCGCGGGGGCCGGCAGCAGCGGCTTCTGCAACATGGAAGCTTGCAGCTTCCACATTCGTGAAGTTGCACCTTTCCCCCTCCATACATGTCTATGGAAGGGGGCGTGATGGCTAGTACATAGCTGTCACGCCTCCTCCCATAGATGTGAATGAAGGGGGTGTGGTGGACGGCATCGACAGTTATCGGGCACGAAGTGGAGGTCACTCCGTGCACTTGAATGATGGGTACTGCAGCGGAGATCGCGGGGGTCCCCAGCGGCGACACTCCCACGATCTAACAAAGGATAGGGGATAAGATTTTCACAGCGGAGTACCCCTTTAACGCCTTAACGACGCAGGACGTAAATGTACGTTCTGGTGATGTGGTACTTAATGCACCAGGACGTACATTTACGTCCTGGGCATAACCGCGGGCATCGGAGCGATGCCGGCATCAAGCGCCTCAGCCTGTTGATCGCAGCCAGGGACCCACTGGTAATGGCGGATGTCCGCCATTAACCCCTCAGATGCCGTGATCAATACAGATCACGGCATCTGCAGCATCGCGGTCACTTAACAGGATGATCGGATCGCCCGCAGTGCTGCCGCGGCGATCCGATCATCCTGCACGGCAGACGGAGGTCCCCTCACCTGCCTCCGCTGTCTTCCGGGAGTCTTCTGCTCTGATCTGCCTTCCCGCAGACCAGAGCAGAAGATGACGGTAACCCTGATCACTGCTATGTCCCATACATATCACTGAACAGGATTAGCAATCGAATGATTGCCATAAATAGTCCCCTATGGGGACTACAGTATAAGAGTGTAAAAATAAAAGTGAAAAAATAAAGTAAAAAAAATTTGAAAAACCCCCTCCCCCAATAAAAACGTAAATTGTCCCATTTTCCCTATTTTAAAAAATTATTTTATATACATATTTGGTATCGCCGCGTGCGTAAATATCTGAACTATTCAAATAAAATGTTAATGATACCGTACGGTGAACGTAAAAAAAAAAGTCCAAAATAGCTGCTTTTTTATAAAATTTTATTCCAAAAAATAATATTAAAAATGTAATAAGTTTTGTATAAGCAAATATGGTATTAATAAAAATTACAGATCACGGCACAAAAAATGAGCCCTCATATCGCTGCTTACACGGAAAAATGAAAAAGTTATAGGTATTAAACGTACTAATTTGGTTAAAAAGTTTGCGATTTATTTTTTTTAAGTGCAACAGTAATAGAAAAGTATGTTATCATGGCTATCATTTTAATCGTATTGACCCAAAGAATAAAGAACACGTCATTTTTACCATAAATTGTACGGCGTGAAAACAAAACCTTCCAAAATTTGCAAAATTGCGGTTTTCTTTTTAATTTCCCCACAAAAATAGTGTTTTTTGGTTGCACCATACATTTTATGGTAAAGTGAGTGATGGCATTACAACAGACAACTGGTCACGCAAAAAACAAGCCCTCATACTAGTCTGTGGATGAAAATATAAAAGAGTTATGATTTTTTGAAGGGGAGGAGGAAAAAACGGAAAAATAAAATTGTCTTAGTCCTTAACCCCTTCCCGCAGAATGTCATATATAAACGCCGGGTTGTGCAGTGCGTTCGCGCATCCCGGCGTTTATAAATGACATGCAGTTAACCCAGCGATGCGCAGCATCGCACGGGTTAACTGGCAGAAGTCCCGCTGTTTCCAGCAGGGGACAACTTCTGCTTCACCCCCAGGACCATCAATTGATGGTCCTGGTCAGCGATCACTGTGATTGGTCCCTGTGGACCAATCACAGTGATCTGGGGTGAAAGTTCAGATCCCCCGCACTGCCCGCCCCTGGAAGTCGGGCAGAACGGGGGACGAAGCGCTGCAGGGGCTCGCGGGGACCTGCGGCATTCGGGGGGAACACGTGGGGACCGGCGGACTTACCTGATCCAGCGGCGGGACCGAGGAGCAGCGGCAGGACCGGCCACGTGGACGAGCAGCGACGGGTAAGTATGTGGTCCTCAGAGGCAGCAGTGAAGATCTTCACTGCTGCTTCTAGGAGTCTGAAAACTACAACTCCCAGCATGCCTAGACAGCCTTTGGCTGTCCGGGCATGCTGGGAGTTGTAGTTTTGCAACATTTGGAGGGCCCCAGTTTGGAGACCATTGTATAATGGTCTCCAATCTGTGCTCTTCCAGCTGTTGCAAAACTACAACTCCCAGCATGCACTGACTGTCCAGGCATGCTGGGAGTTTTAGTTAAGCAACATCTGGCCCTTCAGATGTTGCCGAACTACAACTCCCAGCATGCCCTTCAGCTGTCTGGGCATGCTGGGAGTTGTAGTTTTGCAACAGCTGGAGACACACTGGTTGGGAAACATTGTTTCTAACTCAGTGTTTCCTAACCTGTGTGCCTCCAGCTGTTGCAAAACTATAACTCCCAGCATGCACTAAAAGACCATGCATGCTGGGAGTTGTAGTTTTGCAACATCTGGAGGGCCCCAGTTTGGAGACCATTGTATAATGGTCTCCAATCTGTGCTCTTCCAGCTGTTGCAAAACTACAACTCCCAGTATGCACTGACTGTCCAGGCATGCTGGGAGTTTTAGTTCAGCAACATCTGGCCCTTCAGATGTTGCCGAACTACAACTCCCAGCATGCCCTTCAGCTGTCTGGGCATGCTGGGAGTTGTAGTTTTGCAACAACTGGAGACACACTGGTTGGGAAACATTGTCTGTTTCTAACTCAGTGTTTCCTAACCTGTGTGCCTCCAGCTGTTGCAAAACTATGACTCCCAGCATGCACTAACAGACCATGCATGCTGGGAGTTGTGGTTTTGCAACAGCTGATGCAAGCCCCCCCCGCCCCGCCACCCCCGTGAATGTACAGGGTACATTCACATGGGCGAGGCTTTTACAGTGGGTTTCTCGCATCTTGAGATGCAGCAAATTTTGCGCTGGGAAACTCGCTGTAACCCCCTGCCCATGTGACTGTACCCTAAAAACACTACACTACACTAACACAAAATAAAATAAAAAGTTAAAAACACTACATATACACATACCCCTACACAGCCCCCCTCCCCCAATAAGAACGTCCGGTACACCACTGTTTCCAAAGCAGAGCCTCCAGCTGTTGAAAAACAACAACTCCCAGTATTGTCGGACAGCCGTTGACTGTCCAGGCATGCTGGGAGTTTTGCAACAGCTGGAGGCACCCTGTTTGGGAATCACTGGCGTAGAATACCCCTATGTCCACCCCTATGCAAATCCCTAATTTAGGCCTCAAATGCACATGGCGCTCTCACTTTGGAGCCCTGTCGTATTTCAGGGCAACAGTTTAGGGTCACATATGGGGTATCGCTGTACTCGGGAGAAATTGCGTTACAAGGTTTGGGGGGCTTTTTCTTCTTTAACCCTTCATGAAAAGGAAATGTTGGGGTCTACACCAGAATGTTAGTGTAAAATTTTTTTATTTTTTACACTAACATGCTGATGTTGCCCTATACTTTACATTTTCACAAGAGGTAAAAGGGAAAAAAGCCCCCCAAAATTTGTAACGCAATTTCTCCCGACTACAGAGATACCCCATATGTGAGCGCAAAGTGCTCTGGGGGCGCACAATAAGGCCCAGAAGGGAGAGTGCACCATGTACATTTGAGGTGATTTGCACAGGGGTGGCTGATTGTTACAGCGGTTTTGACAAACGCAAAAAAAAAAAAACCCCACATGTGACCCCATTTCGGAAACGACACCCCTCACGGAATGTAATGAGGGGTGCAGTGAGAATTTACCCCCCACAGGTGTCTGACGGATCTTTGGAACAGTGGTCCATGAAAATGAAAACTTGTACAGCCCACTGTTCCAAAGATCTGTCAGACACCAGTGGGGGGCAAATGCTCACTGTACCCCTTGTTACGTTCCTCAAGGGGTCTAGTTTCCAAAATGGTATGCCATGTGTGTTTTTTTTTGCTGTTCTGACACCTTAGGGGCTTCCTAAATGCGACATGCTCCCCGAGCAAAATTTGCTCTCAAAAAGCCAAATATGACTCCTTCTCTTCTGAGCATTGTAGTTCGCCCATAGTGCACTTCAGGTCAACTTATGGGGTACCTCCATACTCAGAAGAGATGGGGTTACAAATTTTGGGGGGTATTTTCTGCTATTAACCCTTGCAAAAAGGTGAAATTAGGGGGGAAACACACATTTTAGTGGAAATTTTTTTTTTTTTTTCTTACATATGCAAAAGTCGTGAAACACCTGTGGGGTAATAAGGCTCACTTTATTCCTTATTACATTCCTCAAGGGGTCTAGTTTCCAAAATGGTATGCCATGTGGGTATTTTTTGCTGTTCTGGCACCATAGGGGCTTCCTAAATGCGACATGCCCCCCGAGCAAAATTTGCTCTCAAAAAGCCAAATATGACTCCTTCTCTTCTGAGCATTGTAGTTCGCCCATAGTGCACTTCAGGTCAACTTATGGGGTACCTCCATACTCAGAAGAGAAGGGGTTACAAATATTGGGGGGTATTTCCTGCTATTAACCCTTGGAAAAATGTGAAATTTGGGGGGAAACACACATTTTAGTGAAAAAAAATATTTTTTTTTTTACATATGCAAAAGTCGTGAAACACCTGTGGGGTATTAAGGCTCACTTTATTCCTTGTTACGTACCTCAAGGGGTCTAGTTTCCAAAATGGTATGCCATGTGGGGGATTTTTGCTGTTCTGGCACCATAGGGGCTTCCTAAATGCAACATGCCCCCCAAAAACCATTTCAGAAAAACGTACTCTCCAAAATCCCCTTGTCGCTCTTTCCCTTCTGAGCCCTCTACTGCGGCCGCCGAACACTTTACATAGACATATGAGGTATGTGATTACTCAAGAGAAATTGGGCTACAAATATAAGTATACATTTTCTCCTTTTACCCCTTGTAAAAATTTAAAAATTGGGTCTACAAGAACATGCGAGTGTAAAAAATGAAGATTGTGAATTTTCTCCTTCACTTTGCTTCTATTCCTGTGAAACACCTAAAGGGTTAAAATGATGACTGAATGTCATTTTGAATACTTTCGGGGGTGCAGTTTTTATAATGGGGTCTTTTGTGGGGTATTTCTAATAAGAAGACCCTTCAAATCCACTTCAAACCTGAACTGGTCCCTGAAAAATAGTGAGTTTGAAAATTTTGTGAAAAATTGGAAAATTGCTGCTGAACTTTGAAGCCCTCTGGTGTCTTCCAAAAGTAAAAACTCGTCACTTTTATGATGCAAACATAAAGTAGACATATTGTTTATGTGAATAATTTTTTTTTTAATTTGTAATATACATTTTCCTTACAAGCAGAGAGCTTCAAAGTTAGAAAAATGCAAAATTTTCAAATTTTTCATCAAATTTTAGGATTTTTCACAAGGAAAGGATGCAAGTTACCAAAAAATGTTACCACTACGTTAAAGTAGAATATGTCACGAAAAAACAATCTCGGAATCAGAATGATAACTAAAAGCATTCCAGAGTTATTAATGTTTAAAGTGACAGTGGTCAGATGTGCAAAAAACGCTCTGGTCCTTAAGGCCAAAATGGGCTTGGTCCTGAAGGGGTTAAGGTCCAAATGGGCTGAGTCCTTAAGGGGTTAAAGGGGTGTTCCAGGCTATAACACTTATCCATTATTCTCAGGACAGGAGAGAAGTGTCTGATCATGGGGGTCTGACTGCTGTGACTGTGGTCGGAACCCTGTGATCAGACACTCCTCCTCTATCCTGTAAATAGGGGATAAATATTGTAGGTGGGAATACCTTTTTAACCATAGCTAAGAGTAGCTACAACAAGCATTTCTTAGAAGCCTCTAAAAAATTAAGAGAAGCAGTCTGGTTGCTATGAGCAACTGCACCACTCTTCACATATTTTCATCAATCTCCCTCAATGATTTGGCTCAGAACTCTGTAATGCTGAATTTGCCCTGTGGAGGCACTGTAGTAGATTTGAGCACTAGCTACCATGTTTCCTACAGGTTTCAGCTGATAGCTAAAGCTCAGTAATGTACATACTGTTACCAGTCTATTGCTTGGGCACACTTATATTTCAGAGCAGACTTCTAGAATTTACTGGATAGGTACCATTGTTTGTATATCATTCACTCTACTTGTTTCTATTGGTAAAATCTGAGAACTTTGTTCCTGTCTTTAAGGTAGAATCCTCCAGGTTTACCTGCCATAGCAGTAACCTGGATTTTTTGTCTTCTGAGAAGATGCCAACTGATAATAGACTGGCACAACTATGGGTACTCTATCATGAGCCTGACAAATGGACCTGGACATCCAGTTGTACGCGTTGCAAAATGGTTTGTATGTTTTTACATTTTAAATTAAAGAAGGATCCTGCCTTCGTGTTAGTAGCCAGGCTGTTATATTTTTAAAGGGGTACTCCGGCCCTAAGACATCTTAACCCGGGGGTACCGCCGCTGGGGACCCCCGCAATCTCTCATGCAGCACCCACCTGTCTCAGCTGCACGAAGCTATGATCGCTCCGTGTCTGAAGCCTCACAACCTCGTCACGCCCCTCCCATAGGCTTGCATTGAGGGGGCGGGGCGTAATGTCACAAGGGGGCGGAGTCGTGATGTCACGATACTCTTGCACCATGGTCGTGAGGCTTCAGACACGGAGCGATCATCACTTCATGCAGCTGAGACAGGCGGGTGCTGCATGAGAGATTGTGGGGGTCCCCAGTGACAGGAGCCCTGCGATCAGACATCTGGAGTACCCCTTTAAGCAGGAACTGTTTTGAATTCACATTTGAACACACGTCTCTTTATTTATTCTCCACCTGAATGTGGCGGACACTTTTTTTGGGGGTGGTGGGTTTCTGAATACACCAGATTCATAACTATATAAAGGCAAGTGTCTTCTTTCAGTTCTCATATTAGCCAAATTAGCCAATTTGTTGTGTCATTTTAACTTTTTAGAGTACAGACCTGTGGATCTGATATGATACCCTTATTTTGGATTGCATATGAAGCTGACAGATCCTTTGGAAGCTATGGTCATGGCTTCTATTGACAGTTATGACAGATTTCTGATAGGTTTGTCAGCTTCAGATGTTTTTGATTAAAAGAATAACTCAGCAGACTGCTAAATGTATTATTGAAAGTAACAGGTTACTGGGTGGAGACTAGTACTGATGTATACGGAGCCCTGGTGCTTATTTACCTCAGTATAATGTATATACTGAAATGGTTTTATAAGGGAGGAAGAAAAGCCAATGTATAGTCATGGCAGTTTTTTTTTTGTCAAGAATTAGTTATTCCATAAATATAGATTTAGGGCAGGGTCACACTTGCCATATTCTGCTTTGTATTTGCTACTATGTATTTTTCTACCCATTAAAATCAGTGGGTAGCATAATCAGCTGCAGTAAAATACAGCACAAGTGACGCTACCCTTAGGGGTTTTTCAGTCCACTGACACCCCTGCGATCAGACACTTATCCCATATACTGAGTACCTGTGTATCTTGTAATTTACAGGCTTCTTCTTTTAACATTTGCTTATTGAAGAATTTCCTTTTCGTAGGTATGAAAAATTATTTGGCCGAGTATCACATTATAATTTCTGTGTAACAAATGCCATGAAGGAAGACTTGCTGCATAACTGGAGAATAAAGTAAGACTACATTTAATTTGTTACAGCATGACATTTGATGTGATGCCATTGTTTGATTGTTAGGCAAACTACAATAGAGACCAAAAACGAAGCTGTAAAGGGGTACTCTGCCCCTAGACATCTTATCCCCTATCCAAAGGACCCCTGCGATCTCTGTGCAGCACCCGGTGTTCGTTAAGAACACTGGGTGTAGGCGGTGGGGGTTGTGACGTCATGCCATGCCCCCCGTGACATCACACACTCTCAGTGCAAGTCTATGGTATGGGCCGTGTTGCTGCTGTTAACTGTACTGCAGACACGGCATACAACTTAAGCAAAAAAAGTCCGAGGCCAGGTGGCTAAGTGCAAATACAGACAAATGTAATCGGACCTATATAGACAGCACTTTATTTTAAACTCGCGTATATTAATAAAGAATTGAGCACAATTTATTTTGGTATATGGGAAAACTGGGTATTTTTGGGTCACCGAGGTGACCTTATAGTATATTATAAAATGAGAACAGCACCCCAGCTCTTTGAAGTGGCTTGAGAACTACAGCCTCTTTAAAGGGGTACTCCACTCCTAGACATCTTATCCCCTATCCAAAGGATAGGAGATAAGATGTCTGATCGTGCTGGAGGCTCGTGATGTCACGGCCACGGCCCCTCCCCTGTGACATCACACCCTCCCTCTCAATGCAAGGCTATGGGAGGGGGGTGTGGCGTGATGGCACGATGGTCTGTGGCTGTGAAGTCACGAACCTCCGGGGCCACAGCCGGTGTTCATATAGGGTGCTGCAGGGAGATTTCGGGGGGTTCCAGCAGCGGGATCCCCGCGATCAGTTATCTTATCCCTTATATCCTTTTTGGATAGGGGATAAGATGTCTTGGGGCGGAGTACCCCTTTTAATGTTTACATCCATTACAAGTCCATTGGTAGTTGCAAACAGTGTCCTATTTGTAGCAGTGATTCAAGTGAACAACACAATGCTCTAATACCTTTCTTGGTTGCTACAAACAGGGTAGTGTTTGCAACTATTTATGAACTTGTAGCAGATGTAAACATTGTAGTGCTTCCAGTTCTTAAAGGGATACTCCGCCCCTAGCATCTTATCCCCTATCCAAAGGATAGGGGATAAGATGTCAGATCACGGGGTCCTGCCGCTGGGGACCCCCGGGATCTCCGCTGCTCGCCCCGCTATCTTTACTGCACAGACCAAACTCTCCGTGTGTAATGACCGACCATACAGGGCCTGGAGCTTCGTGACGTCAAGGCTCCGCTCCCTCGTGACGTCACGGCCCTCTCCCTCAATACATGTCTATGGGAGGGGGCGTGATGGCCGCCACGCTCCCTCCCATAGACTTGTATTGCGGGGGCGGGCCAAGGCGTCATGATGCTCGTGCCCCAGTATCGCCGGTCATTACGCACAGAGCAAGTTTGCTCTGACCCCGGGATCTGACATCTTCTCCCCTATCCAAGCATAAGATGCAAGGGGCGGAGTACCCTTTTAAGCCACGTCAAACACCTGACCGGCAGGGGTGCCAGAAGCTAGACCCACGCTGATCTAATATTTATGTCCTAGTAATTTTATTAATTTAATCCTTTGCTTGTTCTAGACTTAGGAGTCGTGTGTGTGTGGGGGGGTTCGCTCCTATGTACTGATTCACAGCTGTCTCTGCATACATACAAGGAAGGATGACGATCAGGGATTCTTACCACTGGACTCCTAAGCCCAATTAGGTATTTTGTGATAACCCAAATTAAATGCATTTCCTTACTGTTGCAGAGCTATCACCCTGTATGATAAACCACCATCCATATTTAAAGAGACGCCAGTGGAGCTTCAGCATCGGCTGTTCATGAAGCTTGCAGCGGACTATGTGCCTTTCAAAGCTAGGTACGTAACACTTTCTATATATATATAAAAGGTGTCCTTTTCACATATCAAACCATTCAGATTGCTTCTTTGTTTTTTCAGACGCATTTTTAACAATTCAGAAGCAATCTGGTTGCTATGGGAGCTTTTTCTCTTTACAGGTTTTGATAAATCTCCACCTTGTTAAGAGCAAATCAGACAGTCAAATACCACCAACTTTTTTTTTGGCAAATATGTATATATTAGTTATTACACAAACCTCCTGTAGGCTAAATGCAGCAGTACATATAGATGTGTCCTTCCTTAGCTTGTCTATAAACCTGATAAGCTGTTTTGCACAAGATGCTAACAAATATGGGGGAAAAAAATGATACATCCAATGGATGCCTTGATGGACACCTTCCATTGCACATCCATGAGAAGGTGCTCCCCTTGTTGGATTGTGTAAGAACACAACACCTATGACAGCCTTATCCGAGCCTGCGGCTCAGGTATGTCCTTCATATGAGGATATACTGGCTAATGTCTCAATTTTAACATCAGTGTTGAGGGTTAGCCATGTGTCACTGTTTACATCTACCACAGTAGTGCACCTAAATTTATGTAATAACTTTGTTTATACCATAGGGGATAACATTTTGCATAAAACCATGAAAAAAAAACCTTAATGGTATTATGCAAGAAAAAAAATCTGTCATGTAAAAGACGTAATCCCTTTCGTTTGGCATTTAAAGGACCCAATGAGCAGTTTTCTTTTTTACTATTTTTTTTTTTTTTCTCAGCTTAGAATCTACAGATGCCCACATAGAAAGATCTGCATTCACAGAGAAAAACCTGGCGACTGGCATTGTTACATACATGGAGGAAAGACCTGCTATACTGATCAGTAGTACAAGCTGGACAGGTATATTGTTGCTTCCCCCCCCCCCCCCCACCACCATTTTATTACTCATGGGTGAATAGTAAATTGTCAATATTGCCTGTTTTTCTTCGTTTTTCTAAGAGCACTGACGAGTTTGGACCCCACAGTGACATATTGTGGCCATCAAACTGTTAAAATTGCAGTAATAATGTGATTTAAGCTGCAACTTGACTGTTCCCAAGAATTCACAAGTGATCTTGTCTTCACTGCAGTCAAAGATAGACATCTGTACAAAAATAAGGACTTTGCTGAATACAAGAGAAAACTGCCATGCTGTAATGTATCTTTTGGTGTAAAGTATTTCAATGCTCCTTTTTTTTTTTTTTTTTTTTTTTTTATACAGAGGATGAAGACTTCAGTGTTTTGTTAAGTGCATTGCAAGGTATGTATGCAATGTTCTGTATGATCCTTGTTCTATCATCTTCGCTACAGTCCCAGATGTGGCAAAGCCATGAAATAGAATTTTATGTGGAAACTTTATTTTCCTGACTTGTTCTTGAATGTGCTGCAAGTTCAGGAGACATATAGTCGTGGCCGTAAATGTTGGCACCCCTGAAATTTTTCAAGAAAATAGTATTTCTCACAGAAAAGGATTGCGGTAACACATATTTTGCTATCCACATGTTTATTCCCTTTGTGTGTATTGGAACTAAACCAAAAAAGGAGAATAAAAAAGCAAAATGTCACACCAAACTCCAAAAATGGACTGGACAAAATTATTGGTACCCTTAACTTAATATTTGGTTGCACACCCTTTGGAAAAAAATAACTGAAGTCAGTCGCTTCCTATAACCATCAATAAGCTTCTTACACCTCTCAGCCGGAATGTTAGACCACTCTCTCTTTGCAAACTGCTCCAGGTCTCTCTTATTGGAAGGACGCCTTTTTCCCAACAGCAATTTTAAGATCTCTCAACAAGTGTTCAATGGGATTAAGATCTGGACTCATTGCTGGCCACTTCAGAACTCTCCAGTGCTTTTTTGCCATATGTTTGGGGTCATTGTCCTGCGTGAAGGCCCAAGATCTCGGACGCAAACCCAGCTTTCTGACACTGGGCTGTACAGTGCTACCCAAAATCCGTTGGTAATCTTCAGATTTCATGATGCCTTGCACATATTCAAGGCACCCAGTGCCAGAGGCAGCAAAGCAACCCCAAAACATCATTGAAGCTCCACCATATTTCACTGTAGGTACTGTGTTCTTTTCTTTGTAGGCCTCATTCCATTTTCGGTAAACAGTAGAATGATGTGCTTTACCAAAAAGCTCTATCTTGGTCTCATCTGTCCACAAGACTTTTTGGCTTACTTAAGTTCATTTTGGCAAAATGTAGTTTTGCATTTTTATGTCTCAACAGTGGGATCCTCTTGGGTCTCCTGCCAGAAAAACTTTTGATATGTTGTAAAGCATGCAAAACCAATGGGTTTTGCAATTGCTTTCATTAGAAAATTTTCTGTATTTCATGCTGAAAAAGCCAGTCAAACTGCCCCCCCCCCCGCCCCGCCTGGACATATACTAGTCCTGCTGTGTCCATGCATCATCACCTATGTCATGGACACACTTCCTTGATTGACAGCTGTGAGTGCAGGGCTCACACCTGGAGGAAAAATCCTCCCACTGTCATCTTGTGTCCTGCTACTGTCTGTGAGGACAAGCTGGGAGTTGTAGTTTTGCTAATGAAGGTGGAGATGTGAGCAGACATCATACTGAGGGAGGGGGCAGAGACCTCCACAGTGAGGCCACGCCACCTCCCTTTGAGAAAAATTTTGACTAGTGTGCTAAATTTAAAGTGTTATAAAAAAATAAAATAAAGGTGCTAGACACCTAACATTATGTCCAATTTGCTTTATTTTTTTCCCCCTCCCTTTTTTGCTTTAGTTCCATTACACAAAAAAGGGAATAAACATGTGTATAGCAAAACATGTGTTACTGCAATCCTTTTCTGTGAGAAATACTTAATTTTCTAGAAAAATTTGAGGGGATCCAACATTTATGGCCATGCCTGTATGTGTTATATTAGGTATTATTTTATGTGCACTCACTCGTGGATATCAGTATTTGTTACTACTTATTGGTATTATAGCAATATAAAGATTGGGGGACCCAGCACTGTTACATATCGAGATTTTAGTTCTGAGATAGAAAGAAAAAAAATGTAAAATAGTAAGTGCAGACTTGAACCTAGCCTTACTAGATAGTGGATCATTGCATTTATTTAGATTTATTGTGGATTTTTTGTAGTCAGCGCTATTTTCTTCTTTTTATAAAATGCAGCATATGTCATTTTATCCATGGAGATCAAAAGGCTTTTTAGCATGCTCTAAAAGCTTATCCAGATGTCTAAAAAAACAAAAACAAAAAACTCAAACATATACAACTTTTTAAAACTGTATCAGAAAATGTCCTTTAAAAAACCTGCAGTTTTCTTAGTAGAAAAAGAAAATGCCTATACAAAAGAACCATATTCATACTTCTTTAACCCCTTAACCATATCGGATGTAAATGTTCATCATGGTGCGGTGGTGCTTAACTCACCATGACGTACATTTATGCCATGAACATGACCGCGAGCAGCGGACTGTTGCTATCATCATGCGTGGCAGGTCCCGGCTGCTACCAGCAGCTGGGGACACGCTGGTAATGGTGGACATCAGCGATCGCGCCGATGTCCGCCATTAACCCCTCAGATGCCGTGATCAATACAAATCGTGGCAGTGCAGCACTTAATATGGATGATCGGATCACCCGCAGCGCTGCCGTGGTGATCCCATCATCTGTAATGGCGGCCTCTGGCGACCGATAACACTGATCAGTGCTATGTCCTATGCATAGCACTGAACAGTATTAGCAATCAAGTGATTGCAATAAATAGTCCCCTATGGGGACTATTATAGTGTATAATAAAAAAAAAAAATCAAAAAGTGAAAAATTCCTTCCTTAATAAAAAGGTAAAACGTCCGTTTTTCCTATTTTACCCCCAAAAAGCGTAAGGGAAAAAAAAATTTAATAAACCTATTTGGTATCACCACGTGGGTAAATGTCTGAACTATTAAAATATAATGTTAATTATCGCGTATGGTGAACGGCGTAAACGTAAAGATAAGTCAAAAATTGCTGCTTTTTTTTTCTTGATCGCATCATATTCCCAAAAAAATTAATAAATGTGTTAAAAGTTTTATATATGCAAATGTGTTATCAATAAAAAGTACAGATCATGGCACGAAAAATTTGCCCTCATACCGCCACTTATACAAAAAAATGAAAAAGTTATAGGTCGTACTAATTTGGTTAAATAGTTGAGATTATTTTTTACGCTGTACAATAATACAAAAGTATGTAATCATGGGCATCATTTTAATCATATTGACCCACAGAATAAAGAACACATGTCATTTTTGCCATAAATTGTATGGCATGAAAACGATACCTTCCAAAATTTGCTAAATTCCTGTTGTCTTTTCAAATTTGCCACACAAATAGTATTTTTGTTTTGGTTGCGCCATACATTTTATGGTAAAATGAATGATGTCATTACAAAGGACAACTGTTCTTGCAAAAGACAAGCTGTCATACTCACCTGTAGATGAAAATATAAAAGTGATGATTTTTAGAAGGCGAGGAGGAAACAAAAATGCAAAAATAAAATTGGTCTGGTCCTTAAAGGGGTACTCCACTGCTAAGCATTTGGAACTCCGGGAGCTTGTGACGTCATAGCCCTGCCCCCTCACAATGTCATGTTACGCCCCCTCAATGCAAGTCTATCGGAGGCGGCGTGACAGCCGCCACACCCCCTCCCATAGCCTTTTATTTTTTTTTTATTTATTTTTTTTAATATAATGTAGGTAATAGCATGATATGTTTATTTGTAATGTGCACTGGTTAAAAATTATTTATATATTTTTTTTGGGTGAAAAAAATCCTGTCTTGTTCATGTAGCAGTTGCCTGTGTCTCTGTGCAACTGAGACCTCATTGCTAATGGCTGACATGAGTGATTACACTGATGCCTGCCATTAACCTTTCAGATGCCATGTTTAATACTGATCACAGCATCTAAAGCAGTTATTGGGCTTGTCGGATCACCTGCATACATAATTCTCTGAATATTAAAATATAATGGTAATGATTACGTACAGTGAATGGCATAAACGTGAAAAAATAAAGTCCAAAATTGCAGATTTTTTGGTCAACTCACATCCCAGAAAAAAAATGGAATAAAAAGTTAATCAAAGTCGTATATATGCAAAAGTGGTACCGATAATGTTTACTGAACATGGTGCAAAAAATTGCCCTTAGGCTAAGTTTCCACCTGTTTATTTATTTATTTTTTTCTGGCAGTTTTTTGGAAAACTACCACTGCAGTTTTTGAGCCAAAGTCAAAAGTGGATCCATAAGGGAGGAGAAGTATAAGTCCGTCCTTTATATGTCCTGTTCCTTTTTGAATACACTTCTGGCTTTGGCTCAAAAACTGTAGTGGCAGTTTTCCAAAAACTGCCAGAAAAAAAACAAGTGGAAACTTGGCCTAATACAGCCACACCTATGGAAAAATTAAGTTCTAGGGGGTCAGAATAGGACAATTTAAAACCCAATTTTTATTTATTTATTTATTTATTATTATTATTATTCTTTTAAACAGTGCACTTGGTAAAAACAAACCCACGCCCCCAAATAAATTTGCAAAATTGTGGTTTATTTTTACTACACAAATATTTTTTGGTTGTGCTGTACATTTTATGGTAAAATGAAAGGTGTCATAACAAGTACAATTAATCGATTGCACAAAAAAAAGCCCTCATATGGCTCTGTGGAAAATCATGGAGTTATGTCTCTTAAAAGGCAAGAAGAAAGGAAAAAAACACAGCAAAAAATGAAATTTATTGTGTCCAAAAGGGATATGCAGCCAAAAGTGGTAAAAATATCATAAATACGTTTTTTTTATTGATACATGCTCAACATGACTCCACAGGGCATCCCAGTTGAATTGTTTCAAAATCGAACCCCCATAAACAGCCTTTGAAAATCCAGGTACTTCCTGGTTTGTGCAGAGACCTAACAGGAAACTACAGGCCATCAGCCCCTGTGCTTGTTTCTTGTGTGAGCTGCAGGACAGGCTGTCTTTAGAGAGCTGAGCAGGTTACATGGTTAGAGAAGCAGGGAATATAGATGAGGGAGGTGTGTGAGTCTCAGCCAATCAGGGACAATCAGACCCTGAGCACTCTTGAGAGCTGAGTAAAACACCCAGCAAAGTGTAGTTGACAGTCATCATGTGTGATAAGATCTACTAGACTTCCTGCCTGGAGGAAAAGCTGAGAGAAGCATTGTATGTGTTTAGCAAAGATTACACTTTTATATGTTATATAACTTTAACATGTGCAGCTATATAAAGGTAATTTAATTTGGCTTGAGTTCTCCTTTAAGGTGTTAAAGTGTTTCCTAACACAAGTTTTGGTATTCTGGTGCGGTAGTGTACAGAACTTTAATTTTACAAATAAATACATACATACATGTAAAAGTCCTAGTTGTCCGTAGGTGGCCATTCAGCAGGAACTTAGGTAAAAAATACTAACCAAAATACTGTGTGCGCCTAAAATAGACTTCTGCTTTTTGTGCTGCCTGTTGAATAAACAATGCAGTTTTAAATCCAGATGCTTTGTGTGGAAAATATGCAAATGCATTAACTTGACTGACAGACTGATAAAATCCAAATCTGCATAGTATATCGACACAAAAAAATTAAACAAAACGAATAAAACACTCTTTAGTGTGAGCTTCATCAGAGTAGAGCCACAAGCAAAATGATATACTTTTTTTCTTTTATATAAAATCCAGGTTTCTCTTACAGGTTTTGTAATCATATCATTAAGCAATATATTCATTTTATTGAGCATATGTTTGTTTTGTTTTCCCTAGATTATGATACATTTATTACAAATGGATCCAAACTTCCTTCTCTAGTTTGTGTTATAACAGGTAAACGAACCCTTTTAATTTTCCTGTTTTTAACCATTTTGATTTTGTTTGGATATTGCATCTATAGTAATAAGTAGCATTTCATAGAATTTTCTTTTTATTTTCAATCGACACGTTGGGGTGGTTGCCTTGTAAATTTTATATAAAAAGAATGTGACTCACAATGAAGCTGCAGAAGATAATTCACAAGTGAGTCAGAAAAGCTGCACTTTCTGGGGTTGCTTTAAATAAAAAAAATGCTTCAACAAAGTAGATAAAAGTGATACACACTTAAAAATAAATACATTTGAGAGGGAGGGTCACTGTATTTTAAACTTCAATAAGCTCCAATAACTTAACATTTTTTTCTTGATATAACATCTGGTGATAAATGATAAATATTCAGTAATCATATACTAAAGGTTTGAGCTAAAAAGTGGACATTCCCTTTTATCATATGTGTATTAAAATTTTATATATGAGTACATTTGGCCTTTTATTGGGTGGAGATCCTCTTAAGAATGTGATTGTATTGTGGCAGTATTGCTTTAGTGACCTTGTAGGAGAAGGATCATTTTACATCAAATGTAAGAGAGGCTTAGTAGTCAAATGTTTTTTTTTCTTTAAAGGAAAACTGTCAGCCAGTTCACCCACACTAAACCCAATACACTGGGTTATAGTTTGGGTAAACAGGAGTGAGTCCATACGCGGGTCACTTATTTAGGTTTTCTTGCCGCCGAGTTGTTGTCCGCTAAAGTTCTGTAATTTTGGCCTTCACTTGCGCTTTGATGGCGGGTCCCCCGCCAGCAGCTTTGCTTTGGGTTCCGGAGAAAGGGACCGCCCCCCTCTTATTTGCATATTCATTTTCCCCTTGAGCGCAGCGCTCTGTCTGCATGCGCTGAAGATTTTGCTCAGCTCTCGCGTCCTAATGATGTTAGAGCTGTACGTCGGGAGAACTCTCTGCACAGTGTAACTGCGCATGCGCCGGTCCCTCGCTACACCTGGAAGTACCTCTTTCTGAAGTCCCGCTACTTCCGGGTGTAGCAAGGGACCGGCGCATGCGCAGTTACACTGCGCAGAGCGCTCTCAGGATGCGAGAGCTGGGTAAAATCTTCAGCGCATGCGAACAAGGGGGGCGGGCTAAGGCCCCTTCCTCTGGAACCCAAGGAAACTCTGCCGGCAGGGGACCCGCCTTCAGAGCGCAAATGAAGGCCAAAATTAGGAAACTCTAGCAGACAACAACTCTGCGTCAAGAAAGCCTAAAAAAAAGTGACCCATGTATGGACTCCTGTTCACCCACACTATAACCCAGTGTACTGGGTTTAGTGTGGGTGAACTGGCTGACAGTTTTCCTTTTAAGCTTCTATCAGTAGTGATGTAGATGTTGCAATAATGTTATAATTGTAGTACAGCACTTCCAGACTAAAGATCCAGTTTATCAATCTAGGAACACTCTAGAAAGAGAACTACTAAGGTTATTGGAAAAAGCCAGTCCATTTTAGCCCAAGTAGAGCTCATCCTAACTGGGTCGTGTCGGTGCCCAATCGATCAGCAACAGGACCCATGGCTATAATACACAGCAGGGATCTGCTGCACCTGCCAAGATTGGAAACAACCTTGATCTTAAGTTTAACCCCCTTATTTGTCACAGTCAATAACAACTGCCATCGAAGATGTTTGACAAAGGGATTGGGCATTGTTGCCCACTGGGACCCCACAAACGTGATTGCCATTGCAGCTGGGGACCCAACAAATTCTCCCAGGTCTGCCATAGCTGTATTCCTAGTAGTCCATGCCATAGGCACAATGTAGTATATTTCCACTCAATGTAACACTGACAAGCAATAATGCATAGGTACACTTAATCAGGGGTGTGGAAATGTAAAAATAACTACTTGTCCAAGGGACTAAAGTGGAACACAATCTACTTGTCCCTTAAGAAAATCCACTTGTCCTGGTAGATAAAATCATTTCAACTAAAATAGTACGTAAACACATCTACAGACCCATATGAGGCTTGTTTTTTGCGGGGCCAATTATACTTTTGCTCTGATACTTTATGCTCAGAAACAAAATAATTAATTTGTGAGATGAAATTGAAAAAAATTCAAATTTTGGGGTTTTCTTTTTTCGCCATTCACCTTGTGGTCAAACTTTACATATTATTTTGATACTTTAGGTCGTCTTGATTACACAAATACCAAATTTGTTTAGTTTCCATCATGTTTTAATAAAAATTTTGAAACTTTTTAATAAAAAAAAAAATTCCTGACCCCAATAACCTTTTTATTTTTCCGTATACTGGACTGTATAAGGGCTAATTTTGGGGCCGTAATATGCTGTTTTTTATAGGTACCATTTTGGTATTGATCGAACTTTTTGAACACTTTTTTTTTTTTTTTGGGGATGCTATGTTATGAACATAAAAAAAATGCAATTCTGTGATATTGGTATTCTGTGGTATTTTTTTTTGTTACCACCATTTACCATTCGGGATATAAAATGTAATTTTTTAATAGATCGGACAACTACGCATGTGCCAGCGTTCCACCCCTCCAGACCACCAGGAATGGTCCAAGTATGGAGCGGGCTCGAGTCAGGAGCCCATTCCATACACCCCGAGCGCTGGTGTGAGGTGCAGACTTGCGTCCTATGCAAGTCTGTGTCCACTTCTGCACCTCACACCGCATTAGCCCGATACAGGGCTAAATCTATGAAAAAATTCACCTGCCCGGAACTACATGTCCCAGGCATTGGGCAATAGGAATTGCCTGCTGAATATACCAAAGCTTTGTACAAGTGATTAGAAGATCACATTGTCATGTCCCCTAGTGGGACTTAAACTTTTAGTCAACAAAGAAAATGGATAGTTGCAGAAACAGCATTCAGGGCTATTAATTTTTTTTTTAATCCTGTCCATTAGGTCAGGGGACCACCTTTTTTAGAGTTGGTGTAAGTCTGCTTTCACACTATAAAAGTTCACCCATTAATAAGCTGCCGTTATAATGTATTGTTAACGGACGTTTAATAACTGGTGAATTAACGGATGCTAATGGCTGAATAATGTCTGTCCAAATAACAGGCATAGTCATCCGTTAAGACCCGTTCTAACATCCGTCATGTACGGACGTTTTAACACCTCTGCCTACAGACTCCCACAGCCGGGACTACTACTACTCCCATCATGGAACAGATTTGTTTCTATGATGGAAGTAGCAGTTCCCCGGCTGCGGGAGTCCGCTGGTGGCTGGGGAGGCTACATTAGTGTTTGTACTACTACCCTAATTATGGAACAGACCCTGTTCCATGATGGGGGTTGTAGTACAGGGTCTGAGGGATTGATCGCACCTGGTCTCACTTCTGACACCCGATCCGATCAGAAGTTATTAAGCAGGGGAGCAGGCAGCATGCTCCGCAACCCTGCGATGTACACAATGTATAATTTACTTTCATTTTTAAATTCCCCGCTGGGAGCCCTGAATGGCCGGTACTGAGGAGCCTTTCAGGGATCCCAGCAGGGTTTTTAAAATGGACAATGTGAGGGGACATATGTATATTAAAAGTGTTGGGCGGGGGGAAAAAAGCGCTATATATCTAGCCCCCCAGCGCATTAATAAAATGACCCCTGCCAACACATTAATAAAAATATGACCCCACCAGCGCATTTATATGTATATATCTATACCCCCCGCCAGCGCATGAATAAAAATATGACCCCTGCCAGTGCATTTATATGTATATATCTATACCCCCTGCCAGCGCACAATGTGACCCCGCCGGCGCATTTGTCTTTTTTTTTTTTTTTTTATGTTTTTATTTCTTTTAAATATAAAATTTACAAAAATACAGTATACGATTCAAATATACATAACACCAGTCAAAAGAAGGCCATATAGCCATACTTATACTAGTCTGTATCCGAAAAAGGATACATACTCATTATTAATAACCCCCCCACCCCACCTTCTGGCCCCGAGAGAGACAGACAGAGAGAGAGAGAGAGAGAGGAGAAAGGGAAGAAGGAGGAAAAAAAAATAAACGGAATTTAGATTCAAATCTACCATATATTCCAAATCTTTCTACATTCTCTTTGACCCCGCTTGCTCCTCATCCATCTAAACTCCTTATCTTTCATGGTTTTTAGCCCCTCCTTCCATTCCTCTATCTGCAGTTCTTTAGGGGATATCCAGTTCCTTAGTATGATCAATCTAGCGAAGAACAGAGTTCGATGTAACAGACAATCGTATTTTCCCATATTACCAAAAGCTCCTAGCATTTGTCTTAATTTTCCATTGCAGCGCTATATGTGAATGGTATATCTATCAGAACGCATTCAGCAGCCGCCAGACAGATGATCCTGATAGATATACTATTCATTCATAGCGCCAGTGGCTGCATATGTATATAGATGTGCTGGGGGGGGGGGGGGGGGGGGGCAGACATATAGCGTTATCTGCCCCCACAGCGCTTCTATGTACATATGCAACCGCCGCGCTATGAATGAATAGTATATCTGTCAGCATCATCGGCCGGGCGGCTGCTGGATGCGCTGCTGACATATCACGTATAGTGCTGCACGAATGCGCTATATGTGACAAGTATATCTGTCAGCAGCGCATCCAGCAGATCCGATGATGCTGACAGATATACTATTCATTCATAGCGCGGCGGCTGCATATGTATATAGAAGCATGTGGGGGGCAGATAACGCTATATGTCTACCCCTAAGCACATCTATATACATATGCAGCCACTGCGCTATGAATTACTAGTATATGCGTGTGTGTGTGTATACACACATACCTATATACCGGCTGGAGGCATATTATAAATGCGCTGGGGGGGCTAGATATAGCGCTCTATGCCCCCCCCCCCCCCCCCCCAACAACACTTTTAATATACATATGTCCCCTCACTGTCCATTTTAAAAACCCCGCTGGGATCCCTGAATGGCTCCTCAGTACCGGCCATTCAGGGCTCCCAGCGGGGAATTTAAAAATGAAAGTAAAAAATACATTGTGATCGCAGGGTTGCGGACCATGCCGCCCGCTCCCATGCTTAATAACTTCTAATCGCATCGGTCTCAGAAGTGAGACCTGTTGCGATCATTCCCTCAGCCCATGTACTACAACCCCATCATGGAACAGAGTCTGTTCCATGATGGGGGTAGAAGTGCAAACACTAATGTAACCTCCCCAGCCACTGGCAGACTCCTGCAGTGGGGAACTACTACTCCCATCATGGAAACAAGTCTGTTCCATGATGAAAGTAGTAGTAGTCCCTCTGCACTGCAGGAGTCTGCTGATGTCACCTCTTCTAAGCATGCTAAGTAAAAATAATGTCCGTTATAATAATGGGCATTAACGGGTGTATTTACTAACATCCCTCGGCCATAGACTTCAATGTTAAAAATAAAGTCCGTTAATTTACCCGTTTCTTGTGACGGGCGAAAAAATGCATGCATGTCTCGTTATTTCTCCCGAGCTATAAAGGGTGATAACGGGTAAACGAAAAAACCCATTGACTTGAATGGGGTTGTTTAACGGGCGATAATAATTATTTTTCACACATACATTTATTAACGGATGAACTTCATAGTGTGAAAGCAGCCTAAGCTCCAGAGAAGGGACTTCTTATTATAACCGTCTAAAAATTGTCCATTTTATAAAAAAAAAGACATTCTAGTTTGTACGTGTGGATAGTCGCTTTGGCAAAGAAGTTTATCTAGTACCATTCACCATCCATGACATATTATAGATAAAATTATTTTAACCACTTAAGTACTAGGGCGTACCTATATCGGACTGGGATGCCTGCTGAAATCGTTCATCAGGTACCCCGTGCAAACCCCTGGTGATTAGCGACAATTCCGGATCAATTGGGTCACCCTTTACCATCAGGAGTGAGGGGGATCCCTTACCTGTCCATCGGGGGGTGGGGGGGTTTCCCCTGGCATCGACTTGGAGGGTCCCTGGAGTCGTCGGCGGAGGTACCCGTGTGGCGATGACAGGCTACAGCAGGAGGTGAGTTGTTCGCCTCCTGCTGTTGCTAAGCAGCAACTCCCAGCATGCACAGTCAAAGGGCATGCTGGGAGTTGCAGTTTTTCAACAGCTGGTGGCAAAACTACAACTCCCAGCATGCCCTTTAGCGGTTTGTGCATGCTGAGGCTTGTAGTTATGCAACAGCTGGAGGCAGCTGCTGGGAGTTGGTTTTGCCACCAGCTTTTTCTGCATGCTGGGGCTTGTAGTTATGCAACAGCTGGAGGTGCTTTTTTTTTTCTATGAAAAAGTGTGCCTCCAGTTGTGGCATACCTGCAACAACCAGCATGCACAAACAGCCAAAGGGCATGCTGGGCAATGTAGTAGTGTGCCTCCAGCTGTTGCATAACTACAGCTCCCAGCATGTCCTTTTGGCTGTCAATGCATGCTGAGAGTTGTAGTTTTTGCAACAGCTGTTAAGTAACAAACTGCGTTTTGCAACCAGTGTGCCTCCAGCTGTTGCATAACTGCAACTCCCAGCATGCACGGACAGCCAAAGGGCATGCTGAGTTGTACTTTTGCAAGTGCTGGAACAGTGGTCCGTGAAAATAAAGGAAAGAAAAATATTTTTCATTTGCACAGCCCACTGTTCCAATGATCTGTCAAACGCCAGTCGGGTGTAATTGCTCACTGCACCCCTTCTGTGAGGGGTGTAGTTTCCAAAATGGGGTTCACTGTTCTGGCACAAAGGGGCTTTGTAAACTCACATGGCCCCCGACTTCTAATCAAACCAAATTCTCTCTCCAAAAGCTCAATGGCACTCCTTCTCTTCTGAGCATTGTAGTGCACCAGCAGAGCATTTTACATCCACATATGGGGTATTTCCTTACTCAGAAGTAATGGTGTTACAAATTTTTTGGGAGGTGCTTTCTCCTATTACCCCTTGTGAAAATGAAAAATTTTGGGTAACAGTTTTTTTTTTTTTTTTTGCTGTTTTGGCACCATAGGGGCTTCCTAAATGCAACATCCAACCCAAAAAAAATAAAATAAATGTCAGCAAAATTTGCTTTCCAAAAGCCAAATGTGACTCCTTCTCTTCTGAGCATTGTAGTGCGCCCGCTGTGCACTTGATGTCCACACATGGCATATTTCCATACTCAGAAGAGATGGGGTTACAAATTTTTTTTTTTTTTTTTTGGGGGGGGGGGGGGGGGGGGGGCATTTTCTCCTATTACCCCTTGTTAAAATGTGAAATTTGGGGAACAACCATCATCTTAGTGCAAAAAAATTTCATTTACACATCTAAATTTTATGAAAAGTCGTCCAACACCTGTGAGGCGTTAAGGCTCAGCGGACCCGTTATGTTCCTTGAGGGGTGTAGTTTCCAAAATAGTATGCCGTGTGTTTTTATTTATTTATTTTTTTGCTGTTCTGGCACCATAAGGGCTTCCTAAATGCATCATGCCCCCCAAAAACCATTTCAGAAAAAACGCACTCTCCAAAATCCCATTGTCGCTTCTTCCCTTCTGTGAGCCCTCTAGTGCACCCACAGAGCACTTAACATCCACTTATTAAGTATTTCTTTACTCAAGAGAAATTGGGTTACAAACTTTAGGGTGAACTCTCTTCTTTTTACCCCTTGTAAAAACAAAAAAAAATAACAGGGACAATTTACATTTTTATTGGGGGAGGGGATTTTTCACTTTAATAGTCCGCATAGAGGACTATTTATAGCAATCACTTGATTGCTAATACTGTTCAGTGCTATGCATAGGACATAGCACTAAGTATTATCGGCGATCTTCTGCTCTGGTCTGCTTGATCTCAGACCAGAGCAGGAGACGCCGAGACATGGCCGGAGGCAGGTGAGGGGACCTCCATCCGCCATTATGGATGATCGGATCCCCGCGGCAGCGCTGCAGGCGATCTGATCATCCATTTTCATGACCGCACTCCCGCAGATGCCGTGATCTGTATTGGTCACGGCATCTGAGGGGTTAATGGTAGACATCCGCTCGATCGTGGATGTCTGCCATTACCGATGGGTCTCTGGCTGCTATAAGCAGCCGGGATCTGCTGCGCTTGACCCGAGCATCGCTCCGATGCTCGCGGTCATGTACAGGATGTAAATGTACGTCCTGGTGCGTTAAGTATTACCGTACCAAGACGTACATTTACATCCTGCGTTGTTAAGGGGTTAATGACTTTTCTAATATACTACATAATACAATTTTGTAACTTTCTGTAAAATTAACCGCTAAAAGTTTGGTCATCAGGGGTCCTCCTTCTGATTATGCCTGTAGGCCTGCTAGCAAATTGTCTCCTACAGCAGCCTGGCAAAGACAAAAGTCAGGAAATGCAGGTATTTCAGTGGATAGAGCTGAATATTTCAGCTCCTTTCCCTTTAAGTTGAGCTAGACTGTAGAGCAGATTTTTCTAATCACTGTGCCTCCAGCTGTTGCAAAACTACAACATGCAGCAAGCCTGGACAGCCAAAAGCTGAGAATTGTTGTTTTGAAACAGCTGGATCCACCCTGGTTTGGAAACACTGCTGTCATGATGCCTTCAGTGCATAGTGCTAAATATTGTGCTGAATATTTCTTTTGCAGATGCTGGCCAGATCTGAGCACTGTGTAAGGCTATGTTCACACGCCAGAATCTCTGCATTAAAATTCTGCATGAATTTATTGCCAATACACTTCAATGGGATTTCTCTGTCCTATTTACACTGCATTTCTGCTGCTGGAATTACATTGAATGCAGTATTCCGTGCAGAAATTCTGACTTGTGAACATCGCCTCAGAGTTCAGAGCTGAGGAGGGGGTTTGTGCAGTTTCACCCAATCACAGCTCATTTATTCATTGAACTGCTCTGGGATGTGTGTTCAGAACAGCATAGCAGAGAGAGAGAGGGCAGAAATTCTCCCTAGCAGGGCTTAAGATGAATGTCATGCCTGCTGGGGAACGCCCCTTACCAGTCTGTGGAGCTCACTGAGACTGAGCAGAATATACAGCACAATATCAAGGTAGAAAACTAAAAAAAAATAATAATAAAGGCAGGTGGTTTATTATGATTGCGGGAATTGAACTGGGAGGATTACAAAATGTAAGTCATGACTGACTGACTGACTGTGCTTTGTTGTGCCATTTTAGGTAAGGGGCCCCAGAAGGAATATTACTGTAAGTTGATCAAAGAGTTAAAACTTAAGAACATACAGATCTGCACTCCTTGGTTAGAAGCTGAAGACTATCCTGCCTTGCTAGGTAAGAAAATTAAAGATGGATTATTTTTCCTTGTTTTGCACATTTCATCTATACTAATTTAAGTTATTTCTGTAAGGAGTTTAAGGGCACATTCACACATTCCAGGTGGAGATTCTGTCTGTAGCAGTGCTAAAACTCCTTGGAAATGCACCAGATCCTGCAGACTGGAATGCATTTCACAGTGGATTCCGCTAAACCAACGAACATTGTTCACTCTTTTGGGGGAGTCTAGGATCCTGAATTTTCTAAGAAAAACATCTGCTTTGGAAATTCCGTAGTGTGAATGGTGCAGCAGGATCCAGTTCAAAACAATGGGAGACTGCTGCTAAAGAATTTTTGAGCAGAATTTCACTTGGAAATTCCATAGGGGCCTTTACAGTATTAGACAAACATGCCTTTTTCCCGAAAATTGCCTTCTATTTGGCCATGAGTTGTGTGGCACTGCAGCTTAGCTTAATTGAAGTTAATTGGGATGAGCTGTAATACCGCACTCTGTTGAAAGTAGCCATATTATTTATTTCTGTACAAACTGTATACACTCATTACTGTTTTACAAATGGAGCTGTAGTTAACACAATTTTACTTGGTTTAGGATCAGCTGACCTTGGAGTTTGTCTTCACACCTCATCTAGTGGTTTGGACCTTCCTATGAAAGTTGTTGACATGTTCGGCTGCTGTCTTCCTGTGTGTGCTGTTAATTTTAAATGGTAATATTTTGTTACAATGGAATAGAAGTGTAGATATGTTTTAAAAATAATACATTTAAGAAAGCAGAAAAAAAAGTCTGATGCACAAGATGGATGAGACTTGAGCGTCAGATATTTTTTTTTTTTTTGCATTCTTAAATTTTGTATGTATGCACTTGGTGACTAACGGGTCAGGGGATTGATCCATAACATATCAGTCATGGAGGCAGGAGCCCAACTTGGGAAGCTCTCTTTGAGCTAGACCTGTTAAAAAGAATTAGCTCTGGTGTATTCAACCAGCCATGAATTACACGGGCAGCCATTCGCCACTATGTAGCCAAAATAGAACACCACATTCCCCTTTATTGACCACTGAAAGAGAATTGCTGATGGTAACTTTTCTCTACAGAATCAACTGAAAGGAGACTGTCAGTCAGTTTACCCACACTGACCCCAATACACTGGGTTATGGTGTGGGTGAACAGGAGACCATACAAGGATCACTTGCCTGCCTCCACTGGCCACTGAGTTATACCCCGGTAAAGTTCCGCTGTTTGTCCACAGCATTGCGCTTTCAAGGCGGGGCCCCTGCCGGCCGTTTGCCTCCTAAGCCCGCCCCCTTACTTAGCATAATCCTTATCTTCAACTCCTCGTCCTAGTGATTCCTCCTGAGCGCAGCGCTTTGTCTGCAGAGCGCATGTGCTTAAATTTTACCCAGCTCTCACATCCTGATGATGTGAGTGCTGTGCGTTGGGAGAGCCGCTCTGCCCCCGGGTAGCAAGGGACCGGCGCATGCGCAGTTGCGCTGCGCAGAGCGGCTCTCCCGACGCATGGCTCTCACGTCATCAGGACGTGAGAGCTGGGTAAATACTTCAGCGCAAGCTCTCTGCAGACAGAGCGCTGCGCTCAGGAGGAATCACTAGGACGAGGAGTTGAAGATAAGGATTATGCTAAGTCGGCGGGTATAGGACGCGAAGAGGCAGATGGCCGGCAGGGGCCCCGCCTTGAAAGTGCTATTCTGGTGACAAACAGCAGAACTTTACTGGGCATTACTCGGCGGCCAGTGGAGGCAGGCAAGTAAGTGACCCCTTTATGGACTCCTGTTGACCCACACTATAACCCAGCATATTGGGTTTAGTGTGGGTGAACTGGCTGACAGTTTTCCTTGAAGGTGTCTTTGTGACTGTTCCTCTGTGACTTGCTGAACAAGACAGGATAAGACAACTAGGACTGCACCTATTATTTTCATTAAATTAGTTTTTTGATCTGCTAAAGAGAAAAAAGCCTTTTTTTTTTTTTTCATAATGATTGATGCATATTTTCTGCAGCTGATTTTGCTACCCATTGAAGGTAATGGGTAGTTGCACAAAATATGCAGTAAAAATATGCAGCAGACCCAGTATTTGTGAACGTACTCTTAAAGGTAATCTGTCACCTGCAGGGTAAAATCTAGGGCAGACCTGGGCATTGTACGGCCCACGGGCCACATACGGCCCTTTGATTGGCTCTGACCGGCCCGCGCTGACTGTCTGTACAATGCCCAGGTCTGACACCACCAGCCTGTGACAGGGAGAGCTCCGTGTGATGACAGGAAGAGATTGTACAGTGCTGGGGAGGGGGGCGTGCACCACCTGTCTCCTCTCTCCCCCTCCCCCGGTATTCTCTCTGCCATGCAGTCTCACAACCCTCCATAGGCAGAGCAGGGAGGGGAGAGGAGGAGAGGCCGTGTATCCTGTCTCCCTCTGCAGCGCAGGGCGGGTGATGTCTGTGTATATATATATATATGTCTGTATATATGTGTCTGTGTGTGATTATATGTGTCTGTGTTTATGCGTGTGTGAGGGGGGGGGGGGGAGCTGCCTAATGTGGGGGACAACTAATCTGGGGGACAACTAATCTGGGGTACAACTATGCTGCCTTATCTGGGGGGCAACTATACTAATCTGGGGTACAACTATGCTGCCTTATCTGGGGGGCAACTATACTAATCTGGGGGACAACTATGCTGCTTTATCTGGGGGACAACTATGCTCCTAATCTAAGGGACAACTATGCTCCTAATCTGGGGGAAAAACTACCCGGCCCTCCACAATATTTTTAGTTTCTCATGTGGTCCCATGGGAAAAATAATTGCCCACCCCTGGTCTAGGGCCATAGTCACATGTTGGAATTTCTGCTGCAGCAGAGTCCAGTTGAATTCGACAGGATTCTGCTGCTCTGTGCACACTGTGGAATTTCTGTACCTGATGTTTCCGGCACAGAAACTCTGTCCGCAGAAAGAATAAAAGCATTCATCCTTTCTGTAGACTCTGCACAGAATGCATAGCCATCTACGAGACAGCGCGTTCCTGTACGGTCCTACCACCGGGATGTTAATTAACATTCCTTGCTGAATTTCTTTGGGGTGCATGGGCCCTTTTTGTCATCAGTGTAAATAAACCCAGGTGACCAATAATGATTGATAAATTTCCAGCAATCTGACATAAAAAATCCCAGATGTACGTAAACCCACCGCGCTGCAATCACATTTACACAAAGTGACAATAGTTGTACAGTTTTGGCCACGTACACACTGTCTGTGTACTGGTTTTAGTTTCTAGTGCTGCCGTGTAGATTGAGACCGGCAGGTTTTCTAGAATCTGACACTGTTTACCACTGAGCTGTGCTGCAGCCCCATATAATGCAGTGTACCTGCTGCAGCACATTTCCTCATTCGGCCCTGTTACTGACAAAATGTTGCTATATATGAGAGGCACTATAAATTGCTACAGAAATCTGAAATAAGCCTGAATAATTTCTTTGCAGCTTACATGAACTTGTAAAACACAATGAAAACGGGCTGACCTTTAAAGATTCCAAAGAGCTTGCTGCACAACTAAAGGTAGGTATTCTGGAAATTAAAGGAGTTAAGCTATACTCACCTGCCTTCCATCCCTGCAGCTGCCATGCCAACACTTCTGGTCCCCTCTGCTACCTGGTTGATGATGCTCTGTCCACAAGGTGGGACACTGCTGCTGCCAGCATTTGGCTGTGGGAAGTACCTATAGGGACCACGTCTTCAACCACCAGGAAGCAGATGAGAAAACCAGAAGCTTCAGCATGGCAACTGGGCAAAATTGGGACAGATATTCGGGTATAGGGTCTTTGTATTTTTACCTCAGCCACATAAACAGTGCATTCATAAAGTTTTCAGACCCATTTACTTTTTCTCAATGTTATGTTGCAGCCTTGTCATGAAGCCTATTATTTTGCCCTGTATACTCCATATTTAGAATGGGAAAACATAATTTTACACATTTTTTGCTAATTAAAAATAAAAACTTTGCATGGACATAAGTATTCAGCGCCTTTGCCATGATACTTGATGTTCAGCTCTGGGGTCTTCCATTTCTCTTGATCACCTCTGAGATGTTTCTACACTTTGATTGGAGTCACCTGTGGTCAATTTACTTGATTGGACTTAAATTGTAAAAGTACAGCCTTGTCTACATAAGATGTCACAGCTAACAATGCATATCAGAGCAAAAAACTAGCCATGAGGAAGAAAGAACTGTCTGTAGAGCTCAGAGCCAGGACTGTGTGGAGCTACAGATCTGGAGAAGTGTAAAAAAAATTACAAAAAAAAAAAAGAAATATCTGCTGCACTGTAAGTTCCCAAGATCACAGCAGCCTCCATAATTCTTAAAGGAGATCTGTAGTGCAATATAACTTATCCCCTATCCGAAGGATAGGGGATAAGTTATAGATCGCGGGGGGTCAGAGCGCTGGGGACCCCGGGATCTCCTGGATGGGGCCACAGCAGTATGCTGGAAAAGGGGCGTTCTGTCCCCGCATGACGTGGCGGCCGACACGCCCCCTCCATGTACACCATAGAGATACATGGAGGGGGCGTGTCTGCTGCGGCTTTTGTCCAGGAGATCCCAAGGGGCCCCAGCACTCGGGGCCCCCCCGCAATCTATAACTTATCCCCTATCCTTTTGGATAGGGGATAAATTATTTTGCGCTGGAATGCTCCTTTAAATGGAAGTGTGGATCAACTAGGACTTCCTGGAGCTGGCCGCTCCACTGAACAAAGTAATTGGGAGGAAAAATGCCTTGGTAAGAGAGGTGACTGACAACCCAATGGTGACTCTGGCTGAGCTCCACAGATCCTGTGGGCAGATGGGAGAAACATCCAGGTCAACTATCACTACAGCCTCCACCAATCTGGGCTTTATGGCAGCGTGGCCAGAAAGAGGATTCTCCTCAATGAAAGGCCACCTGGAGTTTTCAGAAAAAGCATCCAAATGACTCTTCGGCTGTAAGAAACAGACAACTGAAAAGAAAACAATGTTCAAAACAATATTTTTTTTTTAGGGGAGAGGGCATGGTGGTGTTTTTACACAGTGCACCTTTATAGATATATTGAGATCTTCTGTGGGTCAATGCGATTTAAAACAATACCCATGGATAAGTGTTTTTTTTTTGTTATTTAACCACTTAAAAAAAAAAAAAAAAAAAGTGAGGACTTTTTAAAAGGAAATCTGTCTTCAGTGTCACCGCATTAACCTGTGGGTACAGGTCTGTAGTGCGGGTGACACTGATGATAACCATACTTATCTGTCCGGCGGCAGTCTTGGGGCATGAGCAGATCTTTCTGATATCACTGCTGCTGTGTGTTTTTTTTTTATTATTTTTTTTGTTTCTGGTCCCCGCTGAAAGCAGGCCTGGGGGACAGCACATGTTCAGTGATTGTGTACTGTGTATATGCACTGTGCTACTGAAAGTACTATATTTTAATGGTACACACATGCCCCTTTGTATCTGCCCGTGGCCCATCTATAGTCTTGTTTTTAGAATCCCTTGCATAATTTATATTGTCTTACTCTGGGGAAGTTTTAAATGTTTCCTTTTCCATGATATAGATCCATAGTGTATGTATTACTTTTAAGCCAGCCTCTAAAAATTTATGGATATTATTATTTTTTTTTAAATAAACATATCAATTTATTTCCACAGCTGTTACTTATGGACTTTACAGGCAGTTCAAACAAGTTGAAAAAGTTTCGACAATATCTTCGTGACTCAAAACAAATGAGATGGGAAGAAAGCTGGGATCAGACTGTTCTACCGATATTTAGAGACCATTGCAACTCATAACAGCATATTTTTTACATTACAAAAGGCATCATTTTTGAGGAAACCATTTCTAATGGATATTTATCTCCACCTCAAACTGCTGAAGTCCAATGAGGATTATAGAACAAAAATATGAAGGATACATGGAACTGAAAAATATTTGGATGAAAAATGAAAGCCCTTTCTTTGGGTTTTTAGACATTGTGTGCCACATTCCAAAGATTTGTTTACAACCTGTTACATAAATCACAAGGAAAAGGACCATAGGGCAAACTGATGTAGGCCAACTACAAAGTAACACAGGGGGTATTTTATGAAGCTACATCTGGCTTCAGGCTTAAAGTTGCACATTTTTGCGGAAATACTTCACGGTACCAAATTTAGGTAGTGTATATTGTGGCTGAAATCGATGCCAGTTCTAAGCTAACATGGATATCATCAAAGCTTGGTGCATGGGCAGCCGCTGACATTCCTGGTTTATTAAGTGACGTGAGCTTTTACTTACATGGTGGTCTTAGTAAATTCCTCCTTAGGGTTAGGCTCAGCTGTTTTGTCCTGCATTAATATACCTAAGTTATACACCAGTAGTCTCCAACCTGCGGACCTCCAGATGTTGCAAAACTACAACTCCCAACATGCCCAGACAGCCTTTGGCTGTCCGGGCATGTTGGGAGTTGTAGTTTTGCAACATCTGGAGGTCCGCAGGTTGGAGACCACTGTTATACACTGTCACAATGTGTGGGTGGCATTGCCTGCAGCTATCATGTCTGTCTGAAGGCAGATTGGTCAGTACTAGAGATGAGCAAACTTACAGTAAATTCGATTCGTCACGAACTTCTCGGCTCGGCAATTGATGACATCCTGCGTAAATTAGTTCAGCCTTCAGGTGCTCCGGTGGGCTGGAAAAGGTGGATACATTCCTAGGAAAGAGTCTCCTAAGTTAATTTATGCAGGAAAAGTCATCAACTGCCGAGCCGAGAAGTTCGTGTCGAATCGAATTTACTGTAAGTTTGCTCATCTCTAGTCAGTACCATTAAAGATTGGTCTGGTGAGTAAGTATGCTACAATGTGTGTATTGTAACCTTCCCTGACAAATAAATTGACTTCCCCTATTGCCAAGATCATAACACTTTATATTTTTGGTGGTTTCAATGTATTTTTAGAAGGTGACGGTCCTGGAAGCAAGCTCATTGGCAATTTCATCTGTAACACTAATCCTGCTGCTTATAGTCCTAGCTGTACCCGCATCTGGATGCCCAGATCTAATGGAACAACCTATGGCCTTGAATTGTGCTAGCTTGCATTAGAGCAGATAACAAGCACTGGTGCCTATTTACTCCTGTAACATTCGAGATAACTGGAGAAATGTATTGGGTATATGTAAGGAGTCATACAAAATAGGCGACAGAACAATGGTAGTTATATACAAAATTACTTTTATCATTAACATTTACTGCACACCATGTACAACCTCCTGGTAAAATAGTTACACTTGTAAAGTCACTTTTAGAATTTGTACTGTACAGTTTCTATCATATGCAAATATATTCCTCTTGTGGTCCGGAAGCACTTGCCACCTTAGCCCAGTGTCATCTAGTGGGAGGGAAAAAAAATAGAATTAAACAGAGGATCATGTCCTTTGTAACAAGGGCTGTGGAGTCGGTAGATAAATGTTCCAACTCCGCAGTTTTTTGTACTTCCGACTCCTCCTGTATTAATATACGAATGTATTTTATACATTCCTTGAAGGAAACATACATGTCATTACCACAGGACTACTGGCTGGGAAGTCAACAGTCTACTGTATTGAACAGTTTGTGTGCTGATCTGCTGCTGAAGATAGGGCAGTGGGAGGCTCCAGGAAGGGGCATTTATTATAAAACCTGATTTCCTTAGTAGAATCCCATAGTCATGTATAAAGTTTAAGCTAACAATCGAGTTTACAAGTTTTTATAGCCTTAGCTGAATAACAGCAGTTTTTCCAATGGTTTACAGCTTCAGTCTTGAACTATTGACCCTCCATTCCCTTCACTTATACAAGTGTCTCTAGTCCTGCAAAAAACATATTTACTTAATCCCTTATCAGTGAGAGACTAGGTTACCCATGGGTTCCCTGCAACAGCAGAACACAACACTATGGAAAGTATAACTATTGCCGCTCCTAAGTGTGCGTTGTGTGCCATACAGTGAAGCACATGAAAAGCATGCTTCTTCACGGTCACGTAACGTGTTCATTTTGCGGTTATGTGAGGCACTGCATGCATTGGTCTTTATTCTTACAGTAGAGAAGTCATTAATTATAACTTTTTGTGAATTGGGACATTTAAACTTGCTTTTTTTTTTAATTCCAATCTAAATTTAGTAGGAGCATTGTTTGCCGACTCCAGGTACCCAAAATTTCGTCTAACTCCGACTCCACAGCACCGTTTGTAACCTTATATATTAGGGATCGACCGATTATCGGTTTGGCCGATATTGGGCATTATCGGTATCGGCAATTACCTTGCCAATAATGCCCCGCACCACACCGCCCTGGCCCCATTGCCTCCCCCATCCCCGGTTTTATAATTACTTGTTCCCGGGGCCCGAGGTCCACACTACTTCTGGCTCCTGCTGCGTCCTGCGTTACACTGTGCGCAATGTCGAGTGACGTGACGTCACAATCAGTGCGCACAGTGACAGCTCAGGAGGATGCCACCGGAGCCAGATGTAGAGTGTACCCCGGGAACAGGTAATTATAAAACTGGGGATTGGGGAGGCAATGGGGCCATGGCGGTGGGGGGTAGCGGTGATAGGACTCAGGACCCCCGGACAGGCAGGGGGAGAGAAGCGGGCGGCGGTGGTGGTCTATGGCACCGCAAAAGCCACTGCAGTTCATTGATTTAAAGCGCCCGCTTTAAATTAATGATCTGCAGCGGTGTCACGGGGGGATAAATAGCCGATAACTTATACCGATATTCCGGTATAAGTTATCGGCCCTAACCTCCACCGATTATTGGCCCTAAAAAACGGATATCGGTCAATCCCTATTATATATAGCAGTCAGATTGGTTTGTATGATTAAAGGGGTATTCCAGGCCAAAACTTTTTTTTTATATATCAACTGGCTCCGGAAAGTTAAACAGATTTGTAAATTACTTATATTAAAAAATCTTAATCCTTCCAAAAGTTATGAGCTTCTGAAGTTGAGTTGTTGTTTTCTGTCTAACTGCTTTCTGATGACTCACATCCCAGGAGCTGTGCAGTTCCTATGGGGACATTCTCCCATCATGCACAGCTCCCGGGACGTGACATCATCATTGAGCAGTTAGACAGAAAACTTCAGAAGCTAATAACTATTGGAAGGATTAAGATTTTTTAATAGAAGTAATTTACAAATCTGTTTAACTTTCCAGAGCCAGTTGATATATATATATAAAAAAAAAGTTTTGCCTGGAATACCCCTTTTAAAGGGATTGTCCAAGATATAGACAGTTAACAAAAATTACACAACCTTTCCTCAGATTGTGTGTGGTATTGCAGCTTAGTTCCATTGAAGTGGGGACACTAATAAACTGGTTCTGTTTTTCTTTCCCTGGATTACCCCTTTTAACACTAACTCATCAGCAATATTCAGAAATCCAATAGAGAATGAAAAGACATATGTCCTCAGGTCGGTCCTTGCCAATCCTGTAGTTATCCTCATGATAGGGGATAACTTTTTATTTATAAGAACATGCCTCTAAAAGTGCAGAAATATCTTCCAAGTACCATATAAGCAAGAAATGTAATTACATGTCTGGAGACATTGTATGATTAAATGTATTCTGTACTATTGTTGGTAAAAACAAACAGAAAACTGCTTTGAGTGACAGATGACTTCAAGAATAGTGCAAGCAATAGTAATCTGCCCATTATTACGGTCCATTAAGGTATTCTCAATTTACTAAATGTTTTTAACACATCAAGGTAATAAAGAAGCACGTAACGACTCACCCATTGCTGTGAAGTGTTCTTGCTTTATTTGGCATGTCTAATTTTGCCTGCACGTATAGCAGCACCCTTACATAGAGTGGGGGATCATGGTACTAATTAAGAGCTGTGCACCTGCTGTGTCTATGTCTGAACCTCTTTCTCTGGCTATTACTAAATGTTTATCTCTGCCACCATAAGTTTTCCATTTCCAGTATACACACTGTGTTGTGAGAAGACTTAGAAATCACTTACCTAAAGTTCTCTGGAATAGTCTGTATGTTTCTGGGCTACGAATAGTTGATGCTACCAAAATTTCCATTTTTTTTCCAGCTTTTGTATAATGGAAAAGCTGCTTCAATAGTTTTGTAAATGTGGTCACAATTTCTGGATCGTACACAACATCTAGAAACAGTAAAATAGTGTTAACTCCTATGCAGACACACATACATTGGGCCGTCCATAGAAGATTGACAGAAGCTGCCATCTTTATGCATCAGACCCCACAATTGACTTACACCCCCCCCCCCAAGCTGGTTGTGATCAAATGTTGGGAGACCTGTACGTCACTCTGTGCTAAGTACAAGGGCACAGTGACATCGTGCTAAAGTTTTTTTTTTTTTTTTTTAAATACATAGAAATACCCTTTAGGGATTGTTAATGTAAAAAGATCATTTTTAGGGGTATGTTCATTTTTTTTCAAATCACATTTTATTTACACATTTACGGAAAGCTAATGAGAACAGAGAATGGGGACTCCTCAAATGCAGCAGTCATGACTGCAGCATGCAAAAGGGTTAATTTACTAGGGGCTCCCACAATGACCTGCCATAGAAATCATGGTGATTAAGAGGTTAATAAGTCTTTGCCCTTTAATCAGGCTAAACCAATTTTTGTTAAAGGGGTACTCCACTGGCCAGCGTTCGGAACATTTAGTTCCGAATGCTGTGTGCGTGCTGCGGGGGTTGGCCACGCCCCCTAGTGCCTTCAGGTCACACACCCTCAATGCAAGTCTACGGGAGGGGGTGTGATGGCTGTCACACCCCCCCACCCATAGACTTTCATTGAGGTGGCGTGGCCTGATGGCACTAGGGGGCATGACCAACCCGTGCAACACATGTACAGTGTTCGCAACTAAATGCTCCGAACACTAACCAGTGGAGTACCCCTTTTTAATATGGTACCTGCTGCAATAACCAGGTCAGCATCGAGATTTAGAAGCTGCTGTTCTGTAACAGATTCCCAGTCGAGCTCAGTTACTGACAGAAGTGTTGTTGGGTTTTCGCTGGTAACTGAATGCTCTTCCTCCAGCATGAAGCCATTGAGACGAATGTTGTCTTTGAGCTGCTGAAGAACCTTCTGGTGACAATCAGTGAATGTGTATTTCTTGGGAAAACAGCTCTTACATATGACCAGTCCAGTCAGACCAATTCCACTTCCAAGTTCTAGAATCATTCTGAAAAATATAAGTAACAATGTTAAAATGTTACCATAATGAAGCAAGTTTTCTTTATTACTGAGGGAGTATACACCACTCACCAGTTTCAATATACAAACACTGTAAAGGCTTTCCATTAATATTCTTTATGAAAATGCGTGGTAATACATAGAAAAGCTTATCACATCAACACACAGTCGCCCATCAGAGTCACTTTGCCTGTAATCCAATTACTCATAATGAGATCCAGGACACAGATTTATCCAGCAGAGACTTCATGCGGTGCACAGTGCAACATCCTACCACCCTTAAAAGGGTTATTCACCATAAGGTGATTTTAGTACTTACCTGCAAGAACTGGGTATTTCCTGTTGGATTTTGTTCTCTAAACTACACATCCCACAGTTTCATGCTTGAAAGTTTGAGATCACTTTCCTTCCTCTCACACATCAGCCACCCCTCCTATTTAAACAGTGTTTTATAACCAGGGGGCCTACAGTTGTTGCAAAATTGAAGCAGGACATGCTCCCTCTGATCACTTGACTAGTGATGTCAGGTCTCGGCACACTGCAACCTGAGAAATCCCAGACATGAGTAATTTTGTATGCTGTTAAAAATACATTTCTCGGTCGCTCTTCATTGGGGGACACCTTACAGATGGGTATATGCTGTTGCCACTAAAAGGCGCTGACACTAGGAAAAAATTAAAAAGTTGTCTCCTCCCTGGCAGAATATACCCACCCACCTGCAGTGAGTTAATCAGTTTTAGCTAGTGTCAGCAGGAGGCAAGACACAAGTCTGGGAGCTCCCCTGTCCTGGTATTTTTTTTTATTTTTTTTTTTTTATTATTTTCTAGTAAGGGCTGTGTAGTTGGGTTCTTTACTCCCTTTTGTTTCCTCTTTTTCAGGTGGGGGTTCAGGAGCATGGCGCTACCTGTTCCGCCATATGCGGCTAAGGGGCACGGGGCATAGAGCAAAGTGCACCGTTAACCCCTTCCTGCCAACGGCCAGCACCTGGGGTTGCACCTAGGGTCCAGGTCCCCCTATTTTCCCTGCTCGTCTTGTCTGTTGCAGCATGACTTGATGCAGGTGACTAAAGCTGGCTGAAGACATCTTGAGGTGAGTATAAGAAGACAGGTGAGTATATATCCCTTCACAGGAGTGGCATGGCTCCCTCCACAGGCGTTTTTGCAGGCTCACCTCTGAACAGCCTTGATGTTCCTTCTCACTGGTTCAGTTTTTTTTAAATCTGCGTATGGAGTTCCTTCTTCCCCCGATTCAGCGCGCAAGCCGGAAGATCAGAGCTCCTCCTCTCTGGCTCACACACTGCTGGAGGTTCCGCCCTCCTTCCCTGTTGCGGGGGTCAGCGTGGGCAAAGTACCTTGGCTCCTGGGGCAGCAGCCCGGCGGGAGCTCGTGGTCTGGCCCGCTATTGTCCCATTCTGGAGCGGTGGCTTAGCAGGCACTTATAGCACACTGCTATGCGCCGTCTCTCCCCCAGGGGCTTACTGTCTGCCGCTTATGGGCAGCACTTGCTGGGTGCCCTGCGCCCAATGTCCCCTTCCAAGTTGTGGTGGCATATTTTAATATATAATAAGACATAGTATTTTATATTTTCATCCATAATTTTTTTTTTTTTTTTTACATATTTCTTGGTCACTCAGACCATTTGGTGGTGTTTGGCACCCTCTTGTGGCCAACGCTTGTATTACAGTTTGATTCTACTGTTGCTCACTGTCATGGAGCATATGAAAACCGCCATGGCAGGTTGTTACCAGGGTTTAAAGTCCCCTTGGAGCCAGGAGTCATGTTCCATCAATATGTTCCCTTCTATCACTGAGTGCCATACAGTGAGCAAGTTCTTTTGCGTTTCTGACAGATGCCCAGGTTACTTTTAAGCTTCCTCATCTGTCAGGTCTGCTAGCCATCCATACTAGGGGTATTCTTGGCAGGTCATGCTATGGGATTCCCTTCTCCATAGGCTATTGCATCCGCGGTTAGTGCTACGGATCCCCTCTTCCAGCGCACAGTCCTCGGGAATATTCCTGTCTGGGCATAGATTAGACCTGATCTCATTATGCCAGACAGTAGTCTCCCTGTTACTCATTTCATGGCTGCCGCATCTGTGGCTCGCACTCTGTATCCCACTGCTGGTGTGAGGTGCCCGATGGAGTGTCCCGTGATATACTATGGACCCATACCAGTAAGCCAGACAGCTGTCTGCATGGTTGCCTACACCGCCTGTTATACATCACACAGCTGATGTATCTGCGGCTGGAGTTCCGGTACTTCACTACTGTGTGAGGTGCCGACGGGATGACTTGTTGTCTGCTATGGACTCATACCAGTAAGCCAGACAGTGGTCTGCATGGTTGCCTACACCACCTGTCATACATCAAACGGCTGATGTACCTGCTACTGGAGTTCCGGTACATCACTATTGTGCGAGGTGCCGATGAAATGACTTGTCTTCTTTGGACCCATACCACTAAGCCAGGTAGTCTGCATGTTTTCCTACATCACCTGTCGCACATCACATGGCTGGTGTATCTGTGACTGGACGTCCGGTACCTCACTACTGTGTGAGGTGCACCACGGAATGACTCCCTGTCCACTATGGCTCCATACCAGTAAGCCAGACAGCGGCCTGCATGGGTTTCTACGCTGCCTGTCACACATCTCACGGCTGTTGTATCTGCGGCTGGAGTTAAGGTACCTCACCATTGTGCGAGGTGCCCAATGGATTGACTCTGTCCACTATGGATCCATACTAGTAACCCAGACAGTTGTCTGCATGTTTTCTTCTGCTGCCTGTCACATGGCGCACGGCTGATGTATTTGCGGCTCGAGTTCTGGTACCCCACTGCTGTGTGCGGTATACGTAGAACTGACCCAGCGTGTCCCACGGACCCTATATGGGATGTCAGGGATACATTCCATGGCTCCTCTGCCTCCCTCTATTCCCCAGGGGGCAGGGTTTCTAGGCCTCCCTGCCCTCCCACCTATGACAAAGGGTCACAGTTATCACCTGTCTGATTGTTCCCTTTTTGCCAGATGCCTAGGGGTGTTCTTGTTCAGCCAGACTGTTGTCTACACTGTTTCCACCGCCATCGGTCTCTGACCTTTAGGCTATTTTTTTTATTTTTTTTCTGCCACCACTGTTCCCACTATATAGGTAGAGTATCTGGCGGGCCCTTGTTTTTTGCTGAGAGCATTCAACAGAGCCTTTTTTCTGTCTAGGCATGTGTGTTTACTGTCAAATATCACAGTCTGGCTCTATCGTTTTTTTGGTTATCTACTGCTGCTCACACAGCTTGGCTCTCTCCTCAGTTGGAGAAGTTTGTACAATCTCCCTGGAAGGGGTGTGTGTTCTTCCTTTTTGTCTGTGTCAGTTGTCCTGCACTGACACCAAAGTCTTCTGGAATAATTCTTCCTGTGCCCAGACCCTGAGAGTCCCAGCTGGGTTCTCATTTGTTTCCCCCTCCGTTCCCGCTCTGGCGGGATGTTGCTCTGGTCTGCTCGGACCACTCGGGTCTATGACTGCTTGGTCTCCTTGGCTTGGACTCTGTCCTAGGATGCTGTGGCGTGCCTTCTTTTCAGGCGGCTCTTCCGATTCCTTGGGCCTTGGTGATGGTTCAGGTCTTGGCCAAGCGTAGTGATCCGGCCAAGACTCCTCCGCGATCCCATTAGTCGGGCGGTCTTTCTGTTCTGCACTCCTTCACTTCTTCATGGAAGTTTGTTGCCCAGAGTGTTTTCGCGGACATCTGTCTTCCTTACTCTTCAGGGGTTCGTCTTCCAGGTGACTGTCTCCAGTTTACTTGTCTGTCTCTCCGGTATCTGGGATGCCCCCCTTTCAGGGTGTTTGCCGCTCCTTCTTCCTTTGGGGGTCCATGTCCTCCCGAGTTGGAGGGCGTTAAGTTATCCGCATTACACCAGTACGGTTATTGTTGCCTTCTGGGTGCTCATGTCGGGCCCCTGTGATAGGGGTTTTCGAGTATGCAGCTGTTTAGGTCTTTGCTCTCATGTACCAGACCTCTCCAGAGCAGAATTCCATTTTTCTTTTTTTTCCCTGTGGTTTCTATATCTACAGAGGACAGCCCCTTCCTTTGGTATCCTAGTCCATCTCCTTGGACGTGAGATCTTCCGGGAGCTCTGTTTCTGGGCCTAGTGTGTCTCTGACCTGGGGGCTCGTCCGCAGGCCTTGTGCAAATGTGAGTTCAGTCTCGGGACTAATTCCTTTTCTCTGGTTGTTTTTCCAGGGGACTGCTTTGGTACGTCCCATCTGTAAGGTGTCCCCCAATGAAGAGCGACCGAGGAAAGGAGATTTTTTTTTTGTACTCGCAGTAAAATCTTTCTCATAGCCTTCATTGGGGGACACCATACCCATCCATTTCTTCATCTTTTTTCCAGACTATTTTTTTCTGGTTCTTGGGTTGTTATCCGGGATTCCTTTCTAGGATCCTTTGGACATATTTCCTTGTTGGCTTCTCCTACTGATTTGTGACAAAACTGATTACCTCACTGCAGGTGGGCGGGTATATCCTGCCAGGGAGGAGCCAAGTTTTGTTTGTTTTTTTTCCTAGTTTCAGCGCCTCTAGTGGCAAAAGCATATACCCATCTGTAAGGTGTCCCCCAATGAAGGTTACAAGCAAGAGAGATTTTACGGTGAGTACAAAAAATCTCCTTATTGGGGCGATAATCACAAAAGAATTGTGAGAAAACCGTCACACACAGGTACAGACATTATATTATGAACTACACTAACTTTACAGCCCCTGTAGCATAGTCATAAAAAAAAATCTTGAAATACCCCTTTAATATGTAACACATCATTTTTACAATATGAATGTAACACTACATAACAATTACATGGATAAGGGGGATAATCAAAGTCTCAGTATTATCAAAGGCTATTTTCATCTATATACAACATCAAAATTACTTAATATAACTGTATCCAATTAGGAACCTATCATGGAAGCGAGGAGCATAATAAACCTACTAATTCATTAAGTGTCTTTGGACTTAAAGGCGATCTCTAGCGAAAAATAACTTATCCCCTATCCACAGGATAGGGGATACATTGGGGCAAAAAGGTATTTAGTCAGCCTCCAATTGTGCAAGTTCCCCCACTTAAAAAGATGAGAGGCCTGTAATTTTCATCATAGATATACCGCAACTAATGAGAAAAAAAAAATTGCTCTTTTTTCCTTTTCATGAGACAAATACATCATCCATGAACCTTAGCCGTGTAATATGTGGTAAACTAAATTCATAGTTTCAGACGTACTAATCCTTATAAGCAGCATGGAGTATTCATGGTCACTAGAGAGCTCAGTAGGCACAAGCGATCACGTGACCAGCGACCATGAATATTCAAATTCACCCGGCGGCCCTGCCTCCAGAGCGCAATTCAGCGAAGATAGAAGCTGATATTCGGAGGAACTGGGTGCTGGACTAAAGATAGGTATCTTAGTCAGAGACCCCCACTATAACCCGGTGTATTGGGTTTAGTGTGGGGGAACAAGATGACCGCTTTCCTTTAAGGTACGTGTACACATTCGTATTTTGCTACAGTTTTTTTGTAGATGATTTTGCTACTACCGTATTTTTCGCTGTATAAGATGCACTTTTTCTTCCCCAAAACTGGGGGGGGAAAGTTGGTGCGTCTTATACGGCGAATACACACCTATCGTGGCGGTCCCTGCGGCCATCAACGTCCGGGACCCGCGGCTAATACAGGACATCACCGATCGCGGTGATGCCCTGTATTAACCCTTCAGACGCGGCGATCAAAGCTGACCGCCGCGTCTGTAGCGAAAGTGACACTAACCCGGCTGCACCTGGAGGGACCTTACCTGCCTCCTCGGTGTCTGCTCCGTGCCGGGATCCCCTGCATGGCCGGCGCTCTCCTTCGACATCATCACGTCGTCGTGCACGACGTGATGACGGCGCAGAGAGCATGGATCCGGGGGAAGAAGACGTCCGGAGCGTCGGGGACACCACGGGGACAGCGATGGAGCGACATCCAGGGCAGAGATGACTGGTCCGGAGCGGCGGGGACACGCGAGTATTACCTCCTATAACAGTGGTCTTCAACCTGCGGACCTCCAGATGTTGCAAAACTACAACTCCCAGCATGGGCATGATGGGAGTTGTAGTTTTGCAACATCTGGAGGTCCGCAGGTTGAAGATCCCTGTTGGGTTCAGAATCTTTTTTTTTCTAGATTTTGCACCTTTAACCCCTTAAGGACCAAGGACGTACCGGTACGTCCTTGGTCCTGCTCTCCTGATATAACGCGGGGTTACACAGTAACCCCACGTCATATCACGGCGGGCCCGGCGTCATAGTGAAGCCGGGACCCGCCTCTAATAGCCGATCGCGACGCCGCGCGCTATTAACCCTTTAGCCGCGCGCTCAGAGGCTAAAAGTGAAAGTTGCCGGCTAGCTCAGTCGGGCTGTTCGGGATAGCCGCGGCTAATCGCGGCATCCCGAACAGCTTACAGGACAGCCGGAGGGCCCCTACCTGCCTCCTCGCTGTCCGATCGCCGAATGACTGCTCAGTGCCTGAGATCCAGGCATGAGCAGTCATGCGGCAGAATCGTTGATCACTGGTTTCTTATGAGAAAGCAGTGATCAATGATGAAGAAAGTGAAAAAAAAAAGTGAATAAAGATCATTTAACTCCTCCCCTATTAAAAGTTTGAATCACCCCCCTTTTCCAATAAATAAAAAAACAGTGTAAATAAAAATAAACATATATGGTATGACCGCGTGCGGAAATGTCCGAATTATAAAAATATATAATTAATTAAACTGCTCGGTCAATGGCGTGCGCGCAAAAAAATTCCAAAGTCCAAAATAGTGCATTTTTGGTCACTTTTTATATAATTTAAAAATGAATAAAAAGCGATCAATAAGTCCTATCAATGCAAAAATGGTACCGTTAAAAACTTCAGATCACGGCGCAAAAAATGAGCCCTCATACCACCCCATACACGGAAAAATAAAGTTATAGGGGTCAGAAGATGACAATTTTAAACGTATTAATTTTCCTGCATGTAGTTATGATTTTTTCCAGAAGTCCGACAAAATCAAAGCTATATAAGTAGGGGATCATTTTAATCGTATGGACCTACAGAATAATGATAAGGTGTAATTTTTACCGAAAAATTTACTATGTAGAAACGGAAGCCCCCAAAAGTTACAAAACAGCGTTTTTTTTCAATTTTGTCGCACAATTTTTTTTTTTTTCGTTTCACCGTAGATTTTTGGGCAAAATGACTGACGTCATTACAAAGTAGAATTGGTGGCGCAAAAAATAAGCCATCATATGGATTTTTAGGTGCAAAATTGAAAGAGTTACGATTTTTTAAAGGCAAGGAGCAAAAAACGAAAATGCAAAAACGGAAAAAACCCCGGTCCTTAAGGGGTTAAAATTGGGTACGTCTTATATGCCGGTGCATCTTATGGGGCGAAAAATACGGTAATTGACTTCAATAGGTAGCAAAATACACTGCAAAAAATCTGCAGCAAAATATGCATGTGTGAATGTGCCCTAAGGGTGTAGTCACATGTACATTATCCTGCGTATATTTAATATGCAGGATTTGAAGCAGATTTTATGAAGTAGAGTTAAATGTAAACTAAATGACTTATCACTAGAGATGAGCGAACTTACAGTAAATTAGATTCGTCACGAACTTCTCAGCTCGGCATTTGATGACTTTTCCTGCATAAATTAGTTCAGCTTTCAGGTGCTCCAGTGGGCTGGAAAACGTGGATACAGTCCTAGGAGACTCTTTCCTAGGAATGTATCCACCTTTTCCAGCCCCCCGGAGCACCTGAAAGCTGAACTAATTTATGCAGGATAAGTCATCAACTGCCGAGCCGAGAAGTTCGTGACAAATCGAATTTACTGTAAGTTCGCTCATCTCTACTTATCACCACTTAAAATCTGCAGCACTAAATCATGTGCATCAAATTTGTGCAGGATACTGTATATGTGAATAGACCCTTTAAAGTGACTGAGTTTGGCAGATTTGCAAGTGAATACTGTTTTATTGCGGGACCCAAAACAGAGGTCAACCATTTTTAGACAACATTAGGCTATTCAAATGAATGGGACCGTGTGGTATATGCCAGGATCCCATTCTCCAGGTTTGCCAATGTATACTGGCACGTATCAGTGTTACAGTATGTAGTAAGCATTTTATTTAATCATAAGCAAAATTATAAACTTCAGGAGGAGGGGGGGACTTTACTTACCGATTGTTGAAGATATCATTATGTTCAATTGCCCATTCGGCTAAAAAAAGAGCAGCTTCCCATGTCACCAGGCCTGTTGTTCCTTCTGAGACTATTGCAACATTTTCAGATAACGTAACAAGGTCCCCTGTAGGCTGAAAAACAAATGCTGCAACATGTACTACACTGGCAAGTTATATCCTGTAGTTGTATTTAGTTATAGCTTGTAAGGATACTGCTTGTAGCATTGTATGTGTTAATACTGCAGCAAAAGAAATGCTGAAACTCCTATTTGGAAGATCCTTCCTTTTCCGTTAAGCCATTAACACAATGTAGAAACTTGATTCATTATACTGCACTGCAGCCATATCCTTGTTCCCAAGAGGGAAGCAGCCAAGCATTGCCTGTTTTCTACTTGTCCAGAACACATGTATATTCACTAGTGATAACAACCTTTAAAGGTAAAACTGTATACAGTCAGCTGCTATTCTTATCTAAGGACAGAGCTTATACACTGGTGATACTGGCTTAGCAGAAATGTACACAGGTTAATATGACAGTCTTTTTTAATGATGTTAGGAAATACCGTATATACTCGAGTATAAGCCGAGTTTTTCAGCACGATTTTTCGTGCTGAAAACACCCCCTCGGCTTATACTCGAGTGAACTCTCCACCCTCAGTGGTCTTCAACCTGCGGACCTCCAGATGTTTCAAAACTACAACTCCCGACATGCTGGGAGTTGTAGTTTTGAAACATCTGGAGGTCCGCAGGTTGAAGACCACTGCGGCTTTCGGCATCATCCAGACCCCCCCCCCCCCCCCTTTAGTTTTGTACTCACATTCGCTCGGCGGGAAGGAAGGGTGAGCTGATCCGGGCCATCTGTGCTGCAGGGACCGTCCGGTGGAGAGGGATAGTCATTCTGGGCTGTCCATCTTCACCGGGGGGGCCTCTTCTCCGCGCTTCGGGCCCAGAATAGTGACGTCACCTTGACGACGACGCACAGGGATGTTGAACGTCCCTGTGAACGCATGAACGTCCCTGTGCGTCGTCGTCAAGGCAACATCACTATTCTGGGGCCAGGCCCGAAGCGCAGAGAAGAGGCCTTACCGCCGAGCGTAGGGGAGTACAAAACTAAAAGGGGGTGGGGTGTCTGGATGATGACGAAGGCCGCAGTGGTCTTCAACCTGAAGACCACTGTAAATGACAGGCGGTGATGATGAAGAGGGGGGGTGGGTGGGATGATGACAGGCGGTGATGAAGGGGGGGGATGATGACAGGTGGTGATGATGAAGGTGGGATGATAGGGTAATGATGATGGGGGTGTTAATGACGGGGGTCTGGATGATGACGGGGGGGGGGGGGATGATGTATTTCCCACCCTAGGCTTATAGTCAAGTCAATAACTTTTCCTGGGTTTTTGGGGTGAAATTAGGGGCCTCGGCTTATATTCGGGTCGGCTTATACTCGAGTATATACGGTAAGTAGCATAAAACAACAGAGGTAATACATGTTGGCACCGACCAGGAATCAGGAGCATTTTGTGATCTATTGGGATTTATTAATTTCTTATGAACACACAAATAACATTACCTTTTGCATTTCCTTGGGTGTAAAAAAAACAAACAAAAAAACTTTCTTACGTTAGTGATATCCTCTTACATAAGTTTATACAGTGAGCATAAGAGTACCGCTCTATACTGCATTTAAAGGGATAAGAACAATATAGCTGTTTTCTTACAATAAATATAATGAAGGCAAGACAATCTGGGGACAGGTGTGGTGCGGTTTGTGGAAAAAAGCAGCCATGTTTTTCTAAACCTGGACACCCCTTTAAAAAGGTACCTGTCCTGACAAACCGGAGGCAGGATACGTGTGAACTGGGTGGGCATTCTTGTAGCCAAAGACTTGGCTGGGCATGACACGATCAGGAGTCAAAGTGCTGGATGTTCCTGATTGCGTCTTGTCGGGCCAATTCTCAGGCTGGCACACATGCTGCACACTATACACTTTGTTACAAGATACAGCTATATAAACAGGTACAGTAGACTGTGCTATCTGATGCAGTAAGGGTCCTGGTGTCTTATTGTTCTTCTCATTAGTGTACAATACAACACTTACCAAACAGTAACTTTTATAGCAAACTGCAGGGTCTTCTGAATTTAAGACTTCAGCCAATGCACTATATAAATCATCCAGAGGTTCTGCTCCCGTACGCTCATGCTGTAGAGAACAAAGTGTGAAGAATTACTACCGTAATATTGTCTTCAATATGTATAATTCTCATAACATAATCCGTCTTCACCGTGCACCTTCATATTTAAATAGAAACAATGGAGTTGTACACTCGAAATTTACTTGTTTTGTTCAGAGGCGATATGTAGAAAATAGAAAAATATAAAAGGATAATCCATCTAGGTTACGGCTAAAGGAATACTGCAAATGCAAAGAGCATCGAAACTCTAAAAAAAATAATTTACAAAGAAAGGATACAACCCAGGAGACACCACTCAGACTGCAGCTGCTACGGTTGGTGCCCTCATCAAATGGGCCATTTTTTGTCTGGCCAGACAATTTGCTTGCAATGTATAAATGTAGAATTATGTAGAGACCATTAAGATAGGGTTTATAGGGCTTTGGGGACCAGACAGGTTCCCTTTTAAAGGCTAAAGGCATTTATTAAGGTAATGTGCTTGCTTACAGAGATCATTCTATATAATATGTAAAAATATATTTTTAACATAAGTGAGACAAAGACCGGAATGGTCATCTGGGATCACTATAATTACACAAGGTACCTTTTCATCAAGGGTGTAATGCCGCAACGGTGTGGACCCGCTGTGCCACTTACAGGATTGACTTTGGGCCAAACTTGGGAGCAGAGTCTAAGTATTTTCTTTGTTTTCATCCTTCATATACAACTACAGAATGTATGTAGAAGCTGGTGGTCTGCTGCAGGGTAGATACCAGGTCACTATCGCAAGAGTAGTCCTGGTTAGGTGGCGGCTGGCCACACCACCCATTTGGCAAGCATCGGGGATACAGGCAGGAGGGGTGAGCTTACGCTGTACGTTATAGTAGCACAGCAAAGCAGTACTAAGTAGCTGAGCTTAGTTCGTAGAACAGCAGAGCTAAGAAGCTCAGATGCAGCTAGGTGGTGCAGGCTTGATGAGAACACAGGCATGATCAACAGTTCTGGTTATGCACTGGAGAAGCAGCAAGGTACAGCTAGAACAGGCTTAGGTCAGGAACTCAGCAGTTTATTAGGAGACCAGCTACAATACTGCTCAGGCACCAGTCCTTTAGGACTAAGCCCATTTGGGCCTTAAGGACTCAGCCAGTTTAATTTTTGTGTTTTCATTTTTTGCTCCTCACCTTCTAAAATCCATAACTTTTTTTATTTTTCCATCCACAGACCCATATGAGGGCTTATTTTTTGCGTGACCCATTGTTCTTTGTAATGACACCTTTTACTTTAACATAAAATGTACGGCCCAACCAAAAATTATTGATTTTGTGGGGAAATTAAGAAAAAAAACTGCAATTTTGCAACTTTTGGAGGGTTTCGTTTTTATGAAGTGCACTTTACGGTAAAAATGACATGTTCTTTGGGTCAATACGATTAAAATGATACCATGTTAACACGCTTTACTATTACTGTACCAATTTTAGGTCCCCCTATTATGACCCCTATAGCCTTATAATTCATATATGGGGCTTTATGAGGGCTCATTTTTTGCACCATGATCTGTAGTTTTTATTGATACAACTTTTGCTTAGATGTGACTTTTTGATCATGTTTTATAAAATTTTTCTGGGATGCAACCAAAATGCAGCAATTTCTTTTAATATTTTAACGTTTATGCCGTTCACCGTACGGGATCATTAACATTATATTTTAATAGTTCAGATATTTACGCATACGGCGATACCAGATCTGTTCATTTATTTATTTTTTTTACACTTTTTTTCTTTTTTTTTTTGTGAAAAGGATGCATTTTTATTTTTATTGGGGGAGGGGCTTCACATTTTTTAAACTTTTTTTAAACTTATTTTTCTACTTTTATTACACTTTTATAGTCCTCATAGGGGACTATTAAAGAAATTACTTGATTGCTTATACTGTTCAGTGCTATGCATAGCACTGAACAGCATTATCGACTATCTACTGCTCTGGTCTGCTTGATTGCAGACCAGAGCAGAAGACACCAGGATGACGGCGGGACGCAGGTGAGGAGACCTTCGCCCACCATCTTGGGTGATCGGATCCCCGCTGCAGCGATGCGGGCAATCCGATCACCCGTTCAAAGTGCCGCACTGTCGTGTCGTGATGTCGTGATCAGTATTCATTCCGGCATCTAAGGGGTTAATGGCAGACATAAGAGCGATCGCTGATGTCCGCTATTACTGGGGGGTCCCTGACTGCTGATAGCAGCCGCAACCCGACGTGCATGATGTGAGCACCGATCTGGTGCTGGCATCATGTATAGGACGTAAATGTACCTCCTTGTACGTTAAGTACCACCGCACCAGGACGTACATTTATGCTTAAAGTCGTTAAGGGGTTACAGCCAGTGCTTGCATGCTTGCTTGAATGCTGCCTCAAGAGGACAGAGCAGAAGCTGCAGCAGTGGTAGGAACAGCAGGAGTTAGTCTAAAGGAGGAAGCCCAGAACCTTCAGTGGAGATGTGGCTCAGCGCTGGTGAGTGCCAGGAAACACAGTATCCCAAAGAATGCCAACCACCGGCGTTACACAAGGAAATACAGGAAATAGTTACAGTCCCTGGTGAGACTTGGCTTGCTAGGGAATTTGTTAAGTCCTGTTCTTGGGCCTGGACTATTAATGGATGAAAGGCAGGTTTCGTAGTGGGGTCTTTCATCTACTTCCTGTGCCAGTCAAGATTTTCAGGTTTGCATCATGTCAGCGCAGGTGCTGAAGCCAATTAATATTGTGCAAGTAAAGGTGGAAAACATTTTTTTTTTTTAAATCAACTGGTGCCAGAAAGTTATACAGATTTGTAAATTACTTCTATTTAAAAATCCTAATCCTTCCAGTACTTATCAGTTGCTGTATGCTCCAAATGAAGTTCTTCTCTTTTTGAATTTATTTTCTGTCTGACCACAGTGCTCTCTAATGACACCTCTGTCCATGTCAGGAACTGTCCAGGGCAGGAAAGGTTTGCTATGGGGATTTGGTACTGCTCTGGACAGTTCCTGACATAGACAGAGGTGTCAGCAGAGAGCAATGTGGTCAGACAGAAAAGAAATCCAAAAAGAAAAGAACTTCCTCTGTAGTATACAGCAGCTGATAAGTACTGAAAGGATTAAGATTTTTTAATAGAAGTCATTTAAAAATCTATCAATATACAACCAGAGAAAAAAGTACAAAAGAAAAATAGTGAAAAAAATTGGCACTGGATAAAAAGTAACACACACAAATGTCCAGGTGGATGAAAAGGAGGTGTTAATTCTTTGGCGTGGATCAATAGTGGTGCATCACATCTCAAGAAACAAATAAGCAAGTATAACATAGAGAAGAAAAAGAAAGCGGAGCACTCACACGATCACAGATCATTAATTCAAGCTGCAACAACGAAGGTCCCGATGTCGGTGACTTCTGCAGGGAGGCGAAGGTGGAATTGGGGGGGCTCAGACGGCGGCCACGGTCCGTATCGCGCCAATGGGCGCTTCGTCAGCAGCCAGGGACATCAGCGCAATTGCCATTAACCGCTCAGATGCCATGATCAATACAGATCATGGCATCTGCGGCAGTGCGGTCGGTAAAATGGATGATTGGATCGCCCGCTGCGCTGACGTGGTGATCCAATCATCCATAATAGCGGACGGAGGCAGACCAGAGCAGAAGATCACTGATAACACTGATCAGTGCTATGTCCGAACTATCTAAATATAACATTGATGATCCGATATGGCGAACGGCGTAAACGTAAAAACAAAAAAAGTCCAAAATTGAAACTTTTTTTTGTCCCAATTTATTCCCCAAAAAATTTATAAAAAGTGATTAAAAAGTCAAATATAATCAAAAGTGGTACTGATAAAAACTACAGGTCACAGCACAAAACATGAGCCCTCATACCGCCCGGTACACAGAAACATTTGAAAGTTATAGGTGGGCAAATAAGTGCAATTTCAAAAATACAAATTTTATTAAAATAGTTTGAGATTTTTTTAAAGTGTACAGCGTGAACACAAAACCTTCCAAAATTTGCTAAATTGTTTTCATTTCCCCCACATTTTTTTGGTTGCGCCGTACGTTTAATGGTAAAATAAGTGATGTCATTATAAAGTTAAATTGGTCACGCAAAAAACAAGCCCTAATATGTGTCTGTGGATGAAAATATAAAAGAGTTATGATTTTTTGAAGGCGAGGAGGAAAAAACGAAAATGCTAAAATAAAATTGGCCTGGTTCTTAACCCCTTAAAGGGGTTATCCAGGAAAAAACTTTTTTTCATATATCAACTGGCTCCAGAAAGTTAAACAGATTTGTAAATTACTTCTATTAAAAAATCTTAATCCTTTCAATACTTATGAGCTGATGAAGTTGAGTTGAGCTTCTACTCTGTGAAGTTCCCGAGACAAGCAGAGATGTCAGCAGAGAGCACTGTTGCCAGACAGAAAACAACAACTCAACTTCAGCAGCTGATAATTATTGAAAGGATTAAGATTTTTTATTGGAAGTAATTTACAAATCTGTTTAACTTTCTGGAGCCAGTTGATATAAAAAAAAAAAAAAAAAAGTTTTTGCCTGGAATACCCCTTTAAGGACTCAGCCCATTTGGCCCTTAAAGGGGTTATCCAGGAGAAAACTTTTTTTTATATATCAACTGGCTCCAGAAAGTTAAACAGGTTTGTAAATTACTTCTATTAAAAAATCTTAATCCTTTCAGTACTTATGAGCTGCTGAATTTGAGCTGTTTTTTTTCTGTCTAAGTGCTCTCTGATGACACGTGTCTCAGGAACCGCCCAGTTTAGAAGCAAATCCCCATAGCAAATCTCTTCTACTCTGCTCTCTGCTGACATCTCTGCTTGTCTCGGGAACTGCACACTGTTGCCAGACAGAAAACTTCAGCAGTTGATAATTATTGAAAGGATTAAGATTTTTTAATAGAAGTAATTTACAAATCTGTTTAACTTTCTGGAGCCAGTTGATGTATAAAAAAAAGTTTTCATGGAATACCCCTTTAAGGACAATTTTATTACGTTTTTGTGTTTTCCTCCTCGCCTTCAAAAAATCATAACTCTTTTATATTTTCATCCACAGACTAGTATGAGGGCTTGTTTTTTGCGCGACCAGTTGTCCGTTGTAATGCCATCACTCACTTTACCATAAAATGTATGGCGCAACCAAAAGAATACTATTTGTGTGGGGAAATTAAAAAGAAAACCACAATTTTGCTAATTTTGGAAGGTTTCGTTTTCACGCTGTACAATTTACGGTAAAAATGGCATGTGTTCTTCATTCTTTGGGTCAATACGATTAAAATGATAACATACTTTTCTATTACTGTTGCGCTTAAAAGAAAAAAAGTAAACTTTTTAACCAAATTAGTATGTTTAAAATCCCCCTATTTTGAAGACCTATAACTTTTTCATTTTTCCGTATAAGCGGTGGTATGAGGGCTCATTTTTTGCGCCGTGATCTGTACTTTTTATTGATACAATATTTGCTTATATAAAACTTTTAATCCATTTTTTATAAAAAAATTTTTGGAATAAAATGTTATAAAAAAGCATCTATTTTGGACTTTTTATTTTTACGTTAACGCCGTTCACCGTACGGTATCATTAACATTTTATTTTAATAGTTCAGTTATTTACGCATGCAGCTTTACCAAATATGTATATAAAATATTTTTTTAACACTTTTTGGGGGTGAAATAGGGAAAATGGGACAAGTTAAGTTTTTATTGGGGAGGGGGATTTTCACATTTACTTTATTTTTTTACTTTTATTTTTACACTTTAATAGTCCCCATAGGGAACTATTTATAGCAATCGTTCAATTGCTAATACTGTTCAGTGCTATGTATAGGACACAGCACTGATCAGGGTTATCGGGGATCTTCTGCTCTGGTCTGCGGGAAGGCAGGTCAGAGCAGAAGACGCTGGGAAGGCAGCGGAGGCAGGTGAGGGGACCTCAGTCTGCCGTGCTGGATGATCGGATCGCCACAGCAGCGCTGCGGGCGATCCGATCACCCATTTTAGTATTGATCACGGCATCTGAGGGGTTAATGGCGGACATCCACGGGATTGCAGGTGTCCGCCATTACCAGCGGGTCCCTGGCTGCGATCAGCAGCTGGGACCTGCCGCGCATGATCCGGGCATTGCTCCGATGCTCGCGGTTATGCTTAGGACGTAAATGTACGTCCTGGTGCGTTAAGTACCAGCTCACAGGACGTACATTTACGTCCTGCGTCGTTAAAGGGGTACTCCGGTGGAAATTTTTTTTTTTTTTTTTTTTAAATCAACTGGTGCCAGAAAGTTAAACAAATTTGTAAATTACTTCTATTAAAAAAATCTTAATCCTTCCAGTACTTATTAGCTGCTGAATACTACATAGGAAATTCTTTTCTTTTTGGAACACAGTGCTCTCTGCTGACATCATGACCACAGTGCTCTCTGCTGACATCTCTGTCCATTTTAGGAACTGTCCAGAGCAGCATATGTTTGCTATGGGGATTTTCTCCTACTCTGGACAGTTCTTAAAATGGACAGAGATGTCAGCAAAGAGCACTGTGATCATGATGTCAGCAGAGAGCACTGTGATCATGATGTCAGCAGAGAGCACTGTGTTCCAAAAAGAAAATAATTTCCTCTGTAGTATTCAGCAGATAATAAGTACTGGAAGGATTAAGATTTTTTATAGAAGTAATTTACAAATCTGTTTAACTTTCTGGCACCAGTTAATTAAAAAAAAAAAAAAAATTAAAAAAAAAAAAAAGTTTTTCACCGGAGTACCCCTTTAAGATCAAAATGGGCTTGGTCCTTAAGGGCTTAAAAGGACTGACTCCAGCTGGCCATACTTTGCCCCTGCAGCACCTGCTGAGAAGGATGAGACAAGGTCATTCACCCAAATGTTACCTTTTTGATCAGCTCAGACAAGAATAGCCGTCTGTATTGTAGCGATGGTGGGTACTTGCGGCACACTGGATGATTGATCGTCTACAAAAAAGAAAAGTGCCATTAGTAACTAGGAAACCCATAGCCACATTCAAACTAACTAGGAAAAACATTGTAGCCACATTAAGCCTGAGTTTCCACTTAGTTTTTTTTCTGGCAGTTTTTGGAGATCTGCCACTACAGTTTTTGAGCCAAAGCCAGAAGTGTATTCAAAAGGAATAGGACATATAAAGGACGGACTTACACTTCTCCTCCCTTATGGATCCACTTCTGACTTTGGCTCAAAAACTGCCAGAAAAAAAACAAGTGGAAACTTGGCCTAAAACATATTTATTTACAGCAGTGGTCTATAACATGTTGCAAAACTACAACTCCCACACAACCTGACTGTATGACAAAAAAACGTGGTTCCTATTATTATTTAGTTTTTAAATGGAATTGTCACTCGGAAAAAAGAGGAAGAAGAACTTCTAAGAATTTCTCTGGTTTCATGTGATGGGCAGGTCCCACAAATACAGCCCTGAGGGTTTATTTACAGGAAAATGTGAACATACGATATACAATTACAGTGTTCAGTTACCATTACTGTATATCATCAGAAATGAAGCCAAAGCTGTAAGCCCATTTCCTGAATGTGGCTATTCACATTTCATCTCAGCTGAACGCCACTGGTATTGTATTAAAGGGGTACTACCGTGCTGACAACTTATCCCCTATCTAAAGGATAGGGGATAAGTAGCCTGATCACACGGGGTCCCGCTGCTGGGGACCCCCGCGATCTTGCACGCAGCACCCGCTCTCATCAGGCCACGGAGCGAACATCCGCTCCAGGTCTGATAACGGGGCCGGTGATCATGACGTCACAGCTCCGCCCCGTGTGACATCACGCTCCGCCCCCTCAATGCAAATCTATGGCAGGGGGCGAGACAGCTGTCTCGCCCCGTCATAGACTTACATTGAGGGGGCGGAGCATGACGTCACATGGGGGGGGAGCCGTGACGTCACAATACTCCGGCCCCGTGATCGGTAGTCATCAGACCCAGAGCAATGTTCGCTCCGGGGCCTGATGAGAGCGGGGTGCTGCGTGCGAGATTGTGGGGGTCCCCAGCGGCGGTCAGGCAACTTATCCCCTATCCTTTAGAAAGGGGATACGTTGTCACCACGGTAGCACCCCTTTAATATAGTACTCTGATATATACCACAGCATGTCCTCAACGTAGGCATAAGGTTAACAGAGAAAACCCAGTACTAATTTCCGGCGTATTAGACAACTTTTTAACCCAGGAAAATCTTCTCAAAAGTCAGGGGTCGTCTTATATGCCGGGTGTCGTCTTATAGGGCGGATGCTGCAGTCTAATTTTTAAATGTATTCCGCTAATTCCCGGCCATATATATACCTCCTGCAGCGTACCTTATATATATTTACACCTGTTTGCATGCCCACGATCCGAGCGCTTCCTGCAGTGACTCCATCCCGCCTCCTGCAGCGTGATTGGGCACATCACACCACGTGACCAGGACACCTAGCAACGCGTCATTGGTTACCGGAGTTCCGCAGTAGGCTCGAGTTTATGCATCTACGAGTGCTGATCGGCACAACCAGATATGGTGCGGGCTCCCGACTCGAGCCCACGTCATACCGGCCGTCCCCCAGCTGATTCCCGTAGCTGGGGGCCGGTGTTAATAGCCGACATGCGGCGATCGCGGCTGCCAGCTATTAACCCCTTTATATCGCTGCTGTCAAAGCTGACAGAGGCATCTAAAGATGCCTTTATCCCGTCCCTGGTGGTCCAGTGGGGTGGAATGCCCCCCTGCAGCGCGATGGGGTTGGGCGATCCACTGCTGAGGTAGACAGAGGCTTTTATGGAACCACATTGATCTGTATGAGGAATCAAATGATTCCTCCTAAAAGTCCCCTAAGGGCACTAAAAGTGTAAAAAAAATTAATTAAAAAAAGTTTAAAAACACACACATTAACCCCTTCCTTATTAAAAGTTTAAATCATCCCCCTTTTCCCAAATTCCCTATTAAAAATATATAAACATAATAAAAATAAACAAATGTGGTAGCGCTGTGTGCGTAAATGTCCGAACTATAAAACTATATCGTTAACTAAACCGCATGGTCAATGGCGTACACGCAAAAAAATTCCAAAGTCCAAAATTGCGTATTTTTGGTCACTTTTTAAACCATAAAAAAATGAATAAAAAGCGATCAAAAAGTCAGATCAAAACAAAAATAGTACCAATACAGCCCCGTACGCGAAAAAATTTAAATGCTATAGGGGTCAGTTATGATTTTTTCCAGATGTAAGACAAAATCAAACCTATATAAGTAGGGTATCAATTTAATTGTATGGACCTACAGAATAAAGAGAAAGGAGGAGATTTATCAAAACCTGTGTAAAGGAAAAGTTGCTGAGTTGCCCATAGCAACCAATCAGATCGCTTCTTTCATTTTTTAAAATGCCTCTGAAAAGTGAAAGAAGCAATCTGATTGGTTCTCACCCAAAGTGTCATATAGTCTTATATGGAGAGTATATCCCAAACTCTATATTTTAACTGTAAAAGTTGGGGGTCGTCCTATATGCCGGAAAATACGGTACATTGGCTCTGGTACATGCTAGGGCGCATAAGTTTGATAGGCTGCATTTTTTTACCCTACAAAATGAAACCTATACGATAAAAACAGACCAAATAAAGTCCAAAGTAGAATACGTTTGGTCTGCAGAACCCTATGGCTATGCCACAGGCATGATGGTATACTGTACGTTCTATACTGTTCTGATGGTAAAGAGACAGCATACAGCACACATGTGAACAGCGTTTGATGTAGGATATCTGCCCACCATGCAGCCATGTTCTACACAGTCACAGACATATGTTTTTACCTTTTTCAGAATACAGAGAGCCAATGGTGGCTCTAGGGTCAACTCTTGGTCCAGTTCCTGGAGAAGAGAAGCATAAAGTAATATCGCACATATACAGAACGGCACAAACTCTGCTGCTTACCCTTCTTTCTTTATGGGCTAAATTGGGATGTAGGTTCCGTTCCTCAATCCTCAAAACAACTTCCATAGTCATTAATAGATAAAAAAACAGGATTTTATGCAGTTAGGTTCTAATACCATATGGCTGTGCCAATGGATCAAATGACTTTGGTCTGAGATTTTTCCATATCTCATAAACAGTCTGACAAGTTTACTCCAGTTACCATTCCTTTACACAAGACAACTTTTCAAAGTAGATAAGGGGGCATATGGTATTTACGGTATTTGTTTCTGGTGGAAGAAAATGTTACTATGTAAAGTAAGGAAAGAAGTTGTCCAGCGCTGCTTCCCGTAAAATAGAAAACTTTATTCAGGTAACACCAAGACATAGTCAACCATGTGACGCGTCTCAGCTCGTTAGAGAGCCTTAGAAGCATCACTGTAAAAAACTTAGATGAAGTTATGCTGTCGGCAGCAATGCCTTGTACATCTCTATGATTTACAAATTATGTCACCAATAATTGATAAAGCATGATGATTAAAAAAAAATCAGCTAAAAACTATTTTATTGTTTATAACTGATATTTTCCTTTATTTTCAATGGCTAAATACTATACAGTTGCTTGGAAGCAAATGCATTGTAAGGATCAATGGCCAATGTAAACAGGCCTCAATGGATTTCTTAATCTCTAGTCAAGGAAGGACTGGCAGTGCAAGGACCTTTCTGAAGATAGGCTATCAATATGAGTAACGCTTTATGTGTTGCTTAAAAAATGAAGCAAAAAAAAAAAATTATTAATTGATCCCTAAAAAATTTCTGGTGACAATGTGCAATCACAATATCAACTTATACTAATACATTAGCATCTGAAAAATGTAAACATGGCAATAAGTGCAAAGGCATCAATATAACCAAATGTATTACCTGTGATGAGAAGAACATTAATATCCTGACAAGCATTTTGTCTAAACTTTTTTTCAAGAGGAGATAGGTTAGATAATAAGAACCCAACAATAAATATCTCAATGTCTGAATCCTCATTGACTCCTTACTGATGCTCCTTCTATGTCCATGTGTCTGCACATTGCATGGCTCAGTGTCATATTGTCAGTCTCCGGAGCCCCAACCAGAAGGCCGCAAGAGCGGTAGAGACACGTTATCATGGTGCCACACAGAGCATCATTTAGTTGATAATATAACACAATAGGGAGCACTACTGATAGCTAATTTGAGGTTTGTGCCAGACACGTGTGCTTCTCCTTACTACCACTGAAACTTCATTATGGGTACATTCACACATACAGGATCCTGCGCAGATTTAATGCGCAGGATTTGTAACTGCAGATTAGAAGCTGTGCTCAGTCATTTAGTTTACATTGAAATCTGCAGCAGAAAATCCTGAGCATCAAATCTGTGTACGTGTGAGCGTACCCTAAAAGGGTTCTCCGGCCCTAAGATATCTTATCCCCAATCCCCGCAACTGGGGACCCCCGCAATCTCTCATGCTTCACCCACCTGTGTCAGCTTCACGCAGTGCTGGAGGCTCCGAGTCTGAAAGCCTCACGACCACGGGGCTGGAGTATTGTGACGTCACGACTCCACCAGACGGGGTGTGCCAGACACGGGGGCGGAGTCGTGACGTCACGATACTCCAGCCCCGTGGTCCTGAGGCTTCAGATTTGGAGCCTCCAGCGCTGTGTGAAGCTGACACAGGAGGGTGAAGCATGAGAGATTGCGGGGGTCCCCAGCGGTGGGAACCCCACGATCAGACATCTTATCCCCTATCCTTTGGATAGGGGATAAGATGTCATAGGGCCGGAGTACCTCTTTAAGGCTAAGTTTACATTGGTGTTGTCTTCCGTCCCGTTTAGGGTCAGTTCAGTTTTTTTGTTTTTTTTATTCAGCAAAACGGACCCTGAAATGAGTCAGAACACAACGGACACTGCCAGGTCCGGTAGTTTAGCAGAGAAGAAACATAGTGCATGTACTATTTTTTTCTCTGCTAAAGTCCCGTTACTCTGATGGAATTGCCGTCGGAACTCCAAATAGCGTTTAACAGCAACGTGAATGAGGCCTTAGTCATCACTCCAGACATGAGTTGCAAAGTGAGTACGTAATCGAGCTGTGCATATATTTTCTAGCAATTGTGTTGTAACCTGTTGGGTACTAAGTATCCTTCCTCAGGCTCTAACACACTTAGTGACAAACACCTTCCATAAACCTAATCAGTGAAACTAAGACTAAATACATAGGGGGAGATTCATCAAAACCTGTTTAGAGGAAGAGTGGTGCTTCTTGCTTCTTTCATAAAAAAAAAAAAAATATGAAAGAAGAAACCTGATTGGTTGCCATGGGCAACTGCACCACTTTTCCTCTACACAGCAGATTCATAAATCTCCCCCATGATCCTTTCCTGTTTGGATTAAGGTTTTCTTTTTACTTTTTTTATTGGATCCTAAAGGTAAAAAAAAAAAAAAAAGATGCATAATAAGACGAGACAATCAGACCAATTCTTACCTTCCATGGTAGGGATCCAATACGTCTGCAACACAGAAAGTCTCGCTGGAAGGTGTCACACAATGTGGCTTGTCCAGCGTCCATAACTTGATCATTGGATGGCAGCTGAAGATCCATCTTGAAAAAATGTATATAGAACAGGCTTAAAGGGGTACTCCGGCCCTAATGCATCTTATCCCCTATCCAAAGGATCCCCGCAATCTGTAATTCCACACCCACCTTTCTGAGCTCCACGCAGTCTGGGAGGCTAAGAGTGTGAAGGGTGACATCACGACTCCGCCCCCGTGTGAGTGTTGCCCCCTCCCATAGACTTGCATTGAGGGGGTGGGGCGTGACATCACACAGGGGGGCGGAGTCGTGACGTCAAAATACTTCACCCCCGTGGTCGTTGCGCTTCACATTTAGAGCCCCCAGCGCTGCAGAGAGCTCACAAAGGTGGGTGCGGAATGACAGATTACAGGGGTCCCCAGCGGAGGGAGCCCCGCGATCAGACATCTTATCCCCTATCCTTTTGGATATGGGATAAGATGTATTAGGGTCGGAGAAACTACCCCTTTAAATGTAATTCTTATTCTCAAGTGTCAGTTTTCCCACATTCTACCCAAAGATGTGATGGTTATCTCTTAGTACCTATTACTTTACTAATGGGACTACACGTTTCGGTCATAATGTGTGAGAATCAGGCTCATCCTTACACCATCAGCTCATATGCCCTGTCTGAACAACAAACCATTAACAGCTGAGAAAGTTTCCTCCATATTTTACATAAGCATGAAGCCACTCTATTGTCATGTTTCACTATTACTTACTCAGAACTGGGCCTGACTCAAAAGTAATGGTCAGGAGAAGCCCAAAGAATGACATCTGTCTTCACTTACCTTGCCTTCAGCTTCTGTACATTTAGGCTCGGTTCCACCTGCATTTTTTGCAAAAAACACCCTAAAAAAGCCACAAATCCCACACAGTGTTTTTTTGGTGCAGCCTGATAGCTGAAAGTCAAAAGGGATTTATGAAATACCAAGCCCACTTGGCATTTTTTTTTTTTTACTCGTCTTTGGCATTTTTCTGCAGTTTTGGTCTCAGTTTTCCAAAATTGCAGCATGCTTAGACTATGGCATTTTCTGAGTTGCATGATAAAAACTCACGTGACTTGTCATGATAAAAATGGTCAAGACTAAAATCCACTATTTGGTTGAAAAATTGCCACAAAAACTGCATCTTGAGGGCAGGACTAGCAGTCTTCTGTGCTTACTCCTGTCCTATCAGACTTGCCCCTTCCTGAGCAATGGATGTCAGAATGAGTGAGCAGCAGAACAGAGAGATTTGTGAGCAAAATACAGAAGCTAGACACATAAGAGAGACATATAAAGCATCTGCATGGCTTAGTGAGTGACATACTGAATATAGGCATTATTCTTTTCAGTGATATGACAGGGTTTTCACTTTCCACAGCAAACTTAATATTTTGTTAGGTTGAAAGAAATTACATGTCTGACTGTAGATATGACCTTATGTCCTTGTCTCTGCCTTTTTTTTTTTTTTTTATCCACTCCCCTTTTCATATGAAAATCAGTGTGGAGGGCGGAGTTTCTGACTGTCACATGATTTGCTTTGAACTTCATTTCCCAGCAGTCATAAGTACAGATGCTCATTCCTGTGCTGCACTAAGAATGTCTTCATAATCATAAAGTTGTGGCTGCTGTGGAAAAAATCCCTCTATTTCTGATAAATCTGGGCCACGGTGTACAGTGTTATTATAGTGAATTATATTCTTCCCCCTACTGCCAATTAAATGTAATGCAATCTTTAGAAAAATCCTCCAATGGTCGATGGGATGCAAGGCGCTGAACACAGTAGTAAAAGGGAACTGACGTTTATTCACCCATGATGCAACGCGTTTCACAGTACAACGGCTTCATCAGGCATGCATTTAAAGGGGTACTCCAGTGTTTACACATCTTATCCCCTATCCAAAGGATAGGGGATAAAATGCCTGATCACGGGAGTCCCGCAGCTGGGGACGCCCGCGATCATGCACGCGGCACCCCGTTTATAATCATTCCCCGGAGCATGTTCGCTCCGGGTCTGATTATGGTCGACCGCAGAGCCGGCAGCGTGTGACGTAACGCCCCCGCCCGCCGTCATGCTCCGCCCCTCAATGCAAGCCTACGGGAGGGGGCGTGATATCTATCACGCCCCCTCCTGTAGGCTTGCATTGAGGGGCGGAGCGTGACGTCACACGGGGGCGTGACGTCACACGCCGCCGACTCTGCGGTCGACCGTAATCAGACCCAGAGCGAACACGCGGGGACTCCCACGATCAGGCATCTTATCCCCTATCCTTTGGATAGGGGATAAGATGTGTAAGCACAGGAGTACCCCTTTAAAGATTGCATTTATTTGGACGTGGAAAGGCTGCAGTCACTCATTAATTTCCATACTCTGATCCATTGTTGCACTTGGGGAGTGTAACCTTCTGGGGTAAGCGTTCACTTTGTCTGAGAAAACCCCCACTGAGACATCAGTGAAAATGAAGGTTTTGGGGGAGTGAGGGAGGAAGGTACAAACTTTTTTTATTTTATCAGACAGCCTGGGAACAACTATAAAAAAAAAAAAACTTTTGCTAGACAACCCCTCTAAGAAACCTATTACATGGCTCGGTTATTAAGAGGGCATGTGTTGCACATGCAATGGCTAGATTGTTAACACTAGGGATCGACCGATTATCGGTTTGGCCGATAATCACGATTTTGGGCATTATCAGTATTGGCAATTACCTTTTATCCTCCACCGCACCGAGACCGCCCCCCACCGACCCGCCGCACCGCGTCGCACCCCCCACCACAACGCACCGGCCCCATTGCCTCCCCCATCCCCGTTTTTTTAATTACCTGTTCGCGGGGGCCGGGGTCCACGCTACTTCTGGCTCCTGCTGTGTCCTGTGTTACGCTGTGTGCACAGTGACAGCTCAGGAGGACGCCACCGGAGCCAGATGTAGAGTGGACCCCGGGAACAGGTAATTATAAAACCGGGGATGGGGGAGGCAATGGGGCCGGTGCGTTGTGGTGGGGGGTGCGACGCGGTGCGGCGGGTCGGTGGGGGGGGGTCACGGTGCGTTGGAAGGGGGCACGGAGCGGCGGTGGGGGGGGCGGTCGCGGTGGCAGTGATAGGACTCAGAAGGACCCCCGGAAAGGCAGGGGGAGAGAGGCGGGTGGCGGCGGCAGTCTATGGCACCGCAAAAGCCGCTGCACTTCATTGATTTAAAGCGCCCACTTTAAATCAATGATCTGCAGCGGTGTCGCGGGGGGATAAATAGCCGATAACTTATACCGGAATATCGGTATAAGGTATCGGCTATCGGCCCTAACCTCCCACCGATTATCGGTATCAGCCCTAAAAAAACGATATCGGTCGATCCCTAGTTAACACGGCACTTTACTTTTATTATTGTTGGCCACACAAAGGCAAAGGAGGATATCTTTAAAGTAGAACTCCGGGATAGCAAAACTTATCCAATATCCCAGTGGTCGGACCCCCTGCTCTCCTCCTGAATATGGCATTTCACCCACTGCATGAGCGGCCAACACGCCCCCTCAATGCATCTCTATGGGAGAGTCGGAGCGCTGCACTCGGCAATCTCTGGCTCTTTCATAGAGCTGCACAGAGGGGGTGTGTTGGCTGCCACTTTGTGCGGTGGTCAAAACGCCAAATTGAGGAGGAGAGCGGGGGCCCGTACAAGAGATTATGCGTACCCCAACAATCTGAAACTTACTCACTTATATGAGATCACCTGACTTAGGGCTGTATCTACCCTGTGGTAAGTGAGGCACAAGTCTCAGGCACAACTGCAGGCGCTGTAAAAGGGGGCACAGCGTTAGCAGCCAGCCATCGGCACAAGTCCTGGCTGCTCTGGAGTTTCAGTCGCTTTAAAGGGGTACTCCGCTGGAAAACATTTTTTTTTTTTTTTTTAATCAACTGATGCCAGAAAGTTAAACAGATTTGTAAATTACTTCTATTTAAAAATCATAACCCTTCCAGTACTTATCAGCTGCTGTTTGTTCAACAGGAAGTTCCTTTCTTTTTTAATTTCCTTTCTGCCAGACCACAGTGCTCTCTGCTGACACCTCTGTTCAAGTCAGGAACTGTCCAGAGCAAGATAGGCTTGCTATGGCGATTTGTTCCTACTCTGGACAGTTCCTGAAATGGACAGAGGTGTCAGCAGAGAGCACTGTGGTCAGGCAGAAAAGAAATTCAAGAAGAAAACGTCCTCTGTAGTATACAGCAGCTGATAAGTACTGGAAGGATTAAGATTTTTAAATAGAAGTAATTTACAAATCTGTATAACTTTCTGGCACCAGTTGATTTAAAAAATAAGTTTTTTTTACAGCGGAGTACACCTTTAAGGTACAGTTATTGAACCATTAAGTGGCTGAACTATACAGAAGCACAGCAATAGTGCTCACTGTGCTCCGGCTCAGGATTTGTGACATGGGGGTAAAGCCGCGCACTGCAGGGTAATGGGAACATGGATGGACACCATCTTCAGTTAGTCTCTTAAAGGGGTAATCCGGTGGAAAACGTATATATATATTTTTTTTTAAATGAACTGGTGCCAGAGAGTTAAACAGATATGTAAGTTACTTCTATTAAAAAATCTTTATCCTCTATTAAAAAATCTTAATCCTTCCAGTACTTTTTAGCAGCTGTTTGCTACAGAGGAAAATCTTTATTTTTTTTTATTTATTTTTTTGTTTTGTCCACAGTGCTCTCTGCTGACACCGCATGCCCGTATCAGGAACTGTTCAGAGCAGGAGAAAATCCTCATAGCAAACCTATGGTCTCAGGAGAGAGCACTGTAGACAACACAAAAAAGAAATTCAAAAAGAAAAGAATTTCCTCTGTAGCATACAGCTGCTAAAAAGTACTAAAATAATTAAGATTTTTTTTTTTAAGAAGTCATTTACAAATCAGTTTAACTTTCTAGTTTTCCACCGGAGTACCCCTTTAACTCTTGGCATAGCGAGCGGGATGTGTGCGGGTAACAGAAGAAGCAACACGGGTATTTCTCCTAGGCCACCCTAGATTGAGGGGCTTAGGCAAGAGGGCGATGTATTTTTACATTTACAAAGAATGCAAAAAGAGCTAACTCTGGTTAGACTTGACAAACAAACCTGACTCCTGGGCCTATCACACAGGGCTGTACTGGCCCATTCACCACACGTGATAGGGCCTTTAGTTAAAGGAGAACTCCAGAATAGGAAAATTATCGTCCATACTGCCAGCAGTAAAAAAAAAAACAGGTACATACCTTCCTTTGCTCCCCTGATGCCTCTGGTCTCCGCCGAGATCCTCTTCCTGGTTGCCGGTGGTCGGCGAGTCATACTGCACTCAGCCAATCACCGGCCACAGCGAAGTCCCAACTCGGCCGGTGATAGGCTGAGCGGCAGTGTGATGTTTTCGGCCCCGGCAGCAGGTGCCGGTGTACTGAAGAATTGTGTGTCTTGAAGCGTTCTCACACTGCCGCTCAGCCTATCGCCGGCCGAGTCGGGACTTCGCTGCAGCCGGTGATTGGCTGAGCGCAGTATGACTCGCCGACCACCGGCAACCAGGAAGAGGATCGCGGCGGAGACCGGAGCCGGTTACCGGAGGAGCGAAGGAAGGTATGTACATCTTTATTATTTTACTGCCGGCAGTATGGACGATAATTTTCCTATTCCGGATTTCTACTTTAAGGGGCTCTGCCCCACGCAAAGGGTTACGTCAAGAATAAACCTTATCCCTCTCTGCAAGACAGACCATAATCAATGCAGGGGATCCGACTGCTGGGACCCCCACAGATCATCACCGGAGCTCTCCTATGGTAGTGTGTATGCACAGCCACTGCACATTGGGATCAAACAGGTAGCTTCAAAGAGGAACACCGGTCTTGATATGGACACGAATGATGCACATGAATGGATAAAAGCAGGTAGTTTATTCTCCCATCATGCAACGCGTTTCACTGCAATAGCAGCTTCATCAGGCAGGTGCCGGTGTGAAACGCGTTGCACGATGGGAGAATAAACTACCTGCTTCTATCCATTCGTGTGCATCATTTGTGTCCAGCGTTCCTCTTTGAAGCTACCTGTTTGATCTCTATACCTGACCGGCCGGCTGCGGACACTACCACTACATGTGCTCACCATTGTTGTGTATGTGGAAACACAACCTCTATAGGTGAGCATTCAATTCATATCTTAATACGCCTCACAGGTTTATCTTTTAATGCACCATGGAGCGCTGTACCCTATTTTGTCTGTTTTAACTGCACATTGGGGGGAGATTTACCAAAACCTGTGCAGGGGAAAAGTTAATCAGTTGCCCATAGCAACCAATCAGATCGCTTCTTTCATTTTTAAACGGTCCTCTGAAAAATGAAAGAAGCAATCGGATTGGTTGCTATGGGCAACAGGTCAACTTCTGCATTGAATTTTGGGGTACATCTTTACACACCAGACACCTAGACAGTATACTAGTTGTTAATAGGGCAGGGTTTCCCAACCTGTGCTCCTCCAGCTGTTGCCAAACTACAATTCCCAGCATGCCCGGGCAGCCAAAGGCTGCCCGGGCATGCTAGGAATTGTCGTTTTGCAACAGCTGGAGGCGCACAGGTGGGAAACACTATTCTAGGGGAACAGACAGCTGCAGGTGTAGCACTTTATTCTTCCCCATCCATATGTCATAGAGGGGTCACGGACTGCTCAGGGGTCAGGCTTAACCTCATAATGCCCTCTTTCCTACTATAGTACTATCTCTGCGGTCAGTGCACTGCACCTGGTGTGAATGGCCGCCTATCCCTGGCACAGGAGACGTTACACAGTGACGCTTCTCACTAGGTTTCTATAGTAACGCAGTCAGGGGTTCCCTATGCCTCCAGCCCCATAGACTGGGAATGCGCAAACCACGTGTCCACTGAGCCGCCCCTACCTTCCGCAGCGCACTGAACAGCGCCCCGGCTGGGAGCTGCAGCGCTAAAGGACCTCCATGACGTCACGGCCATGTGATCGGTCACATGTGTGGGAGGAGTCAGGACCCGGGCTGTGCTGCTGGAGGTAGTCACGTGGGCTTTTGTTGGGCGTCTCATAGACTTCTAAATCCTGGAAAACGCATCCTCCCTGCATACTACCCCATACACAAAGCTCTAAATGCTGCGGCACTGTCATGCGGTTTCGGCTGTGCTGAGCTGTGTTTGCCAACCTAAGCTTTTGAATACTGGACAGATTGATACACATATCATGTACAGCGCTGCGGAATAGGTGGGCGCTATAAAAATAAAGAAAATATTATTATTAATAATAATAATAAAATATTATCATGAAATCAGCTACTAGTATGCACAGATTTCTAATGTAAATTGCTAAGCTAAATTTGTAAGGCCGCTAGAGATGAGCGAACTTACAGTAAATTCGATTCGTCACGAACTTCTCGGCTCGGCAGTTGATGCCTTTTCCTGCATAAATTAGTTCAGCTTTCCGGTGCTCCGGTGGGTTGGAAAAGGTGGATACAGTCCTAGGAAAGAGTCTCCTAGGACTGTATCCACCTTTTCCAGCCCACCGGAGCACCTGAAAGCTGAACTAATTTATGCATGAAAAGTAATCAACTGCCGAGCCGAGAAGTTCGTGACGAATTGAATTTACTGTAAGTTCGCTCATCTCTAAAGGCCGCATTCACATCACAATTTGTTATTGAAACGCGCCCTAAAATCAGAAGCTAAAGAATGAAATCGGATGTGCGGAAATAATCGTTTATATCTATGGTAGGAGGTTTTACGCATTTTTCTGTTTTTTATTTTTCAAAGAAATCGTATATCCATTTTTTATGTATTGTGATCTTTCCACACTGTTCCTACGCTACTGCGCACGTGTAAAAAAAAAAAAGCAAAAATGGTATACGGTGAAACGGGTCGAAACTTACGGTGATACGATTCAATGCGATTTACATAGACAATGTTTAAAATAAAACAACGAATATAATTTTATTCGATTTCGAAGCAGGATGAAAAATCGGGGTCAGCATTGATTTTTCATTCTACAAAAAAGTGGGCAAAAACATAAACGGACCACACAGGGGCAGGTGTTATATACGTTTTACCTGTTGCGATACTACAACTCCCAGATTGCCCGGGCATGCCAACGGCTATCCGGGCATGCTGGGTGTTGTAGTTTTGCACCATCTGGAGGTCCGCAGGTTGAAGACCACTGTTAGAGGAAGTTGTACTCACGTGTCCCCGCCGCTCCAGACCGTCACCGCTCGTCACCGCTGCCCTGGATGTCGCCCTCCATCGCTGTCGCCGCATCCCCGGGGTGTGCCCGATGCTCCGGCAAGGCCTCTGCTTCCCCGGCATCCTCGCTCTCACGTCGCCACCATCACATCGCTACGCACGCCGCTCCTATTGGATGACGGTACGCCGTGCGCAGCGACGTGATGACGACGATGGAGAGTGGCGACAATGCAGGGGATCCCGAAGAGGACGCGCCGGAGCCCCGAGGACAGGTAAGTAATCGTCAGCGGACCACACGGGGCACCGTAAACGGCTATCCGGTGGCAGCTGAAGCAGTCTGCGCTGCCTGATAGCTGTTTATGCGATGGCCCCGACATACAAAAGCATTGTATGTTGATGCTGCTCTGAGAGGCCATCGTATGTTGAAATTATCGTATGTCGGGGCCATTGTAGGTCGTGGGGTCACTGTATACAGTTCTATATGAATTTCAAGGACATAACCCAGTGAACTCGATGGATGCAAACATTGGTCCTCATTTACTTAGAAAATCGGGTTGTAAGTCTATGTTGCTTTCTAACCCGACTGCTTTTTTCCCCTGGTATTTATTATTATGTCGCATCCTGTTTGTCGCACGTGGGTTTTGTGGGTTTTGGTTTCCAACTCCTCTGAGCTGTCGGGAAAAAATCCCCAACAATACAACAAATTCGGGTTGGAAACCTTTATAAATACGTGGGAAAGCTCAGAAATGTCGGGTTACGCCCCTTTTTCGGGTTTGGGAGAATCCACATCGGGTCCGTAGGGAAAAAATGTCACATCGTGTCGCAGACTGGCGCACGATGTCTGCGACATGGCGCAGACAAAGATGCGACAAGAAAACCCGACAAAAGAGGACGGGTTTAGAATAGTAAATGAGGGCCATTGAGTTGAAAATGTAGCCTAAGACCACGGGAGGCCACATCTCACCTGTAGTGTCCACTTATAGGCTAGATTATTATTATTATTTTTTTTTAATACCCTTAAAAAAAGCCACAAATGCTGCACAACATATTTTGTTGAAAAAAACGCTGCAGCCGGATGTTGTATAATAATCAACAGGGATTTATGAAACACCACACCCACTTAGCGGTCTTTCCAAAATCCCAGCATGTTGAGACTGAGGTGTTTTTTGGACAAATTTGTGGCGTTTCTCTCCCATAGAAGTCTGAGGAAGCAAATAAACGCCTAAAAACAGCCATGTGCGTTAAGTATTGGTGATTCTTCTGGCGTTTTTTTTCCTCATTGAGTCACATGATGAAAGAAACACGTGACTTTTGTTAAAAACGACAAAGAAAAAAAATGGCAAGACTAAAACCCACTATTTAAACAAACATATAAAAAAAAAAGCCAGGAAAACTGCATCTTGGGAATGCAAAATAACAGGGCAGTTTTTTTTTTTTTTATTGTGTGGTGTTTTTAGTGTTTTTTTTTTTTTCCTTTTTCAGGTAAAAAAACAGCACAAAAACGCATTCTTGAACAAATATGAGATGCACAAACATTTTTGACAGCTTGATAAGTCCCCCCCCCCCCCCATAGTTTTTTTTGCACTTTTTTTTTCCAATATTTTAAAGAAGTTTTCCAAAATTCCAATGTTGCTCCAGGTCCAATGTCGCCATTCCAGAGTCACTGGCGGTGTACCCCGGTGACTTCCCATACTCCCATCACAGGACACAGCAGACATTCTCCAGCCTAATTACCGTATATACTCGAGTATAAGCCTAGTTTTTCAGCAAGATTTTTCGTGCTGAAAACGCCCCCCTCGGCTTATACTCGAGTGTCAATCCCTTCATCAGTGGTCTTCAACCTGCGGACCTCCAGATGGTGCAAAACTACAACTCCCAGCAAGCATGTTGTAGTTCTGAAACCTCTGGAGGTCCGTAGGTTGAAGACCACTGCGACCTTCGTCATCATCCAGACCCCCCCCCCCTTCTTTGTTTTGTACTCACCTCCCCTTGGCGGGACGTTAGGGTGAGCTGGTCCGGGCCATCTATGCTGCAGGGACTGTCCGGTGGGGATGGTTAGTCGTTGCAGGCTGTCCATTTTCACTGGGGAGGCCTCTTCTCTGCGCTTCGGCTCTGGCCCCGGAGTAGTGACGTTGCCTTGACGACGATGCACAGGGACATTGCGCATGAACGTCCCTGTGCGTAGTCGTCAAGGCAACGTCACTACTTAGGGGCCGAAGCTCGGAGATGAGGCCCCCCCGTTGAAAATTACACGCTGCAACGGAAAAGGTCGACAGAAAAAAAAAAAGGTAAAGAAAGAGTAGGGTACATTTTGAATGATAAATCTCCCCAACTGTGTGTACTGTACAGGACCCTGAAGAAGCTCCTGTCCTAATGTTCTATGCTGTGGCTTTTAGTGGTGGGAGACTTGTGACCTGGAAGTGATCAGTCCAGTTCGGGCACACTGTATGGTGGTCCCTCAAGTTACCATATTAATTGGTTCTGGGACGACCATTGTATGTTGAGACTAGAGATGAGCGAACTTACAGTAAATTCGATTCGTCATGAACTTCTCGGCTCGGCGGTTGCTGACTTTTCCTGCATAAATTAGTTCAGCTTTCCGGTGCTCCGGTGGGCTGGAAAAGGTGGATACAGTCCTAGGAAAGAGTCTCCTAGGACTGTATCCACCTTTTCCAGCCCACGGGAGCACCTGAAAGCCGAACTAATTTATGCAGGAAAAGTCATCAACTGCCGAGCCGAGAAGTTTGTGACGAATCGAATTTACTGTAAGTTCGCTCATCTCTAGTTGATATCATAACTCTATGGAAACCTCGTAGTTGGTTCTAAAGGCACCAAAATGTCATCCAAAAATAGGAAAAAGTGAGGATTAAAGAAAAATAAGTAGATAACTAATAAAGATATGGCAAGTCCTTACATATAAAAGTAAGAAAGATCTGCTGGGAGCTGTAAATCACTGTCTATGTCAGTGTTTCCCAAGCAGGGAGCCTCCAGCTGTTGCAAAACTACAACTCCCAGCATGCCCGGACAGCCTTTGGCTGTCCGGGCATGCTGGGAGTTGTAGTTTTGCAACAGCTGTGGGCACCCTGCTTGGGAAGCACTGGTCTATGTAGAGGACAGAAGCTTCTTCAGGGTCCTGTACAGTGCACGCAATGTCCTAAAAAAGTAACATGGAGCCGCCCTCACTCGGTGTCCAAAGGAGCAGCTAACTCTGGCCCAAAGAGTAGTACAGAACATGTAATACCTCCCTGTACTGTAGGGGGCGCTACCAGACACCAGTCAGTGCATACGCTTCAGTAATACAGGAGTTTTACAAGTCATTGCCCATTCTGATTGGTCAGTTCATTGACACGTTTCACAGATCTAGACTGTCTGTAGCATTGTATGTTCAGTCTGGTTTCAACTTGCAATGGTCCAGAAAAGACCCTTGTATGTTGAAACTATTGTATGTTGAGGCCATTGTAAGTTGAGGGATCACTGTATATCAGAATTGAACCCTGAGAGAAGCAGTGTGGCATGCACAGGATGTTTACTGTTATTTTACTTTGTTCTGTATAGTGATGTATTGTGTGTTCAGGCCTTTCTGAAAGGGGAGATATCCATCCGCACTAAGTCCTCGTTCACATCAGTGTTGATTTTCTGTTTGCTGAATCTGTTACCGATCTGTTTTATCCTACAGGAATCCTGCAAACCAACAGACACTGACAGAAAATCAGATGGACCCCAATAAAGTCAATGGGATCTTTCGGGATCTGTCAGTGTGTTGTGCAACGGACCGTCCAGCTCCGTTTTTTTCTTTCAGGAATGGACTTTGTGACGAAGCTCTGATGCAAATATGAACTTAAAGGGGTTATCCAGGGAATTTTTTTTTTTTATATATATATCAATTGGCTCCAGAAAGTTAAACAGATTTGTAAATTACTTCTATTAAAAAATCTTAATCCTTTCAGTACTTATGAGCTTCTGAAGTTAAGGTTGTTCTTTTCTGTCTAAGTCCTCTCTGATGACACCTGTCTCGGGAAACGCCCAGTTTAGAAGAGGTTTTCTATGGGGATTTGCTTCTAAACTGAGCATTTCCCGAGACAGGTGTCATCAGAGAGGACTTAGACAGAAAAGAACAACCTTAACTTCAGAAGGTCATAAGTACTGAAAGGATTAAGATTTTTTAATAGAAGTAATTTACAAATCTGTTTAAGTTTCTGGAGCCAGTTGATATATAAAAAAAAGTTTTTTCCTGGAAAACCCCTTTAATCCAAGCCTCTGAAGGAGAAGACTTCTGCCTCCCCCTCTGGCAGCGGCAGTGACAGCAAGAAGCCAGTCGTGCTGTACATGCTACAGAGAAATGTTATGGATATGTATTAGGGGGACCACCCAGGTGGACATAGTAGTGCACCAAGGGGCTAATGAACACCCCCAGTGCACCAAATTGACTAATTTACTTATTAGTATTATTTTTAGGGATATCGTCAAAGCAGCATGATGTAGGAGAGAAAATAATAGACCTTATGATTGGCATCACTAGTACTATTAGGCAGTGAAGGCATATTAGTGTGGCTGACCCTGCTGTTAGTTTAAAGGACATCTGCAGCAATAGAGGATAAGTGTTTGATCGCGGGGGGGTGGGGTGGTGGTCCAACCGCTGCGACTCCCCGCGATCTCCTGCACGGGGCCACGGCTCTGCCGACACACCCCTCCATATATCTCTATGGGAGAGGCAGGGAGGCAGTGTTCATGCTCCCATAGAACTGTATGGGGAGGGGGCGTACCGTCTACTTCAGAGAGGTTGACACTATGCGCATTAGCCACCAACATAGAGCGCCAATGTGGGGGCCCGTGCAGGAGATAGTGGGGGTCCCAGCAGTCAGACCCCTGCAATCAGACACTTATACCTTATCCTGTGGATAAGTTGTCTTTTGCTGCAGATGTCCTTTAATGCAGCATAAAAAATGGCCAAAGTAACACCTTTGATAACCCAAGACAACCCTTTAAGGGTGCTTTCACACTATGAAAAGTACCGCGCGGGCGATCGCGGGGTAAAATGGCCATTAGATAATCCCTATTGTAAGTTAGTAAATCCCATTATAGTCAATGGGATTTTCCTAATACACGTTTTAACCCGTTATCGCCCGTTATTCATAACGGACATTATTATGTGACGTGCGATTGAAAGGAAGAAATAGTGCATGCACTATTTCTCCCGTTACTATCTCCCGTCACAAAAATAACGTCCGTTATGAATAACAGGTTAAAACGTGTATTAGGAAAATCCCATAGACTAGAATGGGATTTACTAACGTGCAAGAGGGATTTTCTAATGGCCATTTTACCTCTAGATCGCCCGCGATTTTATAACGGGCGTTATATAACGGGTACTTTTCATAGTGTGAAAGCACCCTAAAAGGGTTATCCAGGAATAGAAAAACAGATCAATTTATTTCCCCCAAAACAGCACCACACTGGTCCTTAGGTGGTAAGTGGAATTACAGTTTGCTTCCATTCACTTTAATAGAACTAAGATGCAATACCAAATACAACCTGAGGACAGGGGTGGTGCTGTTTTTTCATAAATAAGCAATTTGTCTAATCCTGGCCAATCCCTTTAATTAAAGCTCCTTTTTGCCAGCACATCTATGGATGTGTTTAAATACACTCAGAAAATGACTGAAAACGAGTTAATATATAAAAGATGTATACAACAGAAGAAAGTTGCTGTTATTTCTTTTAATATATGGCTTTGTTTGTTTTCCTTGTAATTAATATAATATCAAACAAGTTATGTGGCTGTCAGTAGCAGCAGCCCGGGGTAATTGTTGACTACTGAATCATGTAGCCTCGGTAATCACAACAAGCAGAGTTTATTTTCTTCTGTGATTTTTATTTTATGAAATTCTTTTGTTGGGAAACATTAATTTATTCATCCTATCTTGAAACTAATTACAATGCTGCATCTGCATATTCCAGAAGTGAGGAGAAGAAATGTTCATTTATAGCTCAGAAATGTCCCTGTAATCTTATGTAAATGTTTTTGTTTGTTATTGTTTGTCTAGAATTTGCGGAGTTAAAATATTTGCTCCTATCTCCGCTCCCATTTTGAGCCTGTCCATATATTTTTAATACTGTAGCTCTTCTTAGATGGATATAAATACAAAGTGCTACATCTTTCCAATATACTTTGTGGGAGATTTATCAAAACCTGCCCAAAGGTAAAGTAGCTGAGTTGCCCATAGCAACCAATCAGATTGCCTCTCATTTCAAAAATGAAAGAAGCGATCTGATTGGTTGCTATGGGCAACTCAACAACTTTTCCTCTGGACAGGTTTTGATAAATCTCCCCCTTTGTGTTTTATTAAGATATATGTTTGCTGTCAATTAATTGTATATATTGACAAGCTGCTACCCTATACACAGCTATCTCTGCTCTCAGCTGAGAAGTGGATCTAGTTGCAGCCAATGCTCTGTTAGCTGCACAGATTTCCGATACTTTGCAACAATGTACAGTGACCCCCCGACCTACGATGGCCCCGACATACGATCATTTCAACATGCAATGGTCTCTCAGAGGCCATCGCATGTTGAAGGCAGCATCAATATACGATGCTTTTGTATGTCAGGGCCATCGCATAAACGGCTATCCGGCAGCGCAGACTGCTTCAGCTGCCACCGGATAGCCGTTTACGGGCCCCGTGTGGTCCGCTGACGATCACTTACCTGTCCTCGGGGCTCCGGTGCGTCCTCTTTGGCATCCCCTGCATTGTCGCCGCTCTCCATCGTTGTCATCACGTCGCTGCGCACGCCGTCCTGTCATCCAATAGGAGCGACGTGCGTAGCGATGTGATGGCGGCGACGGAGAGTGAGGATGCCGGGGAAGCAGAGGCCTTGCCGGAGCGTCAGGGACACCCCGGGGACGCGGCGACAGCGATGGAGGGCGACATCCAGGGCAGAGGTGACGAGTGGTGATGGTTCTGAGCGGCGGGGACACGTGAGTATAACCTCCAATACCAGTGGTCTTCAACCTGCAGATGTTGCAAAACTACAACTCCCAGCATGCCCGGACAGCCGTTGGCTGTCCAAGCATGCTGGGTGTTGTAGTTTTGCAACATCTGGAGGTCCGCAGGTTGTAGACCACTGTCCTATACTTTACATTGCACCGATCCCTCAACATACGATGGTTTCAAAGATATATAGAATCGCTGGGGGTGGGGGGGTATATATCAGGCCCCTGCTGTGCTATATAACTCATTCCCCCAGCAGCAAGAGTTTTATATATATATATATATATATATATATATATATATATATACAGTACAGACCAAAAGTTTGGACACAACTTTTCATTCCGAGTTTTCTTTATTTTCATGACTATGAAAATTGTAGATTCACACTGAAGGCATCAAAACTATAAATTAACACATGTGGAATTATAGACATAACAAAAAAGTGTGAAAATATGTCATATTCTAGGTTCTAGCCACCTTTTGCTTTGATTACTGCTTTGCACACTCTTGCCATTCTCTTGATGAGCTTCAAGAGGTAGTCACCTGAAATGGTCTTCCAACAGTCTTGAAGGAGTTCCCAGAGATGCTTAGCACTTGTTGGCCCTTTTTGCCTTCACTCTGCGGTCCAGCTCACCCCAAACCATCTTGATTTGGTTTAGGTCCAGTGACTGTGGAGGCCAGGTCATCTGGCGCAGCACCACATCACTCTCCTTCTTGGTTAAATAGCCCTTACACAGCCTGGAGGTGTGTTTGGGGCCATTGTCCTGTTGAAAAATAAATGATGGTTCAACTAAATGCAAACCGGATGGAATATCATGCCGCTGCAAGGTGCTGTGGTAGCCATGCTGGTTCAGTATGCCTTCAATTTTGAATAAATCCCCAACAGTGTCACCAGCAAAGCCCCCCCTCCCCCCCCCCCACACCATCACACCTTCACACCTTTGAAGTGAAAACCATTTTAGGTGACTACCTCTTGAATCTCAACAAGACAATGCCAAGAGTGTGCAAAGCAGTAATTAAAGCAAAAGGTGGCTACTTTGGAGAACCTAGAATATGACATATTTTCAGTAGTTTCACGCATTTTTGTTATGTATATAATTCCACATGTGTTAATTCATAGTTTTAATGTCTTCAATGTGAATCTACAATTTTCATAGTCATGAAAATAAAGAAAACTCTGAATGAGAAGGTGTGTCCAAACTTTTGGTCTGTACTGTATATTGCCCACCGCAGCGCACATATATTCCCCCCGCCCCCCCCCCCCCCCCCCGCAGCGCATATGTATATTGCCCACCACAGTGCATATATATTCCCCCCCCCCGCAGTGCATATATATATATATATATATATATCTATATATATATACCCCCCCCCCCCCCCGCAGTGCTGTCATAAGCCCCCGGCAGCATTATGAATGAAAAGTATTCTATTTGCAGCGCATCGGGCCGAGAAGACGACTACTGCGATGAGCTGCTGAAAGAATACTTGTCATTCATAGCGCTGCAGCTGCATATGTACATAGAAGCACTGTACTATATGTACAGATAACACTATATGTCTATCCCCCACAGCGCTTGTATAATCATATGCCGGCGCAGTGCTATGAATGACAAGTATTCTAACAGCAGCGCAACGCGCGGGCCAGATGCGCTGCTGTTAGAATACTTTTCATTCATAGCGCTGCGAAGGCATATGATTATAGAAGCGCTGTGGGGGCCAGACATATGGATATATGTCTGACCCCCGCAGCACATCTATATACAGATGCTGCTGCAGCGCTATGAATGACAAGTATTCTTTCAGCAGCGCTGTATACTACAGTGGAAGTTGTGTAGTTCTTTTCTGTCTGACACATCTGTCCATGTTAGAATGTGTCCAGAGCAGGAGAGGTTTTCTATGGGGATTTGCTCCTACTCTGGACAGTTCCTGACACAGACAGAGGTGTCAGCAGAGAGCACTGTGGTCAGACTGAAAAGAACTTCACAACTTCCTCTGTAGTATACAGCAGCTGAAATAGAAATAATTTACAATTCTGTTTAACTTTTTGGCACCAGTTGATTTAAAAAAAAAAAATGTCCACTGGAGTACCCCTTTAAGTATGCTGTAGACTAGGTAAAAGGATGTAGAGTATATGGAAATGGGGGTATACAGAATACATGTGTTAAATATAGGTATCTCATGCAACTGATCTTGCATTTCATAAAAGAATTAAGAATTCCCAATAATCTACAGTGAAGTCTGTGGTTCTTTGTCTTCTTTAATGTCATCTTCATGTCTTTTCTCTTTTCTTTCTTTCTTTTCTCTGCAACAAGAAAAAAAGGGGAACAAAATGAACTAACTGTTCTTACAAATCATGGTTCTGTCTTATCTTTCCTCGTCAGAGTAGCACAGATCCTAAGGACATGTTCACATGGCTAAGATCTGTGCTGATTTGTATATGGAATCCGTACATTCATCCAAACTAGTGTATTTCCTCAAAACAATTAATCTGCCATTAAAGGGGTACTCCAGTGGAAATGAATTTGTTTTAATCAACTGGTGCCAGAATATTATACAGATCTGTAAATTACTTCTATCAAAAAAAAAATCTTAATCCTTCCAGTACTTATCAGCTGCTGTATACTACAGAGGATGTTCTATTATTTTTTTTAATTTATTTTCTGTCTGACCACAGTGCTCTCTGCTGACACCTCTCTCCATTGCAGGAACTGTCCAGAGTAGGAGAAAATCCCCATAGCAAACCTATCTTGCTCTGGACAGTTCCTGACATGGACAGAGGTGTCAGCAAAGAGCACTGTGGTCAGACAGAAACGAAATTCAAAAAGAAAAGAACGTCCTAAGGAGCATACAGCAACTGATAAGTACTGGAAGGATTAAGATTTTTAAATTGAAGTAATTTACAAATCTGGTAAACTTTCTGTCAAATTTTCAAAAGAGTACCCCTTTAACCCCATAGGGACCATTTTCACCTTAAGGCCCTTTTTTGCAATTCTGACCACTGTCACTTTATGCATTAATAACTCTGAGATGCTTTTACCTTTTATTCTGATTCCGATATAGTTTTTTCGGGACACATTCTACTTTAACATAGTGGTACATTTTCGTTGTTACTTGCATCCTTTCTTGGTGAAAAATCCCCAAATTTTATGAAAAATTAGCATTTTTCTAACTTTAAAACTTTCTGCTTGTAAGGGAAATGAACATTCCAAATTATATATATATATATATATATATATATATATATATATATATATATATTCACAAATACAATATGTCTACTTTATGTTGGCATCATAAAGTTGACATGTTTTTACTATTTGAAGACATTAGAGGGCTTCAAATTATAGCAGCAATTTTCAAAATTTTCTGGGAAAATTCAAAATCTGAAATTTTCAGGGACAAGTTAAATTTGAAGTGGATTTGAGGGGCCTTTCTGTGAGAAATACCCCATAAATGACCCCATTATAGAAACTGCACCCCTCAAAGTATTCAAAATGACATTCAGAAAGTTTCTTAACCCTTAAGGTGTTTCACAGGAATAGCAGCAAAGTGAAGTAGAATATTCTAAATCTTAATTTTTTTACACTTGCATGTTCTTGTTGAGCCATTTTTTTTTTATTTTTACAAGGGGTAAAAGGAGATAAATCCCCCCAAAATTTGTAACCCAATTTTTCTTGAGTAAGGAAATACCTCATATGTGGATGTAAAGTGCTCTGTTAGTGCACTAGAGGGCTCAGAAGGAAAGGAGCGACAATGGGATTTTGGAGAGTGAATTTTGCTGAAATGGTTTTTTGGGGACATGTTGAATTTAGGAAGCCCCCATGGTGCCAGAACAGCAAAACAAAAACAACAAAAAAAACATGGCATGCTATTTTGGAAACTACATCCCTCAAGGAATATAACAAGGGCTACAGTGAGCCTTAACACCCCACAGGTGTTTGATGACTTTTCGTTAAAGTCAGATGTGTAAATTATTTTTTTTTTCACAAAAATGCAGTTTTTTTCTCAAATGTAAAATTTTTACAACTACCCGTTGTAAATTTGAGAAAAAAATAGGAGAAAATGCACCCCAAAATGTGTAACCCCATCTCTTCTGAGTATGGAAATACCCCATATGTGGATGTAAAGTGCTCTGCGGGCAAACTACAATGCTCAGAAGAGAAGGAGCACCACTGAGCTTTTGGAGAGAGAATTTGTTTGGAATGAAAGTCGGGGGCCATGTATGTTTACAAAGCCCCTCATGGTGCCACAACAGTGGACCCCCCAACATGTGACCCCATTTTGGAAACGATACCCCTCACAGAATTTAATAAGGGGTGCAGTGAGCATTTACACCCCACTGGCATTTGACAGATCTTTGGAACAGTAGGCTCTGCAAATGAAAAATTTAATTTTTCATTTTCATGGACCACTGTTCCAAAAATCTGTCAGACACCTGTGGGGCGTAAATGCTCACAAAATTTGTAACCTCTTATTTTATTATGTGAGGTGTGTAGTTTCCAAAATGGGGTCACATGTAGGGGGGTCCGTTGTTCTGGCACCAGGGGGCTTTGTAAACACACGTGGCTTTCAATTCCAGACATATTTTCTCTCCAAAAGCCCAATGGCGCTCCTTCTCTTCTGAGCATTGCAGTGCGCCTGCAGAGCACTTTACATCCACATATGGGGTATGTTCTTACTCTTACTTACGAGAAATGGGGGAACATATTTTGGTGGCTTTTTTCCTATTTTCCCTAGTGAAAATGAAAAATTTAGGGTAACACCAGCATTTTAGTAATTTTTTTTAATTTTTATTTTCCCATCCAAATTTAATGAAAATTTGTCAAACACCTGTGGGGTGTTAAGGCTCACTATACCCCTTGTTACGTTCCGTGAGGGGTGTAGTTTCCAAAATGGGATGATATGTGGGTATTTATTTTTTTTGCATTTATTTCAGAACTGCTGTAAGATCAGCCACCAATTTAGGCCTCAAGTGTTCATAGTGCACTCTCACTCATGAGCCCTGTTGTGCGCCTGCAGAGCATTTTACGCCCACATATGGGTATTTTTGTACTCAGAAGAAATTGTGTTACAACTTTTTGGGGTCTTTTTTCCTTTCAATTTTTTTTTTTTTTTTTACAATAACATGCTGGTGTAGACCACAACTTTACCAAAATTTGTTAGGCAATTTCTCCCGAGTACGGAAATACCCCATATGTGGCACTAAATGGTTGCCTTGAAATATGACAGGGGCTCCAAAATGAGAGAGCTCCATGCACAGTTGAAGCCTAAATTAGGGGATTTGCATGGGGACAGACCCAGATGCAAGAATTACACTTGCTCCTATACCAAAATTACCCTACGGCAATGTTTCCAAGACAGGATGCCTCAAGCAGTTGCAAAACTCCCAGCATGCCTGGACAGTCAATGGCTGTCCGGTAATACTGGGAGTTGTTGTTTTGCAACAGCTGGAGGCTCCGTTTTGGAAACGGGGCTGTACCATATGTTTTTCATTTTTATTGGGGGGGGGGGGGTAGGGGAAACTTTGTAGGGGTATGTGTATATGTAGTGTTTTATTTTGTGTAGTGTAGTGTTTTTTAGGGTACATTCACACAGAAAGTATGGAAAATATGCTGCATCTCAAACTAGCACCAAGAAACTCACTGTAAACCCCCGCCCGTGTGAATGTACTCTGTACATTCACATGGGGGGGGGGGGGGGGCAAACCTCCAGCTGTTGCAAAGCTACAACTCCCAGCATGCTCTTTGGCTGTCAGTGCATGCTGGGGGTTGTAGTTATGCAACCAGTGTGCCTTCAGCTGTTGCAAAAGCTGCAACTCTCAGCATGCACTGATAGCCAAAGGGCATGCTGGGACTTGTAGTTATGCAACAGCTGGAGGCATACTACTAAAACTCCCAGCATGCTCTTTGGCTGCCTGTGCATGCTGTGGTGTTGTAGTTATGCAACAGCTGGAGGCACACTGGTTTTCAAACACTGGGAGTTTGTTACTTAACTCAGTGTTTCGCAACCAGTGTGCCTCCAGCTGTTGCAAAACTACAACTCCCAGCATGTACAGTCTATCAGTGCATGCTGGAAGTTGTAGTTTGCAATAGCTGGAGGCACACTGGTTGCGAAACACTGAGTTAGGTAAGACACTCTGTGTTTCGGAACCAGTGTGCCTTCAGCATTCACTTACAGCCGAAGGGCATGCTGGGACTTGTAGTTATGCAACAGCTGGGAGGCACACTACTGCAACTCCCAGCATGCCCTTTAGTTGTCCATGCATGCTGGGGGTTGTAGTTATGCAACAGCTGGAGGCACACTGGTTTTCAAACACTGGGAGTTTGTTACTTAACTCAGTGTTTCACAACCAGTGGGCCCCCAGCTGTTGCATAACTACAACCCACAGCATGAACAAAATACCAAAGGGCATGCTGGGAGTTGTAGTTTTGCCTTCTGCTGTTGCATAATAACAACTCCCAGCATGCCCTTTTGTGCATGCTGGGAGTTGTTGCTAAGCAACAGCAGGAGGCCATCCTTACCTCCTGCTGCGGCGCTCTGAGGATCTGCCTGCCGCTGCTGACTCCGCTCCATGGGCCCCGATCCCACCACCAATGCCGGGGATCGGGGGTCCCAGCCTCAGCTGAGGACTACTGGCACCCCACTATTGCCCTCCAGAACAGGGGCGGAGAGGGTGTGTTAGGGACACCGCACAGCAGGAGTCCTGATTCGTCGGCCGTTAACTGGCGACGAATCAGGATGATCGTGAGGTGGCACCAGTGCCATTTCATTCCTGCTGCTAAAGGATGATAGTTGCCGCAAATCGCCGATCTGAATTGATGACATGGGGAGGGGGGGGGGGGGGATGGTTGGTCTCGGGAGCCCCCAGGCATTGTCACAGGATGTCTGCTGAATGATTTCACAGAATAATTTAAGCAGTTCCCTGTTCAGACTCATGTTGCCTGTCCTGCTTGTCTGTCTGAAGAATCTGTGCAGAGCCCTGTTCACACTTAAGCTGCCTGTATGTCTGAAGAATTAATGCAGAGCCCTGTTCAGACTCCTGCTGTGATTCTGCCTGTTGTGAGACCAGAGCAAAATAACCAAGCCCCTGCCCTCTCGTGTCATTCTCTCGTGTTGGTCCCAAGAAGAGGGGCCTAAGAAGAATAGGGGAATATTGTAACGCTGCTGGTTTGCAACAAACATGCTACGTGTCCTGGTTTTTACCAGCATCAGGCAACATTCTCTGTGCCACGTGTCTGTTGTATTTCCTGGTCTTCCTGCTATGGTGTGTTTCTTGTTGCAGCTTCTGCTATGGCCACTAGGGGCCGTGAACTAGCACTGACTTAGGCTGGGTTCACACCACGTTTTTGCAATACAGTTCCTGTATCAGGTTTTTGATAAAAACAACGGATTCCTCAAAACCAGACTAAACTGTATCAAAACGTGTGTATAAATTTTTATCCGTATACGGTTGAAAACCTTATACGGTTTGAAAAATGATGTTCAGTTGCATCCGTTTTTAAGAAAAAAAAAAAACGTATACATTTTTTACTTTTCACTCCATTATGAAAATTTTAAAATGTATAAGTTTTTTTTTTTTTTGTACGGTTCTGTACGGTTCCCATTGTTAAAAAGAAACGTGGTAGGCTACGGTTTTGGGTACGGAAAAAAAACTGACAAAACCGTACAGGATTCAAAACGGACACAACCTGATGCATCTTTTGGCATAGGGTTTTCAATGGAGAGTCAATTGCATACAGTTTTCAATACGGTTCCATACGGTTTTCAAATTGAAAATGTATTCAGGAACTGTATTGCCAAAATGTGGTGTGAACCCAGCATAAGCTTTATAGAGCTAACATGCACACTTTATTGGATTCTCCTCCAATCCCAGTCATGCACTGCATATATAAGTCTGCCACATCTGCTGTTCCAGGCCTCAGTAAGGTTGCAGTTTAGTTGTGTTTCCTGTATTGCTAAGGTCCCTAAACCCTGTCTGCTGTACCTGAGTTCCTGATCCTGGCTGTCTATTGTACCTGTGTTCCAGTATGCTGTGTCAAGTGTTACGGTCTGCTGTGTCCAGTGTTACGGTCTGCTGTGTCTAGTGTTACGGTCTGCTGTTCCTTTATGAGCGATTCAGCTTCTGCTATATACACTCGTTCAGCTCTGCCTCATCTGACGCAGTCTATGGTGTCAGTGTGCCCCATTCTGCCTGCCTGGCCAGCTGCCACTTGTGGCATAGTGGCTACACACTCGCGGGACGTCTCACTAAATAATTTGTCCCTAATTCTCTGTAGTTTTGTGTTACAGCCTTAATTATAAAGGTCCATTAAGTACAAGTGCAATTAGGTGCAAAAGGCTTTTGGGGGCTAATTCTGTTACAAAAAAATTATGTTTTTGAAACACATGTTTAAGGCCCAGAAAATTGATGGTTTACAAATTGCACATGAGCATTTGGTTTAGCAAGTGGATGGAAAGACTGGATAAAACTGTTTAAAAAATTTTCTTTTGAATGTTAACTTTTGAATCCATTTTTGGCTTTAACTAAAAAAAAATTGCAGTGGCTGTCACGATGCCGGCTGGCAGGTAGTGGATCCTCTGTGCCAGAGAGGGATTGGCGTGGACCGTGCTAGTGGACCGGTTCTAAGCCACTACTGGTTTTCACCAGAGCCCGCCGCAAAGCGGGATGGTCTTGCTGCGGCGGTAGTGACCAGGTCGTATCCACTAGCAACGGCTCACCTCTCTGGCTGCTGAAGATAGGCGCGGTACAAGGGAGTAGGCAAAAGCAAGGTCGGACGTAGCAGAAGGTCGGGGCAGGCAGCAAGGATCGTAGTCAGGGGCAACGGCAGAAGGTCTGGAAACACAGGCAAGGAACACACAAGGAACGCTTTCACTGGCACTAAGGCAACAAGATCCGGCCAGGGAGTGCAGGGGAAGTGAGGTGATATAGGGAAGTGCACAGGTGAACACACTAATTGGAACCACTGCGCCAATCAGCGGCGCAGTGGCCCTTTAAATCGCAGAGACCCGGCGCGCGCGCGCCCTAGGGAGCGGGGCCGCGCGCGCCGGGACAGAACAGACGGAGAGCGAGTCAGGTAGGGGAGCCGGGGTGCGCATCGCGAGCGGGCGCTACCCGCATCGCGAATCGCATCCCGGCTGGCAGCGGAATCGCAGCGCCCCGGGTCAGAGGACGAGACCGGAGCGCTGCCGCGGGGAGAGTGAAGCGAGCGCTCCGGGGAGGAGCGGGGACCCGGAGCGCTCGGCGTAACAGTACCCCCCCCCTTGGGTCTCCCCCTCTTCTTAGAGCCTGAGAACCTGAGGAGCAGACTTTTGTCTAGGATGTTGTCCTCAGGTTCCCAGGATCTCTCCTCAGGACCACAACCCTCCCAGTCCACTAAAAAAAAAATTCCCTCTGACCTTTTTGGCAGCTAAAATTTCTTTGACCGAGAAGATGTCCGAGGAGCCGGAAACAGGAGTGGGAGGAACAGATTTGGGAGAAAAACGGTTGAGGATGAGTGGTTTGAGAAGAGAGACGTGAAAGGCATTAGGGATACGAAGAGAGGGAGGAAGAAGAAGTTTATAAGAGACAGGATTAATTTGACACAAAATTTTGAAAGGACCAAGATAGCGTGGTCCCAACTTGTAGCTAGGGACACGGAAGCGGACATATTTAGCGGAGAGCCATACCTTGTCTCCAGGGGAAAAAACGGGGGGAGCTCTTCTTTTCTTATCCGCGAACTTCTTCATGCGTGATGAAGCCTGTAAGAGAGAATTTTGGGTCTCTCTCCATATGATGGAAAGGTCACGAGAAATTTCATCCACAGCGGGCAGACCAGAGGGCAAGGGAGTAGGGAGGGGGGGAAGAGGGTGACGGCCGTACACCACGAAAAATGGGGATTTGGAGGAAGACTCAGAGACCCTGAAGTTATACGAGAATTCGGCCCATGGGAGGAGATCTGCCCAGTCATCCTGGCGGGAGGAAACAAAATGTCGCAAATAATCACCCAAGATCTGGTTAATCCTTTCTACTTGTCCATTGGACTGGGGATGATATGCAGAAGAAAAATTTAATTTAATCTTGAGTTGTTTACAGAGAGCCCTCCAGAATTTAGACACGAATTGGACGCCTCTATCCGAGACAATCTGCGTAGGCAACCCGTGAAGACGAAAAATGTGTACAAAAAATTGTTTAGCCAACTGAGGCGCAGAAGGAAGACCAGGAAGAGGGATGAAATGTGCCATTTTGGAGAATCGATCAACGACCACCCAAATAACAGTGTTGCCACGGGAAGGGGGTAAATCAGTAATAAAATCCATACCAATCAGAGACCAAGGCTGTTCGGGGACAGGCAGAGGATGAAGAAAACCAGCGGGCTTCTGGCGAGGAGTCTTATCCCGGGCACAGATAGTGCAGGCTCGCACAAAGTCCACAACATCCGTCTCCAGAGTCGGCCACCAATAGAAGCGGGAGATGAGTTGCACAGATTTCTTGATACCCGCATGACCTGCGAGATGGGAGGAGTGACCCCATTTGAGGATTCCGAGGCGTTGGCGAGGAGAAACAAAGGTCTTTCCTGGAGGAGTCTGCCTGATGGAGGCAGGAGAAGTGGAGATCAGGCAGTCAGGTGGAATGATGTGTTGCGGAGAGAGTTCAACTTCTGAGGCATCCGAGGAACGAGAGAGAGCATCGGCCCTAATGTTCTTATCGGCAGGACGAAAGTGAATCTCAAAATTAAATCGGGCAAAGAACAGAGACCACCGGGCCTGGCGAGGATTCAGCCGTTGGGCAGACTGGAGGTAGGAGAGGTTCTTGTGGTCGGTGTAGATAATAACAGGAGAACTTGATCCCTCCAGCAGATGCCTCCATTCCTCAAGTGCTAATTTAATGGCTAGAAGCTCTCGATCCCCGATGGAGTAGTTCCTCTCCGCTGGAGAGAAGGTCCTAGAGAAAAAACCACAAGTGACAGCATGCCCGGAAGAATTTTTTTGTAGAAGAACAGCTCCAGCTCCCACTGAGGAGGCATCAACCTCCAATAGGAAGGGTTTGGAAGGGTCAGGTCTGGAGAGGACGGGAGCCGAAGAAAAGGCAGACTTGAGTCGTTTAAAGGCGTCTTCTGCTTGAGGAGGCCAGGACTTGGGATCAGCATTTTTTTTGGTTAAAGCCACGATAGGAGCCACAATGGTAGAAAAATGTGGAATAAATTGCCTGTAATAATTGGCGAACCCCAAAAAGCGTTGGATAGCACGGAGTCCGGAGGGGCGTGGCCAATCTAAGACGGCAGAGAGTTTGTCTGGATCCATCTGTAGTCCCTGGCCAGAGACCAAATATCCTAGAAAAGGAAGAGATTGGCATTCAAACAGACATTTCTCAATTTTGGCATAGAGTTGGTTGTCACGAAGTCTCTGAAGAACCATACGGACATGCTGGCGGTGTTCTTCTAGATTGGCAGAAAAAATTAGGATATCGTCCAGATATACAACAACACAGGAGTATAACAGATCACGAAAAATTTCATTGACAAAGTCTTGGAAAACGGCAGGGGCGTTGCACAGTCCAAAGGGCATGACCAGATACTCAAAGTGTCCATCTCTGGTGTTAAATGCCGTTTTCCACTCGTCCCCCTCTCTGATGCGGATGAGGTTATAGGCGCCTCTTAAGTCCAATTTAGTGAAGATGTGGGCACCTTGGAGGCGATCAAAGAGTTCAGAGATGAGGGGTAAGGGGTAGCGGTTCTTAACCGTGATTTTATTAAGACCGCGGTAGTCAATGCAAGGACGTAGGGAGCCATCTTTTTTGGACACAAAGAAAAATCCGGCTCCGGCAGGAGAGGAGGATTTACGGATAAAGCCCTTTTTTAGATTCTCCTGGACGTATTCGGACATGGCAAGAGTCTCTGGGGCAGAGAGAGGATAAATTCTGCCCCGGGGTGGAGTAGTGCCCGGGAGGAGGTCGATAGGGCAATCATAAGGCCTGTGAGGAGGTAGAGTCTCAGCTTGTTTTTTGCAGAAAACATCCGCGAAGTCCATATAGGCCTTAGGGAGACCGGTTACTGGAGGAACCACAGAGTTACGGCAAGGGTTACTGGGAACCGGTTTTAGACAGTTCTTGGAACAAGAGGACCCCCAACTCTTGATCTCCCCAGTGGACCAATCCAGGGTAGGGGAATGAAGTTGAAGCCAGGGAAGTCCAAGGAGAATTTCCGAGGTGCAATTGGGGAGGACCAAAAGTTCAATCCTCTCATGATGAGATCCGATGCTCATAAGAAGGGGCTCCGTGCGGAAACGTATGGTACAGTCCAATCTTTCATTATTTACACAATTGATGTAGAGGGGTCTGGCGAGACTGGTCACCGGGATGTTGAACTTGTTGACGAGAGAGGCCAAAATAAAATTTCCTGCAGATCCAGAGTCCAAGAAGGCCACTGTAGAGAAGGAGAAGGCAGAGGCAGACATCCGCACAGGCACAGTAAGACGTGGAGAAGCAGAGTAGACATCAAGGACTGTCTCACCTTTGTGCGGAGTCAGCGTACGTCTTTCCAGGCGGGGAGGACGGATAGGACAATCTCTCAGGAAGTGTTCGGTACTAGCACAGTACAGGCAGAGGTTCTCCATACGGCGTCGTGTCCTCTCTTGAGGTGTCAGGCGAGACCGGTCGACCTGCATAGCCTCCACGGCGGGAGGCACAGGAACAGATTGCAGGGGACCAGAGGAGAGAGGAGCCGAGGAGAAGAAACGCCTCGTGCGAACAGAGTCCATATCTTGGCGGAGTTCCTGACGCCTTTCGGAAAAACGCATGTCAATGCGAGTGGCTAGGTGAATAAGTTCATGTAGATTAGCAGGAATTTCTCGTGCGGCCAGAACATCTTTAATGTTGCTGGATAGGCCTTTTTTGAAGGTCGCGCAGAGGGCCTCATTATTCCAGGACAATTCTGAAGCAAGAGTACGGAATTGTACGGCATACTCGCCAACGGAAGAATTACCCTGGACCAGGTTCAACAGGGCAGTCTCAACAGAAGAGGCTCGGGCAGGTTCCTCAAAGACACTTCGGATTTCCGAGAAGAAGGAGTGTACAGAGGCAGTGACGGGGTCATTGCGGTCCCAGAGCGGTGTGGCCCATGACAGGGCTTTTCCGGACAGAAGGCTGACTACGAAAGCCACCTTAGACCTTTCAGTGGGAAACAGGTCCGACATCATCTCCAGATGCAGGGAACATTGGGAAAGAAAGCCACGGCAAAACTTAGAGTCCCCATCAAATTTATCCGGCAAGGATAAGCGTATCCCAGGAGCGGCCACTCGCTGCGGAGGAGGTGCAGGAGCTGGCGGAGGAGATGACTGCTGAAGCTGTGGTAGTAACTGTTGTAGCATAACGGTCAGTTGAGACAGCTGTTGGCCTTGTTGCGCTATCTGTTGTGACTGCTGGGCGACCACCGTGGTGAGGTCAGCGACAACTGGCAGAGGAACTTCAGCGGGATCCATGGCCGGATCTACTGTCACGATGCCGGCTGGCAGGTAGTGGATCCTCTGTGCCAGAGAGGGATTGGCGTGGACCGTGCTAGTGGACCGGTTCTAAGCCACTACTGGTTTTCACCAGAGCCCGCCGCAAAGCGGGATGGTCTTGCTGCGGCGGTAGTGACCAGGTCGTATCCACTAGCAACGGCTCACCTCTCTGGCTGCTGAAGATAGGCGCGGTACAAGGGAGTAGGCAAAAGCAAGGTCGGACGTAGCAGAAGGTCGGGGCAGGCAGCAAGGATCGTAGTCAGGGGCAACGGCAGAAGGTCTGGAAACACAGGCAAGGAACACACAAGGAACGCTTTCACTGGCACTAAGGCAACAAGATCCGGCCAGGGAGTGCAGGGGAAGTGAGGTGATATAGGGAAGTGCACAGGTGAACACACTAATTGGAACCACTGCGCCAATCAGCGGCGCAGTGGCCCTTTAAATCGCAGAGACCCGGCGCGCGCGCGCCCTAGGGAGCGGGGCCGCGCGCGCCGGGACAGAACAGACGGAGAGCGAGTCAGGTAGGGGAGCCGGGGTGCGCATCGCGAGCGGGCGCTACCCGCATCGCGAATCGCATCCCGGCTGGCAGCGGAATCGCAGCGCCCCGGGTCAGAGGACGAGACCGGAGCGCTGCCGCGGGGAGAGTGAAGCGAGCGCTCCGGGGAGGAGCGGGGACCCGGAGCGCTCGGCGTAACAGTGGCTTTTTAAAAAAAATTTTTATGAATAATGCTGTGGGGGAAACCTTCCATAAGGCATTGACATGACCCCTTAATATTTTATTAAAAAAAAGACAGGAATAGGTCCCACATAAGTAATTCTTTTTTTGAAAGTTTTAATCCTTCTTAAAGGGGTTATCCAGGTTTAGAAAACCAGAGCTGATTTCTTTAAAAGACAGCACCTCAACTGTCCTTAGGTTGTATGTAGTATTGCAGCTCTATTCTGTTGATGTGAATGGAGCCAAGTTGTAATACCACTTAAATCCTGAGGACAGGCGTGGTACTGTTTTTTAAAAGTAATTGGCTCTGTTTTGCTGTTCCTGGTTATCCCCTTTAACTCTTTATGATCCCTACCACCTTAAAAATGCTAAATTGGGAATCTGAGACCATGAGCACAGCCTATATAATGTTAATACTGTATTCAGCATTTACCCTTTCTTCCTCTTCACAGCTGTGTATGGCACATATAATAGGAAAATCAGCACAAGCACTCCACATACTGAAGAAAGTACGATCACTGCCACAGACATTGCATCAGCTATAAAATTTGAAAAAAGAGCAAAAGTGATGTTACAGCATTTCTGTTAAGTCAGTAACAATGGGTAAAGGTAAAACAGTGACAGCAAAAGAAAGAAATAAGTTGTC